>NC_009364.1:0-613585 GCF_000092065.1 Ostreococcus lucimarinus CCE9901
CCCTAAACCCTAAACCCTAAACCCTAAACCCTAAACCCTAAACCCTAAACCCTAAACCCTAAACCCTAAACCCTAAACCCTAAACCCTAAACCCTAAACCCTAAACCCTAAACCCTAAACCGAAACCCTAAACCCTAAAAGCATGAGTCTCGGTAGGCGCTTCGGGAGAAGTGCCGTAACCGACCGACTAGCTAATACTTATTACACCTAACCCTAGGTTCTCTGGGCCGTACTGAGGCATGAAAAGTCACTATCAAACCCGCATCCTTCCTGGGCACCTTCACGACACCCTACGGCCATCACTCGTCGACCAGCACGGCACCGCAGACTTCCCCCTCGACGCTCCGGACGTCTCCGGACTCTTGCGTCAAAGTTCCTTCTTCAGTGTTCGTGTTGGGCGACAAACGACCAGTCGTAGTTTGTCCTCTGTGAAAATAATGGAACCCCAAGCACTCCTCTTGCGTGACACACAGTCGATTTGAGTGGAAAGCCTGCGGAACCCCTAGTTTTTAACCCTAGTATGTAACCCTAGTTTCAGGGAGGCGAGTGCGGGACGCGCGCTGGGCGAGTGTGGGACGCGCGCTGGGAGACGACGCGGGGGCGACGACGGCGACGTGGGTGAATCGTTTCGCATTCTTCTTTCTTCTATTTCTAGGGCGCGATCGTTCATTTGCGCTCCACGTGTGGTTCACACATTTGTATTGACGCGGGGGCGACGACGGCAGTCGCGTTGGGGTCGCTTGCATTTTACATGTTCGGTTTCTAGTTTCGCCCTACTTAGTTTTTGCCTACTTTTTTCCCTCCCAAGAACGATTTTAAGAATCGTTTAAATACTCGACAATCGTTTGCGCAGGTCTCGTTCGTCAAAAACGCGACCCACTCGCGCTTGTCGGATAGCTTTGTTTTGGGCTTCGGGAAGGCGTCGTCTTCGCCGCCGAGCGCTGCCAACATGACGCCTTGAAATCTCTCGGTGCCATACGTGCTCCAAACGAGGTGCAAAGCCGCAGAAATATCGGATATCATACTCGGTGGCATCTCGCCGTTTGCTGCTTCGAGGATTTTGCGCACGATTACGACGCTGTGAGATTCCATCGCCGCGGCGACGGCGTCCGCGACCGGCTTGGCTGAACGTCGATTCCACTCGCACGTCCCTCGCTTTTTGTTACTTTGACCCGAGATCTCCGCCGCTAGACGCCCGAGACCGGCGTGCATGGCGCTCGCAGAAGCATTCTTCGCAGTGGACGCCAACTCGGCACTCAACATCACCGGCGCTCGAAGCAAGTCGGTCGCGAATAACAAAGCCGCCGCCGCGGGTTCGTCGGAGACTCCGCGCAGCGACGCCTGACTGACTTCGACCATCATACGAAGATGCGGAACTATTGCGACACACGCAGTGCGCAGTGTCGCGCGCGCGAGCGTGAACGCGCTCGTCCACCCTTCGCAATCTTCGAGAGATGCAGGTAAGACGGTCGCCAAGAGCTCGACGACAACGTGACCGACGGATTGAAATTTCGTCCCTCCAATCTCAATTCCGCATCGGCTATCGCCATAGAACTCCAGCATAACAGACAACGCATCCAGGTAACACGCGCCGAGACCCGGTGCTCGCATGTACGCCTCGACTGAAATTCGAACGACAGCTCCCAAGAGCCCATCGACGAAGCGCGCCAGCTCCACGAGAGCCTTCATCGCCCATGCGACTTTAAAGCGCTCCTCGACCATTCGATGATCGACAATTCGCAAGCTCGTCTGCTCAACCGCAATCGCGGCGCGCGTTGCCAACCCGGCGAGCACCTCACTGGGCGATTGAATGTGTTCATACGCGCTCTTCATCGCTCGAAGCACGATATCCAAATCAACCAAACGACGAACATATTCTTCCGAGCTGCCGCGGTGAAGGGAAACATTCATCGCCTCGATGACGGGCTCGGCGAGCGACGCGCAAGCACTTTCTGTCTGCTCTCGACACTCGCACTTCACATAGAACGTAAGAGCGCGAAGCAAAACGGTTGATTCGTGTTCTTGACCCAGACGCAAAGTCGGCGACGGCGTCGGCCCACCGCGAACGTGAAGCTCGGCTAAAAGAGACGGTACGTCCGTGGCGCCAAGTCGCGAAGCTGCAAATTCAGAGAGCTTCATCATCGCCACAGCGGCACCTCGTGCGACAACAAATTCTGAATGGCTCATCGAACGAATCAGCGCGTGCGAAACGCCAAGAAGAATGTTGTCTTCAAGCTGCGAAATGCACTTGGCGACACCCGCCAGAACCCAACAAGTGGATTCCAAAGTCGCTTTCGGAACAACTTCACTCGTCGATAAAGTGCACAAATTTTCAATCAAGATCGCAAAAGACGACTGATTAGCTTCAGCTCGGAAGGATTTCGCTAGTGAGAGCAATACGTACAGACGCGCGTTTAGCGTTCTCCATCCACCGCTCTGTGCGGCGGACATCTCCGCGCAGAGGCGCTGATTGAAGTCGCCGAGTATTTCTTCAATCGGCACGGCTGAAATGACGTCGCGAAGACAATCAGAAATTTCTTCCTTCACTTGGTCGTCGTCCAGATCGTGCTTGGGCAAGAGTTGAACGTACAGCACTGCGGCGTGAACGCATCGCTCCGCCACCGGGCGAAGCAACTCCACAAACGAATCCGGCGTGAATGATTTCGCCAGCTTACCCCAAGGTTCCAGCGCCGACGCCATGGAGGCACCGACAGAAAGCGCCTCGGATAAGCCATCGAGTGCGAAAAGCAACACTTCTGTGTCGATATCCACGGCGATATTTGTCTTCTGCTTCTGCTCCGATCGCTGCGTCTTCTTTTGTTGTCTTTGCAAACTTTTGAATTCGGCGTACTTGACATACGTGCGATCGCCAGCCGCATCTGGTCCTGTCGCAAATGGACTTTTGGTCGCGTCTTTCTGGTCTCGCAAAGCCTTCATCGCTACGCTCGAAAGTACGTTCACGATCAGCGCGCGACTCTCCTCCGATCTCTCAGCTTTGACGACTTCAGCGCGCAACTTTGCTAGACTCGTCGCAAGCAACGCACGAAGCTCAGTGTCACTCGTCCAAACGCACTGCACCAGTGACGCACACGCCGCGCTCGCGGCGCTTTGTTTGATGTTTGCGTGGTGATCTTCCGAGCACACGATGTGTAGCGCGCCTTCAAGTATGACGCGAGGAAATCTCGGTGTGACGTTTGCGATGTCCGCCCACGCCGCGAGAGCATCGAGTATGTACTTGTGTAACAGCGTGTCGCCACTGGCTGACGTCGCGAGCTGCTGGAGCAAGTCCATGACGTCGTTCGCGGTGCTACGCAAACCAGTCAATACTTGCTCGCGGCGCGCCGGATGTATGGACAACTCTCGGGAACTCGCTTCCTGCGGCACGAACGCCAAAAATGTGCACAAACACAACAACTTGGCTTCATTCGACACGCGAGCGTCTTCCTGAAACACCTTGATGACGTCTCGCACGACCGCTGTGGGATCCCATGTCGGCATTTTACACGCCAACGCCGACGTGGCTAGCGCGAGTTGCGTCAGCGTGCTTCTCAAGTCGACCGCACGCGACGCGTTCGACTCGTCGTGCGCGAACGACGAGGAATTCACGGCAAAGAGCATCGTCAGCTTCAACACGCGCGAGCGAAGATCGATCCAATCGCGTTCCGTGAACGCCGCGTGCGACGCCTGCGTCCGCTCCTCCTTTGCGACGCAGCGACGCAAAAGCACGTGCAGGGTGCGCGCGCAGAACAGTGTTTCGACCGCCGTCGCATCGTCTCGCTCTAACACGCGCAATAGCACGCTCCAAGATCCATCGCTCTTGCCGAAGCTCGAAAGCGCCGCTTCCGCGTTCGCACGTTCGCTCGCATCCTGACTTTGAAAAAACGAGGCGATGTGCGCGCGCAGGATGTCTTCGTCCATGACGACGACGCCCGCGCGCGCCGACGGTGATCGCGCGCGAGTTTACTCGCGATAACTCGCGTCCGTCATGGTCTATGCGTCGCTTTGTGTTCGCGCGCGCGCGCCTCTGAGGTAGGCGACTCGGATGCGTGGCAGAACGCGTCGCGACCGAACGACCCAACGCAGGGGGCGCGCCACCGCCGCCGCACACGTCCACGCGCGCGATGGGCAAACGAACCAGAGACAAGGCGAAAGCCGAGGTAGAGGACGACGACGATGACGTCGACGCCTCGGCCTTCCCTCGAGGCGGCGCCGCGAGCGGTGGACGCGGCGATGAAGATGCGTTTCCTCGAGGCGGCGGCGGCGGCGGCGACGGTGACGACGCCGGACGGGGCAGGAAGCGTCGATCGAGCCAACGAGGCGGTGATGGCGATGGAAGCAATGACGATGACGATGATCCGTTCTCGCGAATCTCACGCGCGGCGAAAGGGGCGAGTTCGAGAGCGGTGTCTTCGAGCGGCGGCGGGGCGAAGTACGTCGAGACTTTGAAGTACAAGTCGCTACGACCTGGAGCTAAACTTTTGGGCATCATCTCCGAAGTTACCGCGCGGGGATTAGTGATGAGTTTACCAGACGGCTTGCGCGGCACCGTGGCGCGCGCGGAAGTTGCTGGCACGTTCGGGAGTAGTCGACGCAACCGCACCGCCGCCGCCGACGGCTCGGAATCTTCGGAGGAGGAGTATAGCAGCGACGAGGACGACGATGACGATGACGCAGAGGCGAGCTTGGAGTTGCTGTACGAGCCCGGGCAAGTGCTTCGATGCGCGGTGGTGAGTTTGGAGAAAGGTAAAACGGGTGGCAAGAGAATCGAGTTGTCTCTCAGACTAGAAAAGGTGTGCGAGGGCCTCACAAAGGAAAGTCTCACCGAAGGCTCGGTAGCGCCAGCCGTAGTTCAAAGCGTCGAAGATCACGGCTACATCTTGAGTTTTGGTATCGCAGATACGAGCGGATTCTTACCGAAGAAAAATGTGGCGAGCGATTTGGGCGAGATTCGTAAAGGCAGAATCATCGATGTAGTCATCACCGGCGCACCAAAGGGCAATAAAGGTTATTTTACCGTGACGAGCGATCAGAAGCGAATCAAGACTTCGGTCGCCCACGAGACGTCGGCGACGAATGTCGATACATTGCTTCCGGGGATGCTCGTAAATTCTAGAATCAAGCAAATACTTTCTGACGGTGTCTCAGTTTCTTTCATGACTTACTTCAGTGGCACCGTGGACTGTTTTCACACTGGGGCTCTTGCGACGTCGAAAGGGGTTTCGTCCGCGTTTAAAGTAGGGCAACGCATGCGTGCGCGAATCATTTTTGTCGACTCTGCGTCGAAGCGTGTTAGCCTAACCTTGCTGCCGCATCTGCTTGATTACGCGTCCATCGAACTTCCAAAGCTTGGCAAAACTTTCCAAACTGCCAAGATTGAGCGCGTGGATGCGGGTCAAGGGGTCGCGCTGAGTATTTCAGATGGTAAGAACGATATCGCTGGATATGCACACGTTTCACAGCTTTCTGACGAACGCGTGGAAAAGGTGGAGAAGAAGTTCAAAATCGGAAGAAGCGTAAGTGTTCGCGTCATCGGTCATCGTTTGCTCGATGGAGTGGTTAGCGTCAGTTTGAAGTCATCTGTCATGGCTCAACCTTTCTTTTCATTGGATGAACTCACACCAGGGATGCTTGTGAACGGCGAAGTTCTCGCCGTTGAGCATTACGGAGCCATAGTGAAACTTGCCGAGGGCATTAAAGCGCTGTGTCCCCCGCTTCACATTTCTGACATTGTCGGCCGAACGACTTCTGCAAAAGTCGCCCCTGGTGCCAAATTGAAGTTCAGAGTATTGAACGTGGATCGAAATAGCCGGAGAGCGACGGTATCGCATAAAAGAACGCTCATCAAGTCCGAGCTCCCAGTAATTGGTCAGATTGAAGACGCTGTGCCCGGATCAATCACGCACGGCGTGGTGACGGGCGTGAATGAGTACGGTGTGTTCGTCTCCTTGTACGGTGATTTGAAGGGTCTGGCTGGTTTGAATGACTTGGGTCTTCTGCGAGATCAAAAACCGTCCGACGCGTTTGGTGTCGGACAAGTTGTTCGAGTACAGGTTGTTTCAGCCGACACGTCTGGTCGGTTACGTCTTTCGCTCGCGTCTGGCGACGCGGATGGAAACTCTGCGAGCATGATTATTAATGCGTCCGCAGATGCCTTGAAGCCGGGTCATGTCGTTGAAAAAGCAGTGGTCACGCACGTGGCGTCGGGCACAGGTAATGTCGAGGTGGTTTTTTCTATGGAAGAAGGCAACATACCAGGCGTCGTGCCGCTCGCCCATTTATCTGACCATCCGCTGACGGCGCAAGGATTGAGCGCTGTTCTCAATCCCGGTGACGAGATTGGTCCTTTAGTAGTTCTTGAAGGCAAATCAACTCGAGCAGTGATGTCGCGCAAACTTTCACTCGTGGAAAGCTCGCGAGAAGGGAAGCTTCCAGCGACGGCGAAGGAAGCGACGCTCGGCGCAGTGTTCCCAGGCTACGTCGCATCAGCCACCGCTGCGGGCGTTTTCGTTCGCTTTTTAGGTCGACTCACCGGTCTTGCACCGCCTTCACAGCTCACAGACGGTACTACGGGAGACGTGCACGAAATGTTTCCGGTAGGTAAGACTGTCAACGCATTAATACTGTCTGTGGATACGTCCACGCCGACGCCGAGGTTGTCACTCTCATTGAAAGTTTCTGCCACTTCGTCGCCTCTCAGCGATGCACCGTTGGTTCGCTCGTTTTTCCAGGATATTGAGTTTCTCGATGACAGAGATGTCGGAGCCGAAGACGTGGGTATATCACCTGAAACCGCAAAGTCGCTCAAGCCCGGTACGTGGATGGATGTGTCAGTTAACGAAACAAAGGATTACGGCGTTTTGATGGATGTTCCGATCGATTCCAACGTCGTCGGTCTGGTGACGCCTCATCAGATACCAGTAGACACGACGTTCACAGCGGGGGATGAGGTAAAAGGTTACGTTTTAGACGTCAGCCGCCGAGAAGGCGTAGTTGACATCGGCATGCGGGATGGATTGGGCAAATTCAAGCGAAACAAGACGTCGTCTGGCAAAAGTTTGAAGAAGCTTAAGGTGGGAGATCAAGTCTCCGCTGAGGTCGAACTCATAAAGGCTGAGTATGTGGCACTTTCTTTACCAGAGCATAACGGCTTGATAGGTTTCGCTCCTGTGCATCATTTGAACCTTCGTTACGAAGACGCGTCGGAACGCTTTACGCCGACGCAATGCGTCAAGGCTGTCATCGCACAGCTTCCAGAGGGTGAAATGGGGCGTCTTCTCCTGACGGTTCCCGTTACTAAAGGAACCACAGCAAGCGGACGAATTGCCGCCGGGACGCTCGTCAAGGGTGTCGTGTCAGAGGTTCAAAATCTGCAGGCATTGGTCGCTTTGCCAAATAACGCTCGGGGACGACTTTACATTAGCGAGTTCAGCCCCGGTGAAGATACCCCACTGGAGTCTATTTCAGTGGGTTCAACTGTTGAAGCCACTGTGATGGGTCTTGCTGGAGACCGTGGAGGACTTCTGGACCTGTCGATGCATAGGAAATCCGCGTTTGTGCTTGAAGATGTCTCTGTTGGCGACGACGTGAGCGCGTACGTCGTTTCCGTAACGGACGATGGGATCAAGGTGACTATCGCTCCCGGAATCACATCCTTCATTCCGAAGATTGAAACGTCGGACAAATCATCTGAGCTCGCCATGAAGCTGAGCTCTCGCTTCACCGTGGGAGAGCGCGTGTCCGCGATTATCGTTGGAGTTAAGGCGACCAAGAAGCGAGTCGACCTCAGCCTTCGAACGGACGGCGCATCCGGGTCGTCTCGCGTGTGCGTCGGGGCTAAAGTGCAAGGTATTATTACGCGAGTCGTGGAAAACGTCGGTCTCATGGTTCAACTCGGATCGCATTCCGTGGGACGAGTACACTTGACAGACATGGCGGACGAGTACGACGACGATCCGTGCGCCAAGTACGAAGCGGGACAAGTCGTGCAGGTGCGCGTGTTAAACGCTTCTTCAAACGGAGAACTCGATTTATCTATGCGCGCGTCTCGTTTGAGTAGCAAGCGAACCTCGCCGACGGATCCCGAGATCACGGATATCAGCAACCTCGTTCCTGGTCAACGCGTAAAGGGATACGTCAAGGCGACTTCAAAGAAAGGATGCTTCATCGCTCTTTCCCGCGGCATCGACGCTATGTGTAAGCTGTCAAACCTCGCGGACAGTTTCATCGCGGATCCAGCGAAAACGTTTCCTCCTGGAAAACTTGTCGAAGGACGGATCGTGAGTGCCGATGCGGCTAAAGGACGAGTTGAGCTCGCGTTCCGCGAGACGGACGCCACGCAAGGAAATGCAGATGTTTCGACGGTGAAGGTGGGAGACGTGCTCATTGGCACTGTTCGCCGCGTACAACCGTACGGAGTGTTCGTCAGTCTCGATGGCACGAAGTTATCTGGACTCTGTCACATCTCTATGTTCGCAGACGCTCGAATTAGCGACGATTTGGCGTCTCACGTGCGCCAAGGCGAAAGGGTGCGAACGAAAGTGTTAGAAATCAACACTGAGACGAACAAGATATCGCTCGGTATCAAGGCTTCGCTCTTTGAAGACGACGACGGCGACGGAGACGAAGAGATGGCCGACGTCAACACAGCGCACACGTTTGATCCACTGATGGATGTGGATGGTGAAAACGACGGAGAGGACGACGACAATGATGGTGAATCCAGCGACGACGACGACGACGACGACGACGACGGCTCCAGCGACGAAGCAAACGCCAGTGAAAGTACGGAGGCGAGTAGCGAAGAAGGAGAAGAAGAAGAAGAAGAAGAAGAAGAAGAAGAAGAAGAAGAAGAGTCCTCAGAAAGTGGCGAGTCAGACTCCGACATTGACGAAGACGGACCGCTGCATGCAGACGAGGGCGAATCGACAGACGAGGAATCTGATCCATCTGATTCAGAGGACGCGCCGATCGGCAACGATTTAGGGTTCGATTGGGATGCCGAAAAAACGGACGCCAGTATGACCGACGTCGCTGATGAAAAGGCGGGTAAGAAGGGTGCCGACAAAGCGCCGTCAAAACGCGAAAAAAAACGATTGAAAGAGGCGAGGGAGCTCGAAATTTTACAAAAAGAGCAAGAGATGAGAGATGGCGATCATATTCCCGAATCTGCGATGGAGTTTGAAAAGTTACTCATCGCATCGCCTCGCTCGTCGTTTCTTTGGGTAAGATATATGGCGTTTCACGTCAGCTGTGGCGCGTACGATGAGGCTAAAGAAGTCGCGGAACGAGCTCTCGGAGCGATACCCGCCTCGGAAGAGGCTGAGCGCATGAATGTGTGGGCGGCGTATTTGAACTTGGAAAACAAATACGGCACTCCGTCGCCGGAAGAAGCTGTGAAAAAGCTCTTTACGCGCGCGGTTCAAATCGCCGATGCCAAGCACATGCACTTGACGCTCGTATCGATGTATGAGCGAAACGCTCAAGAGGATGCGCTCGAAGAAAGCTTGAAGAAGGCGGCCAAAAAGTTTTCGTACAGTGCGAAAATCTGGCTCGCATACATACGCTCTGCTGTGTTGAAAAATGATTCGGAAAAGGCGCGAAAACTTTTGGATCGCGCGACGCAGTCATTGCCGAAGCACAAACATATAAAGATTCTCACGCGTACGGCTCTCCTCGAGATGAAAGAGGGAAATCCGGAGCGCGGCCGCACGATGTTTGAGGGTATATTACGAAACTACCCGCGACGTACTGATATTTGGTCAGTGTACATTGATCAAGAAATCAAGCAAGGTGACATTCAACGCATCAGAGCATTATTCGAGAGAGCGACGCACCTCGATCTTAACGCAAAGAGCATGAAATTTTTGTTCAAGCGTTACCTGGACTTTGAAAGATCGGAGGGTGATGACGAACGCATAGCGCACGTGAAGCAAAGAGCGATGGAATACGTTAGCAACAAGTTCGGCTCAGCCGCGGAATGACGAATAGATGAAATTTCTCAAAACATTTATTACAATTTGAGCAAACAAAGAAAGCTAATCTAATTGCGTTGTCCAATCGCACGGCTCGTACATTTTAAGAAATGCTTCCATCTCGTCGCGCAAAAGCGCCGGGGCAAGCGGTCGCTGCTTTGCATCTGTAAGATGTTCTGGTAAATTTAGAAGCCCGATGAGTATGTTCCGACCGAAATTACGATTCCACTTGCTTTCGTCGTCGATAACATGAACGAACCCCCCTTGCATTCCAAACTCGACATGTGTATATGGGAAGTTCGCAGGGATGGTGCTTCTCAGACCTTTTGGTGGTGCCGTTGACAAGCATTTCTTCGCGTCGTGCGTCGACCATTCAGACTCACACTCATCTATCTCTTTGCGGAAGTACATTTTGGCTTTCTCGCTCATCTCCTGCGGTATCGGAATACACTCGACGACGGCGTGCATTCCCCCGTGTCCGAATTTCATCGCCGTCTCGATGAAGCAACAAGCCTTACCCTCTTGCGCGAACATTCTCACCAAGCACTTTTTGAAGTTTCTCATCTCTTCCCAAACATCTTCATCCACGGCTCGCGAAGACTGCGCATGCGCGATGGGCGCGATGAGGCAGTGCCCGGGGACGAGTCGGCCATGCGGAGGAAGCATAAGATACGCTAAATTACCGTATGCCACATGCAGGTGCTTCGGTTTGTTGGGTGCATCCATACAGAACAAGCACTTGTTGTGCAGTGCCTGCGCTCGCTTGAAATCTCGTACAGCCTGCTCCTTTGCGCGAGCCTGCTGCTTCGCGCCGGACCACTTCTTGTTGCGCGATTCGTACATTTCCAAGCCTCCGTCGTGGTCGTACTCATCGTCGACATCTAACTCTTTACCCCTATATCTCTTGTGACGCGCAATGTTATCCGCCAAATTGCGATCGTAATCGTTCGTACCCTCGTACTTTTGTTCAGCGACTAAGTCGCGCAACGACTTGCCATCGTCGTCGGCGAAGTATCGTGACCGCTCGCCATCGTCAAACCTTTGCGTCGTTTTCGGTGCTCGACGAACCTGTCCTTCGGCGACATTCGCCCCGCCCTTGACCGTGGTGTTCCTACCGAACGCGCCCGGAGCCGCACGGCCGTCTGCCGTAACCATCGGCAGCGCCTCGATCAAAGCTTCCTCAGTCTTTGCTTGCGATTTGCCGCCAAACAGTCTCGCTTTGAGCGCTGCCGCAGCGGACATGTTCGTCGAGCCGTGCTGAACCAAGTTTCTACTTTCAGGAACGGGTCGTCTGGTGGGCGGAAGTTCTCGAGCGGCACGTGGAAGCTCCCGCTCAAAGTTTGTAGGTTTGGCGTCGTACTTCGAAACTTTGTGAAATTCATCCATGAACGATCCATCGGACGCGAACTTGTTCTTCGTCTCGAGCGCCGAATTGATAAGCTGTTTATCTTCCGCGCGCAACCGCTCAGACTCTTGCGGGCGTCCATCGTCGCGAGGTCTGTGACGCGCGCCGAAAGTCTCTGGCACCTGCATGCGAGCGCCGTCTTCACCGCCGCCGCGCTGCCTTCCTCCAGCCCTACCTCGGCGGGCGTGTAAATGCGCCTTGCCGTGTGCTGCACTATCACCAATACTACAAACAAGCTCATTCACCGAACCCCAATGTTCGCTTACGACCTCGTTGACGTTTCTACCTTCCGCCGCGGCGCGCTCTTGCGCTCGACGGAGCGCTTTGAGTCGCCAGCTCGCACCTCCATCGCCCACTACGCTCATAGGCGCCGTGGATGCGACGGGAGCATCGCCACCATCTCCGCGCATTTGTGGATTCAGTTCGCGCGACGCGACAATCTTCGCCGCTCTTTCCTCCTCCTTGCGCCGCTCGGCCTCTTTGCCTTCATCAGCTCGCGACCTCGCCTTGGACGCGAGCGCTGCAGAGAAGAAGTCCGACTGCTCGGCTGGCGCGTCCGCGTCCGTCGCCTGTTGTGGCGATATCGGCCGCTCTCGTGCGCCTTCGTGTACCCGTGTGCGCTCTTCGCTCGCCGATGCGCTCGTCGAATCTCTTCGCCGCCTTTCGGTGGCATCTTCTTCGCTCGCGTCCCGTTCGGCGCGTCTTTGCTTCTTGGACTTGCTCTCCTTCTTGCGCGATTTCCGGTCGTCACGTTTCCTCTCCTTCCTCGTCTCGCGCTCGTCCGTGAACGCCAGTCCAGACAACATGGCGACGCGGCGCGGCGTATTGTGGATGGTTGCGCCAAATGCGCGCGTCAGACCGACGCGCGCGATGTCGACACCGATCGTCGCGCCGAGCGCCGTGGCGGCACCGTCGAGCAGGTACTCGCCTCATCATCGACGCGGGACGAGCGGAGAGGCGGCGAGCACGCGCGCGGCGACGTTCGGGGCGCGACGCGCACGAGCACGTGCGCAACGCGCGACGAGCACGAGCGCGGCGACGGTGGAGCAGGCGAGAGCGCAAGCGAAAGAAACGACGAGGACGTACGCTCGGTCGTTCTACTGGGCGTCGCAGTTTATGACCAAGGGGCGCGAGGATGCGTACGCGTTGTACTGCTGGTGTCGCGAACTGGATGAAATCGTCGACGGCGCAGACGGCGCGGACGAGGAGAGACGCGCCAAGCTCAACCGTTCTGAAGCAAACTTGGAGGCGATGTTTCGAAAAGGAACGCTCACAGAGCCATCGTACGCTGATGTCGCTTTGAGCGATACACTGGCGCGCGTGGAAGGACTACGTATCGGGCCTTTCAAAGACATGATATCGGGAATGAGACGCGACATCGACGACGCGCGTTTCGAGCGTGTCGAAGACGTCCTGAACTATGCGTACCAAGTCGCCGGAACTGTCGCGTTGATGATTCTACCGATTTTGACGCTAGGTTCGGTCGACGACGAGCAGAAGGCGGCGAAACGTGAAGAAAGAGGAGTCGCATTAGGCATCGCGTTGCAGTTGACCAACATCGTGCGAGATGTGGGTGAAGACGCGAGGCAGAGGGGAAGAGTTTATATCGCGGACGAGGATTTGAAATTATTCGAGCTGACTCGCGACGACGTCCTTAGTATGAAAACGCCGACGACGAATTACATGGCGCTCATAGAGTATCAAATCCAGCGCGCTCTATTCTACTATTCGAAAGCGCTCGAAGGCATCGATCTTTTGCCACCACTGGCGCGACCGCCGACGAAGTTAATCGCCGGGCTTTATCAAAGAATTGCATTTGCCGTTCGCGAAAACGATTACGATAACTTGAGTAAACGAGCGTTTTCTTCAACATACGAGAAGCTTACGTTGACGCCAAAGCTTTTGCTCGACTCATTCTTGCCCGGAGGCGGCATAAACGAAAGCGACGTGGTTGTTGATTTTAGCGACGCGAGTGCTGAGGCATCCATTTATCGCGCACAGGTGTGCAAACGATTTGTAGCCGCGAGGGTTGGGACGCGACGAGTGGGATCGTAAATCGTTCGATGGAATTCATAGTCGATGTAACTGAAGCGAAGTGATAATTCGCTAAATTCTAAAACGGAACAAACTTTCGCGCCACCGCAACAAAGATTCGGGGAATCAGAGGCTTTTCGTCGAACGTATCCTGCAAACGTCGACCAAAAATGCAGTTCGTGATATCATCGAGCAAGATATCTCGACCAAGGATCGGATCAGTGACGAAAGGGTCGGTGTGCGTCTTGTCCGGGTAGTAGCGCTCGTCCACCGCGATGCCAACATTTTTCAACGCGCGAGCAAACATCTTTGATTGCTCTGGCGGCGCCGACGTGTCCGCCTCACCGTGACAGAGCATGACGGGCGGTATGATTCTCACGTTTTGTCTCACGTCGTACTCGCGTAAGATTGAAACCGGCGACGCGCGAGGAAGAGCCTCCGCAGCGCGTGCGCCTGAAAATCCAGCCTCCATGATTGACCAAAACACGTTCTTGTACAGGCCTTGACGATGGACGTGCTCGATGAGCGCCTCGTCGTCCGGGGCGTACACGCCGGATATTCCTATGAATTTCGAAATCGCTGCAGGCGACCACGAGCACGGCCCGGCGACACCGCCGTCGCGTTGCGACCGCGACGTCCACTCCGTTTGTCGCAACAACGCCGTCGCCGAGATGTGCGCCCCCGCGGATTGTCCGACGATGACGACGCGTCTCTTATCCCCTCCCAGCGCCTCTAAGCGCTCGAGAACCCAGCCTATACCGTTTCCCACGTCTGCGATCATGTCTCCAACCGTACCTTGTGGGAAGTTTCTATAATCTAAGGACGCCACAATCACCCCTCGTCGCGCCAAACGCTGCGCCAGGAGGGCGCCCCACGCCTTGTAACCGATAATCCACATTCCACCCGTCACGAAGATCACCACCGGTTTCCGTTCATCTTCGCTCCAATCGTCGTCATCTTGCGTTTTATCTCTCTCGCTTCGCCCGATCGCGCGTTTCCTCCGTCGTCGTCCTCGCGCTCCGCCATCGTTCGGAAAGTATAAATCCAGCGCGTTTCTCCCCGCGGTTCCGTACGCGACGCCGCGTTCGATGTTGGCGTCGGTCAAGTACGTCCACGCGACGCGCACGAAGGCGGGTGACAACACCGCGGCGTACACGATCAATCCCATGAGCTTGAACACCCACGCGATGGTTGAATATCTCGACAGCCGTATCGTCAGTCGCACGACGAGCGCCAACTGGCGACAAGTTTGCCGCGGTCGACGCGCGATGACGACGAAGAAGACGGCCAAGGCGAACACGCGCGCGGTGCCGAACGTGGACGTCGACGTCGACGCGGACGCGTTCGTCACCATCGTGAATCGCTTCACGACCGACGACGGCACCGCGCACGCGCGCGCGCGGACGCGTCTCGATGTGATGCGAAGGGTCGCGTTCCAACGCACCCCAATTGGCGCGGCAACCACCCGTCCGCTGACCGTCGTCCACGTCGTCGTCGTCAGTCCTCGGATCGAAGCGGTTCGTCGTGCATCGCGGCACCGCGAGACGCGCGTCGACGATTCGCTCGAAGATTACCATCGCGACGCGCGTCGTTCGCGATGTGGACGGCGTACGCGCGCGTCGCGAGCGTCGTCGAGAATGCGCTCGGCATCAACTTTCACGCCTTTGTCGCGTGCGTGACGCTCGTCATCGCGCTCACGTACCCGAAACTCGCCAAAAGCGTGAGCGATCGTCTAGACAGTCGAGCGATGAACGATCGAGAGCGATTGGAGCGGTATCAAAGAAACCGACAGCGCGCGTTGGAGAAGCGAGAGGAAGAGTTGAGACGCGCGGCGAGCGAAACCAAAGGAGGAAAGGCGGAATTGGACCGCGCGGCGGCGTTGGAGGCAAAATTGGCCGAAATCGACGCCAAGGCTGCGCGATTGGGGTTGACGGCGAACGGTAAGGGCAGAAAACTGGGTGATAGTGGACCATCGAGGCCGGAGTGGAATCCTTTAATGGGCGGCGGCGCTTCGCGAGGATATCGGCCCACTGGGCGACCGAGGCCGGGAGGTGGCGGATGAGGGCGGTAAGCCACGACGAGCGACGTCGTGGCGCCGTGAAACGATGAGGAGGAGGAGACTTAATTCCATGCGAGGTGACGTGACGCTGACGAGCGAAAGATTGAACTTAAATCAGCTCATTGGCCGATTACGCTTCGCGAACCGCGACAGGTGTATGGTTTGTATACGATGTAAAACATGAACTTCGACGCCACCGTGCATTCCACGCGATATCTTGACTACTTGCTACTTGCTATTCTCGCAATACGGCTATGCTACAACGATTGATGGAGAGAAGAAAAACCTGGGGACGCGTCACGTCAACTCTCGATCCGGCGACGCTATCGCCAAATGTTGAAGTACAGTCTCTGGCGTGCACGGATTCTCGACAAGAATCAGGTGGAAACATCCAACTCCACTATCCCACTCGTCATCCGAGATATCGATGACGACGTCGCCGTCGACGATGCGCTCTCGACGACCGCCGACATAGGCGACGTAAAATTCAGGCCTCGGGATTTCGTTTGGACTCAAACCAAGCGTTGCTATGCGATCGGCGATGGAGTTCATGGTACCCTCGAACATGGCTTCCCAATCGCGGACGAAGTGCGTGTTAAACGGATTCGCTTGCGTTCTCGGGCGAAGTATGTGCGTCAACGTGATTGCGGCGCCAAAGTCTATGAGTTCACCGAGCAGGTAGCGAACCCACGCGTCGTCTTCGAGGAAGAGTTCTGTCACGGATGAGGTAATTTTCGCAGCGACGTACCAGAAGACCAGTCCTTGCATGCGCCTAAATATAAGCTCTTTTGCCTCCACGACGTGTGCATCTCCCGGATTTTGCGAGTGCGAGATCATCAAATGTTGCAGCCGCAGCGATTTAAGATTTCTAGTCGCGTTCGCCACCGTCGTGGCGAGCAATCCCGGGTATGCTAGATAAAACCCAATCAAAACGAGCGATGAAAACATCGTTCGACACAAAATATTTACCCCAAACATTCCAAAGAAAAAGGTGTTCGTCACGAACACTTCCCATGACTCCATTCGACGCCGCGTGATGAGCCAACCGTAGGAGACGATTATCCAGGTGCAGAAAAACGTCGACTGATTCAAGGAGAGACAGCCTATGAACATGAGCGCCTCCGTGCCCCCGCCCGTGGGAGCGTCAAAATTCGATTTCGACAGCGGTAATCCTGCACCCGTGTTCTCGGCGTTTATCCAAAACCTGTTTGCCGCGATGAGCCACACCAGACGCGTCACGACTGGCGCCAGCAGCAAGACGTGAAGCCACGTCAACGCGTCTCGTCTCTTCCAAAAGTACGCCCCTTTGACGGCGAACACGATGACCCAAATGATGATAAATCCCGCAAACATCCGCGCCGCTGGTGCGTATTCAAACCCCACGTGCCCACTCTTCGGATTCAACTTCACGAACGTCCCCGAGAAATCCACCTGCGCGTTGGCGTCGCACAGCACCACAATCGTGACTTCGCGAGACTTTTGCGTCTTCGTGATCCTCACCGTTTGTTGGTTCGACAGTAGCGCGGCTTGACACCCACGCGTGGCCACGTAATCCGCCGCTATCATGGCCGCACACGTCTGAGAGCCCAGTCCTCCCGCGTCCAAGGGCGCTTGTAGCTCGCCCTTCGGACACGACACCGCCCACACCTTGGCGCTCGCGGGCGTGATTTCGTGCGCGGTGACGTCCAAGGTCCCACCTTTGGCGAACCCGAACGTCGAGATCTCCGCGCTCGCCGTCGCGGTCGCGGTCGAGTCTAATCGCACGCCGACGTTCGTGATCAACGCCTCGCACGTCCCGCTCGCGAGCGCCCAACACGCGAAGAAGATTGCCCCGGCGCGGGCCGTCGCGTTCGACGACGCGCTCGACGACGACGCGCGACGACGACGTCGACGTCGCTCGGAGACGACGACGCGAGCGGCGCGCATCGTCACCGTCACCTGCGCGCGCGTCGCGCGTCGCGCGTCGTCCGTCGCGCGTCCGTCGCGACGCCCGCGTTCGCCAGTGACGCGCACCCGCGCGTGACGTCGCAGCGCGCCACGGCTCGAGCGCGCCACCGCAGACCGCGGCGACGGACACGACGACACGACTCGACGGATTCGCGCGCGCACTCCGACGCGCGCGAGGCCCGGGTCCCGCGAGATGCGCCCAGAGACGTCGACGACGCGCGATAGATGGACCGTCGCCCTCGAAGACGCCCGCGCGTCGGCGAACGAGTGCGAAGACGCGCTGCGACGACGCGAGGCTGATGCCGAAGGCGACGACGATGGAGCGTGGTCGAAGCGCACGCTCGAGGCGCGAAGAAGCGTGAGCGGGTTGAAAACAAAACTACGCGCGTTAGAAGAGATGATCGCGCGCGATCGAACGGTGACGGCGACGACGAGCGAGGTTGAGAGAAGACAAGACGCGCTCAGAGAATTGCAGACGCGCGCGGAGGAGGCGGCGAGACTCGTGGCGAAAGGAAAGAAAAAGACGCAGCAGAAGAAAAACAACGACGACAATGACGACGGCGCTAGGCGTCGCGATCGCGCGTCTTCGTCGAATTACGACGAGGAGCGCGCGGTGCGTTCGCCGCAAGAAGTTTTACTGCTTCAACGAGAAATGCTCGACGAACAGGACGAGGCGTTGGACGACTTATCCGTGGCGGCGGAGCGAACGAAAGACATCTCACTCGCGGTGAATGACGAGCTCGATCTCCACGCCAAGCTTTTAGACGGTTTAGAGGACGACGTCGAAGATACGCGCGGTCGTTTGCACTTGGCCTCGCGCGCGGTGAAGCGAATGATGCGACGAGGCTCCAACTGTCGGCAGTATTCCATCGTCGCTCTCGTCCTCGTCGTGTGCGTGCTCATGCTTTGCTTGATCATCAAATTGCAAGGGCCTTGACTGCTCTCTCTAGAAAGTACATTGTGTAGTAAGACGTAGCGCGTGATAGTCCTCTCTGACGCCAACCGACTCGGGCCACTCCAGCCGAGAAAAATGTTCGAAACGACACAGCGACGCGCTCGCACCGCGTGCGGTCGCTCGTCGTCGAGCAAAGCACACAGAAAAGGCGTTCGAAGTCGTCCACGTCGTCGGCATGCCCGTCGCGAGCGTCGCGCCGTTGCGTACGTCGTTTCGTGGCGTGAACGCGAACGGGAGCGACGCCACCGGGGAGCGTCGTCGCCTCCTCTCGTTTCGTCGCGCTCCATCGCGCGCGCGCCGCGATGAAGCGGTAAACGCTCGCGTTCGAGCGAGTGGGACGTCTGTAGAACCGAGTGTGGATGAAGACGATGAAGAAGTCGACGTCACGGTGACGTCTACGTCGGACCGGTTGGAGGCTCTTTTAAACAAAGCTTCCACGTCGCCGGTGAACGTGCATGACATAGAACAGTTTTACCCGTACGAATTAGATGGATTTCAAGTCGAAGCCACTGAATTATTGCTACGCGGGTCATCGGTCGTGGTGTCAGCGCCGACGGGGAGCGGGAAAACTTTAGTCGGTGAGACGGCGATTTTAACTGCGCTGGCGCGCGGAGAAAAGGCGATATACACGACGCCGTTGAAGGCGTTATCGAATCAAAAGCTCAGAGAGTTTCAAAAGATTTTCGGTAAAAGACGGTGTGGGTTAAAGACTGGTGATGTGGACATCAACGGCGATGCTGACGTCATGATTATGACGACAGAAATTTTGAGGAATATGCTCTATTCAAGCGCTGCAGGTGGCCGCGACGACGAGCGACTCGCCGACGTGAGTATCATCGTTCTCGATGAGGTGCACTATCTCGCAGATAGATCCCGAGGAACAGTGTGGGAAGAAACAATTATTTACTGTCCTTCTCGCATTCAACTTTTGTGTCTGTCCGCGACAGTCGGTAATCCAGAGGATTTGTCGGGCTGGATTGAGGAAGTTCACGGCGAATGCGAAACCGTCGTGTCAAGTTACAGACCTGTTCCCCTCACTTGGCAATACAGCATGAAGCCGTCGCGCATGTATCCAGGGTTGGGACCTTTGATGAATTTCAAATCCACGAAAATTCACCACGATCTACGACCTTTTACGCGCGAAGGTCTTCAACAAGGATCGTACGGTAACAACGATTGGGCACCGGATGCGCAAAGAGGCGCGAAAGAGTCTGAGCGCGTTCTCAGAAGGCGCTTCGTGCCTCACGTCGAAACCACGGTACAGCAGCTCATCGCGAGCGATATGATTCCCGCCGTGTGGTTTATTTTTAGTCGTAAAGGTTGCGACCAATCTGTCGATTATCTCGTGCAGGCCGGCGGAAATCTCGTGACGAGCAAGGAACGGCGAGAGATTGATGATGCGTTGAAAGAATTTTCGGAGAAGAACAAATCTGCTGTGCGAGCAAGCATGGTTGAGCCTCTAAGACGTGGCATAGCGTCACATCACGCCGGGTTGCTTCCAGCGTGGAAAGGTCTAGTAGAGAAATTGTTTCAGCGAGGACTAATCAAGGTGGTTTTCGCTACGGAAACACTCGCCGCAGGAGTGAACATGCCGGCACGATGTTCCGTGTTAAGTGCGCTTTCCAAGCGAGATGATCAAGGTCCACGACTACTAACTTCCAATGAGTTCATGCAAATGGCTGGTCGAGCGGGCCGTCGTGGGTTTGACACCGTTGGCCACGTCGTGTGCTGTCAGTCACCATTTGAGGGCCCGGACGAAGCTTTCGAGCTCGTTCTTGCGCCACCTGAAAACTTGAAGTCGCAATTTTCTATTTCTTACGGTATGGTTTTGAATTTACTCCAAGGTAGAACGCTCGATCAAGTCAAGGGAATCGTGGAGAGAAGTTTTGGCAACTACCTTGGTGGTAAGGCGCGTTCGATGCGCGAGCGCGAACTTCTTCGTGTCAATGATCAGATCAGAAAACTGGTGAGCGAGATGGAGACACTCGATGATGATGAAGAAGCCGCGGAGTGGAGACGTTTCGTGAAGCTGGATGAACGGCTACATGAAGAAAAGCGCTTGCTAAAAATCTTGATTCGGCAATTAGCTGAAATGCGGGCAATTGAAACGCGGGATCAACTACAGTTCGAGCTCGAACAGACGGGTGCTCCAGTCATCGTTACGATTGATATTGGTGACAACGTTCTCAAACGGCGCAAAGAACGACGATCGGCTACGATCGCTCTATTTGAAGATGATTCTTTGAAGATGGAGGGTCAAGACTTTGCGGGCGAATGGAGATTGCAAGATATTGGTGGCGACGATGCTCCCGGTTTGGACGAGTTATTCGGCGATTCCGACGATGAAAGTCAAAACGATGATTTTTTGCAGTCTTTTGACGACGACGACGGTAAGTTCCCCAGAGGTCTCATCACCGCCGCAATCGTCGAGGCTGTTCCGGCGATGAAAATTGCGGCGACTGCGAGCACAATCGGTAAGCCATATCCGATGGGCGAATTCACCGCCCTAGGAAATGATGGTGTCTGGTACCGTTTGTACTCCGATCGAGTAAAATCTATAAGCCTCGGCGCCGATGCGGTGCGCTTGGAAAGTTTTGGCGACATCGGCGTGCCGCCGGCTTCGAGCAGTCTTCGATGGATCCGCGCGAGCGGCGGAGGTTTGTGGAAGGCGGATGTGTCTAAAAAGACCAAGTTGGTCGCTAATGGGATACCAACTAACTTGAACGACTTTGAAATGATCGTCGAATCGTCGGATTCGATGGAATTTATCGACGCGCAGAAGTTACAGATTCAAAAGACGCGCGAGGAGATAAACGGCTTGAAAAACATCGCCACCTTGCGCCGCGCTGCGAAGCAGCAAAAGCGGGCGGAGACGAAACTGAAAAAGCTAAAAGAAAAACGTGATGGAATTGAAAAACGTATCAAAGAGTATTCTGCCGCGGGCTGGGACGATTTCTTGAGAGTTGTCGATATTCTTGTCGAGTGCGGCGCGATCGAGAGAGACACCCTAAAATTGTTGGAGTTTGGTGAGACCTGTGCTGACTTGAGAGGGGAAAATGAATTATGGCTTGGCATGGCTATGTCTTCGCCGAGTATCGAGAATTTGGACGCCGCGACTCTTGCAGGTTTTGCAGGGGCGCTCTGTATGGACAACCGTCCGGCTACATGCTACTACGGCGCTTCGCAACACCTCGTCGAAGTGCTTGAAGAGCTCGAACCGGAGATGGGCGACCTTCAGTACTTGCAACAATCTTCTCGAATCGACATGCCTCTGAGCTTGAGTTTCGAGATCGCGGCGTTGGTAGAGTCATGGGCATCGGGAACGTCGTGGGACCAGATACGCCGTGATACTTCCTTAGATGAGGGAGACATCGCTAGATTGTTTCGACGAACTGCAGAACTTCTTGCGCAAATTCCGCGCACCGCACATCTACCGGAGAGTCTCAAAGCGACTGCAAAGAAGGCGAACGATGTCGTCAATAGACCTCCGATTAGTGATCTTTCTTGATCATTATCATTGTTTCTTAGCACTTTTGAATCCATGACATAGTGATGTTACAACTGTTTCCTCTAGAAGGCTCGTCTCGAGCCTTTCGACACGCGGCGTTTGTTCTTGACAATTTGGCCACCTTGTCCTCCAGATTTGAAATCGGCTTCTTGCTTTTCCAAGAATGATAAAATGTCTTTCTGGCGAGCCCCGCGTTCTTCCGCGGCTTGGAACTGTTCCTTCGAACGAGCATCTGCCATAAATCGATTGTCCTTGCGCAATTCGCGCATGGCGCCGCGAGTTTCTTGTTTGACTTGCTTCTTGAGCTTTCTTGCCTCGGCTCGTTCGCGATTCGGATCGTAGTCCCGACCTTTTTGATAGCCGTCTTCCTCGTACATGGGATTGAACGTTTTGATTGCCTCCGCCGTCTTGGTGTGGTACGCCAAAGGCGTTTTGACCGCGCCCACGAGAGCGTCGTCTAACTCCTTGACGAGCTCGTCGCACAACTCTGCTAAACCACCGTTCGACTTTTTCAACGATTTTCTAAGCGCCTTCACGGAATCACGAACAGGTGAGAGAATCTCAGACGCTGACGCAGTCTTTATCACTGGTTTAGATAGTTGCCTTAAGCAAGAAAGAGCAGCCCTTAGTGTTGCGGCCGATAACTTCTTCTCTTCGAGTTTTTCGGCGTAAATGCCATCCAACATTTCTGGCAACGTCATGGGTTCCATCGCAGACGTAAGCGCTGAAGATAACCAGGGTCCGCCAACTTGTTCGACTAGGTGTGTTGACAAACCCGCCGCCCAATTGGTCTTTGATCGCGATGCGCAATGAATCAAAGCATTCATGAGAGTGAGGGCTTCAGGAAATATCCTTTCGGCGCCAGTCGAATAAACGCTTGCCATTGTAGAAAGGATGACCGCCAAAGCTGCATCTCTCACTGATCTGATCGCGCAATGCGCGAGTAAGTTTCCAATATAAAGTGTCGCCGAAGTCATAACTGGGTGTGACTTATCCGTCGTAGGAAAGATGGCGGCGAATAAAGAAAGGAGCAGAACCGTACGAGAAGGCGGCCATCCCGTCTCCCCGGCACGCAGCGCCTGACGAAGCCGAGTGCTCATCTTTTCTACGCGGGCCTTGGCTGCGGTTGCAGCGAAAAATGGAACTTGTGTACTCAAGTCTACAATGTGTTTCGATAGAACGTCCAAATGATCTACCGGCAACGGCGCTTGACCGGCTAAAATCTCAAACCGTTGTAACAGAAGACCGAGCAAAGTCTGGATTCGCTTTCTATTCTCCGCCGCGAGCGTGGGCGCGTTGCAGGCCCGGATTCGCGTGATGATCGTAAACGCATCTTCAGCGTTATGATCACCTAATATAGAATTAAGATCTTCGGCGCTCTCTGGCATGGGGAAAGTGAAGGGGATGTCCGTTCTCGTCGGCGTAGAAAACTTCTTCTCTTTCGCCGTGGACGCTTCCTTTTGGGAAGATTTGCGCGCTGTGTTCGACGCATCTTCTTTTTCAACGTCTTCCTCGTCTTCAATCTCTCGCAAAACATCTGCATGTGCATCTTCTACTTCCTGAGAATCGTCGCTGCCCTCATCGTCGTCGTCTTCATCCTCATCGTCGTCGTCCTCATCGTCCTCCGAATCCTCAGCCTCGACGCCATCTTGAAGAATACCCAACTTTCGAAGTCGATTCTTACCTTGATCTAATTCTGTATCGACATTTTTTAGCTCAGACTTGAGTGACTTGCGCAGACGCGCTGCGTCATCGAGCGCGTCGTCATCTTCTGATTCAGATTCGTCGTCCGACACATCCTCTTCGGAACCCTCGTCCTCGTTCTCTCCATCGTCATCACTTTCGAGCTGAAAATTCTCGTCCAAATCTTCACCTCCTTCATGCTGCTTGCGATTATTGCCGTGTAATGCGTCGTCTGTTTCGTCGATGTCACCCTTTTTCACCTTGCGCCTTCGAGCGGCGTATCCTCCCTGAGGGCCGTCGTCGTCGGAACTTTCATCGTCAGAGCCGACGTCGCGCATGCGCTTCAACCTCTTGCGTTCGGCTTGCTCTAGCGCGAGCTTTGCTTGCGCCTCAACTTCTTCCTGCGTCTTTGCTCTATCACCCGCCTGACCACGTCTTTCGAACGCTAAAGTTCGGGCCCACGTGTCGTATTCATCCTTCTGCTCGGGAGCCTTGGTTTGTGCAGCCTTCGCGGCGGTCGGCTTCATGTGCCCGACAGCTTTTCTCAACGCGCTCGACAATAGTCCACCTTGACTTATCGCCTTAAAATCGGAGTCCAACTTATCCAACATATCTCCATCGTCATCTCGCTGCTTCTGCTTCTCAGCTTTGTAGAACTTACTCTTGGCTATGAGTTCCTCCATCACATCCTTTTTGCTCTTTCGGCGTTCCGGCGCATCCACATCGTGCTCCCCATCGCCTCGCTTCAAAGTTGGTTCAAATTCGCCTCCACCGAAATGGAAATTACGCGTGATTTCGTCGTCTAGATTTTCATCGTCTTCCTCGTCCCCGTGCGACGGTTTCGCGGTTAAATCTCTCTCCCCGAGCGGCTGTCCCAAATGCGTGAGCGTTTTAAAGCCGTCGTCGTCATCGTCTTCATTCAGGGCGAAGGCTTTGGATTTCTTATACTGACGCAACCGCGCCTTGGCCAATCTTCCAATATTTTTCTCTTCGACGCTTAAGCCACTGTCGTGTTCACCGAATCGTCGGTCCAAGAATGCGTTCGCCTTGCCGTTCGCTTCGTGTTCCACGAGCAGCGTGCGCCGACGTTTTTCAATAGCCTCCGTGCGCGCTTGCAGCACGTTACCTCGCTCGCCCTTCACCTTGCGACCGAGAATGTCGAATTTTCGTCGATGGCTGACAGTCTCGAACGCGCTCTTCACCGTCACACCGCTCGGGCTGGGACCGCTCGCGTCGCCATCGGCGCGGAAAAACTTTCGCTTCGACCCGCTGCCGCCGGGATTGGACGGGCGCTTCTTCTTCGCCATGTCGCGAAGATGGCGACGCTCGAGAACTCCCGTCGAGTTTACGAACCAACCCTCGCGCTCGCCTCGTCGAAGTCGCCGTGTGTCGAGGCACACCAGACGAGGCACATTTCGCACCGCCGCCGGCGGCTTTCCTAAACCCCAACGCGCGCGCCCGGCGACGCCGACGGCGCTCGTTTGGTCGACACGCGCGAACTAAAAAACATCGACACACGCGAATGAATCGATACACGTTACGATCGTGGCAAATAATGATTATATTAGCACAAAAAGCAATCAATGCGTTGAAGCGAAGCATGGATATTGCCGCGCGACGACGGCAGTCTACGTCGCGTCGATGACTGGAACTGGACGCCACGGCACCGCAGAACCGTCCATGAGACCAACGCCGCGCGCGGAAAGTTCGTCGCGTAAGCGGTCGGACTCCGCAAAGTCTTTCGCATCGCGCGCCTTATTGCGTTCTTCTATTTTAGCTAAGAGATCGTCCTCAGTCAAGCCCGCGCGGTGCAACGCGCGCGCGCGAAGCTCCGCAAGAATGACGTTTTCTTCATCCTTGGGCATGCCAACCGCCTCCATTAAACCCTCGACAGTGCTCAACAACGACTGAAGCGCCCCAACACGACCGACTGCTTTCTTTCCAGCCTTGGTGGTCATGAAATCATTCATTGATTTGAGCGGCGCGGAGAGCGTCGCGATCACTCCGGGCGTGTTCATGTCGTCATTCAAAGCCTCGGACACTTGCTTCTCAGCCTCACTCGCGAGCTTCAGCGCATCCGCAACGAGCGGTACCGGCTTTTTAGCTGGCTCTTCCGCCGCGGCATCGCGAAGAATTGCTCGTACATCGTGAACTGTTTGGTACAAATAGTAAACGCGATCGGAAGCCTCCTCCAGCGCGCGCTGTGTGTAGTTGATGGGCGCTCTGTAGTGCGCGCCAAGAAGCATGAAACGTAGCACGAACGGATGGTACTTGTCCAACACTTCGCGAATAGTGAAAAAGTTGCCGAGCGACTTGGACATCTTCTCAGAATCCACCTTGACGAAGCCGTTATGCACCCAGTAACGCACAAACGGATTCTCATCCGCGTGCGCTCCACAACCGCACGCCGCCGAAGACTGCGCCAGCTCGTTTTCGTGATGCGGAAAAACTAAGTCTTGGCCTCCACCGTGGATATCAATCGTCGGTCCTAGCATTTTTTCAATCATTGCGCTGCACTCAATGTGCCAGCCCGGTCGTCCCTCGCCCCACGGACTCGTCCACGTTGGCTCACCCGGTTTTGCAGTCTTCCATAGCGCAAAGTCGGCTGGATTTTTCTTGCGCCCGTCCACGGCCACGCGCTCACCCGCGCGATTGTCTTCTTGATTTCTCCCTGACAACGCCCCGTATGCGGGCAAGGTGTCGACGGAAAAGTAGACGTCCCCTTCCGTCTCGTACGCGTTACCTTTGGCGATTAAACGCTCGATGAACGCGATGATGTCATCCACACACTCCGTCGCACGAGGCTCGAGCGTCGGACGCAGGCATCCGAGCGCCGCCATGTCTTCGTGGAATGCCTCTATGAATTTATCCGTGAGCGCCTCGCACGTCTCCCCGCTCTCATTTGAGCGCTTGATAATCTTGTCGTCAATGTCGGTGAAATTTCGGCAATACGTCACGTCGTACCCTAAACGCATCAATTGTCGATATAATACGTCGAACGCGACGTACACGCGCGCGTGACCGATGTGTGAATAGTCGTACACCGTGACGCCGCACACGTACATTTGCACCTTTTTCCCCGCCGGGTCTCGCGGCGTAAAAATCTCCTTCTTTCGCGTCATCGTGTTCGTGAGCCAAAGCCTGGAAAGATCTCGTCCTTCGTTTGACGTCTCCACGTCCTCGCTCGCGGTGACGCTCTTCCCATACACCCCTCTCGTCGGCGCGTCGACGCGCACGAGCGGCGTCCCGTGTCTTCGTCCGGCGTTCGTCCGCGATGGCGTGGACGCGGTGACGACGAGCCCTCTTCTCGCGTTCGTCGTCGTCGTCGTCGTCGTCGTCGTCGTCGTCGGTATTCTCGCGCGTCCCTGCATCGTTCTGTTCGTGTTCGTCGTCGCCCGTCGCATCCCCATGCGCGTCACCAACGACGACCCTTGCTGCGAGGCGAGTCGCATCATCCTCGACGACGCCCCGCGACGACGCGCTCGGGACGACGACCGCGAACGGACGACCGCGGTGAGGAAATCGAGCGATCGCGTCGACGGCGCGTCGGCGTCTGCCGCGGGGCACACGGCGGGTCCTTCACGAGGCGACGGAGACCCGGCCCCCCGCCCCGCCTCGCCCCGCACCGCACAGCGCGACGACTGATTGCGGTGACCCACGACGATGTCGCGCGCGTTCTCGTCCACGAAAGCGTCGACGAGCGTGACGAATGCGTCCCGACAACATCGACGAAGACGCGCGTCGTCGTCGTCGTCGTCGCGTCGTTCGACGCGCGCGCGCGCGTCGTCGCGACGCGCCGTCGAAGCGCGCGCCGCGTCCGAGGGCTCGCTCACGGATACTTTGGAACTCACCGCGGATAACATCGAGAGCGTGCTGGACGAAGTGCGACCGTACTTGATCGCGGACGGTGGTGACGTCGAACTCGTCGAAATCGACGGACTGTCGGTGAAGCTGAAGCTCAAGGGCGCGTGCGGATCGTGCCCGTCGAGCACGGTGACCATGCGCATGGGGATAGAGAAGCGCTTGTTGGAAAAGATTCCAGACATCATGGAAGTCATACAGGTGGAGGAAAAGCTCGAGGGATTGGACCTGAACGAAGAAAACGTGGAGGCAACGTTAGACGAGATCCGACCGTACCTCGCCGGCACGGGCGGGGGAGAACTCGAACTCATCGACATCGAAGAACCCATCGTCAAGGTGCGCCTGACGGGACCGGCGGCCAAGGTGATGACGGTGCGCGTCGCGGTGACGCAAAAATTACGCGAAAAAATCCCATCCATCGCCGCCGTCCAATTGACGGAATGAGCGCCGATTTAATCACCTCGGAATTGATTTCATATTAACTTGTAACCAGCGACGACGCTCGAGACGCGCCACCAACCGCCTCACAACTCGGACGACCAAGCGCGCGAGCAGACGACGAACCGTTCGAGCTATCGAGCGGTGCGATCTGTTCGTCAACACGACCTCGCGTCTCGCCGTTCACGACGCACGAACAACGAGCGCGGAACCATAGAGGGAAGAGTCGTCTTAGGAGGCGATGAATCAGCCTGATCGAGGCGGTTTAACGCGTCGAAATGTCGGTCATGGCGGTCAAGACGACGAGTATTCGACACCGAGTAAGCGTATGACGAATATACTCAAAGCGTTGGACGCGAATCCGAAATTAAAGGAGGATTACGTGAGCGAATCGACGTCTGGGGTGATCACTACTTTGGTGTGCGCGGCGTTGTGTTTGATTTTGTTCTTTGGCGAATTCTTCTCGTACAAGACGACGAAAATCGTGAGCGAATTGAGAGTAAATCCGCTCGGTGTTCATCAAACGGTGCCCAACGCGGAAAGACTGAAGATTGACGTCGATATTACCTTTCACAGTCTGGCTTGCAATCTCATCACGCTCGACACCTCGGATAAAGCCGGAGAAGAGCACTACGACGTGCACGATGGTCACATCGAAAAGAGGAGGATAGACAAGCATGGGAAAGTGATTGATGCTGCGTTTACTTCAGAAAAGCCAAACAAACACAAGGAGATTGAGCAAGCGCTGCAAAAGATGAACGAGACCGACTCCGCACACGCCGCCGACTCTCATGCCATGGAGCACGTGCAGCCGTTCGGTGGTATGTTTGGTCTACAAAGTTTATTGCAAGAAGTGTTTCCAGAGGGCGTGGAGCATGCGTTTAGAAACGAGAATCAAGAAGGGTGCGAGGTGAAGGGTTACCTTGAAGTGAATCGGGTACCGGGACGGTTTTCCATTTCGCCGGGACGTTCGCTCATGATGGGGATGCAAATGGTCAAGCTAAACGTGCAGACGGCATTAAATTTAACGCATACGATTCACAGGCTGTCATTTGGGGAAAGCTTTCCCGGTTTGGTGAGTCCACTCGACGGAACGCACCGCTCACTTCCGCCGAACGCGGTGCAGCAATATTTTCTTAACGTTGTGTCGACGACATTCGAGCCTTTGGGAGAGAACAAAATCATCAGCACTCATCAGTATAGCGTTACTGAAACTTTCACAAGCTCACAGCGATCAATTATGGGGACGTCCAACGGCCGTGATCCGGGCGTCATCTTTACTTACGAAATATCGCCGATTCGCGTCGACTTCAAAGAGACTCGCACGTCGTTTGGTGCATTCGTCCTGGGTATCTGTTCCGTCATCGGAGGCGTCGTCACTATGGCGGGTATCACGCAAAATGCCGTTGAGTATATTATTTCTAATCGCAAGACCCTCTTCGCGTCATAGACATTAGCAGTTGTAGCGTCCTAGTGTACATCGAGTCACATCAAACCATGAGTTACGTCCTGTAGTCCTCGCGCTCTTCCTCACACTTCGCCGCAACTACAGATGACCAAAATAAGTATTAGCAATCTTGAATACCTCGTGCGCGCCTTCCTCGGGTGATGACGCGCGTGGTGGCCGTCGGTGCAATTCTCTTCTCCGTGACCCTGCTCTGTTCTCTCGTCGCGAGCGTGGGTGTATGTTCCAACGACCTCACAGGTGCATCCCTTCTCAATGCTTTGAGCGATATGAGGATAGGTACAGATACCGACATGAGTTTTGTATTCTTTGCCGCACTCGTAGACGTCGGTCTGCAGTCGTATTGCGGGAATACGCTGCGAAATTTGGGTAGTGCGTCTGCTCAGACTCTCATTCTCGTTCCCGACAGTGCCTTTGAGAGGGCGTCGATAGTCATGGATAAAGGATTAGAAGAAATAACAAGTGACAGAGTCCTCGTCTGTGAAATTTTGGAGTCATCCATCGTGCAAGCAGCATTGAACAGCCGCGATGTTCGAGACGGAGACGAGCTCTCTACCGCGTCAATGCGTATGCCCAAGCTTCGCGTAGACGTCGTTCAAGACATAAACGTTCGCAAATTACGAATTTTCACTGATGTTGGAACAACTATCGCTGATTTATTCGCGACAGATGTCGCTCTGTGTCCTCGCTTGAGTGCCGTGTTCGCCTCAGAGCTCTTGATACCATTAGTCGAGTCAAACGCTTTTCCCAGTGTGTGGAAGATATCAAAATCATTACCAGAGCTTAGCACGAGTGCTGAAGCATTTCGAATCACTGATTCGTTGCGCGTGATATTCGAATCGAGCGAATACGATGGCTACGATGGGACTGTGGGGAGGTCAAGTTTGCAGACATGTGTCTTTGATGGAACAAATCATGGATTTCGCGCTTATTTCTTACCATCGAATCGCGCCTGGAGACGGTTCTTTCGCAAAACTGAGCTCACAAAATCTGCTCTTTTCTCAGATTACTCCCTTCTTCTCAGTATCCTGCTTTACACTGAAGGACAGCTAACGTCGACACAGCAAAGTATTGACTTGAAGTCGTACTTGTCGACGAGCCTCGTCCCAGGACAATTGCTACGCCCCGTCGGGGCGTCTACAATTTTGAGTGCCTTTCCAGGACAAGTGGAGATTCCAGCTTTGCGAGTGGACGTGGACATATCTAAGGTCAGTTCGCGATACGTTAGAATTTCTGGTGGGAGCACGAGCAGTCGCTTTGATAACACCGCCGTCGTCGTCGCCGCAGATATTGTTTCATGCACTGGCATCGTCCATATCATCGATGATGTGCTAGTTCCACCAATGTTGACAGCATTTCGTCAGCTCTCATTGCGTAGCGAGCTGTCTATGTTTACAGATCTGTTACGAGCGCCCGCAATGCATGAGTTGATGCTCGAACTCGATACACCATCCGAAACGAATATATTTGCTGACAGCGTCGTTTTCGCGCCAACAAATGTAGCGATTCGACTAACTTTGAATTACATCGGTTGGACGTTCGAAGATTTGTTCCAGAGGGACGCACTGTTGCGACAATTTGTCACGTACCACGTCATAAGTACTCGAAGCGCCGAAGGAGCCCCTGAAAGACTCAAATTTCGTCTAGGACTCGGTCCCGAGGAACAGCAGTTTGCCACGCGCTTGGCATATCCAATCTTAGCGAAGAGCTACGCTAACACGTTCCAAGGCACGCCCATCGCTAAGACAGTGAAAGTACTCTCAACTCGCCGCGGCGTGAAAAAGTTCTTCACACCCCGCCATGTGCTTCGAGGACGTTTAAACTCTGCACGGTTCATCAAAAGTGACATTCCATCGACGAATGGCGGTATCGCTATTATCGATGCGGCGCTCATTCCACCGACGGCGGAATTCGGAGTGACTCTTTACGATAGAATTCTTCGCACACCGACGCTGCGTGTTTTTCGTGAACTTACAAGCGTTCTCGGCCTCCAGCGCGAGTTTGACACGCAAGGTTTTGGAAACGGTGACTGTACCGTATTTGCACCGACGGATTCCGCATGGGTTACCTTACTTGCCGATCTCATGACGACGCAGGAGGAAATCGCAAACCGCGCCACAGCGATGCTGTACGATATTATCATGCTCATGCTCGCCCCTAGAACGGAAGAATTTCAAGAGATTGAACGCGAACTTTATGACCCATGGCTGTCAAAGGACGCACTGGATGGTGACGAGCTCGTGACCGCGCTCTCGGGGTATACGACGGTGAGAGTACTTTGATTTAATTATTTCTCGTTTAATTATTTTTCCAAATTTTCCAGCATGCAAACATTATCCATTTCGGCGCATTTGAGAGATGCGTTGGTCAGAGCTGCACTCCTACGAGCACACTAGTAGCCGTACCTCGAGTTGTGGGTCCAGTGCTGGCGCAATCGTCGTTTACAAGGTAAATATATCGTATTCATCAGTGCATCAATTTAATTAATTTCATCAGTACGACCTCATGGAAAAACTATGCAAGAATTATTTCGCCGGTACGCCGATTTTGTGCACGAGATCGCGCTATGAGCTCTGACAACTCAAGTAGGACATGGCAAGCGGACAACACGCCCTGAACGGCGAGCTTTACGTGGTAAAATAATTAGTTTTGGTCTGAGAAATATTTAATTAATTTTCAATGTTCGTCCTGATTTCACAGATAGATACGGTGCTTCTACCGCGCCTTGGCGAGCGTTGCCGCACGGCAGACTTTACATACAACGCGGGCAGCGCATTTGAGCTGCGAGATGGGCGCGTTCGACGATATGAGCGTTGTTTAGCACCGCCGTGTTCCTACACTTTACCAGGTGGGAATTATTTTCTCGAATTAATTTTTAAAACATTTCATTTGCTCCTACACGCGCGCTTTTTGCTGACCTTTGATTTTTCTACCGATCAAACAGGACTTTACGGTCGCGCTGGTGTGCGTATTTCTGTAGAAGCTTTCGTGACGTACGACGCGTTACCAATTTGCGACTCGTGGTGCGTATTAATTTCTTGGTGGTGGTGTGTTCCGTGCACCGGAGTAGTAGCTCAAACTATAGCCACGATCGGTGGATGTGCGCCCTATCAATCTCAGTGCGGTGGTTCCCTCGTTGTTTTCGTCACGGACGCGGGTGAAGTGCGATTTGGCGTGCAAACGTTCATGGACTCCTACAATAATTTACCGCTCAGTTTGGGCGGTGGTTTGCGCATCGTCGACGTCTCGGTGCCAGGCAAGGGTTTTTTTGCGCGCGACGGGATCGCGTTCAAAGTGCTCTGCACGTACGATGGCGTTTCGAATACGACAAAGATTTACATCAATGATAAGTTAAGGGGTATAGCAGATCCGTTCGTCATGGGTCAGTTTTTGTTTCGCCCGTTCCACAACGTATCCGGGAACTTGCACGAGAAGATCACGATTGGCAACAGCATGCACTCGGCTGCTTCCGCCACGAACACTTTAACTGACTTTCAAGGTATGCACGAGACGAGTAATGGAACTCCAGATACACGAGATGGCACATTACCGGCAATTGGTCAATTTGCGACCTATGACGCCTCGCCGCTCTTCGACGGCTCCCCAACAACGCAATATTTCTTGCCGTGGAGGGGCACGATTCACGAGGTGTACGTGTATTTTGACAACGGACTATATCAAGGGATTAGATATCCTTCAACTTGCGTGCACTTAGAGCCCGTCGAACCCGAAGCCGATGATTTTAGTGATTTTGTGACTCGTCGCCGCCGTCTCCACGAGACGCCGGTTTCCAGAGTGCGCGTTGGCCCTCGGCGGCGTAGTGACATTCGGGCTACTAGCTAGAGGTCGAAACTACACAAACTATAAGACTAATGATTTGAGAATGTTTGCCGCGAAAGTCGCTTCCCTACTTTCCTTCCTGTCACCATCAAAGCAACACTCAGGCACGATGGCAGAAACAGGGGGAAGACTGACTCGCTGCGATCCAGCCTCGGGCGCGACACTCCAGACTGGAGTGGGAATGTCAACCAAAAGACAGCCACGAGCCGCGGTTGCCATCGAGTATAGCCAAACTTCATCACCGTTGACTTTTGCGAAAGCACGCGTTGCGTTCGCTGCGACGAGTCGCAAAGCCTCGTCGTCCTCCATGGCAAGCTTGGCCACGACGGGCACTGCCGCCCCGAGCAAATCGTGTAGCGCTTGCTTTGATTTTTCGCACGATGCGATGGATTCTAAAGTATCGCATATTTTGATACGGATGCGTCTCGTAAGCTCTGATGAAATCTCCGACTCAGCGATGAAGCTTGCATCGACGGTATCTGCCAGCGTAAGAAGTTCGAGCGATCGGTGTCGTTTGTCAACGTGACAAACACCTTGTTGCAAAACGCGCGACAGTATAGGCCATAGATCCGAGTTCATGCGTTTGGCGATGAAATCGCCACCACTTGTCGAAGCCATGGTTCGAAGTAACGACAAACTCGCTTCGTACGCTTCAGCTTGAATCGAAATTTGAAATCGGTCGCTGAGCGATGATACCGCATGAGGCCAGATGTTATGGATGTGTGGCAGTACACGGGCATCTTTGTAGAGGGAAGCCACATCAAAAGGCGTGGAATTCCTGCCTCCGTAAGCTTTGAGTACTTTTAAGACGTATTTATCATGCGTCAATGCAGATTCTGCTGCTGAAAGGCTCTCAAGAGCGAACGAGCAAGCCGTTGCAGATAAACTTCGAACGCCGGCGTAAGGCGACTCCAGCAGCGCGCTGACCGATCTCAGCAAGTCTATCGCACAACCGACCATGGCCTGAAGGCGACGAACGCGCTCCAAGGACTGAGCCCGGGTGGTTTCAATGTCCTGCGAAAGCACCGAACGCATTTCTTCGACAAAGACCTCCGTCAGCTCGTTCTCGTCTTCGCTGTCTGGCTCCTCCGGGTGATACTTTTGTATGCTAGCCACAACACCTCGCGAGTGTGTCTCTATCTCTCGCACCTCGAGCAACACTGCTGAACAATATTCATTCATTACGAGCAGAAAATCTTCGGAGTGCTCCGCATTTTTTTCTCTATTGACGATCAAAAATGTGCGCAACGCCAATCGAATCGGCTCTGCGAGAAGCTTCACCATGCTCTTTGCCGCATCAGTCCTCCTCAGAATAGCCGCAAAGAGTCGAGGAGCGCGTGAGTGCTTATCTAAATGCCGCATTTGTCGAGAAAGCATATCCACAACGTAGTCTGCGTTCGCAACGACAAGACTCGCTATTGGTGAATCATCGGTTGAATTGTATTCTCCGCTTTGAGCCAACTTGAGCAAAACAAGCGCTGCGGTGTCTCGCACCTCAAGCGATTCTTCACCGAGCTTATCGAGTAATGGACAAAGTACGTTTGTCAAAAATGCACTTGTTCGTATGTGATCTTTGCCGAGTCCTTCTCCGATGATCCCCATGCCTTCCATCAACACGCGTAGTAAAAGAGCGTTGTCCGGTTCCGCAGCGTCAAGATTCCACACCTCGCTGCATACGTACTCTTCGACGATCAAACTGGAGACGCGAACAAGATATTCTCTTTCGACTGCTGATTCAGTGATGGCGCCAAAAAGCATTTCATTGAGCGCTATCAGGTGGGCTGCCGCGTTTCTTTGCCATGCACCCGCGGTGCCCAATGCGTCGAGCTCTGCATCATTTCTCAATGTGCCGAGAAAGTATTGCGCCATTGGCACAAAATACGTTTCCAGTGAAGATTCGTTTGTGATTGATGCCGCTCGACCGAGTAATCTTAGCATTTTTGCAAAACTTTTGTACATGGATGCGTCGGGGAAGTACTGCAACCTAGGAGGCGCCCGTGGCAACCCTTGCGCCGTCGACACGCTGGCTTCGGTCAAATCAATTAAACTTATCATCTGCGCGCTGCCATCTCGTCGTTGAGAAGAAAATGTTTCGATGAGCAGACACTCCGCAATGGTAGAGCACAAATGTTCTCTCGAGCTCGGACGGGCGAATAGCGTTTCTTTCAAGCGCCGAGCGCCGGCGAATTCCAGAGCGATGAGCAAGCGCTGAAGATGCCCGACAGCCTTATCGGAAGAATCACGCAGCGTGTCTGCTATGTTGGACAAATCGTCTTTTATGATTGCCTCCAAGTCTGCTCGGACGACGTAGCCGAGGTTGTCAAGAGATCTCAAATCTTCCAATATGGGCGTCGAGACTTGTGCCCAACTATCTCCCGCGAGCGTGAGTAAGCACTCCATCATTCTACGCCTCGTCTTCGCGCCCAGAACTTTTGCACAATGTTTTAAGACGCTACTCGCCATTTTTCCAGTCGCAAGTCTCACGGTCGCGCGCTGATGACTCGCTAAGGGTGGAATTGTCGCTAAGAGCGCCGCTTCAACGCGAGAGCTCGCGAGAGAGAGCCATTCTTTATCTCGAACCACCTTGAGATCTTTACCAGCGTTCGCAGGGGATACGGACGCGTTTTCGTCGTTCATATCCCTCGACATATTTTTTGCGTTCGATTCCAGCTGATCGTCTATCGATCGAGCGACGAGAGAACCCAGTGCGCTTTGCAACGCATTTGCACCTTCGCCCTCTGCGGAATCGCCGAGCTCTGATTCGTACAACGAGTCGTTCAGAACGCACGACAGAATGGACGCCATCGAACTCAGGGCAAACTCGACGCCATCTGCGCCAGTTCCTCCCGGCCCAGCGCCAACGTTTGGGCGAACACCACTCGCCGCGACTAACGCCTTGGTCAACCCAGACACCGTGCCCGGAAGGAAAAACGCGAGAGCATCGGCGTCGGCGACAAATCGAATCAAGCAATCGAGCGTGTTCAACGCACTCGAGCGCAGAAGCTTACTCCCTTGCGACCCCGCGCTTGTTTCTTCGTGCGAAATCGCAAGGAGCGTAGAAATCGTGAACCCGAGCATAGGTGCGATCTCGGAGGCGCCTCGAAATGCTGCTTGCACCTCTGTGGACGCCGCCGCGCAAAACGCGCGCGTCGCCTCCAAGACTTCCATGCATACCGTCTCGTACTCGCCTCGTCGCGGTAACGACAAGACACCGACAATCCCACTGAATATTCTCAATCCCATTTCTCGCGTACAGTCTTCCCCGCTTTTCGTCATCGCCTCTCCCGTCGTTCGCAGCGCGCTCTCGAGCAACCGCCGCCGGCGCGCCACATCCTTCGGCGCCGTCGTCGCTTCAACATCACTCGGCGCGCTCGACTCCTCCATCATTCGCGACACGTTCGCTCGAAGTATCTCCACGCACGGTATCGCGCACAGTTCCAGCGCGCGTCGCTCGCTCGGTGCTTCCGCGTGCGTCTTCCGTAGGCGCTCCACGGCGTCTCGCGCCTCGTCCGCGAACCGCGCCTCCGCGCGTCCTCGCGCCGCGCTCACCATCACCGCTCGACTGGCGTCGATGAGCGCATCGGTCGCGCCCGTCGTCGCCGTCGTCGTCGTCGTCGCGTCCCGTTCGTTCGTCGCTTCCGTCGACATCTCCGCGAAACGAGTTTCGCGCGGCGAATCCATCGAAATCTCTCGAATCAATCCAATCGACCCAATCGCTCGCGCGTTCGCGCGTTCGCGATCGGTGTCCGGCGCGCGCGCGATCGTCGACTCGAGTTCGTCGGTGCGTTCGCGCGCGTCATCGTCCGTCGCGTCCGTCGCGTTGTGCGACGCGCGTCGTCCGCAGTCGTCCTCGCGCGCGCAGTCAGTCAGTCGGTTCGGTCGTTCGGTCGTTCGGTCGTTCGTTCGGTCGTTCGTTCGTTCGTTCGTTCGGCGTCCCCGGTCCCGCCGCCGCCGCCGCGGACGACGCACAACTCGACGACGACGATGGGGAAAGAGGGCAAGAGGGAGAAGAAGAAGGAGAAGAAGGAGAAGAAGGAGAAGAAGGAGAAGAAGGGCAAGCGCGAGCGCGACGCGAACCGCGACGGCGGCGCGCGGGAGTCGTCGAAACCCACCACGGCGACGAAAAAGGCAAAGACGACGCGCGATGACGAGGGACAGACGTTCGGGATGGCGGCGGTGGGCGATCGATCGATCGCACAGTCCGGTGATACGTTTCAACGCGTGTTTTACGACGCCCCGGCGTCGTTGAAGTCGATGTCGGCGAGCGAGGTGCAGGCGGCGCGAGACGCGTTGGCGGTGACGCAGGTGGACGGTTTGTCGACGGATTTAGCGCCGGTGTCTTCATTCGCAGATGCGGGGTTTTCGAAGGAGCTGCTGCGAGTGACGGCACAGTTTAAGACGCCGTCACCGATTCAAGCGCAATCTTGGCCGATCATCATGAGCGGGCACGACATGGTGGGGATCGCGGCGACGGGTTCCGGGAAGACGCTCGCGTTTGGGATGCCGGCGCTGACGCAGATTCACTCGCAACCACCCTGCAAGCCCGGTCAGCCGATCTGTTTAGTGCTCGCACCGACGCGAGAATTGGCGCAACAAACGGCCAAGGTGTTTGACGACGCCGGCGAGGCTTCTGGGGTGAGGTGCGTATGCGTGTACGGGGGCGCTCCCAAGTACGAACAAAAGGCACAGATGAAGGCGGGCGGCGGAGCCGCGGTCATCGTCGCGACACCGGGTCGTCTTCGAGATTTCATGGAAGAGGGCGTGATTAAACTTGATAGAGTGACGATGTTAGTGCTCGATGAGGCCGATCGCATGCTGGATTTGGGTTTTGAGCCTGAAATTCGCGCCATCGCCGGCGCCACGCGCGCCGATCGACAAACCGTGATGTTTTCTGCGACGTGGCCTCAGAGTGTGCAAAGCCTCGCTTCGGAGTTTATGTGCAATCCTATCAAGGTTCGCATCGGTGCCGAAGGTTTGAAAGCTTCTCAAAGCATAACTCAAATCGTCGAAGTCGTCGAGCCGCAGGACAAGGATAGACATTTGGCGCGAGTCATGAAGCAATATTTGGGCAAAGGCAAAGAGGTGCCTCGAACCCTCATTTTCGGTTTGTACAAGAAAGAGTGCGCAAATTTGCACCAAAGACTTAGCCGTGAATGGCCAGCAGTGTGTATTCACGGCGACATGTCTCAGCATGATCGTGAAAAGTCGGTCGATGCGTTCAAGAAAGGCACGTCTCGAATCTTGATTGCCACCGACGTCGCCGCCCGAGGTCTCGACATTAAAGAGGTGGAGTATGTCATCAATTATACGTTTCCTCTCACCACGGAGGACTATGTTCACAGAATCGGTCGTACCGGTCGCGCTGGTGCAACGGGCTTGGCTCACACATTTTTTACATTGCACGACAAGGCGAGAGCGGGCGAACTCGTCAACGTGTTACGAAAAGCTGGCGCAGAAGTTCCAGAAGAACTCACTAAGTTCGGCACGCACGTGAAGAAGAAAGAAAGTAAGTTGTATGGCGCGCATTTCAAGGACGTGGACATGTCGGTGAAGGCTACGAAGATCACGTTCGATTAAATCTCTAGTGTGAACGCTACGTAATACGGGTATGCTATTGTTGTATGAGTGGTCGAAACCCTCCATTAACTTCTATCAACGAATCCTTTCCTAGCAAATCTCTAATCACTTTTTCTGGATCTCTCGATCCCCCGTGTCGCAATAATTTGTCACGAAGACTCTCCGCCGCGCCCGCCGCGAGGCTGTCGCCCTCAAAGTAACGCTTCCAAATGTCATCGGCCAGGACATCGGCGTACAGGTACGAGTAATATGTCGCTCCGTAGCCGACAAAGTGACCAAATCTAAGCTCCCAATTCGTACCGGACACAGGTTTGAACATACTGTGCTCGTTTTGAATCGTTGCAGCGAGATCAGCGATCGATTTTGACGATAGTTCGGATGTTTGGTTGTGAAGCTCGAGATCGGTCAACGCGAAGACAACCTGTTGTTGCGACTCAATCGAACGAAATATATTCCTCGACTTGCGCAACGCGGAAATCATGGCGTCAGGTATGGGCTCGTGCGTCATGTAGTGTTTTCCAAGAAGCTTCAAAGCACTTGGATCCCACGCAAAGTGCTCGAATAAATGACTCGGAACCTCAACGATGTCCATTGGCGCTCGAGTTCCAGACAAATGTTGGAATTCTGTATCCGAAAGCACAGAGTGCATGGCGTGACCAAACTCGTGTAAAAACGTTTCCACTTCTCCGTGACTTAACAAAGATCGCCCTTTGCCCGATACGGGAGGGAAGTTACACACGAGAGCGACCGATGGGTGCTGCCGTTCTGTGGGCGACACCATGCGGCTACACCGAATGACAAAGTGTGCGGCGTGATTAAACTTTCCCGGCCTCGGGAGCAAGTCCAAATAAATCGTCCCTCGCATGTCTCCATCACGAGTCTTCACCACTAGTTTCTTCAGGTCATTCGTCCATCCTTCGCCAGGTGCCAACTCCTGCAGTTCGATGCGTAAACCGAGAACTCTCGCAAGAAGCTCGCCGATGCCGACGATGACGCCTTCCAAAGGGAAATACTCCGCAATCGCGGCCGAATTGAATTCGCACTCGTGTCCACGCGCTTGTGCCATCGCGTAAGTTTTGTCCCACACCGATATGTGTTTGCCGTGATTATACTTTTCAATGACGGCGTACTCGTCCTTTGCGCTCTGCCGAAGGACATCCGATAGACTCAACAAGAACTCGCGAACGGCGTCGGGTGATCGAGCAAGCAACGGTGCGGTGGCATATTTGGCATATGTTTCGAATCCTAGAGAATGCGCGACACCAGCACGAGAAGATATGAGGTTGGCCAAAACGTCTTTGTTTGGCTCGGGTCCAGTGTTCGCCGCTATGAAGACGTCTCGGCGCGCGTTTGAATCCCTCAGGTGTCTCAACATCAACGACGAGTTCGATGAATCTACCAACCCCGTCCATAGCTTACCATCATTACTTCGAAACTGGTCTCGCACTGTCTTCGGGAGCGAACTCAGCGTGCTCTTGTCGAGCGATACTCTGCTCGCTAACTCTGGGCGCAACAAATTCCGTTGAAACTCCATCCCGAGCTCAAGACTTCGCGACAAGCTCCCGTCGAAATCCCGTCGCCTCGCCGGGTCGAGATGAATACCTCCGCGTTCAAAATCTTCTTGCAAAGTAAGCGCCACGCGCGCGCCCTCGTCGCTCAAATTCTTTGCGTCCCTCTCTCGCGCGCTCCGCAACGCCTCGTACAAGTCGCCGTCGGCGTTCAAGCTTGCAACGTAATCTTGTAGTCGCACGTACGCCTTCTCCGCCGCGATGACGTATTCGCGCGAAGGATGCGTGTGACGACACACCTCCGCGACGTCCACGACTCGACAGACCTCATCAGATATCTCATCCAACGCCCCGACGCTCGCCGCGCTCGGCGCCGCCGCCTTGAGCGCGCGCGCCATCGCCTCGCACTTCGATATCGTCTCTCGCGCCAAGCGATCGAAATCTTCGGGCGCGCGCAAACCTTGAAGATCGTATAACCCCTGAGCGCTCGCCGTCGCCGTCGATCGCGCGCGATGCTCCGTCCACGGTCGACGAAACCCGTCGTGCGCGCCCAACGACCCATCGCCGTGTGACACATACTCGACCGTCCACGCGCGCGCGCGCCGCGTGAGACCGGTCCACGCGCGCCGCACCATGTCGAGCGAACGCACGGGCGTCGACGAGCGGCGCGGGCGCTCGCGCGTGCCCCCGCGCGCGGCGCTGTGCCGTTTGACGCGCGTCGATCGAAGTGTACATATAAATACATATAAATACTGATGATAGTACCATCAGAAAAGTCAGGGTTAATGTCATAAACATCCCGACACCCCGAACTCGCGCGAAAATGCACGGTCGCGTCGTCGTTTTCCTCGATCGAACGACGAGCGTTACTGCGAAACGGCCGACGCAGGACAGCACAGGCTGGCGCGACGGGGCGACGCGAGGCGCCACGGTGGACGACGCGCGCGGCCGGATCGTTTCATCAGACGTCCGTCGCGATGGTCGACGACGCAAAGACGGTGACGCGCGCGCCCGCGTCGACGAAAGATTGTCGATTCGGTCGAGGTGTGGTCAAGGCGAGACGAGGACGTGCGAGGCGAGGCGAAGATGGGAGCGCGACGTCCGCGCTCGCGGTGATCGCACCGTTAGAAAAGGTGTTTCGCATGGATTTGATGTCGACTGAGGATGGAATGGGGCAGGAGCGCGACGATGATCCGCCGGCACGGTTTCCCGCTTCGACGGCGCCCGGGGGCGCTCGAGCGAGGCGCGATTTTAAATCAATGAACGCCAGGGAGCATCACGAGTGCATGGGAGAGATGATGCGAAGTCAACCGATCGCACTCGCGAAAACTGGAGTTTTGGGGGACGTGAGCTCTAGATACGTCGCCGATCGCGTCGAAGGGTTAGAGCAAACGTGGGATTTTGACCGAGTCGCGTCGTCGCTCGGCTCGAGCGAGTGGGAGTGTTTGATGTGTCCTTCAACCGAGCACAAATTTACGGTGTGCGACGACAGTAAGAACGCACACGGTTCTTATTATCACATACGTGAGCCCGCGGTTGAAAAGATGCTGTGTAAATTCAAAGACTTCGCGCAGTGCGCTCGAAGCTGGAGAGAAAAGTCAATCTTATTCGACGCAGAAATATTGCGCCCCGTGGCGAAGACGGGAGAGGACGGCGAGCGGCGAGACGATCTTCCGCTTGAAAGCGATTTTAATGGGAACTGTCCTAAGGACTTTATCGATGACATTCGTAAAGGTATCAATTGGAAGTGGTTGAACTCGCTGATTCGAGCGCAGCGCTTTGGCCGCCTGCTGTCTATGCGACTCGTCGCCGGCCATCGAGACGGCTTGACGCCGGCTCGATATATCTTGGAAGACTCAATTCATCTTCAAGTACACGGACGAAGGCGGATTTTATTGATTTCTCCAGAATACTCGTTTAAGGGTATGTATCCATACCCGGTAGCGCATCCTTACGACGGCTACAGCATGGTTGACCTCGACGACGTCAATTACGGCCAGACGCCGGCGTTTGCTGCGGTGCGCGGTCAAAGCTTCATACTCGAGCCTGGAGACTTACTGTACATTCCACGCGGGTGGTGGAGACACGAGCAAGGATTATCAAAAGAGCACATATCGCTCGATTTGAGGTTCTCTCCCGGTAAACGAGCGCGAGATCGCCATGTCGCGGTACTTCCAGTTTCTCGCGACATCGAGGAACGACTGGCGAGAACCGAGGGCGTCGAGCAGATCAAACATTGGATCAAAGTAATCGCAGAAGCGGATGATGCGAATTGGATAGACTTGAGCACTGTCAAGGGACACAGGCGTATTGTGATGGCCCAAATGGTGCGAGACGAAGTGGATTTGAGTCTTGGCCGAGGGACTTGGCAGGCGTTCCTTCGCACCGTCATCGACGGTAGACTCGACCCGACGCCTTGGTTGAACATCTCATTCAGAGAGCCGCTATACCTGTCAGACAAACCCGTTCACGTCCCAGACACGCGAAGTGATCTCGAGAGCGAATTTCCAGAGTTCTTCGTCGCTAAGCTGAAAAAAGAAGGGTACAACGTCGATTATACGCCCGTATCGGTTTTCAATCCAAATCATCCCGATACCATTGCGAAGGTCCCGCCGCCGCGATAGTCCTCGCGATAGTCCTCAGCTGACGGTAGCGTTGAATTATAATGTACATTACAACAAAAATGTCACATCGTTTCATGAGTCGTGGCGCGATCGTGTCACGTCTCCTTGGGGGGGGCGAATTCTTTCATCGGCCCAGAAATCGACATATTCGTCAAACTTGGGGCAGCAGCGATGATGTCGAAACATTCCTGTTTCTTTTTCGAGTCGCTTGTAGACTTCGTTCACTTCCTCCGCCGCGGGTTTCCAGTCCATGTACGCAAAGTTGACCGCAGCTTTCCAGCCGTCGCCCAAATTCACGCCCCAGTGAACGGATCCGTAGTCGGTGACGACGTATTCGCCCGCTCTTTGAACGTGTCGATAAACATGGATCTTCTCTTCGCCATTCACGCGCTTTGAATTCCAATCCTGGATCCGCGCCGGATCGAGCCAAAGCCTGCGCATCTCGAGAATGTCAACCGTGTATTCCGCGCCGAGCGTTTCTTGCAAATACGTGTGCAGCAAGTACAGATCGGATCGAGGAATACTATACCAAACGACCGCCGAATGCGAGTCCGGACGAGCCAAGATGACATTTGCCGAAGCGAACGCGTAGTCCTCGAAATGCAAGGGGAAAATAGACCCGACACCCATGTAGTAAAGCCAAGGAGACACGATGCCGACGCCCCAGAGTCGAGTCTCGCTCGCCTTCTCCGTGGCCATCTCGGCGGCTTCTAAGACGGCGGCTTCTATCACAGTACCAGCGGAGCTGTGCTTTTTGCCCTTCTTCTTATCTTCTCGCCGTTCGATTCTCCGTTGAACGGCAGATTGGTCTACTTTCGTAACCACTCCGCCCGTTCGCCCTTTCTCCTCCGCTCGGGCCTCCTCCGCCGACTGCGGCGTTGCGCAGTCCAGGGCGGCGTCGAGAGACAGCCTCTTATTCACCACGTTCTGGGTTTCACACAGCTCCAAACACCGTCGTAACACACTTGGCTTTCTCTGACCCAGTAATCGAGGATCCCAAGGATGGGTTTGGGGCGTTTCAGACGCGTCCACGGCTCGAACATTCTTCATGAGTGCCTCCATCGCGATGCCTTGAAGGTATGGAAACTGGAGTGGAAAACCAGAATGAATTTGCTGTAAGAACCAGCATTCACGAGCGTTGACGTCCATGAGTCTAAACTGATCGGCGTGCGTACGACATCGCTCTTGAAAATCTTCCACAAAGGCGCCGATTTCCATGTTGGAGTCCACGTCATTCATCGCTCGAAACGGCTCGAGCAGGCCCGTCTTTCTGTCCGGCAAGTTTTGTCTAATGTACTGATAGTCGGGTCCAAGGGTGCGGAGCTTGATGGATTTGGTGCCGACCCAAGACAAGTCACACAGCGCGCTCGTATCGTCTAAGATGTCCCACCCATCGCTAATCTTGATCACCATCGCCCCTTGCTTGCCGAACTCGCTCCACCACGCTTTGTCTTCGCCTTGCAACAGTTGCTCTGGCGTCACGCCTAGATTCATGCAACTGTACACCGTGGGCAGCGTCGACGTGTCGTTTTTCCGCATGCTTTTGTGCGTGCGCAGCTCGCACAGTTTGATCGATTCGGGCCCAGTTCGCGAGGGCTTGGACGTCACCGGGGGTGGCGTTCGTCCGCTCGTCGTCTCGTGTCGCAAGTGCACCGCCGTCTCCTCGCTCGAGTTCGCCCCTGAGCTCGAGTGGTGGTCGTGATCGCCGCTAACGATGGCATCCTCAAACGTCGCACCTTTACCGTCCCAAATCCCGCGCGCGCGCGCCGGCTCCTCGTACCTGTACGCCGGCTCTGGACTCAACTCGCCCGCCGCGAATTTCGCCGCGAATCTCGCCCTCTTCTCCTCAAAGTCTCGCTTCTCCTCCATCTCGTGCGGCTCCATCCGTTCGCGTTCACCGTTATCGCACACGTTCAACGCCCGATGCGGTCGCTCGGCGTGATATCGCCGCATCGCTCGCTTCGCCGCGTCGTTCCCTCGCCGCCGCTTCCCGCGTCGGCGTTCGCCTTCGCGTTCGCGTCCCGCCGCCTCCTTCCCTCGCCGCGCCCCCTCGCCGCGCCTTCCCGTCGTCCGTCGACGCGCGTTCGCCTCCGCGCTTTCGCACCATCTCGTCGCCGATCCCGGGCCGTCGTCTTCGCGCGCGCGCTCCCACGCCATGTCGAGATTCGCGTCTCCGACGACCGACGCTCGTCGACGACGCGCGCGCGGATCGCGGCGCGTCGACGCGCGTCGACGCGGCGCGCGAAGCGCCGAGAACGTCGACGAGCGTTCGCGTCGGAGCGCGTCGGACGCCGCGCTCTGACGCGCGCTGACGCGCGCTGACGCCGACGAATGACGATTCGTCGACGCCGAGACGCGACCGCGACGACGGACGCGCGCCGAGACGAACGCGCGCGTCGCGGGCGACGACGCGATTCGGGGCGTCGGCGTGCGTCGGCGTGCGTGGGTTCTCTCATGGCGTTCACGACGCGTTGAATGCGGAAACGTGACGGGTATAATTAGGGTTGCGACGGCATCACCGGACGGGACGCCAGGCTTTCTTCCCGACGCGACCGGCGCGACCGGCGCTCCGGCGCGTCGGCACTCGTCGACGCGATGGGCGGACGCGTGCGACGATCGAACGATCGCGCGCGCGCGAACGACGCGACGCGCGCGGACGAAGAGATGGGCGACGCGGACGCCGCGCGGGCGAACGCGAACGCGAACGCGAACGACGCGACGACGGCGCCGCGCGGTGAAGGTGCGGGGAAAAATCGCGCGATTCGTTCGATTGATTGTCGCGTCGCGTCGACGCGTCGTGCGTTGGCGAGTTCGATGAGACTGACGAGGGCGCGCGCGCGCGGACGCACAGACGATCAGTGCTGGATTTGCCTGGACGGGGACACCGCGGACAGAGAGGTGCGCGCGCGACGACGCGCGACGACGCGCGCGACTCGATCGCCAAGATAGGCTTTTCCCATACAAATGTGACTTTTTGGGCGAAAATATCTTTCGCGCGAGATCCCGCGTTTTTGGTGGCGTGTGTGTAAACAAACGGTCGGACCGGGACCGGGACCGGTTCGCGTCGGACGCGTCCGGAGCGCCCGGAGCGCGACACGGGGGGTGGGCCGGAGCGATGAGACTGACCGATGATCGCGCGTTCGCCTCGCGCAGTTGTATCATCCGTGCGCGTGTCCGCGATGGGCGCACGCCAAGTGCGTGGCGCGATGGCAGTTGCAGTGCTCGGGGAAGCCGGAGGAGGTGACGTGCAAATTTTGCGCGTCCAGACTGCCGGATTGGCGAGCGACGCTGTTCAAAGACGTAGTGCGCGCGAGTGACGACGCTGTGGTGCCGACGTCGACGAGTGGATCGAAGAAGAGAAACAGTATGGATGAACGTTTACTACGCAGTTCCGCGGACGGAGACGACCAAGAAGCGGGGACGCCCGGCGACGAAGAGACGGACCACAAAGACGGACCGGGAGAAATCAAGGGCGATATCATCGTCAAGTTTAATAATATCTCGTTCCGATGCCAAGTTCGCACCGGGCCGGATGGATTGGCGGATTTCATGCGGCAAATCAGAGAACGTTGCGGGATACCGGAGGAGAAGATGAAATCGCTCAACCTCACGTATCGGTGCAAGGATCCGAACAACGGGATGCCGATGACGTTGGAAGGGCTGAACGAGAGCGCTTTCGATGCCGCGGTTTTATGCTCGGCGGTTCAAGATAAGATCAAGCATCAAGCTCGCGTCGATTCGGCGGTAAAGTCTTCTCGAACTACCGAAATTACGTCTAGATCCAATAGAAGGCGTTCCGGTGACCGCAACTCCTTCGAGGAAGGTCGCCGTGAACAAGTCTCAGCGTTTCGACGATTCGAATGAGGACCCGTAAGGAGCTTTCGTTGTCAACATCGTTCAAGACGAGTGGAATTTTTGTACACGACGCAGCGATACGAGCTGTTTTTTTGTATTAAGCGCAAACTTTTGTACCGCGTATGTGCGGCGGTCGTTCTGTAATAAACGATCGTGTAACATTATGAATAAAATACTACAACCATGCACGCAAAAAACACGCTCAATCAAATTCCTAAAACATTTCCGCCACCATGCTCGCCGCGTCGTTTTGCCCTTGGAATCCGCTGAGCTCGGCGAGCTTTTCGAGCGTCTGTTCGCCTTCTAGTTTCTTCCCATTGATCACCCACGTCGGGAACCCCTCCACTTTCGCCGCATCACACGCCGTAGCCACGGGCGTGCCTCGTTCCCACCCATCTGGGAAGCACTCCACGTACGGAATCTGCGCCCCAGCGCCGAACGTCTCCTTTTGTTCGATGCAGTGCGAGCACCAAAACGCGCCGTACATCTTCGCTCCGGTCTCTGCGAGATGTTTCGCGAGTGCGCGAGAGTATGCCGTAGACGTTTGCTCCAACTGCGCGGGCGCGTAGGCTAGTTTCAACCCTTGAGTGTTTTTCGCGTCCGGGCTCTCCGTGAGCACGATGCTCATCGTCAAAACCGTGACGACGTACAACGCGATGGCCGGCGGGAACGCGTTGGCGCTCTCTCTCGAACTCAGACCCGCGAAACCGACGCCAAAAAGCGTGAGCGACAGAGCGGCGGACGTCAAGCAGTACAAGCACTCCACACCACCGAGCTTGAAGGCTAAAACAAAAAGTAAATACGACGACACGCCGGCTAATCCCGTGGCGCCGAAGAAGAGTAACACGCGCGCCTTGCCGTAGGATGACTCCAAATCCTTATCGCGTCCGTCGTCGCCTTGCTTCACGAGCTCGTCTTGCATACCCGCCCCCCACCACGCCAGCGCGGCGACCAAACCGTACGCCACCGCCCCGAACGCGGACAGCGGAATCCCAAACAACTCGGCGTATCCGCTATTCAACGCCGTCTGACACCCGCCCACGGGACACGCCACTTCCCCCCCCGTGAGCTTTTGCACCGCCAAATACGTCGATTCTAACGCCCCGAATCCCGCTAACCCGGCCATCACGCGCAGAGGCGGACGCGGGAGCGGTCCGGGCGGCAGACTCGGAGCCGGTTTCGGCTTCGCCTTCGTCTCCGTCGCCGGCTCATCCGTCAGCGCCGGCGCGCTCGCGGGTTCACCGTTCTCCGCCTCGACGACGACCCGCGCGCGTCGTTCGCGCGCGTCGCGCGCGTCCCATCGTCTCGTTCGCGTCGTCGTCGTCGTCGTCGTCGTCGTCGTCGTCGTCGTTCGTCGCGTCCATCGTCCTCGACGCACCGACGCGCGCGCACCGATCGTCCCCGTCGCCAACATCGCGCGCCGCCGTTCGCGTCCGCGCTCGCGTCGCGCGCGTCGAGCCCTCGACCGCGCCGCGCGCCGGCGTCACCGTCCTCGCGCGCGCGCGTCCGCGTCGTCGCCGCTCGCGCGCGCGTCGGATTTTGCGGATAACGCGTCGTCGATTCGTCGATTCGTCGATTCGCTCGACGCGGCACTCGCGCGCGCCGCGTCGCGCGCGACTCGCGTCGATGCGCGGCGCGGCTCGCGCGCGCGCGCGCGCGAGCCCCGCGCGCGCGTCGCCTCGCGCGCGTCGCGCGAGGGCGTCGACGACGCGCGCGATGGCGTCCCCGTTCGGCGACGCGGGCGCGGCGAAAACGAGCGTCGATCCGTTCGCGTCGTCGGCGTCGCGGTCGCGGACGTCCGAGGCGACGACGACGCGCGCGAAAAATGCCGTCGACGCGACGCCGCGGGCGCGCGCGCCCGCGTACAGAGCGTGGGACGACGTCGAGGTGTTTGAAGTGCCGGAGACGCTGCGGCGAGACGGCGCGGCGCGAAACGAACGCTTCGTCGAACACGTCTCGCTCGAGGGATTGTTCGGCGCGACGTTCGCCGACGCGTTTCACGACGACGCATCGTTTCGCACGGACGTGCGACGCGCGATGCGGAAGGATTTGTTCGTGCCGGATGAAAATTTAAGCGCCGAGGCGAACGCGGCGATGTCGGCGCTCTCGAGCTCGGTGCACGTCAACTGGTTTGAATCCCGCACGGGGTACGCGGCGCTGAGCGCGCTGTTCGCGTCGCGCGGAATCGAAGACGTCACCGGTGAGCGCTTCATTCGCGCGCTCGGTGGGTTGTGCGGCGAGCCTCGTCACGGCACGCTCATCGACATCGCGAGCCCCGTCGGCGCGCGAAAGATTTCTCACTCCTGGCACCAAGACTCTGGATACGACCGCCTCACCGTCATGCTCGGTTTCCCCGCCGCCGCGCCGAGCGAATCCATGGGTTTACCCTCCGGCGTCGGCGTCTTCTCGCACGCCGTGAAGCTCTCGCACGCGTTGCGTCGTCCCTCCCCTCCCGGCGCCGTGCTTCAGTGGGAAGACGTCGCCTCCGCGCGCGACGTCCGTCTCGACGCCCGTTTCGTCGCCCGTCCCGCGTTCGCGCGCCATCGCGAGATCATCGTCTATCGCGATTCATCCATCCTGCACTCCGCGCCCGACGTCGCGCATCGCGAGGCCGTGTGGCGTTTCATGTAATCAATCTCTCAAATCACTCATTCGCGCATCTTTCCGCGTATTTAACGCCGGGTCTGGGTCGACGCGCCGGTGACGCCGTGGATTCGATCTCGAACCCGCCGTGCATTAATGTCCGCACTAGTGCGCGCGTCGCCGCGAAGACGCCCGATGGTGAAGCTCTCGGCGCTGTGTCGCCGCGCCGACGCGCACGACGACGCCGCTCTGTCGCTCGCGTGGTGCGTCGACGCCGCGTCGCCCGATCGCGTCGCCCTGCTCACGGGATCGCTCGACGAGAGCGTCAAGCGATGGATGCCCGGCGACGGCGAGGCGCGACCGAGCGATTTAACGCGCGTCCACGCGTACGTGGGACACACGCTGGGGGCGTGCGCGCTGGACGCGAACGCCGCGGGCTCGGTCGCGGCGTCGGCGCTGGACGGCGTCGTCCGCGCGTGGGACGCGAAGACGGGGGAGACGAGCGCGGCGATGGAGAGCGCGCCGGGGGAATCGTGGGGGGTGAAATTCGACCCGAGCCCGGGATCGACGCTGCTCGCGATCGGTGGAGGAACGTCGCAGAGCGTGCGCGTGCACGACGCGCGCGATGGGGAGAGGAAACAGACGCTGGAGCTGCCGGCGACGACGGCGGAGACGCCGAAAAACGGACGCTTCGCGCAGAGCGTGGCGTATTCGCCGGATGGGAAACGCATCGCGTGCGGGGCGATGGACGGTACCGTGGCGGTGTTCGACGTGAAAACGGGCAAGTGCGCGCACACGCTCGCCGGACACGTCGCGCCCGTGCGCGACGTCACGTTTTCTCCGGACGGGAAGACGTTGTACACGGCGAGCGACGACGGGTACGCGCACGTCTACGACGCCCATAATAAATCATTGATCGAGTCCCTGAGCGGGCACAAGAGCTGGGTGCTGTCTCTCACCGCCTCTCCCGACGGCACCGCCCTCGTCACCGGCTCCTCCGACGCCACGATCAAGCTTTGGGATTTAAAAACGCGCTCGTGCGCGCAAACCATGACGGATCACTCCGACGCCGTGTGGTGCGTTCGATTTTCCCCCGACGGCGCCGCGCTCGCCGCCGCCTCCGCCGATCGCTCGGTCTCGCTGTTCAATTTCGCGTGAGCGCGCGCCGCGCCGCGCGCCGCGTAGAACGTACGTTTGTGCGATAATAAAACTAGCTCGTAGGTCGACGGGCGGCGCCGCCCGGTTTCTTTCTTCTCGCGCTTTTCTCGGTTCACGACTCGTCCCGACCCCCCTCGACGACGGCCGGTCCTTCGAGCAGGCCGCGACGTCACCGCGGGGCATCGCGTCGCCATTCCGAGTCGCGCGCGTCGTCGACGACGCGTGTGCGCGCGCTCGCTCGCTCGAGGTGCGCTCGAGGTGCGCGCGCGCATCGCTCGCCGCGTCCCGAGCGCGTCGTCGTCGCGCGCGCGCGTCGCGACGCCGCGACGCGCGCGCCGCGTCGCACCGCCGCCTTTCGCGACTGGATAAAGCGACGACGACCGAAGGATCGACTGACGAACGACCGGGACTCGCAGGCGGACGACGGACGAAGATGTCGCAGTATGCGATGTGCCAGATGTGCCAGACGACGAGCGCGAGCGCGAGCGCGAGCGCGAGCGCGAGGCTGAGCTCGCGAAGGACGACGGCGGCGCTTCGGGACGGGACGGCGACGTCTCGACGACGAACGCGCGTGGTGACGATGGCGGGGCGGGATTACTACGACGTCTTGGGCGTGTCGCGATCCGCGGACGGAAAAGAGTTGAAGCGAGCGTACAGACAGCTGGCGCGAAAGTTTCACCCGGACGTGAACAAGGAGCCGGACGCGGAGCAAAAGTTTAAGGAAATTTCCAACGCGTACGAGGTGCTGAGCGACGACCAGAAGAAGGCTATATACGATCGATTCGGGGAAGACGGGTTGAAGGGCGGCATGGGCGGCATGGGTGGTATGGGCGGCATGGGCGGCGACCCGTTCAGCAATCCGTTTGATTTGTTCGAATCCTTCTTCGGCGGCGGCATGGGCGGCGGCATGGGCGGCATGGGCGGCATGGGTGGACAGCGCCAAGCGCGTAACCGTCCAACGCAGGGCGATGACGAGAGATACGATCTTGAAATCGACTTCCTTGAGGCCGTTTTCGGGGTCGAGAAAGAGCTCGACACCATGCGCCTTGAAAATTGCGACAAGTGTTCCGGGAGCGGCGTCAAGGCTGGCACCAAGCCTGTGACGTGCGGGACGTGCGGCGGGCAAGGCCAAGTCGTCGCCACCGTGCGCACGCCGCTCGGTAACTTCCAGCAAGTCACTGGATGCCAAGCGTGCGGTGGGACCGGTCAGTCGTCGACACCGTGCCCCGCGTGCTCTGGAGACGGCCGCGTGCGACGCAGCAAGAAGATTCAACTTCGCGTACCGCCGGGTGTGGACAAGGGCTCGCGCTTGCGCGTTCGAGGCGAGGGTAACGCCGGCCGGCGCGGTGGACCGCCGGGTGATCTGTACGTGTTTATCAACGTGCGCGATGATCCGGAGTTGAAGCGTTTCGAAAACGTCAACATTAGCTCCACGGCGACCATTCCGTACACCAAGGCGATTCTCGGGTGCACCGTCAAGGTGCGCACCGTGGACGGGCCGGTGGATCTCAAGATCCCTCCTGGCGTGCAACCGGGAAGCACGCTTCTCATGGCGAAGCGAGGCGTCCCGAGACTCGGCAACGATTCCATTCGCGGCGATCATTACGTCACCGTGAAGGTCACCATCCCCGCCAAGCTCGGCGACGACGAACGCGCGTTGATCGAACAGCTCGACGCCAAGCAAAAGTAAGCCGCGTCGTCGTCGTCGTCGTCGTCGTCGTCGTCGTCGGCATCATCGCGGCAAAAATAAGATTAGCGTTTATATCGGCAAGATCTCTTTCCTTCTTTCCTCTTACAAATACACCTCGTCCCTCTAACGCAATCGGATCTATCCGCTCGCTCGCCGCCGCGCTCACGCCGAGCCCCACGCGAGGCGAACTCGACGCGCGATCGCGATCGCGAGCGCCAGCACCACGCTCGCGCACGCGTACGCGCGCGCGACATCTCCCATCGTCCGTCGTTTCGTCGTCCCTCGCGTCGTCGTCGTCGTCGTCGTCGTCGTCGCGCGCGTCGTCGCGCCGTCCTCGACGCCGTCCCCATCTTTCCCATCTTTCGCGCCCTCGCGCGTCTCCCGTCGCTTGCGGCGCCGCCGCGGGAGCTCCGACCCCGCGAGTCCGATTCCCACCGCCTCGCCGTCCTCGATCTCGGTCAATCGCGCCATGGCGACGGACGTCGGCGCGCGCCGCGGTGTCCCGACACTTCGCGTCGCGTCGACGACGACGACGACGACGATGGCGACGCGCGTCCTCGGCGTCGTCCGTCGCGCGGCGCGCGCGATGTCGAGCGCGATGCGTCGACGCGAACCGCGCGCGCGCGCGACGGTGACGACGCGCGCGTGGACGACGACGCTCGAGCGCGCGAACGTTCGAGCGCGCGCGTGGACGACGCCGGCGCGGAGGACGTACGCGCGCGAGCGCGGACGCGCGAGCGAGGGAGGGAAAAATCGACCGCGCGCGAACGATGAGGTGGGTCGAGGGCGCGGACGGCGAGGCGAGGCGAGGCGAGGCGAGGCGAGGCGACGCGACGGGCGAGCGCGCGGGACGCGCGGGACTGACGACGAGACGGGCGCGCGAACGAACGATAGATTAAAGCGAAAGTCGTTCGATTGGTGCGAGATGGGGAAGAGGGGGCGTCGGCGCACGAGGTGATGGCGCTGGAAGAGGCGATGGCGGCGGCGAAAGCGGCGGGAATGGATTTGGTTGAGGTGAACGGAAACGCGTCGCCGCCGGTGTGTCGAATATTGGATTACGAACGAGTGCGGTACGACATCAGGAAGCGGGCGAAAGAGCAGAAAAAGGCGGTCAGCGCGGCGCAAAAGCGGGACGTGATAAAGGAGTTGCGATTGACGGCGAAAATCGACGTGCACGATTTGAATGTGAAGATAAATGGCGCAAAAAAGTTTCTCGACGCGGGAAATCGAGTGACGTTTCGAATCATGTTTAAGAACTCGGACGGAATAGCGCAGGACAAGCGCGCGACGCGCGGCGCAGAGATCATGGATAACATCATATCGATGCTTGAGGACGTTGAGGTCGTTCTCAAACCGAAAATGGTGGGTGCAAATCACATGACATGTTCTCTTAAACGACCGACGAAGAAGTGAGAATGTTGTGTTGCGGCTTGCTCGCTCGCGAGTTGTAGTATTACAGTATATTAAGTAGAGATGAGAAATCACCGCGGCTGCGAACGATCTTTCTTCTTGCGCCAGATTGCAAAGTCTTGTCCAGAAAGCACGCAATCCCACGCGTCGTCTGCATGAAAATGACCAGGTCCAATTTTCATCAAAAGTCGGTCATCGATGACGGCGGCGTACACGCTCTGCTCGCACTTGACGATTTTCACTTCGCTCCGGCAGTGAATACCGGACTGTTTGCGAATACGAATCATGTCTTCGATGGGTTTGTGCAAATGTCCCCAGTTGTTGTCAAAGATGTGATCCCAGAAGATTGTCGGCGTGCCCGGGTGGGTCAGGATGTACGCGTATCCTTGAAGCTCTTTGTCGCGAGGAAACCGCCAGTGGCCTTGCGTCGATCCAGTGTCGTGATTTTCTATGAAAGTCACCGCTCGACTAGGCCACCAACCCATGACACCCGGAGCCTTGCCTGCTTTATCCGATAAGCGCCAATACTCTTGGCGTTCAAATACGGCGTGCAGGATGCCCTTGGTGGTAACGTCGAACGCGCCGGCGTTTCCGCCGGCGGCGTTGAGCCAGTTCACGATCCGTTGTCGATGACCATCTTGGTTGTAATCCAGAGCATCCATGTTATAGGCCAACGAATCCCAGTACTCACCGACCGCGAACTGCGGATTCGTCGCCTCCATGTAATCCTTCACGTGACCACCCCAGAAACCTCTCACGTAATCGAGTCGCCAACCGTCGTAGCCGACTTCTCGCATGAGCCAGCTCATCCAATCTTCGAGATCAGCCTTGACGAAAGCTTGATTATGGTCGATATTAGGAGCTGCATGGAACATTTCACCATCGGCTTTGTTTCCTCGGCCATGAAAATTGGGATCGTCTGCCACGATGGCTGTCGCGTCCCACGGTAACTTGCCTCCAAACTTGTTGTACGTGCCGGGTACGTCGCCTATGAAATGGGCGCATCGATGGTTAAGCACGGCATCACCGAGCGCCATCACACCATTATCGTGCAAAGCCTTGATGGCGCCCTTTAATTCTTCCTTTGTGCCGTATCGAGAGTCCAAGTTATAATAATCCAGAGGCATGTAACCTTGCTCGCTGACGCTCGATGTCGGCGGAGGCAACCAAACCACCGTGAATCCTAGTTCCGCAATGGTGGGTGCAAGTCGCTCGACGGCTTGGTACCATGGAGCCTTGCAAGACTCCCAGTTGAAGCCTTGAAGCAAAACTTCCCGACCGTTACCGACGGCTGATTTCTGAGGCTTTTGAATTCGCTCCGCCGGAGCAAAGTCGTCTTCGCTCAGTGGTGGAGTCGCCACCTCGTACTCGACTTGCATATTCATATCAAGCTCCTTCTCTTCGACTTCATCCATGGAGTCGAGATGCAACTCCGCCGCACGAAACGCAGCGGCTGTGGCGACGTCTATCGCTTCCTTAGTCCGCTCACCAGTGAGATCGAGCGTGGTGCTTGCGTACGCCGGCTCGGGCATGGGAATGACAAAATCGTCGCCATTGCGATCAAGCCACCGTCCTTCTCCACCATTTTCTTTGAGAACAAACCGCATCGCAGTGGGTGCGTTTCCGAGCTGAAGCTCCGCATAACTCATCTGAATCCGATCGGACAGCGGGTTCTCGCATTTCTTCATGGGAGTCTCGCACGCTTTGCCCGTGTCCCCGACCACTGAACCTTCTGGGCGCCATTGTTCCGGAGGCAACGTCCAAACATCCGCACGCGCGCCGCGAGGAACAATACCCCAATGCAAAACAATATTCCACGGAAGTTCAGCTTCTACACGCACCAAGACTCCACCACCCTCGACGTTCTTTTCCACTACGGCGCCAACTCTATAACTCACTTCTTTCTCGCGAATCAACTTTTCTTCAATGGTGTTCGTAGTGAGCCAAGGACCCTCCACCAACTTCACCGGCAGCGGTTCATCTATCGACTTAGTGATAGTGCGGGACTTTGTTACCATCCTCTTCACCTTTCGCATCCCAGTTTTGAGCGTCTTCGGCTTTTCCATGGGAGCCGCTTTGGCCAGTTCAAGTTCCGGTTCAGAGTCCTCATCCTCAGGCGGTCCTTCATCTCGCGCGGCGATTGGCTTGATAGATGTCAAACCGTTCGAACCAGCGCCAAAAAGTGACTCAACTAAGGCGTTAATATTCTCGTCTTTCGTGTCGAACGGCTTGGGGTCCACAGGCGGGGTTAGAAGACGTTTCCACGCGTTTGCCGGCTCGGAGATTTCTGACGACGCTGCTGAGACGACTTCCTCCTTGACGGGAGAGCTCGCGCGCGCGTTCAAATCGATGTTCACTTCGACCACTGATGAAAGTGAGGCGAGAGATTCGTCCAACTCTTGCTCCTCTTGTTCCTCTTCGTATTCTTCGTCCTCTTCAATCTCTTCCTCATAATCTTCCAGCATAGTAATCGTACGCGTCACTAACTCAGGTTCCGGCGGCTGTGGTATCGGCACGTGCCAATCTCTTCCGTTCGTGTTATGAATCCAGCGATCTTTCTTTGGTTCTTTGAACAGGAAGTTGATTGCGTAAAAGCCGTCCGCTACGTCACCTTCGATCGTAGCCGTGAGCGTGGGGCTCAAGCGTGACGACGTCGGCGTCATGCGCGTTTGACATACCCCCGTGGTTTCAATCGTAAACGGCGGTCTAATTTTTACTGGAGGTGTCTCCATGTTATCCCACGTTTCCTTACTAGTCGCCACGCCCCAATGCATGCGCAAATCTTGCCCTTCGGCGTCCATGTCCGTTTCCACGGTGACCTTGTACTTAACACCATTCGTCTCGACCCGAACTTTCACAGAGGCTTCCACGCGCTCGCGCGCCTTGACGACGAAACTTTTCGTGTAAAACTCATCCTTGGCGAATTCAGCGGCGGCTTCGAGTTCAATCGTCGCCCCTCCCGCTTCTCCTCCGCTCATCGCTCGCGTCGTCGTCGTGGTCCCTCGCGGCATCTGTAAACTCTTTGTCCTCTTCGACTCCCCGAGCTCGAGTCTATCGTCACCGTCCCGTTCACCGACCGTCACCGATCGCGCGCGCGCAAACGTTCGACACCTCGCCCGCGTCGTCGTCGCGCATCGCGCGCCGCGTCGTCCATCTCTCTCCGCCTTCGCCTTCGCCTTCGCCTTCGTCCCGCCGCGTCCCCGCGCGTCGCGCGTCGTTCCCGCGACGTTCGCGCGCATCGACTCCATCGCGCGCGAAACACCCGCGCTTTCGTCGACGCTCGCGCGTCCGTCGCGCGCTCGTCGCGACGCGCGCCGAACCGAACGCGCGCGTCGTTCGATCGGTCGTCGTTCGCGCCAACGCTGTCACGATCGGCGTCGCGTCGTCGCGCGCGCGCTGCGGTGCGGTGCGGTGTCGCTCGCGACGACGCGCGCGCGCGACGATCGTCGTTCGTCGCGCGCGCTCGCGTGCGGCTCGGGCGTTCGACGCCGCGCGGCGCGAGGGCCAAGATGTGCCGAGGCGCCGGGGCGGTCGCCGCGCGCGCGTGTTTGAAATGGAGCGCGGGTCGGAGGTCGCGAGCGGTGTTGCGTGCTTACAAGCGAGCGGAAGCGTGATTAGTTTAAATAGTCGGGAAATCGAAGAGAATGTCTTCGTCGTTGACGTCGGCGTGGACGTTCGCTTTGATGGGCTCGTCGTCGAAGGACATGCGCGCGGTGGCGACGGAGACGGGGTGTTCGAAACCGGCGGACGCGTCGCGAGAGGGCGATTGTCGGACGCCGCCGGCCCGGTTTTGACTGACGTAAAGCTGTAAATCGCGGGATAGCTCTTGGTGCTTTTTCTGGAGGTCGTGGATCTCGGCCTCGAGGGCAACTTGCTCGCGGAGGTAGTCGCCCTGACTTGCGCCCGGAGCCTGGACCATGGAGACGTTGCACAGACGAAGCTTGACGTTTGCGTCGTGGAGATGCGCCACGGTGTGCGAGATTGCTTTTCGTAAAGACGCGAGCTTGGACGTATCCGGTAAGCACGCGGACTGCTGCGTCATTTGATCGTCGTAACGGGCGAGTCGCTGATTCTGAAGCATCTCCAACCGCAACTGTTCGTTGGCGAGGTGCAGCGAGTTGCCCCAAGCCATGTCCGTGCTACTGTGCGCTCTCGCCCCGTTCTGGTGCTGCATGAATTGCGAGATGAAGTTGTCCGGATCGGTTTCATCGAATACACGTCTGAAGCCGTTTTCTTGTCGTTCCGCTTCTGTGAGTTTTCTTCTACCACTCGCCTTCGACGCCGGTTTCTGCTCCGCCGACTCGATGGGCTTCCTCTTCATCACCGTACCTTTCACCGACATGGGCTTCAACTTGCTCACTCGCTCTCGGATCTGTGTTTGACGCTCACGCGATTGATTTTCCGGGCGCAGCAAACACGATTTTGGCGCCGTTTCAGTGCCGCACTTGCCCTTCTTACTGCGCTTGCAGACGTCGCATTTGAACGATGCCACGCGGCTGCGGCCAACCCTGGCGGACGTCACCGCGCCGCTCGGAGGACGCGTGGCGGTTTTCGGGCCAGCGTTTTTGAAGTCATTGAGACTTTTCATCCCAGGTGGTGCGTCGCACGAGTCGTCGTCCGATGCGTCGCTAAACTTGTTCAATCCTTGCGCCCGCCAAGTCGTGGTGAACATCAGCTCGGCTAAATCGCACAGCTTTCTCATTCTGCTAGACGACGGGTAACAGGACCGACAGTTGGACCAAATCGAATTGCACGCTTTCCAAACCTCTCGAGACGACGCAAAGGCGTTCATTCTAAGTTTGTTCAGCACGATCGTCAGACCCATGGGCTCTTCCACCACGGACCCGTAATTCGCGCGCTCCACCGTCTGCGGATCGATGGGATCCCGGAAGTTCAACGCCTCGGGTTGATTTATGAAGTTTTCGAGTAAATGCTTGCATTTCTCCAGCTCCAATTGATTTTGAACGCGCTCATTCGCGAGCGCAACATCTGATCTAGGGAATAAATCCTTATCTTCCCGTCCTAACCCAACCTGCGTCGTGTTCGCGCCATCCGATCCCGCGCTCGTCGCAGCCGTGGAATCGAGCGAAAGCACGCTCGCAGATTTCGGCATCTCGAGCGCCTCCCGCGATATTCCCACGCTCGGAATGCACACTAACCCCCCAAGCTCGCCGATTCCTCTCGAGGTCCATTTATCGTCGAAATACGCGCGAACGACCCGAACGGCGTCTAGCCTCGACGTCGCTCCCTCCCTCGTCCACTTGTCTTCTAAAAACGCCCACGTGCGCTCCACGTCCACTTTGTAATCATCCGTCGTGTCGTACTTCCTATCGTACGCCCGCTTGATCACCCACTCCAATCGTCCGCTCGGTCCATCGCCGTGCTCTCGTTCGATCTCCTCCGCTCGAACCGATCGCACCGCGAGCGCCCTCGAGTCCTCCCCGTCCTCGCTCGATTTCCCGCTCGTCGACGTCGGTTCGCTCGATCGCTCGAACGCCTCTCGCGCTCGCGCGTGTCTCAGCGCATCAAGCGTACACTACGATAAAATCGCGCGTCACGCGCGCGCGCGTCGTCAGTCACGTCGTCCCGATCGTTTCCTTCCCTCTTCCTCCGCTCGGCGTCGAGATATTTCCTTCTATCCACAACCGCCTCGGCGTTTGAACCATCGTCCCGTCCTTCGCCGTCGTCCGCGCGTCCTCGCCGACCCTCTCTCTCGCTCGCGCGCGTCGCGCAACCTCCCCGCGCGTCGTTCATCGCGCGCCGTTCGCCCGCCTTCGCCTCGCGCGCGCGCCTCGGCTCGATAATCCATCGCCCCGCGTTCGATCGATCGTCCCTCGCGTCGTCGTCGTCGTCGTCGTCGTCGTCGTCGTCGTCGTTCGCGCGCGTCGCGGCGCCTCGCGCGCGCGCCGCGACGCGCCGCGCGATCGTCGCGCCGAAGTCGCACCTCTATCGCCAGGCGTATCGCGCCCCCGCGCGCGAGCGCGTCGCCGTCCGCGCGCATCGCTGTGCGGTGCCGCGCGACGCGGCCGACGCCCTCGCGGGTTCCGCGCGAACAACGGGCGCGAGACGGCGCAGAGTACGCGTCGTCGATCGGGTCGAGTGTTTATGCACACGGGGATTCGTTCGTATTGTAGTTAGGGTCGTTAGGGTTTATGAAAAGGCCGCGACGCGCCGGCGACCGCGCCGGGACGCGCGCGCGCGGCGTCGCACGCCGACGCGCGCGGCGCTCGAGCGCCGTCTTCGCGTCCGTCTCGCGCGATGCGCGTCGCGTCGACGCGCGCGCGCGCGGGCGTCGCGGCGCCGCGAACGCGCGACGCGCGAGACCGCGGACGCCGCCGGGACGCGACCGCGCGCGCGCGACGCGGGATGCTGGGCGACGCGATGCGCGAGCGCGACGACGCGAGCGAGGAGAGAACGGGGAAACAACGCGGCGCGTCGGGGTGCGCGTGCGGGAAAGACGCGAGCGTGGCGTACGAGGCGTGCTGCGGGCGGGCGCACGGGGACGCGAACGCGGCGGCGGCGCTCGCCGCCGAGGACGTGATGCGCGCGAGATTCACGGCGTACGTCGTCGGCGACGCGCAATATATCGTGAGCTCGACGCACGAAGAGTCCAAAGATCGCGCGCGGGAGTCCCTGCTGAGGGACGCGGAGAACACGATCAAGCGAATACGATTCCACTCGTTTCGAGCGAAGCGGTCGAGCGAGAAAGACGGCGAGGCGTACGTGACGTACGAGGCGGATTACACCCAAGGAAAGGGAAGGGGAAAGATGAAAACGTTAGCCGAACGCGCGCGCTTGCGAAGAGACGCGGAGACCGGAGGGTGGAAATTTGTGGACGCCGTGGCGTTGGGCGCGAACGCGTCGCTCGACGACGCGGGCGACGCCGCCGCGCCGGGCGCGCCCGATCCCAGCCGCCGACCGATGTGACGACGCGACGACGGACGCGTCTTCCGCTTGTGATGTAATGCACTCGATATTTGGTGCGCCCGCGCGATCCGCGACGCACCTCGAAACGTCTCCGCAGACGCCCGCGGCGCCGCACTTTGCGACGCGCTCGCGTCGATCGGTCCATCATGTCCACGCCATCGCTCCGTCGCGCCTCCGCCGCGGTCGCGCGCGCGGCGTCGTCGGCGCTCGCGACGACGCGCGTGTCGTCGTCGCCCGCGATCTCGATCGCGCGCCGGGCGTTCGTCACCGCGCCGCGTCGCGACGATTTCTTTGACGCCGCCGTGAAATCGTCGTCGACGACGACGTCGTTCGCGGCGTCTCTCTCGCTCTCGCGCGCGTACGCGAGCAAGGGAAAGAAAGCGTCCAAGTCCAAGTCGTCGCAGGGCAAACGGACGAAAGGCAAGGGCATGGGCGCGCTCCCGATCAGCGCCAAGGCTGAGCACACGACCAAGGGCAATAAAAACACGTACCTCGAGGCGCTGACGAAGCTGGACGCGACGGAAATCGAGGAAAACCTGACGCCCGAGGAGCTCGCGGAGTACGAAGCGCGAGCGAAGGCGTACTCTCGAGAGAAGATGCGGGCAGAGCGCGCGTTTGCCGCAGATATTAACGAAAAGATTAGGATTAAAAAGGCGGCGATTGCGGCGTTGCCCGCGGGGGCGACGCGAGACGCGGCGATGGTGGAGGATGAAGATTTGTTTCCGTTGAAGCGTAAACTGCCCATGTACACGCCCGCGATTCCTGGGTTCTACGAGGATAAACAGAGGTTAGCCGAAGAGGCGGTGAGCGGTGGGGCGGCTTTGAAAAAGTAGAAGCGAAAACGCGAGAACGTTGCGATGAAGAATATTACTCATAGATTAGATTTCAACTTGCAGATCGGCGACAATACTAACGAGCACCAGCTTCCATCGCCGTAGTCTCCTATTCTCGTTTTCGTGTTTGTGCTATAATTGAATTCAGACGTTCTCGCGAACATCTAAATGTTCTCGCGAAGGACCTTGACGACGGACTTGAACGCGAACCACTCTGGAATGTCCTCGCCGCCTCTCAACATTTGGCGGAACTTGGTGCCGCTGAGCTTCTTGATGTTGAGACCCTTCTCCTTGGCGACATCGGCGGTGACGTAGCCTTCTTCTTCGGTGTACACGACGTTCAAGCTCGGGACGGTTTTCATGCCGAGCTCAGCCGCGTTCGCCTTGGCCAAGTCTTGGGCGTCGTACGCGCCGTAAAAGTCTTCTCCGTCGAGGGAAGACTTGGAACCAGCCATATCGCGACCGATGATGAAGTGCGTGCAGCCGTAGTTCTTACGAATGATCATGTGCTGAATAGCTTCGCGCGGACCCGCCATGTGCATGGAGTACGGGAGGTAGGCCCAGCGAATTTGCGGGTTCTTCACCTCTTCCGCGAGGACGACGTACGTCTTGTATCGCACCAAGCCCGAGATGTCGTCGTCTTGGGTCGGACCCATGGTCGGGTGAACGAGGCACACGGCGTCCTTACCGACGTTTTCCGCGTGCAAAGCGCGAGTGAAGAGCTCGTAGTGCGCGCGGTGCACCGGGTTGCGGCACTGGAACGCCACGACATCCTTACCCGCGGGCAACCCCGCGCGCACCTCGGCGGGCGTCGGGCACGGAAACGGTCGCTGCGGAATGTTCAAACCCTCAATCTTACCACCGATGTAATACTTGCGACGCTCCATGGAGATCATCGCCACGCCGGGATGCTCGATGGAGCTCGTCCCGTAGCACATCTTCGCCTCTTTCGGCTTATTCGGCTTCCACTTCGACTCCACCGTCAGCACGCCGACGTCCTTGCCCTGATACTTGAGCAACACTCTGTCGCCCGCCTTGGTGTCCTCGCAATTCGTGTCCAACACGATCGGCAGCCCGAACAACAGCTCGCTCCCCTTCAACCGCATCGTCTCCACGCAGTGTTCGTACTCGTCCTCGTTCATGAACCCTCGCAGCGGCGAGAACCCCCCCGCGCTCAGCAGCTCGACGTCGCACGCGTTTCGATCCGACAGCTCGAGCGCCCGCGTGCACGACGCGATCGCCCTCGCCTTCGCCCCGTCGTCCTCGAGCATCAGATTCACCAGCGCGCCGCCGTGCGGCGCGATCAACCCTTCGCTCTGCGACGCGAACGTCCGCTCGCGCGCCGTCATCGCGCGTCGCGCCGTCGCCGTCGCCGTCGCCGTCGAACCCTGAGGCGTCGTCGCCGCCGTCGCGAGCGCGTCGCGCGGCGCCCCCGGCGCGGGCCGCGTCACCGCGCATCGCGCGCGACGCAGCGCATCGCGCGCGAGTCTCGCGCGCATCGCCATCGTCCGTCGTCGCGCCGTCGTCGTGTGTCGCGCCGCGCGCGCGGCGGCGATCGATCGCGGCCCGCGCCGCGTCGCCGTTCGAGCGTTTCTATTTAGACATCCACCTACCCGGAATACGCGCCGAATGGAGATATCAGAGCGATCCTAAACCCTAAACCGATCCTCAACCCTAAACACCCGGGCGTGGAAAAAGGCCCCCGACGCGACGCGTCCCACATCGCCACGCGACGACGCGACGAACGGCGCGATGCGACGACACGCGACGCGCGCGATGCGAGCGCTCACGCGGTACGACGACGACGACGACGACGAACGCGTGCGATGCGCGCGAGCGCGACGAACGAACGAACGAACGAACGAACGAACGAATGAATGAATGAGTGAATGAAACAATCGAAGCTTCGATCGCGGCGGCGGACGGGCGAACGAACGAAGGACGAACGGACGATTGACGAAAGACGCGAACGACGACGCGCGACGCGAAAATAGGATGGAAACGGTGACGACGGCGAACGGACTCGAGGGCGCGGAACGCGCGATCGGGCGAAGGACGACGGCGCGGACGATCGGGCGAGGCGCGACGCGCGGGTACGCGAAGGATTTGCGATTCGGCGTGGAGGCGAGGGCGTTGATGCTGCAGGGGTGCGATAAACTCGCGGACGCGGTGCAGGTGACGCTTGGACCGAAAGGGAGGAACGTGGTGATCGAACAGCAGTACGGACCGCCGAAAATCACGAAGGACGGGGTGACGGTGGCGAAGAATATTGAATTCAAGGATCGAATGATGAACCTGGGGGCGAACCTGGTGAAACAGGTGAGCGTGAGCACGAATGACGTCGCGGGGGACGGGACGACGACGGCGACGGTGTTGGCGAGAGCCATCTTTAGCGAAGGATGCAAGAGCGTGGCGGCGGGGATGAATCCCATGGATCTCAGACGAGGCATCAACGCCGCGGTGGAGCACGTGGTGGCCGAGTTGAAGAAGAACCGAAAGATGATTTCGACGACGGAAGAAATCGCGCAAGTCGGCACGATTTCTGCCAACGGTGAACGAGAAATCGGTGATTTGATCGCGCGCGCGATGGAAAAAGTGGGCAAGGAAGGCGTGATTACGGTGGCGGTGCGTGACGCGCGCGAGCGATTCGACGACTCGACGACGACGCGTTTTTCTCAACGTTTTCGTCGCGTTTGCGCGTCCGTCTTCGAGAGTGATGATAACAAATCGAGCTTAAAGCCTGTGAGACATTCGTGTCATACACTTTGCGCTGCTGTGGGCATTATGTCATAGTTACACTGACTCGAGAGACGACGCGGACGCGAGACGAAAACCAAAACCAACCAACCGACTGCTAGGTAGTCGTCGACGACCGACGAACACGACACTGACCGCACGCACGCGCGTACGTTTTATTCACTCGCACAGGATGGTAAGACGCTCGAAAACGAATTAGAAGTCGTCGAAGGGATGAAGTTTGACCGCGGTTACATTTCACCGTACTTTGTGACCAACCCGAAGACGCAAAAGTGCGAGCTCGAAAACGCGTACATTCTCATCGTCGAGAAGAAGATCTCGGGTCTCACCCCGCTCTTGCCCGTGCTCGAGAGTGTGTTAAAGACGCAACGTCCTCTGCTAATCATCGCTGAAGACGTCGAATCCGAGGCGTTGGCGACTTTGATCGTGAACAAGCTTCGCGGTGGCGTGAAGATTTGCGCCGTGAAGGCACCCGGCTTCGGTGACAATCGCCGATCGAACTTGCAAGACATCGCCATCTTGACTGGTGGCACCGTCGTCAGTGAAGATCTCGGCCATAAGCTCGAAAATGTCGAACTCGACATGTTGGGCTCCGCCAAGAAGGTGACGGTGAGCAAGGACGACACCATCATGTTGGACGGCGCCGGGGAATCGAGCGCCATCGAAGAGCGATGCGAACAGCTCAAGGAAGCCATGGCCGAGACAACGAGCGATTACGATCGCGAAAAGATGCAAGAACGACTCGCTAAACTGAGTGGTGGTGTCGCCGTGCTCAAGGTTGGTGGTGCTTCCGAGGTTGAGGTGGGCGAAAAGAAGGATCGCGTCGTCGACGCGCTCAACGCCACCAAGGCTGCCGTCGACGAGGGCATCGTTCCGGGTGGGGGGTCCGCGCTCTTGCACGCGAGCAAAACTTTACAAGCGCTCGAAGATTCGTTGGAGGTTTTCGATCAAAAAATTGGCGTCCAAATCATTCGCGAAGCAATCAAGCGCCCTCTTCGTACCATCGCTCAAAACGCCGGCGTCGAAGGCTCCGTAGTCGTCGAAAAGGTCTTGGCGCAGACGGACATTGGCGTGGGTTACAATGCGGCGACGGACGAATACACTGACATGGTTAAGGCCGGCGTGCTTGATCCGCTTAAGGTTGTCCGCACGGCGCTCACCGACGCGGCGTCGGTGGCGTCGCTCATGATGACGTCCGAGTGCATGATCACCGACATCAAGGAAGACAAACCAGCCTTTTTGCCCGGCGATTCCGGCATGGGCGGCATGGGCGGCATGGGCGGTATGGGCTTCTAATCATACTTGACTAACGCTGCTTTTGTGAATCACAAATCTACAAATTATTTACATGAATAAAGCGGTCCTATCTAAAAACATTTTTCGAGCTCGTCGTCGCCTATTTCGTCAAACGTTGGGGCGGCAAGCTCTTTGTCGTCTATCTCGTCAAAAGTCGGGGGCTTGTACAGCAACTTCAACAGTTCATGCGACTCATCCAATACATCTTTACTCAATTTGTGCCACGCACCTCGGATACCACGGCAGTCGGGATCGTGGCATCTCTGATAGTACGCGTCCTCGCGGAAATCGATGACGAACATCACATTGTTGCTCTTGTGCGCTCGTTCGATGTTTTCGCAAAACCGATTCCCAAACAGATTGAGGATTAACACACCATACTCTGGAAACGCCTTCCACGAGCGCACGGCCGCACCGCCGTGACCGCTCCAGCGATCAAAGTCTTTGCAAACGAACGAAGCCGTGCGAGGACAAGGTCCGATTGCGTTGCCGTTGAACTCAGACGCGGTGCGCGCTAGGTGAGACCCGGTTCGATATCCTTGGAATGCTTGTCCGCGCAATACCGAAGTATGCGTGACGCCTTCGAATCGAATCACTTTGGCTTCCAAAATCAAACACGTCGCTGACACCAGCGATCGTTTGAAAGTTTCAAAACTTACTTCAGATTTACTCTTCCAAAATCGTCCGGTAGTCTTCAGAATCGGTTTATTCGTCTCTTCGCTGTGCTTGTTCGACAAGTAGAGGCGAAACACTCGATTTCGGGTGTACACACCAAGATCGATGAACGGCTCGGTCTTTTCGACGTCGTCTCTCTCTTTGCGTAAGAACATCGCGTCGCATCGGTCGTCCTCGCCGCGCCGCGACTCTACGGTGTGCCAAAGTTTTCTGACAAAGTGCGCACAATGCGAATTGTCGGCAAAGACTTGATCATCAGGAAGTTGTATGATCAAGTGACGACTGAACTTGGTCTCGCTTTCGCTATCGAGCTCGACGATGTGCTCCAGCTCATCAAACTTGGACGTGTCTATCTCCGGCGTCGCCTTCAGCTCCTCTACGATGAGCTGAACCAACCAATCCATCATTCGCACGCCGTCGACGTCTGGGTTTGAAACCTTGGAAAACTCAACGTCAAAGTACAAATGACAATGGGTATCTTCTCGCATGAGTTCGTAATAGTGGCGCTCCTTCAGACTTTCGTAATATTTCCAAAACGTGCGCAAGTCTTTCGGGCCGAGCATTCGAACCCCGACGTATTGTCGAAGCCCGCCTTTCTCTTCTAATTGGCGGCAAAAGTACATGTAGGGCTCTTGCACATCTTCCGAAAGTCTCCTTTGATCCACAGCTTCGAACAATTCTTGCTGCCTGTAACTTTTGATCCAGAATCGGTCTGGTTGCTTGCTCTCTCTTTCGTCCTCTTCTCGCACGACTCGCTTGCGCCTTTTCCTCGTGTCTTCCTCCTCTTTCTTTCGTTTCGTGTCTTCTCCGTCGTAGAAACTGCTGGGATCATACGGTCTTATCGCGTCGAAATCTATGGATGTACGCGCTTTCGTGTTCTCGTCCTTCTTCGGAGGCGAAAGCCGTGGATCGTATATTTCTCGCATCTGCCGTCGTTCGTAAACCGTTGCGTCGCGGTCAGTCGCCGTCGCGTGTGAAATCGCACGAGTATGTAGACCAATTATGGCTCGATACGCCATATTTGTAGGCGTATCAAGATGGAAGGATGGCCATTGAATTTACCGAACGTAAATTATTCTCCCAAAGACGTGTGCGATGGGAAAGACTCAACAGTTCGGAGAGCGAGAAAAACCGCGCAAAGATCAGATTTTCCTCGGATTACGGTTCATAATCACAGCAAAACTCAGCTGACACGCATGAATGATTGTTGTGCATTGTTCATCATCGGAATCTCTCTCTCTCGCGCGTCGCATTCAAGAAAAACCGTCCACCGGTGAGCCGGAAAACGCCGTCGACGCGTCAGACAAGGCTGAATGTTAATCCACAGGAGTGTTCAGACACAAACGTATACGTCGTATGGTATATCGTCATCAGCCGCGTCGACATCACGTTCTCCGATCGCCTCACCGCCGCCTCCCTCGCGCGCGTTCCCGGTGTCCTCCCCGTCGTCGCGTTCCGAAACGGCTCAGTCTTATGCATAATGAGTTCATCGAACAATGGCCACAAAGTCTCGTACAAGAGGTGTCAGAATGTGGTGATCATCATCGCCGTTTCGCAATCGCACGCCGTGGTCGCATTTCCTCGCGCGTCGCCCCCTCGCGCGTCCCGAGCGACCGTCCAGACGCCGCGCGAACGATCATTCACCGATGCAAACCCATCGCCCGCGCGCATCTTCACCGCGCTCGCGCTCTCGTTCGCGCGCGTTCGAGCCATCGCGCGCGCGCCTTCGCACGCACCGTTATCGCGCGCACCGCATGGTCGCGTCGTCGTCGCGACGCGCGTCGACGCGCGTCGGAGTGGCGGTCTTCAGTCGCGGCGGCGGCACATCGCGACGACTCGACGCGACGCGACGCGACGCGACGCGCACGACCCGCGGGACGACCGCGCGCGACCGCTCGAGATCGAGCGCGCGACGTCCGTCACCAGTCCTCACCGTCGCGAGCGCGTCGAACGCGAGCGAACGCGCGAGGCGCGAGTGGCGGCGGCATGGGTGGCGGCGGCGAAGCGAAAAAGGCGAAAAAGGAAAAGCGCGCGAAGCGCGACGGCGACGACGGCGAAAGGAAGAAGAAGGCGAAGAAGAGTAAAAAGACCGACGCGGGAGCGGGCGATGCGGACGATTCGAGCGGGCGCGAAACGCGCGAGGAGGAGGCGGTGGAGAGAATCGAAGCGCCGGTGGATGGAATACTGAGCGAGACGACGTTCGAGTCGCTCGAGTTGAGCGCGCCGACGATGAAAGGGATCGAACAGATGGGATTTAAGACGATGACCGAGGTACAAGCGCGGTGTGTGCCGCCGTTGCTGGCCGGGAAGGATGTGTTGGGGGCGGCGCGGACGGGGAGCGGAAAGACGCTGGCGTTTTTGGTGCCGAGCGTGGAGTTGTTGTACCACGCAAAGTTCATGCCGAGAAATGGGACGGGAGTGATGGTGCTGTCGCCCACGCGTGAATTGGCGCTGCAGATTTACAACGTCGCGCAACAGCTGATGGAGAAGCACTCGCAGACGCACGGATTAATCATCGGAGGCGCGAATCGACGCGCCGAAGCCGAACGCTTGATCAAGGGCGTCAACTTGCTCGTCGCCACGCCTGGACGGTTGCTGGATCACATGCAGAACACTCGTGGATTCACGTTTAGCTCGCTCAAGGTGTTTGTCATGGACGAAGCCGATCGCATGCTCGATATCGGGTTCGAGGAGGAGATGCGAACCATCGTGAAAATGTTGCCAAAGGAGCGGCAGACGATGCTGTTTAGCGCGACGCAAACCACAAAGGTTGAAGATTTGGCGCGCTTGTCGTTGAAGAGTCCGATTTACATCGGCGTTGACGACTCGCGCGCGGTGTCCACCGCCACGGGCGTCGAGCAAGGGTACTGCGTCGTCCCGAGCGAGCAAAGGTTTTTGCTCTTGTTTACGTTTTTGAAGAAGAACTTGAAGAAGAAAATTATGGTTTTCTTTTCGTCGTGTAACTCGGTCAAGTATCACGCCGAATTGTTGAATTATATCGACATTCCCGTGAGCGACATTCACGGCAAGCAAAAGCAACAGCGAAGAACGACGACGTTCTTTGAGTTTTGCAAAGCCGACCGCGGCGTTTTGTTGTGCACCGACGTCGCGGCGAGAGGCTTGGACATCCCCGCGGTGGATTGGATCATTCAGTACGATCCTCCAGACGACCCAAAGGAGTACATTCATCGCGTCGGGCGCACGGCGCGAGGGACGGACGGAAAAGGACGCGCATTGCTCTTCTTGATTCCAGAAGAGTTGTCGTTTTTAAAGTATCTCAAGTCGGCGAAGGTGCCGCTCAACGAGTACGAGTTCCCGACGAAAAAAATCGCCAACGTGCAGAGTCAGTTGGAGAAACTGGTGGAGAAAAATTATTACTTGCACACCAGCGCGCGCGACGCCTATCGAGCGTACATTCTGGCCTACAACTCGCACACGCTCAAGGATGTGTACAACGTGCACGCGCTCGACCTCAACGCCGTGGCGAGCTCGTTCGGTTTCCACAAACCTCCCAAGGTCCAACTCAACCTGGACTCCAAGGCGAGCAAAGGGCGCACGAAATCACGAGGCGACGGCGGTCCGGGAAGCGATTACCGTCGCCAGAAAGGCACCGGTCACAATTTTAGCGCGGAAAATCCATACGGTAAAAAGGATTCGAGCGATTCGCGTCAATTCGTACGCATGTAGTAGCCCGCGTATCACTAGCGATCAAAGACACCAATCACTCAGTATTCATCACTCTCGTTTTACAAACTCACTTATCCATCGGTTCCAGCACGACGGGCGTCGCGCTCCCCTCTCGCGGCCACGCCTTCATGCGCGCCTTCGTCGCGTCTTCCCACTCCTTCGTCATCGTCGACGGCAACGGATCGCCTGCTCGCGCGCGCGCGCGCCCATCGTCAGTCCCCACCCCCTCCCGCGCGCTCGCGTCGATCGACCCTCCGCGCGCGCTCGCGCGCGTCCGTTCGCCCGTTCGTAGGGTCGCGCCTCGACCCCCCTCGATCGCGCGCGCGCGCCCGTTCGCGTCGCCCTCGCCGCGTCGCGCACCTCCGAACACTTTCGCGACGTTCACGGCGTAATACGTCACCCCCGCCGCGCCGCACAGCGCCGCCGTGGCGCTCGCCACCTGCGCGATCGACGCGCTCGTCATGGCGCGGCGTCGCGGTGTGGCGTCGCGCGCGGCGTCGTGATCGACTCGTCACGTATTTAAGGACTCTTCTTGGGTCGCGAACGGTCGATCGTCGTCGCGGCGTCGTGCTCGAGTCGTCACGTATTTAAGGACTCTTCTTGGGTCGCGAACGGTCGATCGTCGTCGCGGCGTCGTGATCGAGTCGTCACGTATTTAAGGACTCTTCTTGGGTCGCGAACGGTCGAATTCAAAGCCCGCGACGACAGACGCGGCGTCGCGCGGCGTCGCGGCGCATCGCGACGCGCGCGAGCGGACGCGCGCGAACGCGCGAGCGCGCGACGCGCGACGCGCGCGTCGTCGTCCCGACGCGTCGAGAGCGCGGCGCGAGCGACGACGCGCGACGACGACGCGACGCGAGGGGCGACGACGGGACGACGAGACGAGACGAGACCACGACGACGCCGACGACGCCGACGACGACGCGCGAGCGCTCGACGAGGGAAGGGAGCGAAATGAGCGGGAAGAAACGCGCGCGGGGCGGGCGGCGGGTGACGGTGGACGCGGAGGTGGAGACGTCGCAGCGGGAGCGGGTGACGTACGGGGCGCCGAGCGGGACGACGACGACGACGACGACGGCGACGGCGACGACGACGACGGAGGCGAATGGGAGCGCGCGGCACGGTGATAGCGCGGCGATGGAACGATTGTTCGCGTTAGGCGCGGGAACGGTCGCGGGGGGGGGCGAAAACGATGCTGATGATGGATTAGGGGTGTGGTTGAGCGAGAGCGAATTCGGCGGCGGCGGCGGCGGCGCGAGGGGGAAGTCGAACGCGGTGGGCGCGAACGGCGAGCGTGGGAGGCTTTCCGTGCCCGTGGCGCCGGCGTGGGAAGAATCATCGGCGGAGAAGTCACCGGGGGGGCGGAGACGACGGGCGAGCCGCGATGGCGAGGAGCGAAGACGATCGGAGGATTTGTTTGAGGAATTGTTGACAAACGTCGAGCGCGGCGCGCCGGCGCGAGACTCCGCGCCGGCGACGATGGAAGTCGCGACGACGACGACGGCGTCCGCGGTGAATACACGCAAAGAAGGTGACCACACGCTTGCGCTGGCGTCGATGGATCCCGATTGGAACGACGAGGATGAGGATAGTCAGGCGCTCATCGACGCCGTGACGCTCGCGGAGAAGCGCGCCAAGATGGCAAAGTCGGCTTCTGCGACGACGACGCAAGCGAGTAACGCCGTGCCTTCGCTGAGCGATATAACCCTAGACGATGGCGATGACGACGACGACTTATTCGCCGCCGCGGTGGATATGGCTGAAAAAGCGCGCGACAGTCGCGTTGAGTCCGGAACGCCGTCCACGGCGACTTCCCCTAGGAAATCGCCTAGGAAATCCGCCGCGGTCGCGGCTTGCGCGCGCACGCAATCGGCGACTGCGCGAGTTAAAATTGAAGATGGCTTTATGGAAGATTGCAAGGCGGAGTTGCAGAAAGCGTTGGAATTCGCGAGAGAAGAAGCGGAGGCAGAGACTGAAATTCTAGGCACCTGGTTCGTCGAAAGCGTCGCGTCGCCGCGGATTGGCTGCGTCGAATCCCTCGTCCTGACGAAGGCTAGCGGTGCAAAGAAGACTGTCGTGCTGAAGGGTTATTGGCGAGAAACCCTGGTTTCAGTGGGAGATTCTCTGATCTTGTACTGTTTGCCCGGCGTGGCGCGCAAAGAAGACGTCGCGAAGGATATTGTCGAAGTCACTGACGATGGAGGGGTGATGATTATTCTTTTCCCGGCGTACTTGATAAGTGCGACGACGATAGGGAATGGTATGGACTGCCCTCGACAATCAGTGTTGCAGCAACAACTGCAGACGACGTGGGGTGACGCGAACGAGGCGGCGACGATCGGTACTATTATGCACGATCTCGTTGAGCACGCGCTCCTCGTCGGATCGAGCCGAGCACTCGTGCCGATGGCTTCCAAGGTGAAGAGCGTGATCGAAAGCAACGTGGACAATATATTCGCCATCGATTCAACCGAAAAGAAGCTGCAGCAAAGAATAGATGCGACCATTCCAGGTGTGGAATCATGGGCTAACAAGCTCACGGCGGCGTCTCGTGTGCCAAAGCTTGGTCGCGCGAAGCCCGGCGGCAACGCCCAGGTGCGAATGAACAGAAAAGCTGCGCACGATAAGCTTCGAAGAAAGTGCACTGTGGGCGTCGAGGCAAGCTTGGATTACAATACGTCTGCAACGTTGCAAGTTGACGACATGATTGACATAGAAGAACTCATTTGGGCTCCAAAACTTGGATTAAAAGGCATCTTGGACGGCGTCGCAAACGCCGTCATACGTCAATCGAAGGAAGATTTACCATTGCCGAGCGTCGTTCCGATCGAGTTGAAGACGGGTAAGTGGAAGTCTGTCGGTCACGACGCACAAGTCTTGTTTTATAATCTTATGATCGGCGAACGCTACGGCAAAGTGTCTCCTTTCGGCGTATTGCACTACACCACGGACGATAATGACGACGAAGGCACGAGTAAAATTTTCACGAATAAGCCGGCTAACATCAGCGCTCTGATGCAGCGTCGGAATCACCTTGCGGCAATGTTAAGACCGACGCCCGAAGAAGCGATGCAACACAACGCTCCAGTCCCGCACGGCAAGGCCCGTCTCGGGAACGGTAAGCTGCCGAAGATGCAGCCACAAAGCTGGTGTGAGCGTTGCTTCTCACAGCACGAGTGTTTCAGCTTGCATCGCGCGCTCGAGGGAGGAGACGGCGAAACAAGCGAGCTCGGCAATTTGTTCATCGGCGCCACCTCGCATCTGAACCAGACTCACGAAACAGCAATCCGTCACTGGATTCATCTGATTGATTTGGAATCTTCCGAGTCTTTGCGCAAGCGTGCAACTCCGTGGCTTCCGGTTGAACTCGTCAATCGTCGCGCGAGCGACACGTACGCGATCGACGACCTCGCTTTTGTTCGTGAAAGCACGCAAGAGAAGTCTGCATTCGTCGGTGATAATCACTATTACATATTCAAACCCTCAAGTTCTGTCGCAGAAAGCGTTCTGAAGAGAGTTGGGATCGCCGATCGCGTCGTCTTGAGTCGCGACAAAGGCTTGACGGTGATTTCTCGCGCACAAATCATTCGCATCTCAAATGATTCTGGCGAGGTCGTCATCGAAATGGCTACAGAACGACCATTACGCCGGGATACCGCAAATAATGCGATGGCACCGTTACCGGGATCGTCCGAAGAGAGCGCGCTATGGAGAATCGATAAAGACGGGGCTTCTCTCACCATGGCCGCGAGGACTCGTGGAAACGTTCTCGCGTTGTTTACCCAAACAGAACGCGCCGCTATCATTCGTCGACGCATCATCGATTTGGAGCGACCCAAGTTCGCTCCAATTGGTGACCATAAGAGGAAAATCGAAGTCGCACTCAAAGATCTCGGCTTCCCTTTGAACGACGAGCAGCTTTTGGCAGTCGAAAAGATCGTTACGGCTGAAGATTACGTCCTCGTGCAGGGCTTTCCGGGTGCCGGCAAAACAGCCATGCTCGTCGCCGCCGTGAAAGCTCTTCGAGCGCAAGGAAAATCGGTGTTGATCACGTCCCACACGCACAGCGCCATCGATAACGTCTTCTCTAGGCTTCCAGGAGTTGGAGTTCACGAGTTTATGCGCATCGGCGACGAAGTGAAAGTCGTCGACGCCGTGCAAGAATACAGGCTTGGATCAAAGCGATGGCCGTGCTCGAATTCGGATGACTTGCGTAAGGTATCAGAGCGCGCTATGGTCGTCGGTGCAACGTGCCACGCCATGGGTCACGCGTATTTCCAGCGTAAAATGTTTGACGTTGTTCTCATCGATGAGTCGGGGCAGATTACGCTTCCGAGCATTCTCCCTCCGCTCTTTGCGGCAAAGACGTTCGTGCTCGTCGGCGATCACCATCAGCTCCCGCCGCTCGTGAAGTCAAAACAGGCAATTGCCGGTGGACTTGGTCGATCTCTTCTTGCCATGCTGTGTGACGCACATCCAGACATGGTGACGAAATTGTCTTCGCAGTACCGCATGGCAGAGCCGCTGACTCGATTACCAAACATTTTGACGTACGACGGAAAGTTGCGCTGTGGTACGGAGTCGGTCGCGAAACAGTTACTTTCGCTCGCGCCTCTCAAAGATGCTTTCTCCTGCGCTCCGCAGTGGTTAGCGCACGTCATGAATCCCGCGAATCACACCGTTTTCTTGGATACGAGCGCGCTCGGCGCCGCGGCGCGCGAAACGCCTAAGCCGTATATTAATGAGGCAGAGATGGACTTGGTGCTGACGACAGTCAGTGCGCTCACAACTCACGGCGCCACGAGTGTGTGCGCATTATCACCATTTAACGCCCAGGTCGACGCCATCAAAGCTCGCTTGAACGGATTCAAAGCGCTCAGCGGCGACGACGCGCCTCGAGCGCTCACAATTGACAAAGCGCAAGGCCAGGATATGGACGCGGTGTGCATCTCCTTCGTCTGTTCGAACGATGAAGCCAAGGTGAACGTTTTGCTGAATGACACCAGTCGCTTTAACGTTGCGATCACGCGTGCAAAGAAAAAGCTGATCCTCATCGGTAACGCCGAAACGTTGCGATCCTCTCCGGTGCTCGCGCGAGCGCTCGAATTTTATCGCGCCGAGGGGTGGATCGTGCCGCTCACCATCGAAGCGCTGGATTTCACGAACTTCGTCCTCGGGACGTTCGAACCGAGCGTTCTCTAGCTTATTGACTACTATAGATCTAAAAATTATCTGTTGTACACACTACTCCTACGTCTTCGAGCGAGGACTCAGAACAGCAACTCGTCCAAAGTCTCTGTAATCGTGCACGCCCCCGGCTCGTACCGCGCAAACTCAAACGCGCTTCCATCATCCGCTAACGCCTCGATCGCTTCCAGCAACCCCTCAGGCACGCACCACCGCAAGCACTTCCTTTCCCCGAGCTCCTCCGCGAGCTCGCGTTGATGATTATCCATCAGCGTCTCGTTCACCACGACCAACAGCGGCCGTCTCGCGCGCAGCGTCTCGAACACCGACCCAGCTCCCGCGTGCGAGATCACCAGCGCCGCCCGCGCGATCTCACGATCGATGCTCGGTAAGTAGTCGACTATTTCGACGTCGAACGCGCGCGCGTTCGCGATGCGTCGAGGACGGTAGGCGCCGCGTCCGATTTGCATCGTTAATCCAGTAAAGCCTTTACGAACGAGCGCGTCGACGATTCGAGGGTCGTCCATCGCGCGCGCGAGGGCGTCGAACGACGTCGTGCCGACGGTGACGAACACGCGACGCGACGGGGGTTTGGCGCGAGGGGGCATGTCGCGCGCGGCGGCGCGGCGCGCTTCTGGCTGTGCGGTCGGTTACAACGTAACCGAACGTTTCGTCGTGACGGCGCCGCGTCAAATAATGTGTCTAATAGCGTGTCAAATAGCGTACCAAACAAGGAATCATCATCCATGCCGAGCGCGCGGGCGTGGATCAGTCGGAGATGAGAATCACGTCGGCGTCTCGGTCGAGTTTCTGCTGCTTCGCGCGGCGCGCGTTCTCTTCTTCGTCTTCGTCTTCGTTTTCGCCTTCGTCGTCGTCGTCTTCTCGCTTGTGCAGAGAAAGGTGAATCATGCAGTGATCGGAATCCATGAAACAAGACATAGGCATCGATTGTGCCGTGGTGTCGTCGAATCGATCGGTGGAGGTTTCGCACGACTTGATGCGCGCGACCAACTTACGCGGCACGACGAAGTAGTCTAATCGCATGCCCTGCCAACCGTCCAAACCTTGACCTCGCGTAGAACGCCAAGTGTACGTCAAACGATCGCCGTTAAAGGCGCGATAAGTGTCCACCATATCCGTCGCGGCTAAAATGTCGGTGAATCGTCGGCGTTCCGGGAGCGTAAAACCGCCCACCCCCTCGAAGAGCCGTGGACTCGGTCCGACGTCATGATCCTGGTGTGCCACGTTCAAATCACCCATCCACACCACATCCTTCTTCCCTCTGTAGTTTTCCAGAAACCTTTGAACTCGAAAGTCCCACAGCGCGCGCTTTTCGTACCGCTCGGCGTTGCTCCCGTTGTGCGGCACGTACGTGTTCAACACAATCATCTTTTCGTATTCGAGCATCAGCACTCGCCCTTCGTTCGTGTCGATTTCATCGGGCGTCACGTCCCGCCCATCGAGCGCCAACGTCCTGGCGACTCGAATCGGTTTCGCCAAACATTTCTTCACCATCGTGATGACGCCGGCGCGCCGCGCGTTCGCCAAACAATAATACGCGTCGTAATTCTTAAACGGCCGTCGCCCCATCAGTGCCTCGATGAATGCCTTCTCGTCTCGTAACTTTTTATCCTCAGCCCCCATCTTCGCGTGATCCCTGCGCGTTTCGATCGAATCACCGTCAGTCCTTCGTCTCGCGCGTCTCGCGCGTCGCCGACGAATCAAAGCACATCGAATCGAATCTCGCACCATTTGCCCGTTCCCTTTCCCATCTCCTCGCACTTCAGCCACACCTCCTGCAACGCTATCACGTCCGGTCGTTTTCGCATCACGTTTTCGCTCAGCGCGAGCAGCGCACGCGTGCGTCGTCCGTTCGGGTCGCTCTTGTCTCTGATTCTGTTGAGCAATCCGTTCGCGTTCCACGACGCGAACGACAGCGGCTCGGACGCGTCCTCGACCGTGAACGCCTCCGTCATCGCCATGAGTTCGCGCTCGAGCGCGCTCGCGCCCGACGTCGACGCGTCGCCCATGTCGAGTTTAATCGACGCTCGCGGCGAAGTGTCGTCACTTTTCGACGGCGTTTCGCGCGCCATGACGCTCTACGGCGCGTTCATGGCGCTCGTCGAGCGCAACGCGGTGCCAGACGTCGTGCTGCGCGCGGGAATACGCCGTAACCTGCGCGTGAAGTGCCTGAAAACGTTCGCGAACGTCGAAGATGAGCTGCGATGCGAGCAGGATTTCATCGAGGATTTGCGCCGACGGGAAACGATCGCGATCGAGACGGACAAGGCGAACGAACAGCACTACGAGGTGCCGACGTCGTTTTACGAGCTCTGCCTCGGGTCTAAGAAGAAGTACTCGTGCTGCTTGTACGAGGACGCGAGGACGACGCTGGACGACGCCGAGACGGCGATGCTGGAAAAGTATTGCGAGCGAGGCGAATTGAAAGACGGGATGGCCGTGCTCGAGCTCGGGTGCGGATGGGGGTCGCTGTCGCTGTATCTCGCGGAAAAGTACCCGAAATCGAAGATCTGTGGGGTGAGCAACAGTAAGACGCAAAAAGAGTTTATCGACGGCGAGGCGGCGAAACGAGGGCTGACGAATTTGGAAATCGTCACGCAAGACGTGAATAAGTTTGAACCGCCGGGAGGGTTGGGGTCGTACGATCGAATCGTTTCCATCGAAATGTTTGAGCACATGAAGAATTACGACACGCTGTTCCAGCGGTGCGAGACGTGGTTGAAACCGGGTGGGTGCATGTTCGTCCATATATTTTGCCACAAGACGTACCCGTTTCACTACGACGTCGAGGACGAGAGCGATTGGATGTCCAAGTATTTTTTCACCGGTGGCACGATGCCGACGGATAGGATGTTTGCGTACTTTGCGCGAAAGTTGCACTTAAAGCGACAGTGGCGCGTGAATGGAAAGCATTATTCGAGGACGTGCGAGGATTGGCTCCGAAATCTCGACAAAAACTATAAAAAAGCGGCGCCGATTTTGGACGAAACGTACGGCAAACAAAATCGCACGAAGTGGTACGTGTATTGGAGGTTGTTCTTTCTCAGCTGTTCCGAGCTCTTCAATTACAACGACGGCAATGAGTGGTACGTCGGGCACTATTTGTTCGAGAAGCTCGCGTGAGACGACGACGCCGCGGCGTCTTTCATTTAATATTTCACAGTTTTACAACACAGCTGTACAACACTAGCCCCCTTCGCGATTGATCTCCGCGAGCTCGGCACGAATCATATCTTGAATCGTCTGCGCGCCCTTACTCTTGACGTTCATCGTGAACGACGATTCGTCGTCCCAATCTTCGTCTTCGTCTTCGTCGTCCCATTCGTCTTCGTCGCCGTCGCTCGCGTCGCTCGTCGGCTTCTTCGCGCCCTCCTTCTTCTTTGGACGAGACTTCCCCATCGCCAAGCCTTTAGCCTCGTACTTTGCGTCTTTGACAGATTTTGCCTTTTCTCGCCGCTTCGCCTTCTTGCGCTCCTCGTTCCGCTCGCGACGGTAGACGATTAAACTGCTCACGAATTTGAGCACCTCGTCGCGACCCTCCGCGGTGACGCTGCTCGTGGAAATCATCGACGGCAAGCGATGCCACTTCTCGTCCAACTTGCGCCGCAGCGCCGCTTTGTTTTCATCCACGCTCGGCATCCCGGGTTTGTCTCGATCACACTTCGTGAACACGATCGTGAACGGCGTCTCGTGTTCGATGAGCCAATTCGCGTATCGCTCGTCGTTCTCCGTCGGCGGCACGCTCGCGTCCACCAACAAAAGCACCCCCGCGAGATTTTCCCTGCGCACGAAGTAATCCTTCGTGAACGCGTCCCATCGCTCGATCGCCTCCGCGTCCGCCTTCGCGTATCCGTACCCCGGCAAATCCACCAACCGCCACTTTTTATCCACTAAATAATGATTCATGCTCACCGTCGTCCCCGGCTTCGCGCTCACCGCCGCCGCGCCCGCGCCGAACGTGATCGAATTCAACAGCGACGACTTCCCCACGTTCGACCTTCCGATGAGCGCGATTTCCGGCAATCCATCGCTCGCCGGCGCATCGCTCGCGTCCTCGCTCGAGCTTTCGAACGCCACCTTCGCCATCTTCTTCTCCCGCGTCAGCTTTTCGTTCGGCGGCGGCAGCGTCTGCGCGCGCGCGCCCACGCGCAGCACCGGTCGCGCGTCTCGCCGTCCCAGCGGCGCCGTCGGATCGAACCCGGCCACGAACACCGCGCCTTCCCTCGCGCCCGTCGTCGTCGTCGTCGTCGTCGTCGTCGTCGTCGTCGTCGTCGTCCGTCCGCGCCCACCGCGTCCCGGCGGCGCCGCGCGCCCGCGTCCACCGCGTCCACCGCGCGCGCCGCTCGCCCGCGCGCGCGGCGCCGCGAATCCTCGACGCATCGCGCGCGTCGTCGTCGCGCGCGTCGCCATCGCGACGCGTCGACGTGTGCGCGCTCGCGCGAACGATCGATCGTCCGCATTCCGCGCGCGCGGCGACGCGCGGCCGACCGTCGCGTCGTCGCGCGCGACGCCGCGTCGACCGCGCGCGCGCGAGGGTCGACGCGAAAAAAATTCGCGCGCGCGACGCGGCGACGCGGCGTCGCGTCGCGCGTCGCGTCGCGGCGCGGACGCCGCTCGAGCGTCGCGCGCGCGGCGGACCGCGACACAACGACGCGCGACGGGCGTCGATGGGGAAGCGCGCGGCGCCCGACGCGACGACGGGCGACGCGGAGAGCCGACGGGTCGAGCGCGAGGCGAAGTGTCGCGGGACGGTCGAGGCGCTGAACGCGCAGTTCGCGGCGTGGATCGCGCGACGCGCGATCGAATCGCCGATCGTGAGTTGGCGTCGAGGGTGCGAGGATTACTTGAAACATCTCGATCGCGTCAAGGTGCGCGAACGCCCGGGCGATGCGATGCGCGCGCGCGAGTTTTTGCTCGCGACGAGGCGACGCGCGACGCGACGAGGCGACGCGTCGACGCGAACGTGAGGACTGAATGAATGAGACGACGACGCGCGCAGGTTGATTTCGGCGACGTGTTGGAACGCGTCGAGGACGAGAACGACGGAGAGACGACGAAGGCGACGACGACGGCGAGCGATGGGCGCGTGGACGCGAAGGGGAGCGTGAATCCGTTCGGGGGGGGCGCGGTGGCGGCGGTGCCGGCGGCGGGATCGATTTTTGGGAGTTTGCCGACGGCGCCGGGATCGACGTTTGGCGCGCCGTTCGGCGGCGGCGGGGGGCTGTTCGGCGGTGGGACGGCGCCGGGCGCGGGGACGGCGGCGGACGACGAGGACGAGGATGAGCCCGCGCGACCGAGCTCGCCGTCGTATCAGGCCAACGAGGCGGTGGAGGACGAGAAAGAGGTGGTGCTCTTGCGCGTCGGCAAGGTGAAATTTCACACGAAGAAGGACGCCGGGGATAAAAATTGGGCCGATCGCGGGGTGAATAGCTTTGAGTTTAGACGCGAAAAGGCGCCGAGCGAGGGCGACGTGAAGCGCTGTAGGTTGCTGATGCGAAACACCATCGGTAAAGCGGTGTTAAACGCGGGTTTGTACCCGAAAATGTCCTCGCAATTGACTGAAAAGAAGATGAAGGATGGGAGCGCCGTTCAAAACGGCTTGATCGCCACCGTGTTCAACGCCGAGGAAGAAAACCAAAAAGTCATGGTTTATTTACGTTTCGGCAAGGAGAGCGACGCGAAAGAGTTACACAAGCTCATCTCCGAAAACGTGGCGACGCTTTAGCAAACATAATTATTGAACCGCGTGCTTCGCAATTAATTACAAGAGAAATCGAGCGACGACGTCAATCGAAACTCAATTAATCCCCCTCTCGGCGCCCACCGCCCCAACTCGTGAGCTCCTCGACCTCCTCCCACGCGATCGCGCACGCCTCTCTCGTCGCCCCGCTCGCGCACAGTTCGATCGCGCGCGCCACCGCCGCCTCCACCGCGCTCCGCCTCGCCGCGCTCGGATCCGCCTCGCCGCTCGTCGCCGCGTCTCCGTCCTCCTCTCTCGCCATCAACCGTCCGCGCGCCTCGAGCGTGCCCTCCGCCACCGTGCACTCCCCCAACCCTCGACACGGCAGCGATCCCATGAGCGGATCCTTCGCTAATCGTTCGCGCATCTCCTTCGCCTTGGCCCGTTTCGCCGCCTCCTCCGCCTTCGTCGTCTTCCCGCGCGCGTTCAAATCCAAATCCTCCCCCTCTCCGCGCGTTCGCACCCCCGCTCGAGACGCCGCGTCTCGCACCTCCGCCACCTCTTCCCACGCCGTCACGCAGCTCGCGCTCGCCGTCCCCTCTTCCTCGCACGACGCCTTCGCGCGTTCCACGGCTTCGCGTAAAATCATCTCCAGTCGTCCCCTCCGCGCGTCGTCCCTCGCCGTCGTCGCCGCGTCCTCGTCCGCTCGCGTCGCGCCGTACAGCGTCTCCAGCGCCACCGCCGCGATCTTCGCCTGCGCCGCGCTCAGCTCGACGCGCCGCTCGACGCGCGCGCCGTCGTCGTCGTCGCGGGACGTCGCGTCGGCTTTGAAATCGTCGAAATCATCGTCTTCGCGCGCGCCTCGCGCTCGACCCGTCGCGCGTCGCGCTCGACGGCTCGCGCGCGACGCGCGGGAAGGGCGCGCGAACGACCTCGAGCGCTGATTCGGCGCCCGCACCGCCGCGGGCGTCGCGAGACGCGTCATGAGACGCGGCCGGTGCGGCGCGGAGTGCCGCACATCGCCGCGCCGCGACGCGCATGCCGTGCGCGCACTGCGAGCGCATCGCGCGCGTCGCGGACGACGCGCTCCGCGACGCCGCGCGCGCGCTGCGAGCGACGACGCGCGAGCGCGACGCGCTGGCGCGAGAGCTCGCGCGCGCGCGCGAGACGGTGACGGAGACGCAGCGCGCGGCGAACGACGCGCTCGTCGCCGCGCTCGAGGCGGCGACGAGGCGCGGAGGCGCGGAGGCGTTCGCGCGCGATCGGGGGAGCGAGACGAAGGCGCGCGGCGTTCGGGCGGTGTTCGACGACGTCGGGCCGGTGCCGACGACGCCGACGGGACGCGACGGGCGACGGAACGAGTAGAGAGGGAACGGGCGTCGTCGATGCGATGCGTCGCGTCGGTAGCGTGTATTATTATTATTAGATTTATCGCGGTGCGCCGTCGGTGGACGTCGGCGCGTCGTCGTCGTCGTCGGCGGTCGGCGACGCGTCTTCGTCTTCGTCTTCGTCTTCGTCTTCGTCTCGCGCGCGCTCGGCGTCTTTGATTTTCGCGTCCGCCTCGTTCGATCGATTCGCGATTTTCACCACCTTGCGCGCGGGCACGACGGCTTCTATGGCTTCGCCCCAATCGCCGCGCTCGAGAAACGACGTCAAGACGTCCGCCGTTTGGTTCACGGTGAGCACGGGCGCGCCGCGCGTCTCGAGAAACTCGCCGATCGGCAACCGCGCGTGTTCGACGCCCAATTCCCGAGCCTTGCGCAGCGTCAGCCCTTTGTGTCGATTACGATCGATGAACCCACCGATGACGTACGTCTTCCCCGCCTCTATCTCGCGCAGTTCGCGCTCGCTATCGGCGGTGAGATACACGAGCGACTTCGCCGTCGTCTCGCTCTCCGCCGCCGTCTCCCTCAACGTCTTCCCCAACCGCACGACGTGCCAATTCTCCCACCCCGCGTTCATCCTTCCCATCTGTTCCTCGAACGCTTCGCTCATTCGCGTGAAGCTCATCTTAAACGGCGCCGTCGTCTTACAATTCCTCTCGTACGCCGCGCGCAACTGTTTCATCAAGCTCCCCCACCGCTCGCGTTCCATCGTCGTCGTCAGATCCTCGTCGCAATCGATCGTCAATCCGTACGCCGACGAGAGCTGCGCCCGTCGCCTTTCCTTCCTCTCCGCCGTCTCGCGTCGTCGCGCCTCGATCCTCGCGCCGCGCTCGACGAAAAACGCGTCCCGCGCCTCGCTCGACATCGCGTTCACTTTGGAGTGAAACGCCGCCTTGGTCGACGCCGCGACGTCGGCTTTGCGCCTCTTCGCCTCGGCGCGCTTCGCGAGCTTGGCGTCGCATCGTCGCTGTCGCTTGAGCCGCTTTTTCATCGCGCGCTTGCTCTCGGCGCGCCGGACGACGTCGCCATCGTCGCCGTCGTCGCGGGTCGCCATGACGCGCGCGCCGCGCTCTATCACCGTCGTTTTCGCTCTACATCCGTCGGCGGACGATAACCCTAAATCAGAAGGAGATTATTTGTTACACAAAATTGTTCACGACTACGACGCGAAGACATATAAATAGAGCGCTCAAGACTTGGTAAACGACCGTCCGCGCCCCGAAACGCGGCGTCACACGCGCGCGCGGGACCACTCGCGAGCGAACGAACGAACGAGCGACACGTTTCAAATTTCTTTTCTTCATGGCGTGCGATAAGTGCGGCGACGCGTGCGCGTGCGGCCCGGGTGCGTGCGCGTGCGCGAGCGCGCTGACGTGTCATGCGTGCGGGCACAAGAGTTGCGGCTGCGCGCGATGTAGATGCGCGTGCGATTCGTGCCAGTGCCAGACGAAGAAGTGATGATTGCGTCACTTTTTTCGTCGGCGCATTCCGCCGCGCGCGCTCGGGGCGCGAGTTCCGAGGGCGACCGCGGAGGATGCGACCGAGGGCGACCGCGGAGGATGCGACCGAGGGGAAGGATGAAAGTTACCGTGGCAACACTCAATAGCAGTGCTTTTCAATCAATCAATACACGATTTTCCACTGAAACAACTTTTTAATGAATAATACTAAACCCTAAACCCTAAACTAAGTAAGGCGTTAATGAATAATAAGGCGTCGCGCGCGTCTTTGTATGGGTCGGTCGGTCGGTGTCGCGTCGCGTCCTTCGCGCGTCCACGGCGTTCGCGACGCCGAAATCCGCGTCGCACGACGACGCGGATTTCGGCGATGCTGACGGTGGCGCGCGCGTGTCGACGGCGCGCCGCGCGCGCGGTCCGGCGCGGCGTCGCGGACGCGCGCGCGACGCGCGGGGCGTCGACGACGACGGATCGCGCGTGGGACACATCTTCATCATCTGCGTCGGCGTCGGCGCGGACGTCGACGGCGCGGACGACGAGGCGCGGACGGGCGACGGAGCGCCTGGCGTTCCGCGCGGAGACGAAACGATTGCTGGACATCGTGACGAACTCGCTGTACGAGGACAAGGAGGTGTATCTGCGAGAGCTGGTGTCGAACGCGAGCGACGCGCTGGAGAAGGCGCGACACGCGGCGCTGACGGAGACGCCGAACGAGGAGGAACTCGCGATAAAGATCGCGACGGATGAGGGCGAGGGGAAGGTGCTGGTGGTGTCGGATAACGGGGTCGGGATGACGCGGGAGGAGCTGATGGAGAATTTGGGGACGATCGCGCGGAGCGGGAGCAAGGCGTTTTTGGAGGGGTTGGACGCGGACGCGGACGCGGCGTCGAACATCATCGGGAAATTCGGCGTGGGGTTCTACGCGAGTTTCATGGTGAGCGATAAGGTGGAGGTGATCTCGAACGCGGGCGCGCGAGGGGATGGGAAGGCGTGGAAGTGGAGCTCGACCGGGGATGGAGAGTTTACGATTGAGGAGGCGACGGAGAGCGACGAGGCGCCGACGCGGGGGACGAAAATCGTGATGCACATCAAAAGCGACGATAAACACTTGACGTCCAAGTGGGGGGTGGAGACGGTGCTGAAAAAGTACAGCTCGTTCGTCGCGTTCCCGGTGCTGTTGAATGGGCACAAGATGAACGACGTCGGGGCGCTTTGGATGAAGGATGAAAAGGACATAACCGACGACGATTCCATCGCGTTTTACCGCTTTGTGAGCGGCGCGAGCGACATGCCGCCGTTTCGCATGTCGTTCAAAGCCGATGCGCCCATGACGATTCGAAGCTTGCTGTACTTTCCCGAAGAAAATCCCGAACGCGTCGCCGGATTCGGCGGGCAGACGAATTCGGGCGTGTCGCTGTACGCCAGGCGCGTGATGATTCAAGAGAAGACGGAAAAATTGCTCCCGGCGTTTTTGCGCTTTGTGCGCGGCGTGGTCGATTGCGAAGACATCCCGCTGAACATCTCGCGCGAGTCGCTTCAAGATTCCATGCTCGTCATGCGGCTCGGCCAAATAATCACAAAGCGCGTGCTCAAGTTTTTGGATGAAAAGGCGAAGAAGGAGCCGGAAAAGTACAACAAATGGTTCGCCAATCTCGGCTTCTTCTTGAAGGAGGGCGTGTGCTCGGAGTACGCGTACAAACTCGAACTCGCAGAGCTGTTGCGTTACGAATCGAGCTCGACGGAGACTGGAAAATTGACGTCTTTCCGCGAGTACGCCGCGCGCATGCCCGAGGGACAAGACAAAGTGTATTACATCGTCGCGCCGTCGCGGCTGCAAGCCGAAGCGTCGCCGTATTTGGAAGCGGCGAAGTCGCGGGGCTACGAAGTTTTGTTCTTGTACGCTCACATCGATGAGTTCGTGATGCAGCACTTAATGAGCGTCGCGGGCAAGCAATTGGTGAGCGTTGAAGCCGCAAATCTCGACGTCGACGGCGAAAAAGCCGACGGTGAAGAGTCAAAATCAAACGACGCCGCGGCGTTGGACGACGCCGCGGGCGCGGAACTTTGTAAGTGGTTCAGCGACGACGCTCTCGCGGGAAAGCTCAAGGAGGTGAAGCTGAGTAACAGATTGGTGAGCTCTCCCGCGCTCATCTCCGGACACGAGCCCGAAGCCATGAGACGGTACCGCATGGTTCAAACCATGGCGAGCGACGCGGCGGCGAGTAAAAAGCTCGCCGAGATGTCCAACGACTTCTCCATGATGACGCTCGAGTTGAATCCGAAACACGAAATGATCAAAAGGATCAACGCCGCGCGCACGAGCGAAGACGCCGGCACGCGAAGATTAGCCGCGCTGGTCGCCGAACAAATATTTGACAACGCGCGCGTCGCCGCGGGATCTTTAGACGATCCTCGAGCGATGCTCGGTCGTCTGAACGAAATTCTCGAAAAGACGCTTCCGGCGAAGGAGTAGACGCGTCGCACGTGCGAGAATCGTAGCGACCTAACAACACATTATTTAATCGATCACAACGATCCTTGACGCTATTCGCTCAAACGTCGCCGAAGCCTCGCGCGCGTCAGCAGAATTTCCACCGGTTGCCGCACTCGACACACGTCACGAATGTCGTCATAGGTTCATCCGCGGAGCGCGTCTGCAGTTGATAATACGTGCACTTGCGCTGTTTGCACTTGCCGCACTTGAACGCGTCCGTGCTGGCTTCTTGTTGTTGCCCGCGCACGGCTTCCCACTCCGCCAACTCGCGAATGCGCTCGTTCGCGTTCCGTCGCTCGTTCGAACCCAACTCTTCGGGAGACAAATCGATCAACACCCCCGCACTAATCTCACCGGTCGCTAAGTTGGTGCGCAGATCCGGATTCTTCGCATCCTTGAGATTGAAGGCCAACTGCCGCACTTTCGCCTTGTAATCCTTGCCGCCGCTCGGCCACTTCGCCGTCATCGAGTTCTCAATCTGATCCACGATCGACGCCAACTTTTTCGCATCCACGCTCTCAATCTTACCATCCGTCACGCACAGCGCCAACGCGTCGGCGAATATTTCCCGCGTTCGATCCCTCGCCGCGTCGTTCACGCGCGTCAACCGCTTCTTCACATCCGCCCTCGCCTCGACCAACGCCGCGTCCTCCTCCTCCCCCCCACCGCGCTCTTTCGCCGCCGTCTCGACCTCGCGCTTCACCTCCTTCGTTTTCTCGCTCTTCCCGCTCGTCTGTTCGACGATCATCGCCGTCCATCTCGCCTTGACCGCCGCCGCCGCGTCCCGCACGCCCTCCGCCTCGTGTCGCTTTCGCAGCTGATTCACAATCTTCCCGCACGCCGCGAACCGCGCGTCCAGGAGCGTCTCCCTCGGCAGCGCTTCCTTCGACAGCGTCAACACCCGTCGCAGCGCGTCCACCGCTCGGCCGCTCTCCCCCGCCTTCGCGTCTCGCGCCGCTCGACACAGCGTCGCGATCGTCTCGAGCGAACCCTCCCGCGCGTCTTCGTCCGCCGTCCGCGCGTCGCTCGCGCCTTCTTCGCCGCCGTCGACCGCCATGTCGACGCCGGTCGTTCGCACGCGCGCGCGACTCCGCGCGAGCGCCGCGACGCGCGACGGATCGCGACGCGACGCGTCGATGAGTGACGACGCCGCCGCGATCGGGGGAACGACCGCCGTCGTTTCGACGCGGCGTCGCCGCAGAGCGCGACGCCGCGCCGCGCGCGACCGCCGTCTCGCCGCTCGAGCGCTCGGAAACGGTCAAACGTAAAATCCTTCGCGCGTCGACGCGCTCGAGCGGCGCGACGCGCGCGACGAGACGCGTCGAATCGCGCGAAAAGACGAAAGACGACGGTTGGTGTCGCGGCGCCGACGATGGCGCCGCGACGCGCCGCGCGGCGACCGGCGACGACGGCGGCGACGACGATGACGCTGGTCGTGATCACCGGACCGTGCGCGGGACGAGAGTTCGAGCTGCGTCGCGACGGCGAGAGCGCGATCGGGCGAACGAAGCGAGGGAACGCGGTGTGGATCAAGGGCGACGGCGCGGTGTCGCAGTCGCACGCGACGTGCCGGTGGTGCGCGAAACGCGAGGCGTGGACGATCTCGGACGCGGGGTCGTCGAATGGGACGGAAGTGGACGGGAAGGACGTGGAGGAGGGAGGCGAGGGGGCGACGCTGAGGGATGGGAGCGTGATTAAATTGGGGACGGAGACGACGGTGGTGTGCCGAACGCGAGCGGCGGACGAGAGGGGCGAGGCTGGAACGGTGGGTGAGGAGGAAGATGAGGAAAACGGAAATCGTGAAAACGCAGTCGTGGTGAACGAGGGAGGTCGAGGCGCGGTCGGCGACGGCGGAAAGGCGTCGGCGGCGAAGACGAAGAGCGGCAAGCGAGACGCGTACGCGTTCGATTTGGACGAACCGAAATCGGTGACGAAAGTCGCCGCGGCGCGGAAACGCGCCAAGGCGACGACCGTGACCGCGAAACAAGCGCACGAGTCGACGACTGCGGCGAGCGAAACCGCGGAGGTTGCGACGAAGGCTGAGTCCCGAGCCGCCGCCGAAGTCGGCTTCGACGTTCCCACCGTGCACGAGTACGCCACCGCGCAGCTCGAGCGCCTGCAAGCCGTCATTCGCGCCGACGCGCGCGCCAGCGTCGAAGCCTTTCGCGCCGACGCGCGCGGATTGCTCGCAGACCTTCTCCAGGACATCAAAGCGTAGCGCGCGCGTCCGCGCCAATCGGCGCCGAGCCAGCTGGCGACATTCGCGCCGCGCGCGCCGTCGTCCATCACCCGACGCCGCATGTAACACCGCACCCATTCAATTCGCACGAAACACTCTCGATTTAATATTTTCTAAACCACCAGAGCGCATCTCGCGCCTCGTCGACCGCGCGCGTCGCGCATCCGCGTCGCGCGCTCGGCGACGTCGTCCGCGGCGCGCGCCGAACGACTGCGACACTTCGCGGCGCGGCGCCGCCGCGCGCGATGTCGAGCCTCGTCCGCGCGCTGTCGCGACGCGTCAGTCGCGCGGCGCGCGAGGCCGCGGACGCCCCCGAAGACGCGCCCGCGCCCTCGGCGCCGCCGTTGAGCGCCGAAAGCGCCGACTCGGCGAACGACCACCTGACACCGTCGCCCGCGCAAGAAATGACGAAAACCGCCGCCGCCGACGGCGACGCGGCGTCGAGCGACGCGGAAGAGACCGCGCTCGACGCCGGCGAGGTTATTCTCGAGCGAGACGACGCCAGGGTGCCGGTGCTGCTGAAGCAAACGTCGTCGACGCTGCTGCCTCGCGACGAGGCGAAGAGGCTCGAACGAATGTTGTCGACGGATGTGCGGGACATGATGGCGAAGGAGGTGTGGGCGTGTCGACCGTCGACGTTCATCAGACTCACGATGCGGGCGCCGGTGCTGATGATGATTTTGTCGATTATTTTTTGGGTGGCGGCGGGCGCGTACGCGCTGGTGCGGAAACCGCCAAAGGTGGAGACGGATGTCGCGGGATTTAGCATTCGCGATCATCCCACGGCGAGGCTTAAGGATGCGATTTGGAGCGCGGAGAGTGAGTCGGAGTTTAATTGGGACGCCATGTTGACCGCGGGTGGGTCGGCGAGCGTGGGGACGATTCCGTACGTGACGAGTTGGCTCGATTCGGGTGGATATTTGACGTCGCCTTCGGCGGTGCGAAAGATGCGTCGATTGCAATCGTACGTCGCGACAGAAAGACCGAGCTCATATAGTTCGTTTCAGCTCGTTTACACGTCCACGCGTGGGGAGAATGTGTTACGCGAGGAGGTGATGAAATTCGCGTTGGATTTGGAGGGCAAAATTACGCGACTCCCGGGCTACGCAGAGACGATGTGCTTGCAGATCGCAGACACGGAGTATTTAGGCTCGAACGGATGCACGCCGCCAAATTCCATAGCACCTTTATTCTTCGCGACGACGGTGAGCGGGACTTACTACAGAAATACCGTCGATGTCACCATGAGTTTGGCGTCGAGGGGGTTGTATGTCTACGTCGACAAGGATTTCGACGCCGCGAACGGCACCGCGTCGTCGTTTAGAACGAGCTTTCCAATCGGTCAGCCTAGTAAGGCAGTGTGGAAAAAGTGGATGAAGAGCACTCTAGTTCCGTTTTTACGAGCAAACACGAGAGATGAGGCAAAAGGCATTCGATGTCTCTATGGGGGCAAAGAAATCACCCAGTATGAAGCCGATTTGGCAATCTTGCACGACGCGAAACTCATCATTGCCGGCTTGTCGCTCGTGGTCGTGTACACATACTTTCACACCGGCTCTGTTTTCATCACGTTTGCGGGAATATTTGAAATTATTCTATCTTTTCCCGTCGCGTACGCGTTTTACGCATACGTTTTGAAGTTGGAGTCGATTAGCGTGATGCAGTTTTTGGCGATTTTCATCATACTCGGCATCGGCGTCGACGACGTCTTTGTATTTTACGATTCTTTCGAGGATGCTTCGCGCGCCGTGGGGATACGCGGTGACACCCTCGAAGCACGATTAAATTATGCTTATGATCACGCTGGAAGAGCGATGCTGGTGACTTCGATGACTTCAGGCGCGGCATTCGCCGCAAACCTCGCCTCCGCCATTCCGGCGGTGCAAATATTTGGTGTCTTTATCGCTGTGATGGTTTTGGTAAATTACTTCCTCGTCATCACCTGGTTTCCCGCATGTTTGTGCGCGTACGAGCGATACTGGCGAGTTTCCAAAGATTTCAACTATTGTGGCCTCGGAGGCTTGCGTACGAAGCACCTCCCTTCCGCTGAAATGGATGCTCGCGCGGCGCAACGCGCCGAATCTTGTTTGAGCTGCATCAAGCGTGTCGCTTGCTTTGGTCAAAAGTTGAACCAATATCAAAACGTCATGGCAGCGCAAAAGAAGAAACGTTCGATCTTTACATGGAGAACTTACGGTGCATACTTGGATGTTTTCAAGTACATCTTGCTCGTCATTTGCCTCGGATCGATGGCAGTGACTGGATATTTCTCAACCAAGACGGAGGCGAGCGGGCAACCGCCAGAGCTGTTTCCGGCAGACTCGAATCAGCAAATGTTCATCAAGTGGACGGAATCGCAATTCGAGAGCGATAAATTCGCCTGCACGAGCTTTGCGCACTGTCAGCAACAGGCTGGGACTGTGCTACAGCAAAACGGTGTGACGCTGTCGCCGCCGCCACCGTCGCCGTCTCCTCCTCCTCCTCCCAGGTCGCAAGTCGGAACCATCACTTCTCCAGAGATTGATCAATTAGCAGACGTAGTATTCAATACTTTCGACAGCGACGCGAATGGTTGGCTGGACACGACGGAGTATGACTCTTTCGCAGCGGCGGTAACGACGACGACGAGCCTACCACCCGCGAACACCGTGATGAGCGCGTACGGCACGCCGCAAGGTGTCACAAAACCGGGATTTGTTCTCGCCCTGGATACAGCTGCTGGCGTAAACGACGCACCGGTACTAGATGCGTATTCGCTCCTCGTCTTAGGCACAGCAAGATCGAGCCCTCCTCCACCAAGTCCACCGCCGTCACCCCCGCCTTCGCCGCCGTCACCGCCGCCACCCCCGCCTTCGCCGCCGTCACCGCCGCCGCCGCCGTCACCGCCGCCACCCCCGCCTTCGCCGCCGTCACCGCCGCCGCCGCCGTCGCCGCCACCGAGTTCCAATCCATCATCGTCGCCGCCGCCGTCGCCGCCGCCGCCGCCGTCACCGCCGCCGCCGCCGTCACCGCCGCCGTCACCGCCGCCGTCGCCGCCGCCGCCGCCGTCACCGCCACCGTCGCCACCGCCGCCGGAGGCGCTCCAAGCTGCCGAGCGCGTCGCGGGGACGAATTACGAAAAGGCGCAACTCGTGTGGGGCATCGAAGATATTCAAGACGATTCTGCGCCATATGCTCCGCGAGAGGTTGACGCTAATCCGGTGGTCAACCCCGCGTTTAACATCGGCGACCCCACGACTCAAGTCCGCATGTTGAAGTTCTGCGAAGCGTTGCAAAACAGAACGGACCTCGCGAGTTCGTTTAAGGAGTGCCCGATGCAGATTCTCAAAAACGTTGGAACGACGCTTTCATACCCTTGGCCGATGAGCTCGGCGCAAATCTTAAGTGTCATCACGTCCATCGCGACGCAGAATCCCGGGTACAGAAAAATCTACGGCTTACAGACGGTGACGTCGGGCGGCGCCTCCACCCAACGCGTCGCTTGGGTCAAGGCGAACTTCTTGTCGGGGATTCCATTTCGAATGTCGGCGACGAAGCTTGAACAAGAATATTTCAAGTTTCTCGATTTCATCGCCGAGTTTGAAGCAACAACGTTTCAGTACTCCGCGACGAATGCGAACGGGTCGGTGACGCTCCATTCCGCCCCTCCCACGGCGTCGGCGACAGTGAGAGTGACCTCCGAGTGTTGGGTGCGCATGGCAACGGAGCTGCAAGCCATTCGAGGCACGGTGAGCTCGATCGCAGTGTCCCTCGCGTTTGCCGTTTTCGCCACGCTCATTTTCACCGGCGACGTCTTTGTGGCTCTCATGGCGCTGCTGAGCATGCTCGCCATCATCCTCGCCGTCATCGCGATTCTAGTCGCGCTCAAGGTGAAGTTTGGCATCGTCGAAGCGATTTCGCTCACAATTCTCGTCGGCATCTCTGTCGACTTCAGCTTGCACTTGGCCGAGTCGTTCACGCGCTCACACTTCACGAGTCGCGGCTTGCGCGGCGTCGACGCGGTCTCGCGCGTCGGTTATCCGATTTTCTCCGCCGCGATGACGACCATGTCCGCCGTCATACCGATGCTTTGGTGTCAAGTCCAAGTTCTCGTGCGCTTCGGACAAATCATTCCTCTGTGCATCGTGATGTCGTTGGTGTACGGCGTACACTTCTTCCTCCCGATGCTCATGTCGTTCGGGCCCAACGTTCCCGGCGGCGGCGCCGGAAAATGGTTGTGCCACATGGGAAAGCTTCCCGGCTTGCTCTTCAGCACGCAAACTCGCCGCATGATTTTCCTCGTCGCCTCCGGCATGATCTTCGGCTTTTTGCTCCCCGCCACGCGCGCGCTCCTGTACGAGGACGGCGGCTCCGCCTTCGCCGTCGTCGCCGGCGGCTTCGCCTTCCTCTCCGCCGTCGCCGTCTTCGTCGAGCGACGATGTCATCTCCGCGCCGTCGCCGCCGCCGACCCCTCCGCGCGGTCCCACGTCGCTCGCGCCGCTCGACTCGCCGCCGCTCGACTCGCCGTCCCCGCCCCGCGTCCGCGTCCCGTCGACGCGCGACCTTCGCCTTTGCCCTCGCGCGCGTGAAAACACTTCAGACTTTTTTTCCCGCCAAAAAGCGAGTCGACGTCATGGCGAACGCGTCGCGCGTCATCGCGTCACTCTCCCGCGCGTGTCATCGCGCTTCGCGCGCCGCGACCGACGCGCGCGACGCGCCTCGGACGCTCGCGTCGACGACGCCCGCCCCTTCGCGCGTCGCGATCGCGCGTCGAATCGCACGCGCGATCGATTCGAATCGATTGTTTAAACAATCTTATCGCGTCGCGTCGCGATCGCGATCGCGCGGCGCGACGCGATGTCGAGCGCGCGCGCGACGACGCGCGCGACGATCGCGTCGAGGTCGGTGACGGCGAGGCGCGCGCTCGGCGCGAGGGCGGCGCGAAAGACGACGCGGCGACGCGCGAAGGGCGACGAGGCGACGACGGCGGAGACAGCGCTGGCGGCGACGAATCCGACGGATAAAAAGTACGTCGCGTTGAACGGGGTGAAACTGGTCGTGGACTTTGAGATGCACTACGAGACGAAGTTTGGGGAGACGGTGTGCGTGCTGGGGAGCCACGAGGCGATGGGGGCGTGGGAATTGGAGCGGGCGACGGCGCTGGAGTGGCACGAGGGGTCGGTTTGGAAGCTGAGCGTGGAGTTGCCGGCGGGGGGGGTGTTCTTTTACAAGTACATCGTCAAGGGCGCGAACGGTGAGGTGTTGCGGTGGCAAGACGGAAGTAACTCCATGCTCGTGCTTCCGGAGAGCTGGAACGTGCCGAACGGATCGCACTACCTCGTCGAGGATAACTTTGCGGGCGTGCCGAACGAAACGACGGAGATTTCCGAACACTTGCTCGCGGGTAAGCTCGTGGACGCGCAAGGCGAAAAGACGCAATTGTTGCAACAACTCGAGGTGCAAAAGACGATGACGCAAACCGCGCTCGAAGAACTTTTGCTCGCGCGCGAAGATCTCGCCAGAGCGCAATCAAAGTTGTTGTCGGCGTCTTCCGAAACCGCCGCCTACGACGTCAACAATGGCAACCAAAACGGATTCTCCCGCTAATTGCGCGCCGCGAGGCGCCGCAACCGTCGATACTTTCAAGCAACGCGATAAACTGTATTTCAACGAAGTAATATCCAAGTCAAGCAGAATCATTTCAACATTAAACGTTTCTTTCTTCTAACGCATTCGCCTCGAGCGCGCGGCGCGTCATCGAGCGTCTAGCTTTTCACGAATCGCGCGCACGACCTCTTCCGCATTCGCCTTCGCGGACACTTTCCCAGCATCGATTGTATCCGGAATTGGGGCGGGAAACGGCGGAAGGAAACTCAAACCGGCTAAATTTTGTGCCCACTTGTACGGCTTGGCGTTGGATGGCGCGCACGAAGCGTCAAACGTAAAATTGGGTGCCACCACGGCGACGGCGTGATTCGGCATCTCAGACCCGTCGTCATCTGGAAACAATTCTCCGAGAAATTTCTCATCTTCCGGTTTCGATGACACGACGACGACGTGTAATTTCGTGAGATAGGTGAAGAAAACTTTCGTAGCACCAAAGCCGACCTCGACTCGGAGTGGATGTTCCTCATATAACGACGACGACGCACTCGCCGCTTGCCGCCCGCCCCTCGCTTTCCGCTTTTTGCTTCTACGATTATTCTCAGCACCTTCGTCCACGAGTTCGCCCTCCTCTTCGCTTGCCTTTTTCTGCTTGAAATTTTGCGCGTCGTCGATTCTCCCCACCAGTTCGACTTTGATTTCCTCTTCGTTCTGCTGCAAGTGCTTCAACTGCGCGTACAGCACGTGCAACGGCACTGGAAGTAGTCCGATCCGCGCGTCGAGATCTTCCGTGCTCGCGTACGCGAGATCAAACATTCGCCTCAACGGTTCGGCAGATTTGCGCACATTCGTCATCGTCGCCTCTAAACTCCCCCCCAACAGCTTCTTCTTCTCCGCTACCTGTTGTTGTAACGCCGCTAACTCCGCTTTCAACGCGTTTTGTTCCTCTACCATCTCCCTCCGCACGATGAGCTCGTGCGCTAACCGTCGCGTCATCAGTTCGTATTCGTCCCGCGGCTTCTTCGTCGGCAAACCGCGTCTCTTGGCGTCCGCCTCGTACTCCTTCAATTCCATCAACTCGATCCCTCCCGCGCTCACTCCCCCACCACTTCCCTCTGCATCCGCGTGTCGCTTCAGCGCGCTCTCTCGCCACGCTGTCTCGTACGCCACCGTCGCCGCGCGCACTCGCGCCGGGTCCGTTTCCTTGTCCCGCCGCCGCGTCCCCGCCTTGAGGTATTCCAGTCCCATCAACGCTCGCCTCTGCGCCGTTCGCACGCTCGCGAGCGTCTTCATGCACGTCTCTACGGTAGGTTTACGCGCATCGCTCGTCTTCGTTCCCTCTTCGACGAGCTGCGCGACGTTTTCGCGCAATTCTTGCGTGAGCTCTTGAATCAGCTCAAACTGTGCTTCGGTGCTCTCGGGCGTCGCATCCTCGGCGTTGGGCGCGGGCGAGGGCGCGCCGACGCGCGAAGGGACGTCGAGAGACGTCGTCGTGCGATGGGCGGCGACGGGGGAGGTTGGTTCGCTCGGTGCGCTCGCGGCGCGCTTGCGCGGCGGCATCGCGCTTCGCGAAGTGCGGGCGGCGCGCGCGGCGAATGTTGGTTTGACCGAGATTGGTCGATTCGTAATGATAATGATACACGTCTACGTCGAATGCAACTAGTCTTGATCTTCGTCGTCGTAATTATCGTCGCCGTCGTCGTCGTCGAGCGCGCGCGCGCGTAAGTCTTCGGTCTCCATGCGACTGCGCCGGCGCGATACGCGACGATGGGACTTGGTCTCGAGCTTGGCCTCGGTGCGCGTCGCGTCCTTGCCCGCCGCGGATTTAGTTTTCGTTCGCGATTCTCGACCGGACGCCATGCGTTCGGTGTCGGCGATCTGCTTGACCTCTTCGAACAGGTCGTAGTATAAATCGTAGCGACGCTCTTCCCAGCACTCGTCGACGACGACGCATCCGGGCTCGTGACGATGGGTGCAGTCGGAAAACTGGCATCGCGCGTCAGAGCTCGCGAGGGCGTCGCGAATCTCGGGAAAACACATCGCGAGCTTGTCGGTGTCAAAGCCTTCGAGGGAAGGGTAGCCGAACCCTGGTGTGTCCGCGAGGAAACCACCGACGTCGAGTCGAAGCAAGCTGACGTGCCGCGTCGTGTGTTTACCTCGACCGCTTCGCGTGCCCACGCCCTTGACGGATTGTAAATCTAAGTTTGACAGATCACTGCGCCACTTTTCATCCTCGATCGAGCGGCTTCCACGCTTGATGCCCCCGCCTCCACCGCCTTCTATGTCCATGTCGGTGATATATTTAGCATCCGGCGAGTCGCCGTCGCCTCGCTCCGAAGATGCCGATGAGGATTCCACGCTCTCGAGCGCACCGGCTAAAGCGCTACCGAAGCGAAATCTATTGATGAGCGAGCTTTTACCCACACCACTGGGGCCCGCCAAGACGGTGGTCTTGCCTCGCAGCGCCTCCTCGAGCTCCTCCACGCCTTGACCCGTGGCGACGGAGATGACCTTGGCGTCGTATCCCCAACTCTCTAACCGCGCGCGCCAATCCGCGACTTCGACTTCGCTCAACAATTCGCATTTATTCAATACCAAAGTAAACGGCACCTTGGTCGCCTCCATGCTCACTAAGAACCGCGTCAATTGTTTCACCTCGAGAGGCGGCTGCTCGAGCGCGAAGACCAAAAGCGCCTGGTCAACGTTCGCAATCGGCGGTTCAACGAGTTCACTTCGCCGCCCAACGACGTCATCAATCATACCCCGACTTTGCACCCAATCTACACCGCTCAGCACGACCTCGTCACCAACGAGCACACGCTTTTTAATCTTCTTCAACAGCGCTCGAGCGACGCACAACAGCTCCGTCGTTCGATCCTCCTCGGCTAGCATCGCCTCCAATCGCTCCACGTCTTCCCTCGCCCCCGCTTCGCTCGCCCGCATTTTCGCCTCTTCGAGCTGTCGCTTCCTATCTTCATCGTGCGCACCGACGACGACGTCACCATCGACGACGACGCGCAGAAAGTTGGCTTGCGCCGTCACCACCGTCCCCGTCAGCGGCGTCCCGTCCGCGTCTCCGGCGCTCGACGCCGTCGTCAGCGCGCGCGCGCCGTGCGCAGCGTGTCTCACGAATGCACTCGCCGTCCGCGCCGTCCGCACGCGCGCGCGCATCGCTCGCGCGAGCCGCACCGACGCCATTTCGCTCGCGAAGCGCCGCATGCTCGACTCACTTTTAGAGCGACGTCGACGCGGCTGGCGTCGCCGCACGCGCGAAATCGCGCGTCACACGACGCGCACGCGCGACGCGAACACCCGCGCGTCGTTCGAAGCGGCCTCCCTCGACGGTGATGGTCGACGCGCGCGGAGGAGTGCGGTGCGGGTCGCGCGTCGACGAACGCGCGTCGGCGGGCGGCGAGCGGCGCGAACCGTCCCGCGCGGAGGCGAAGCGATGCGCGACGCGACGCGCGAAATGTACTGATGATCGTTGTTAAACGCTACTATTCTTCTTCTCAACTCAGCTTTAAATGTAATTTAATGTGGTGGGTTCGTGAATAATGCGAGCGAGCGTCTCGACTCGCGCCGCCGCGCGCCTCTGGAGTCTTCGCTTATTTAAAATCCGTTCTTTTTTTGGAACTTTTGGATCGCGTCGAGCGCCATCAGAGTGAGCATGGCGTGCGGAGCGATTCGAACGTAATACGTCGGGAAACCGGTGTAAAACTTGAGCGGACCGCCGCTCGCCATGGTTTTCCCGCAGCAGTCCATGAAGCCTTTGAACGGCATCGTGCCATCCGGGTTCGGCTTTTGCTTTTGCAATTGCGTCTTGACGTAATCGAACGGCAAAGAGAAGAAGGAGGCGAAGAAACCGGCGATAGAGGCCGCGCCGAGCGTGGCCGGGAAACCGGTGATCTGGTTCGCCGCCATCATTTCCTTGGCTTGGTCGTTCGACGCGAGCATGCCCATGTTCAACGCCATCGCGCGAATGCTCGTCGTCCCGGCGCCGGTGAATAATCCGCCGACACCATCCTTCTTCACGATGTCCACCAAAGCGTGCGCGACGCCTTTATAGTTGCGACGCTGATCCGGCGGCAACGTACCGTCCGCTTGCATGCGAATGAGCGACAAATCCGCCGGCGAACCGACGATGGCGCCCAAACCGCCCGCCGCCAGCCCCGCGCCCGCCTTTTGCGCCAGCGACAAGTTCTCACCCTTATTCGATTCCTTCAGCGCGTTGACGAATTGCGAGTGCAACCCCAATCGCGCCGTCGTGTACGTCGCCTGTCTCAGCAAGCCCGCGGACAATCCGGTGTACAGCGCGCCGAAGCCTTCGTTCTTCACGATCGCCGCCGCCGTCCCGATCGGTCCCCCCGTCGACCCGAGTTGCAATCGAACCTTGATGACTGTCGTCCCACCGCGTCGCTCGCCTCTCCGTCAGTCTTTCCCGCGTCCCTCTCGCGCCGCGCCGCGTCTCGTCCTTCGTTTTCCATCGTCTTCTCGCGCCCATCGTCATCATCAATCATCATCGCGCGTCGTCCCATCGCCAGGTCTTCGTCGCGCGCGTCGCGTCGCCGACGCACTGTCTAACGGCTGAATCACGCACGTGGCGCCCATGCCGGACAAACCACCGTTCATGTACGGCTTCACCGCGCGCCACACCGCGTTATCCGACATCGTCGTCGTCGTCGCGTCGCGCGATGGCGTCGTCGCCGCCTCAGCGCGCGACTCGTGGCTGGCAGACAGAGTAGGGTTTAGGGTTGATCTCGACGGGTCGTGACTCGCGCGGGGGGGTCGGTGTTCCAAACTGAGACTAAAAGAGACACACGGACACAGACGCGCGACGCGAGGGATCGCGCGCGCGCGACGCGCGGCGGTCACGCGCGGACGCGCGCGGATCGAGACGCGCGCCGACGGACGCGCGCGATGGTGCTGAATGACCTCGGGAATAAAATCGCGAGCGCGCTGCGATCGCTGAACGCGCACGTCGTCGTGGATGAGGAATTACTCGACGCGTGCCTGAAGGACATCACGAACGCGCTGCTCGCGAGCGACGTCGCGGTGCCGCTCGTGGTGCGAATGAAGAAGAACATCGTGCGAGAGGTGGATTTGGATAACATGGCGAGCGGGATGAACGCGAAAAAGGTGCTGGAGCGGGCGGTGTTCAAGGAGCTGACGGCGCTGCTGAACGGGGGCGGGGACGCGAGCGGGACGAAGACGAGCGGGACGAAGACGAGCGGGACGTGGACGCCGAAGAAAGGGAAACGGAACGTGGTGATGTTCGTCGGATTGCAGGGGGCGGGGAAGACGACGACGTGCACGAAGTTTGCGCATTATTACGCGAAGAAGGGGTTTAAACCATCGTTGGTGTGCGCGGATACGTTTCGAGCGGGGGCGTTTGACCAGTTAAAACAAAACGCGACCAAGGCGAAGATTCCGTTTTACGGGAGCTACACCGAGAGCGATCCGGCGACGATCGCGGCGGCTGGGGTGAAGCGGTTTGAAGAGGAAAAATCGGACCTCATCATCGTCGATACGTCGGGGAGACATAAACAAGAAGAGGCGTTGTTCGAGGAGATGCGAGAAATCGCGAGCGTCACGGAACCGACGATGACGATTTTCGTGATGGATAGTTCCATAGGTCAGTCAGCGTCGGATCAAGCGAAAGCGTTCGCGAGCACGGTTGACGTCGGTGGAGTGATTATGACCAAACTTGACGGTCACGCCAAGGGCGGGGGCGCGATCTCGGCGGTGAGCGAAACCAAGGCGCCGATTTTATTCATCGGTACTGGAGAACACATCGGCGAGCTCGAAGCGTTCGAGACGACGTCTTTCGTCAGTAAATTGTTAGGAATGGGAGATATCAAAGGTTTAGTCGAAAAGATGAACGAAATCGTCCCCGAAGAGAGCGCGGAGAAGCTTATGGAGGCGTTCGGGAGCGGCACGTTTACGATGCGCCTTCTTTACGAACAGTTTCAAAACTTGCAAAACATGGGTCCCATTTCGTCCATCATGAGCATGGTGCCCGGAATGGCGGACATGATTCCCAAGGGCGGCGAAGAGCAAGGCACGAAGCGCATGAAGTCGATGATGGTGTTGATGGATTCGATGACGGATGCCGAGCTCGACGCCCCCAACGCTTCCAAAATTTTCAACGTCAAGCGCATGGAGCGCGTCTGTCGCGGCGCTGGTCGCTTACCGTCAGAGATGATCACCCTGCTCGAAGAACATAAACGTTTGGGTAAGATGATGGGCAAGATGAAAGGCATCAAAATGCCCGGCGCCGGCGGCGCGCGCGGACGAGGCAACCCCCAAGCGATGCAACAACAAATGTCCCAAATGGCCAACGCGCTTCCGCCCGACATGCTTCGCATGATGGGTGGACAGCAAGGCATGATGAACATGATGAAACAATTCGAGGGCATGGATCCGAAGGCGATGCAGGGCATGATGAAAGGAATGATGTAATCCGATTGACAATTCTTGTAGTTTCCGCGTCGCCGACGCCACAACGCGTCCCGAAGCGCCATGCTCGCCCCTGCCCATCGCGCTCTGGCGCGCGCCATCCGCGACGCGCGGCGACCGTTCGTTCGCGCCTTCGCCACCGGTGAGAAATCCGCGATCGCGTCGGCGATCAACGAGATAACGAGCCCGCGCGAACTCGACGAAATCGTCCCCGCGTCCCACACCACCGCCATCGTCTTCGACTTTTACGCCGACTGGTGCGGGCCCTGCAAGCAGCTCACGCCCACGCTCGAGCGCATCATCAAAGAGCGATACCCGAAGGTGGCGCTGGTGAAGTTGAACGCCGATGCGCCCGCGCTGGCGCCGGTGATGGAACAATTGAGAATCAGCTCGCTGCCGACGGTGATGGGGCTGTCGCGCGGACGCTTCGTCGATCAATTTAAAGGCGCGATCGGCGAGAGCGACGTGGTGAAGTTCGTCGATGGATTGATTCGTGACTTAGAGCTCGACGATGGGGCGACGGGGGAAGACGAGGAGGTGGGAGAGGAAGACGGGGACGCGGCGGCGACGCGAGAGGACGCGGTGGCGGCGACGTTCGCGGCGACGTTCGCGGCTGACGCGACGACGAGAGAACGCATCGCGAAGACGTTGAGTGAAGTGATAAATGCGAAAGAAAATATCGGACCGGAGTTAAAGTGTCGAGCGCTCGCGGCGAGCGCGATGTTGGCGATACGAGGGGACGCGCCGGACGAGGAGGGAGCGAGACGACTCGTCGACGCCGGAAGAGGATTAGTCAAGGGATTCGCGGAGCCGCGAGAGTTGGCGTGCGCCGAGGCGTGGATTGGGTTGGTGAGCGACATCAAAATGTTCGGCGTGTCGACCGATGTCGGCGCTCTCGAAGCCGTGCACGAGGCTGAACCGAAGAATTTTGACGCCGTGCGCGCGCTCGCGTTGGCTCGCTTCGCAAGCGGCGACCAATCGGGCGCGTTCGACGTCGCTTTGCTCGCGGTGAAAGCTGGATTCGGAGCGAACGAGATCAGAGAGGAGGGTAAAAAATTAGTCGTCCAGCTCATCAGCGCGTGCGCGCCCGGTGACCCGCTCGCGGAGGCTACTCGCAAGCGACTCGCGAGCGCCTGGTTCATTTAAATTTGTTACACTTCAATTCATCATTTTTTTACAACACTCATCAAGCCTCTGCGACGCGAAGGCGCGCGTCGTTTCTTCGTCCAACCATCGGACCTTCGTTCAACCACTTCTCGACTTGCCCAACGATGATGGCGCGCGCCTCGACGAGGGCATCCGTGTCGGTGTCCTTGGGTGGATGCGTCCAAGCGTGATGACTGGCGCCCTTGACGATCAACGCGGGTTCAAATCTCGGTGCAAACGTATCGGAAACGAAACTGTTTGCGATCCAAGGGTCGATACTTCCAGATGGAAACATGATGCGCGTGCCACCTGGGGTGATGCTCCCGTAGCGCGCGTTCGAACGCTCCACCGCCAGCCTTGTTTGTTCGGCGCTGACGCCGAAGACGTCGGCGCAAATTTTGTGATACGCCTCTAAAGGCATGGTCGGAGGATCGAGCTTAAATGGGCACTTCGAACTTTTTTCGCACGTTTGGAAGAAGGCGAACTCGGTGCACGTCTGCCAAGTCCACTGTCGCTCACCCTCGCCCTTCGGATTTGGAATTTCACTCTTCAATTCGCGCATATACGCTTCAGAATCGAGCGACACGCATTCGCCGCGAAACACCGCGGCAACGTGCGCGGCGAGCGCAGCGAGTTTGTCCTCTCCGTGAGACGTCATGATTGTGCACGCCTTGGCGATGTTAAAGCACGAATCATCGTCGGCTAAGCACGACGGATCGTTATTTTGCGCGGGAAACATCGCTCGGAGGACGTCGGCGAAATCGTCCCTCGCGCCGACGCCGTCCAACGCCTCGTCGCCGCACACATTGAACTGCTTTTCTAATGCCCGACGACCGCTCGATGTTTTCAAAGCCTCGTTCAAACGTACGGTAAACGCGTTCTCTACCGCGGTGTAACACGCGTCGCTCCCGCCCACGTCCTTTTCTCGCAACGCGTCGCCGACGACTTCGTAGTATCCGCGCATGTCAATTTGCGCTCGCACCGGCGCCGAACTCGCGACAGCGGCGTGAAATACGTGAGGAAACTTCACCCGCGACCAAGCGGCGAGCATGCCCGGATACGATCCCCCGAAAGCGATCACCTTACTGTACTTCCTCCCGTCGTTCCGCGGTTCGATTTCCAATCCGTACGCCGCCGCCGCGAACCTCGTAAACGTCACCAAATCCTCCAACGCCTGCGCGCTGCTCAAAAACCGCAGCGACTCGACGCTTAAATCCCCCGTCGGTTGACTTTTCCCATAAAATCGATGTTCCAGCGCGAAGAACAACCCTCGATGCTTCTTCGCGAGCGCCGTCGCGATGGCGCAGTGCTCGCCCCCGTCCACCGCGACGTCGACGTCCAACGCCGGTCCTTCGCCGCCGACGCACACGAACACCGGCGCGCCGCGTTCCGCGCTCGCGTACGCATCGTTCACGAAGTAACGCTGCGTCCAGCTCGCGTTCAGCGCGTTATCAAAGTGATCGAGTCGTTGTTCGGCGAACCAGCGCTCGTGCGCGCCGATCGATGTTCGCGCCGATGCGTCGTGACCACCGCCTATTCCGCGTCGAATCGCGCGCGCGCGCAGCGCGTCGACGCGCCATCGCGCGTTGACCGATATCGCGTCGCACGACGCCGCGGAAAGCGCGAGCGCGAGCGACAGCGCGGCGACGACGCGCATGATTTGACGCGATCGAACGACGCGTCGTCGAGTGACGCGCACAACCCGACGCGCGCGTCGCCGCGTCGACGTCGAAGGACCGGCGGAAGGGTGGAAAATAATTTACGCGCGCGCGCGCGACGATGTCGAGGCGAAGAGGCGCGGGCGCGAGGACGCGGACGAAGGATGGTGAAGCCGACGCGAGAAAAACGCTCACGGGAAAAACGCTCACGGGACAGACGATGGAATCGCTCACGGATCGCGCGTTCGCGTACGGGTTCGTCCCGCCGGTGGTGGAGGAATACTTTTTCCGCGGTGGACACCGCAGGGCGCGGTGCGCGCCGCTCGACGCGGGAGTGACGGCGGATGCGGACGGCGCGAACGCCGGCGAGGAGGCGCCGGAGGAGGACGCGGCGACGCGCGCGGCGATTCGGAGGTTGAATCGAGCGATCATGGCGAGTTGGCGAGACGATGGCGACGGTGCTTACGAACCTGATGTTAAGGATGAGTGGACTCGGGTGAAATACGAGTTCGGGGAAGCGTGTGAGGCGGATGACGGTGGAGAGGAGGAGGATCCCGAGAGCGAGACGGCGCGAGAGCGTCGGTGCGCAAACCGATTGATGGATATGGTGGAAAAGGATGTGCACGCGTGCGTGCCGGCGCTGGAGATGATGCAAAGGATGGATCAAAATATAGATGCGTTTGAGGCGTTCGTGGACGATATGGAGCGACGGTTCGCGCTCGGGACGTTACCTAAAAGAGACGTGCTCGGGGACAAGTATTTGTTTCGATGGCGCTTCTTCGTGCTGAGCGTCTTCGTCCTCTGCATCGCAATCGCGGTCGGTGTCGCGCGTTCGCTCGCTCGGTTGATTTTCGGTTGATTTTGTGAGCGCGTAAATTTTTCATGCGTAACTTTTTCGTAACAATTTCATCGTTTAATTAAAGTCGTTTCGTTCAGCCCTTAATCGCCTTCGAGATGATTTCAAAGAGATTCGGCGACAACTTTTGCGCAAGCAATCGTTCGAGTTGCGCCTTCATCAGGTTTTGGCGATTTTCGTCGTACAACCGCCACTTCGTGAATGGTGAAGCCATTCTCGAAGATGCCTGCGGGTTAATGGCGTCGGTTTGCAGCAAAACATCGGCGACGAATTCGTATCCGCTGCCGTCGGCGGCGTGGAAACCTTCGATGTTGCCGCCGGCGAAGCCGCCAATGAGGGAGTAAAATTTGTTCGGATTCTTCGCGTCGTATACGTCACTCGCCATGAGTCGCTTCATTTCGTCGATGGCGTTGGCGCCTCCTTTACCGGCATCAGAAGCAACCATGCGAAGCCAAGTGCAACTGACGTTGTTGTCATCCTTCCACTTGTTCAAAAAGTCATCAAACGCCTTCTTCTTCGCGGCGGAAGAATCGTCGTGTCCGCACAGACCAGTGAGCGCGGAGACGGTATCTGTCATGTTCTTCGCGCTCGAGTACGCGCTTGCGATGGAGCTAGACACGTCATCACCACCGATAGAGCCCAACATACGAATCGCGTATCCACGCAAGGCACGTCGCGAGACCTGCGGTCCGTCCACGTCGTACGCCAAACCGGCGGCTTCGGCATCGCAAGTCGCCAACGCCGCCTCGAGCTCGACGCGAGATTCCTTGGCAAACGCGCGAGCAAATGCCTTGCACACCCTATACGTATTCACCGGATTCACACCAGGGGCGAGATCTTGAATCAACTGGCTAGGTCCAGGAAAATTCAGTGCTTCCTCGACCCACGCACGATCGAGGCGATTGGCGGTCGCGTCCTTCACGATCAGACAGCAAGCCGCGGAGTATATCGCCCATGACGGATCCGAAGTAACATCCACATCTTCAATTTTGAGCGCTTTGTCATCGTTGTGCTTTTTGCACAAGCGAATCAAAATACTCGTCGCAATCTTCTGCGCCGCTTCCCATCGGTTGAATTCATCGCTATCGTTGGCGAGCAAGAACAACAACTCATCCGTGGTGAGTTCTGGAGTCATCGTGAGCTTGACTGGCGCAGAGAACCCGCGCAAAACGCTCGGCACTGGCTTGGACGTTATGTTGGTGAAGGTAAACGTCTGTTTGAACTCAGTCAACCGACACACCGCCGTCGTCTTCGTTTCGTCCAAAGTCGCCTCGGCGTCGCCTTCACACTTGATATCGCCATCAAGCACCATATCTTTGCCATCTTCGCCGAGCAAACCGACAGCGACGGGAATGAGCTGCGGTAGTTTCTTATCCGCCGCGCCCTTCACATCATTCGTCTGTGGTAACGTTTGCGTTAAAGTCAACGCGTACGTTTTCGTGACGGCGTCGTACGTGCCTTCGGCGTTGAGCGCCGGCGTGCCCGCTTGAGAGTACCAACGCTTGAGCTTTTCAATGTTCGTCGAGTTTGCGTCCGACATGGCTTGGAAAAAGTCCTCCGTCGTCACCGCTTGACCGTCGTGACGCTGAAAGTACAAGTCCATGCCCTTGCGAAACCCGTCCTTGCCCAAGAGCGTCGAGTACATTCTAATGAGCTCCGAACCCTTCTCGTATACAGTGAGGGTGTAGAAGTTGTCAATTTTTTGATACGCCTCGGGTCGAACTGGATGCGCGAGCGGCGACGCATCCTCCGCAAACTGCGCCGCACGCAAGTATCTCACGTCTGCGATACGCTTGACCGCGCGAGAGTGCAAATCGGACGTAAACTCATGGTCTCGGAACACAGTCAGACCTTCCTTGAGCGACAGTTGAAACCAGTCGCGGCAGGTGACGCGGTTGCCCGTGTAGTTGTGAAAATATTCGTGACCAATGACTCCTTCGATGCGCTCAAACGTCGCATCTGTCGCGCTCTCTTCCGACGCCAACACCAAGCGAGAATTAAAAATGTTCAAAGACTTGTTTTCCATCGCGCCCATGTTGAAGTCGTCCACGGCGACGATGTTGAACAGATCCAAATCGTACTCCAAACCAAAGCGATCCTCGTCCCACTTCATCGCTCGCTTCAAGCTTGCCATGGCGAAATCGCATCGATCGATGTTCTTTGCCTGCGCGTAAATCTTGAGCGCCACTTCGCGACCACTCATGGTCGTGAACGTGTCCTCGACCACCGCTAAATCGCCCGCGACGAGCGCGAACAAGTAGCACGGCTTTCGCCAAGGGTCTTTCCACGTCGCAAAGTGCGCGCCGTTCGCCGCGTCGCCTGAATCAATCAAATTTCCATTCGAAAGCAACACCGGATACTTGGCCTTATCCGCCGTGATCTTCGTCGTAAACACGCTCATGACGTCCGGACGATCGGGATAGAACGTGATGGACCGAAATCCCTCAGCCTCGCACTGCGTGCAAAACGTTCCGCTCGATTTGTACAACCCACTCAGTTCCGTGTTATCCTGCGGCTTAAACTTCGTCGTGATCTCCAACTCAAACCTCACGTCGGGCGTGTCTTTGATTATCATCAGCGTGTCGTCCCCATCCGCCTCAATCGAGTACCGATCCGCGGGTAACGTCTCGCCGTTCACGCGCGCGCCGAGCAGCTCAAAGAACGGCATCTTCCCGTTCAGCACCAGCCCTCGCGTGCGGTCGCGTCCTTCGATCGGCGTAATCACCGACATCGCCGTGACGGTGGCGTACTCACCATCGAGCGCGAAATCGAGCGTTACCTGCGCGCGCGCGCGCGTCAGTCGTCGGTTTTCTTTAATATTTCTCAGAGTTTCAGATCGCATCGCGTCGCGTCGCGTCGCGTCGCGTCGCGTCGGCGCCGCACCTCATCGTACGCGTACGGGAACGGGGCGTAATCACTGAGCCTGATTTCTTTGGGTTCGGCGGTGGCCGTCATCGCGTCGGGTCGCCGAGTGTGGACGCGGCGGCTGCGGTCCAACTGTCTCGTCGTTTCCAGATGGTACTACGCGCCGGTACGCGCGTCGGTACGCGCGGGCAATGGGCAATCGTCGTTATTACAGCGCATCGTCGAGAAGCAGCGCGCGAAGGGGCGCGCGCTCGACGTTTTTATTCTTGAGCGCACCTCGAAGGACGCACGGGATGGGAAGCGCTCGCTCGCGCGCGCGCGACACGTCCGCGCGAGCGCCGCTCGAGAGGCACGTCAAACCGCCGGCGGCGGACGCTAAACGCAACGCGTCCGCACACGTCGCGTCGCTCGCCATCGCGGCGCAGAAGGCACCGACAAACGCATCTCCCGCACCGACGGTATCGATGACGGTTTCGTCGTCGCCGAAACGCATCGCTTCGACGCGCGCTTCGTCTTGGGAATTTCCATCGCCGTCGCGAACAAACGCCTCGCGAAACGTCAGATCTCGCGTCATCACCAATCGCGCACCAGCCGCGCCCATGGTGTACACAATCGCTCGATTCCGCTGCGGTCGATCGCTCGCCCGCGTCGGCTCGTCGAGAATCTCGTACGCCTCTGAGATTGCTCGAGCTTCGCTTTCGTTGACGACGACGCAATCCACCTCCTCTATCAATTCCAACGATATCTCCGTCGCTGGCGCGTAATTCAACACCACGACGCACCGAGGGTTCACCGTTCGCATCATCCGCACCGCGTCTAAGTTTGCGCTCACCGGAACTTCTCCCTGAAGCGCCAAAACCGCGCTCTCGTCGCCCTCTCTAAAGCGCGCGCGCGCCGCGTCGTTCGCGCCGGCGCACACGACGATCATGTTTTCCCCCGACGCGCGCTCGCACAGCACGCACGCGGACCCAGTGGGCAACGCATCGTCGCGCGTGACTTCCCGCGCGATCACGCCCGCGCGCTCGAGCTGCGCGACGCTAAAATCGTCGTCTCTTCCGACGCGTCCCCAAAAGTGCACTTCGACTTCGACGCCCGCGCGCGCCGCCGCGCACGCCTGATTCGCCCCTTTCCCGCCCGCGAGCCTGGCGTACGCGCTATCGCCCCCCACGGTCTCGCCCGGGCGCGGAAACGCGTCGACCGCGAACGCGTGGTCGACGTTCACGGAACCGAAGACGGAGAGTCGCGGCATTGTGACGCTCGGGACAGCGCGCGCCGAGCGTTCGCGATGGGCGCGCGCGCGCGCGCGTCGCGCGACGCGCGCGACGACGACGACGCGAACGACGCCGACGTCGACGCGCGCGCGGCGCCGGCGCGGCGCGCGCGCGAAGAAGACGAAGAGACGACCGCCGCCGGGAGCGCAAAGAAACCGACGCTCGACGCGAAGGCGCTCGAGCGCGTGCGCGCCGATCACGCGCGACGAGGGGTGGTGTTCCTCGGGACGATCCCGCCGTTCATGAAACCGACGAAACTGCGACAGTTGCTGAGCGTGTACGGGGAGACGGATCGAATGTACTTGGCCGCGGAGGACCCGGCGACGCGGGCCAAGCGGAAAAAGTTTGGAGGAAACACGGGGAAGAAATACGTGGAGGGATGGGTGGAATTTCGGAATAAGAAGGATGCGAAACGCGCGGCGGAGATGTTGCACGGGCGGGAGGTCGGAGGGAAGCGCAGGAGCGCGCATTATTACGATTTGTGGAACATTAAATACCTGCCAAAGTTCAAGTGGGACAACTTGACGGAGGAGATGGAATATCAAAAAGCGCTTCGAGAGAAGAAGCTGCAGCTCGAGCTGTCGGTGGCGAAGAAGGAGCGAGACTTTTATCTGGCCAAGTTGGATCAAGGCAAGGCGTTGGAGGCGATGAAGGAACGGCGGGCAAAACGGCGAGCGGAAGCGGGCGCCGAGGATGGCGAAACCGAGGAGCAGGCCTTGGCGAGATACGAGCGAGAGAAGGCCGAGGAAGACAAGGCGGAGAGGAAGAAAATTATTCGCACGTTCAAGCAAAAGGCCGTGGAAAACCCGACGTTCGTGGATACGAGTAAGGAACTCGCAAATATGGATTTGCTGAAGAGCATTTTCACATCGTAATCGCGTCGATCGATCGATCGACGTCGCGTGTAACACAAGAAGATAGCTAAAACCCTACAGACCCTACAAGACTAAAGACTAGCTAAGCAGTCACGCGCCCGGCGCCGCCGCTGCCGACGTTATGCGAAAGATGACAATTTCTTTGCCTTCGTCTTCGCTGCGTTGCCGATGGAGCGCCTCCACCGAGCAACCGGTGCTCTCAAACTCTCGCACGACTTCATTCGTGTGCGGGAAAGCCTTACCGCTCGACGCATCTTCGGTCGAGCTACGGTCGCGCACGCTTAGGATGAGTTCGCGGACGCCGCTGCGGAGCAACGTCGAGGACGTCGTCACGAATGGAAGCAAAAGCTCTCGCAACCACACGCACTCAGCCGCGATCAAAATATCGGCGTCTCGAAACGTGAGCGCCGAATTTTGAAACGGATCACTCGGAATTTCATCCATCCAATTTAGCGTCGCGCGCGACGCGCTTCCCGATCCAATCCTCGTCGCGTTCGGCCACGCGCCGAGAAGCTCCGTCGCCGGTCCCGCTCCATTCTGTTCGATATTCCTTCGTATCACGTTCTCGCACACCGCGCGCACGTCCGTCAAAAGAACGTGCGCACCGAGCGCCGCGCACGCGAGTCCGCATTCCCCCACGCCCGCGCCCAGCTCCAAGACGCGCTCGCCCCTCCCGAGTCCCGTTCGCTCCAGGTGCGCCGTCAGCGCCTCCGCGCCCTCCCACACCCTCGCGAACCCAGTCGACGCCGCGACGTCGTACCCATCGTCGAAGAAAAACGGATCCACCTCCACGTCCTCGTCCTCGTCCCCGTCGTCGTTCGGCTCGACGTCCTTCATCCCGATGCGCAGTTCGTGCACTTTATGCGACTCCGAACCATCCGCCGCCCGCTCCCGCACGCGCACGCGCTTCGTCCTGTGCCTGTGTCCGCACCCCGCCCACGCGTCTCGCGCGTCCACCGCCGCGCGCGCGGCGTCGCGCGCCATCGCGTCGCGCCCTGCGGTCGACGCTTCGAGGATTATCCAACCGCGCGAGGTTTTGTCCCGCGCGCGCCGCGCGTCGTCACTCACGCGCGCGCTCGGCATGCGTCGCGCGCTCGCGGCGATCGCGCGCGGCGGTCGCGCGCGCGCCGTCGCATCGCCGCGCGCCGACGACGTCGCGCTCCTCCGCGCGCGCGATGCGCCGACGCCGACGCGGACGCCGACGCGACCCTACGCCGCGGCCGCGGACGCCGCGCGCGCGACGGCGCCGCGGCGCGAGCTCGGCGCGGTGTACAACGATTGGACCAAGGACGAGGTGCGGGCGCTGTACGCGCGACCGCTGCTGGAGCTGGTGTTCGACGCGGCGAAGACGCATCGCATGCACCACGACCCGAGGCAGGTGCAGCAGTGCACGCTGCTGAGCATCAAGACGGGAGGGTGCCCGGAGACGTGTAATTACTGCGCGCAGAGCTCGTCGTGGAAGGGGGAGACGAAATTGAAGGCGGAAAAACTGATGGGCGTCGAAGAGGTGATCGAGGCGGCGAAGAGGGCGAAGGAGGCGGGGAGCACGAGGTTTTGCATGGGGACGGCGTGGCGAGGGCCGAGTCAAGTCGGCGCGGGACAGTTTGAACGCGTCCTGGAGATGACGAAGGAGGTGAGGGACATGGGGATGGAGGTGTGCGCGACGCTGGGGATGTTGACCCCGGAACAAGCGCTGAAGCTCAAGGATGCGGGGTTGACGGCGTATAATCATAACTTGGATACGAGTCCGGAATATTACGACAAGGTGACCTCGAGCCGCAAGTACGAGGATCGGTTGAACACGATCGCCGCCGTGCGCGAGGCTGGTATTTCCGTCTGCTGCGGTGGAATTCTTGGTTTGGGCGAAGAGGAGTCGGATCGGGCGAGTCTGATGACGGTGTTGGCGACGCTTCCCGAGCATCCGGAGAGCGTTCCCATCAACGCGCTGGTGCCCGTGGAGGGAACGCCGTTCAAGGACATGACTCCGCCCAGCGGTCTCGAGATGGTGCGCGCCATCGCCGTGGCGCGCATTTTAATGCCCGCCACCGTCGTTCGATTGAGCGCCGGGCGTGTGAACATGAGCCCGGAGACGCAAGCGTTGTGCTTCATGGCTGGCGCCAACAGCGTCTTCACGGGCGATAAACTCTTGACCACGCCGAATAACGAAAAGAGCGAAGATTCTTTCTTGTTCGAAGAGCTCGGTCTCGAGGGCCGTCCGGCTTTCGTGCCGTACGCAGCGGGCGCGGCTTCGAGCGATGGAAGCGAGTGGAAACACATGAAACACGAGTTGTAATTTTCTGAATTTCTATCTGAGAGTTCATACATCCTCCTATCGACCTAACCAACGCGCGAAACGCCTAAAGCGAGCGGCGAAATAATATAATTCCTCGTACGCGAACAGCACGACCGGCAAGGTGTAATACGTCGTTCTGTACATCACCAACGCCGAGAGGGACGCAAAAAAACTGCCTTGGATTCCGGTCAAGTATTGGAAACCGTCCTTCATAAAGTCCAACGCGCTCAGCGCCCAATCACCAGCGCCTACGAGTTTTGCAAACAGCACAAAACCAATCATTCCAAACACACTCACGCACATGCACGCCGCGTACGACGAGCAACACGCCAACACAAACATCGCCGCAAACGGGGCGCCGTAAAACCGGATGAAGAATTTCACGACTTCAAATTTGTTACTATACAGCTCCGCGAACGCCAGCTTCTTGCTGAACGTCCGTCTCCATCGCTCTCGCATCGTGCTCCCGAACGTCTCGTCCGCCCGCGACCTGTGGCTGCGATGGAAAGTTCTAAACTCCAGCCCCGCGAGCGCGGCCAACTCTTCCACCGTCGCCGCGCCCCTCGCCGCGAGCGGGACGTCCACCTCCGCGTCGTCACCGCTCGTCGACGCCCGCGCGCTTTCCCGCTTCTCGCGCGTTCCGACGTCACCGCCTCGGTCACCGTTCCCCACCGCGCGCGTCGTCGACGCCGCGAACGCGCGCGCATCCGCGACGCGTCGCCGCGCGTTCGGGACGCTTTGCGCCGCGACTGGAGCTCGCGCGGCGAGCGCGCCGCCGCCGCGCCACGCGCGCGCGCTCGTCGTCGCGCTCGTTTCGCGCGCGAATCGGGCGAGCGCGCGCGCGAGACGACGCGACGCGGCGGACATCGCGCAGTGACGCGCGCCGAGCGTTACTTTATGGTACCAAAGGCGCGGAGTTGGATTAAAAGTCACGCGCGCGCTTCTTCTTGCGCGCCTTCGCCTTGGCGGGATCGAAATAAACCCCCGTCGTGGTCGTCGTGGACTTTTGCGCGCCTTTGAGCATGGCGCGGACTTTGGGATTCGGGCGCTTTTGCAGGCGCTGTTGTTGAGGCAGCGCCTCGTCGAGCGCGGGGACGGAGCACGACGAGTGCGCGGCGTACTTTTTAAGCCACCACGCGCGCTGCTGCTGCGCGTCCAGGACGCCCGCGAACTCGATGTACCAAAACGTCTCGAACGGCGTCGTGCCTTTGGCGCGAATCTCGTGACCCTGACGTCCGGGCGCCCAATACCGGTACGGCTTGGCGTCGTCGGGAATGAGAAACAGCGGTTTCGCCGCGTCGCCGATGGACGGGGCGTAGTACGATTTCCTGCACACGAAATTCGGCAAAAGCAAAAGCCACGGTTTATTACTGTCGCGACAATACGACAAAATTCGCTTGAAATGATCGCCAGAGTACGGAGGATTGGTCACCAGCACGTCGAACTCTGGCGTCGATTTCGTCGCCACCTTTTCGTAAAAGTCCTCATTCCGATTGTACACGTTCTCGAACCCGAGGGCGTTGAGGTGGGCCACCATGGAGCCTTCGCAATAATACGGATCGTATATTCGCAGCGTCTTCTTTTCTTTCTTCATCGCTTTCGCCAGATTAAACAAAAACGGTTCCACGTCGCGGTACGCTCTAAACGGCGTCTCGCAGTGGTCCGCCTCATCCGCGTCCGCGAACGCCAGCGCCGCCTTCGTCGCCGGCGTGACGACCCCGCTCGACTTCACCGACAGGTGCGCGAGCACTCTCTCGCGCTTCGCGCGCTTCGTCGACTTCGCGCGTCGCTTCGGTTCCGCCGAGCGCTTTTCGCCCTCGCGCGCGCCGTCGCCCTCGCGCGTCGCGCCGCCCTCGCGCGACGTCGACGACGCCCCACCGCGATTGTGAGATTTCACGCGCGCGTCCTCGTCGCGCGCGGGCATGCCGCGCGCGCGCGCGACGCCGCGCGCGTCGTTTTAAAGTAAAGTCCCGAGCGCGGCCGAGCAACCGTCGACGCACATCGCGCCGCCGCGCGCGCCGCGCGCCGTCGATTCCGCCGACGTCGCGCGCGATGGTGGACTACTCAAAGTTCGATCGCATCGTCGCCGACGCGAGCGACGACGAGGACGAGGCGCGAACGCGCGCGACGCCGAACGTGACGAGACTGGATGCTGGGACGAAAATCACATTCGGAAACGGACGCGCGACGATCGCGACGCGCGCGGACGCGGACGACGACGACGACGGCGATCGCCGGGAGCGCGACGCGGACGCGCGCGGCGCGAACGAGGGCGCGGAGGGGACGATGAGCGAACGGGAGCTGCGCGCGGCGCTCGAGGCTCGGGACGCGGCGGCGGCGCGGGACGCGGCGCGAGCGACGCCGAGCGCGCGCGGCGACGACGTCGCCGGCGCGCGAGGCGCGAATCGGGAGACGTGTTTGACGAAGATGACGCGGAACGGTGGGGTGGTTCTGGACGCCGGGACGAAGGAGGAGCGGTATTATTGGCGGCAGGACGCGAGCGAGGCGACGCTGAGCGTCGTCGTGGCGCCCGGGACCAAGGCGAAGGACGCGCGCGTGCGCGTGACGGCGACGGAGGTGGAGATCAGTGTGCTGAATCGCGAGACCGGGGCGAGTGAGGTGGTCTTACGAGGTGAGTGGGCGCATGAGATCGACCCCGAGCCGCGCGACGAGGACGACGAGTACGCGCCGACGACGTTCGGCGACTGGGAAATCACAGATTTTGAAGGCGCGGACGCGCGTCGCGTCGTGCGCGTCACCGTGCGCAAAAAAGCTTCCCAAATGTTGACGCACTGGTGGCGCTCGTGCATCAAAGGCGCGCCCGAGGAGGATCCCTCGACGTTTGAGGATCGAAATTCGTCTCGCGCGGAAGCCGGGCGTCGCGCGTGGGAGGAAGCGCAGGAAATGTTTCGCGAGCGCGTGAAAACCCGGGAAAAAGTCGAAATCGACGCGCACGATTAACCGCGCGCGTCACCGTTCGATTCGTCACCGTTCAAAATCTCATTTCTTGTTCTACAACGCTATCGTCGCGTCGCGCCGTCGCCGCGACCCGCGGCTCGCGTCCGCGCTCACTTCTTCCCCAGTTCCACCTCGAGCCCGTTATACGGAAACGTCTTCGGCGCAAACGGCGTCGTCGACGGTTTATCCACCATCGTCGCTAATCCGTACACGCCGCCCAAGAACGCGAACGCGCTCGCCAGGTACGTCGCCGCCCGCGCCTTCGTCACGATGCGCGCCGGCACGTCGTCCAGCGCCGGCTCCGGGTGCGCGTCTCCCGCGTCCCACGTCAACTCCGCCTCCTCGGGTATCTATCTCGCGTCATCGCGCCCCCGTCGTCGTCGTCGTCAGTCTTCGCGCGTCGCCTTCGTCGGTCGCCTTCGTCTTCGTCGTAGGGCTCCGCGATCGCCCCCGTCCGTCCCGCGTCTCCCCTCGCTCGCGCGTCGTCGTCGTCGCGCGTCGCGTCGCGCCGTCTCGCCCCCGTCGTCGTCGCGCGTCGTCGTCGCGCGCGCGTCGCGTCTCGTCGCCCTCGCGCACCTCCCGCACCGGCGCGCGCGTCGGTTCGATCGCCGGTCCCACGCCCGCGCGAGCGCGCGCGCTCGTCGCGACGCCGCGCGTCTTCGCGCCCGCGCGCGCGAGCCGCGTCGCGAGCTCGATCGCGCGTCCGCGCGGCATGCGTCGTCGCGCGTCGTCGTGTGGCGTCGAGACGACCGACGCCGCGGATTCGCGCGACGCGACACGTCGACGCTCGACGCGACGCGACGCGACGCGACGCGCGACGCGGGACGCGCGTCGATCGCGCGCGAGGCGACGTCGGACGCGCGCGTCGAGCGCCGCGCGCGTCGCGATCGAGCGCGCGCGCGCGGCTCGCGAGATTCGAACGCGCGAGATTCGATCGCGTCGGTTCGGCACCGCGCGACGCGCGCGGCGACGCGCGACGAGCGGCGCGGCGAGGGACGTCGGGACGTCGGGACGTCGACGGAGGCGAACGATGGAGGGCGGCGCGTCGATACGCGATAAGGCGATCGCGTTCGTGCGAGAGGCGGTGAGGGAGGACCAGGCTGGGGCGTACGAGGCGGCGTTTAAGTTGTACTTGGTCGCGCTGGAGCACTTTGGGGTGTATTTAAAGTACGAAAAGAACCCGCGGATGGCGGAGACGGTGCGAGGGAAGTATAAGGAGTATTTGGTGCGAGCGGAGGAGCTGCAGAAGATCGTGCAGGGGCGGAAGAACGCGAAGGAGGTGAGCGGGACGGGGGCGAGCGGGGCGCAGAGAGAGAAGAGCGGCGACGCGGACGGGGACGCGGAGTTGGCGAAGATGAAGGGCCAACTCGGTGGAGCGATCGTGACGGAAAAACCGAACGTGAAGTGGGATGACGTCGCGGGGTTGCAACTCGCGAAGGAGGCGCTCAAGGAGGCGGTGGTGTTGCCGGTGAAGTTTCCGCAGTTTTTCACCGGGAAGCGCAAGGCGTGGAGCGGGTTCTTGTTGTACGGACCCCCGGGGACGGGGAAGAGCTATCTCGCCAAAGCCGTGGCCACGGAAGCGGATTCGACGTTCTTCTCCATCTCGTCGAGCGATTTGGTGAGTAAATGGATGGGGGAGAGCGAAAAGTTGGTTTCCCAACTGTTCAGTTTGGCGCGCGAGCAGGCGCCGTCCATCATCTTCATAGACGAGATCGACGCTTTGTGTGGCGCGAGAGGGGAAAACGGCGAGTCTGAAGCGTCTAGACGCATCAAGACGGAGATTCTAGTTCAAATGCAAGGCGTCGGTAACTCGTCTGGAAAGGTGTTAGTGCTCGCGGCGACGAACACGCCGTACGCGCTGGATCAAGCCGTGCGACGTCGGTTCGACAAGAGAATCTACATCCCACTTCCAGACGAAGCCGCGCGCGCGCATATTTTTCGCGTGCACGTCGGGGAAACCCCAAACGATCTCACGGATGAGGATTACCACGCCCTCGGCGCCGCCACGGAGGGCTTCAGCGGTTCCGACATCGACCACGTCGTCAAGGATGTCCTGTACGAACCCGTGCGCAAGGTCCAAGAGGCGACACACTTCATCACCGTCCAGAATCCACCCAACGCCCCCTCCGAGGACGCCCCCGAGACTGAGTACTACATTCCATGCTCTCCCGGCGCCGCCGGCGCGTGGCCGTCTTCGCTCGAGGAGCTCGCTCGACTCGGCTACGCCGCTCGCGTCCTCCCGCCCCCGATCACCGCAAACGATTTCCGCAAGGTGCTCTTACGCGCGCGACCCACCGTCGCCGCCGCAGATCTCGAGCTTCACGAAAAGTTCACCCGTGAATTCGGCGAGGAGGGCTAGTTCCTCTCCTTCGCTCGCTTGTTGTAACAAAACATCCATCCGTCGCGACGCGTCGTTCGCCTCCCAAATTTGAAAATTTCGACAGCTCGCGCCCATCGATCGAACGTTCCGCCGCACACTCGCGCGCGCCCGCGCGCGATGGCGCCGAGCAACAAACAACAGACACTAGCCGGGTTCTTCGGCCTGCCCAACGTCCCGAAAGTCGTCGACGAGGCGTCGCCGGGGAAGTCGAGCGATGAGAATGAGATTCAAACTCAAACGAAATCGCCGATGAAGAGCGACGCCGCGTCGCCGATGGCGAAGAAACAGCGCGTCGACGACGCGACTGCGGTGGCGAACGCCGTCGCGGATGATGCGGTGCGAGCGAAGGCGGGAGATGGCGGCGCGGTGGAGGCGACGAAGGAGGCGGAGGCGCGAGCGGCGCGCGAGGACGACGGCGAGGACGACGACGCGATTGAAATGGATGAGGATGAGGATGAGGATGAGGATGAAGACGAGATGGCGAACGTGGGAGAGCGACGACGAAAACGGGCGGGCGGCGGTGGTCGGGCGTTGCCGGATGATTACGAAGAAGAGTCGGAAGAGGAGTCGGGCGAGGAGGAGGAGGACGACATCGAAGACGTTGAAATCGGATCGCCGAAGACTGGGAAGATGCCCAAGGCGAAGGCGAAGGCGAAGACCAAGGCGAAGAAGGAAGAACCGGCCACGGCTGGGCTCGGAGACAAGTCCGTGGAGGCGGCGGAGCGGTATTTGGAGTATGATCCGGTGTCGAAGGTGACGTGGAAGCTCGGCGACGCGACGCCGTATTTGTATCTCGCGAATATTTTCGAGTCCATCGCGGAAACGACGAAAAGATTGGAGATCGCGGAGCTGCTGACAAATGCTTTCCGGACGATTTTAGCGAGTAAACCGACTGATCTCTTGGCGGCGGTGTACTTGGCGTCGAACACCATTCATCCGCAGCACGAAGGTATCGACCTCGGCATCGGGGATGCGACGCTCATCAAGGCGCTCGCTGAGGCCACGGGGCGGAAAGACGAATCGATTAAGAATGACTATAAGGAAGCTGGCGATCTTGGAAGCGTGGCCATGGCGAGTCGTTCGACGCAGCGCATGATGTTCCCGCCGCCACCGTTGACGGTGACGGGCGTGCTCAAGGAGTTTAGAGCCATCGCCACGACCGATGGCGAAAAGAGCGTCGATCGCAAGAAAGGTATGATCAAGAAGCTCCTCGTCTCCGCGCGCGAGTGCGAGGCGGGTTACGTCATTCGCTCGCTCCAAGGTAAACTACGAATCGGCCTCGCTCAACAGACGGTGACGCAAAGTCTCGCGCACGCCATCGTCTTGCACGGCGACGCCGGAAAGAAGAAGAAGGGCGCCGAGCTCGCCGATGCCTTGGGTGCAGCATTCGACGTGCTCAAGCAAGTATTTAGCGAATGTCCGACTTTTGATCAAATCGTCCCGGCGCTACTTGAGGTTGGTATCGAAGGCTTGCAAGAGCGTTGCAAATTCACCCCGGGTGTCCCCGTCAAGCCGATGTTAGCCAAGCCTACGACTGGGGTGTCTGAAGTGTTGAAGCGCTTCGAAGACATCGCGTTTACGTGTGAATACAAGTACGATGGAGAGCGCGCGCAGATTCACCTCCAAGAAAATGGCAAGGTGTCCATCTTCTCCCGCAACCAAGAGGACAACACGGCCAAGTTTCCCGATCTCATAAACGGTCTCAAGCGATACATCAAGCCTCATGTGAAGTCTGTCGTCATCGACTGCGAAGCCGTTGCATACGATAGAGAACAAAACAAGATCTTGCCGTTCCAGATTTTGAGCACGCGAGGAAAGAAAAACATCGTTGAATCGGAGATCAAAGTCAAAGTCGCTCTCTACGCGTTTGACTGCCTGTACCTCAACGGCGAACCGCTGTTGCGCGAGCCGATGCACAAGCGCCGCGAAGCACTTTACAGCGCATTCCAAGAAGTTCCCGGCGAATTCTTCTTCGTCACCGAGAAGACATCTCGCGATATCGATGAACTGCAAGGATTTTTGGACGAATCTATCGCAGAGAACACCGAAGGTTTGATTGTCAAGACGCTCGACGCGACGTACGAACCGTCCAAGCGCTCCCTCAACTGGCTTAAGCTCAAGAAGGATTACATGGAAGGCTGCGGTGACTCATTAGATTTAGTTCCAATCGGCGCTTGGCTCGGACGCGGTAAGCGTACGGGCGTTTATGGCGCGTACTTACTCGCCTGTTTCGACGAAGACGGCGAAGAGTACCAATCCATCTGTAAAATAGGCACCGGCTTCAGCGAAGTCATCCTCGAGGAATTGGCCAACGCCATGAACCCACACGTCATAGACGGTCCGCGTTCGTACTACAAGGTATCCGACGCCATGAAACCCGACGTGTGGTTCGAACCGAAGCAAGTGTGGGAAGTCAAAGCCGCCGACTTGTCAATCTCTCCGGTTCACCAAGCCGCGTGTGGATTGGTCGATCCGCAAAAGGGCATCGCGCTGCGCTTTCCTCGCTTCTTACGTCGCCGCGACGACAAAGAGCCCGAGATGGCGACCAACTCCGAGCAAGTCGCCGAGTTTTACAACGCCCAGGCCAACAAGCAAGAGTTTAACGCCAACGGAGATGACGATTAATAGAACGCGCGCCGCGAACGTTGTCAACGCAAAAACCAACCGTTCCTCAGATGCCGCCGCGCCGCGCCCGCGCGCTCGCGCGCCGCGTCGTTCGCACCGCCCATGGCGAACAACGCCGTCACTAACTTCCACGCGAACAGCCGTCTGCACTTCATAGGCTCATGGCGCGCGCGTTACGATGTGTTTCTCGACGCCAAGCTCGCCCAAAAGCAGCACGATTCCGCGACGAATCGCACGCGCGACGTCGCGTCGACGTCGCGCGCGACGCCGCGCACGATTTTTCACGTCGACATGGACTGTTTCTTCGCGAGCGTCGCGATGCGCGCGCGACCGGAGCTGTCGACGGAGACGCCGCTGGCGGTGTCGTGGGGGACGAGCGCGAGCAAAAGAGGCGAAGTGTCGAGCGCGAATTACGCGGCGCGCGCGTTCGGCGTGAAAGCCGGCATGTGGCTCGACGAGGCGCTGCGACTGTGTCCAGAATTAGTGCTCGCGCCGTATGATTTCGCAGAGTACGAAAAAGTGGCGCTGGAGGTGTATGAAATTTTGTTTGAAGCGTCGCGAGGAGAGTGCGTCGGGATTTCGTGCGACGAAGCTTTCATCGACGTCACGAGTCGATGCGAGTCCGAGGACGCCGTGGCCGTGGCGGAGCAGATTCGCAGGGATGTTTACGCGAAGACGAAGTGCGCGTGCTCGATAGGGATCGGGTCTAATATGTTGTTAGCGAGGTTGGCGACGCGAAGAGCTAAGCCAGATGGCGCGTTTCGAGTCGAGCCGAAGGATGAGCGCGAATTCATCGCGAAGACGCGATTGGCGGATTTACCGGGATTCGGACGACACGCGGGTGAGAAGTTGCAAAAGTCCACCAAAATTCGCGTCACGGATACGTGTGAAACGCTCCTGAAAGTTCCAGTGGCGACGCTGAAGAGCGCACTAGGCGCACAGAAAACCGAAAAACTCCTCGAAGCGGCGCGAGGCATCGACAAGACGCCGTGGTGCGTGCGACCACAGCGCAAGAGCATCGGCGCGCAAATGTCTTGGGGCGTCCGGTGTGCATCAAATGAAGTAGCGATGGACTACGTTAAACAACTCGTGAGAGAGGTAGCGTACCGCATGCAACGCTTGAAAATTCGCGGTCGCGCGCTCAACTTAAAGCTTTGGCGGGCTATTCCAGACGTGAACACGATGCGAGATTATCAAGGTCACGGCGCATGCGATGTGCTGACGCGCACAAAAGCGATGCGGGAGTTGAGTAACGACACCGAACTTATCATCAGCGAGGCTCTAACGATATTGCGAGAGTTGAACGTCGAAGCGACGTCGATACGCGGGTTAGGTGTTTCGATTACAAAGTTGGAACACGGCGCGGAGACGGCGACGTCTCCGGGCGCAAAACAACCAACTCTTTCGCAAATGTTTGCCAAACGCACAGCGGAGAAAGCAACACACGAGGAAGAAACATGTGTACTTGCGGCGAGCGATGAAGAGTTGGCGGAGACGGAGTCTGAGGGCGACGACGACGTCGCGGACACGCAGTCGCAGCTGACGCAAAACGATTGCGACTTTACGTTGTTCAACTCGCAGGCGGAAATAGATAGCGACAGGGAAAGATCGATACGCGACGCATTCGAAGCCGCAGCGCGGGCGTATGCATGGCAAAGATTCGAGCTCGGACGCTTAAAACTTAGCAAGCGAAGACGCGACACGTTGAGCGAGGACGAGTACGCGAGACGCGCTTGCGCTCGAGCTGCCGATGTCATCGCGACGCAAGCGCGGAGATCATACGCTCAGGATGGTGAAACCGGTCTGAACGCCTTACTCAACGACGCTCGAGCGCTGTGTCGATCGCAAGAGCTATTACACGAAACGTACTCATCACAGGGCGCCGCGTTCATCGCCGCCTGGCTCGATCGAGTCGACTCTGTGGGCAAAACAATCGTCATCGGGTCTAGCAGTCTTTAGTTCAAATTAAGTAAATGCGCTAACATTCCTGACTAACAATCCATCTCTACGACCTTTGGCTTGGACGCACAACACACGAACATCGAGACCCGAACGGATTTCTTCTCCATCGCCGGCTCGCCGTCCAAATCCTCCGCGTACGCGTCGTCCCGCAGCGCCGTTTCCGTAGCGGTGTGAAACGAAGCCCCCCCGAGCGTCGACCCGCTCCCAGATCGCTTCACCGACGACCTATTCGTCACCGGGAACGCCTGCGTCTTCACCGGCGCGATCTCTCCCGACGCCACCTTGGCCTTATACTCGATCCACTCGCGCGTGATTTCCGGCAGCAACTCGTACGCCTTTCGAATCCCGTCCACGACGATGTTTTCAATAATCCCTCCGATCCCTCGCAGCGCCACCTGACACTCACCCTCCACCTCCACCACGCACGCGCGCGCTCCCATCTCCCTCACCGTGATCGTTCCCCTCACCACCGAGTGTTTCGTGATGTTATTCACCGTCGTGAACGCCTGCGCGAACGGCGTCGTCTTCTCCGCCCCGTTCAAATACTTCCTCGTGTCCACGAACTCCACCTTCCCGTTCGGCACCACGCGCGCCACCAACCGCGGCAGTTTTATCCCCGGCACCGTCCGTATCACGATCGTCCGCTCGTTCGTCTCCCGCTCTAAATCATCGCGCACTATCTCCAACTCTCGCGTCCCCACGCGCTGCATGTGAAAGCTTCGATACGCATCCGTGTCCTTGTCGTCGATGAACTCGCGCGCGCTCACGCACAGTTCGCTCGTGAATTTAAACTTCTTGCACTTTTTCTTCTCCCGCATCGCGCGCGATCCGCGCGCGCGCGGGAATCGCGTCGAGAAGTCGCGATCGGGACGCTTCGAGTCAACGCGTTTCAAACTGCGTCGCCTCACATCGCGGCGCGTCGCGATGCAGACGCCGCGAACGCGCGCGCGCGGGCGCGAGACGATCGATACGAACACGCCGGACGGGTCGATCGCGCGCGGGGGCGCGCGCGGCGCGAGTAAGGGCGCGCAGACGTCGCCGTTGTCGGTGCTGCTGCTGCCGTTGAGCCCGGCGAGCGCGTCGCCGGCGAGCGCGCGCGGGATCGGCGCGAGCGGCGAAGGGACGAATCCGGCGCACGTCGTCGGGGCATTCGCGCGGGAGGACGAGGACGGCGAGCCGCGGACGCCGCGGGGAGAGGATGCGGACTTTGGACCGTTCGCGAACGAAAACGACGGCGCGGCGCGATGGGCGCCGACGTCGAAGAGCGTCGAGGTCGAGCGACGGCGCGCGAAGACGCGAAGCGTAGATTTGGATTTTGATTTTAGGAGCGATGGACGCGATGGGGACGCGGGTGAACCGATGTTTCGGGTGTTCGGGAGGGATATCGGGAAACCGCCGCGGGGCGGCGGCGGATTGTTCAACTCGTTCGGCTCGCAGAGAGAGGGATCGGGGAGCGAAGGGATGAACGATCTATCGTCGTCGTGGGGATCGAGGAATGAACGCGAATTCGGGTCGTCGCTGTCGCGGATGAACTCGTTGGCGGAGACGAAGGTGTTGACGTCGACGCTGTTGGTGCGCCAGACGAGTGTTTCGAGCGACGCGGTGTTTGAATTTGACGAGCATTTTCAGTACGAGCAGCAAATTGGCAGCTCGCAAAACTCTGAGGTATGGTTGGTCACGAGTAAGACGAGCGGGCGCGCGTTCGTGGTGAAGAAGTGCTTGCACGCCTTCACGACTGACGCGCAACGGGCCAAGTTGCGGCGAGAAGTCGAGGCGGCGGCGTTGCTCCCAGAACATCCAAACATAGTGAGGTACTTCAGAAGTTGGCAAAAAGAGCAACTCTTTTACATACAAATGGAGCACTGCGCGTGTGGGTCGCTTTCGAGCGTGCTTGCGCGCTTGCCCCAGGGAAATTTGATCGCCGAGTTGGACGTCTGGCGTCTCGCCGCGCAAGTCGCGAGCGGCTTGGCGTTCATGCATGCGCACAAGATTATCCATCTAGACATCAAGCCGGACAACATTTACATCGATGTTCATGGTACGTGTAAGATTGGCGACCTCGGTTTGGCGTACGTGCAAGACGCGGGATGGGATTGGGAAGAAGGCGATGGAGGTTACGTCGCGCCAGAATTGCTCAATATGCTTGGAAGCGACGCGCCGGCGCCAAGCGCCGACGTCTTCTCTTTAGGTGTCACGTTGTACGAAGCCGCCAGCGGATTGCGATTCCCGAGAGGTGCGACGCCGCGCGCGTCCCTCCCGCCGCTCCCGGAAGGGAGATCGGCCGAGCTTGCTCGCCTTGTCGACGGTTGTCTGGCGACGGATCCAGACCAGCGCGCGACGGCGCAAGACGTCGCGACGTTTGCGCAAGAAACAGTCGCGCTGCTTGAACAAAACGCGGCTCGATGACTTGTACGATATCATTGTAACTAGCTTGTGTGTTATAAAAATCACTTGACTTTATCAAGATGTGGTGCTACAACGCGGCGCGATGCCGCGTGACGCTCGACGTATACCATTCATGTGTTCATTCGCGACAGCTGGTTCATTTTTTCGTTTTCGACGACGGGGCGCTTTTCAGCGCACAGGAATTCACCTTAGCCGCGAATCGCAAAGAACATATGGTCTCCTGAGCGCTTTCTAGAGACGGCGAGACGTTGACCAACATCAACGTTTTACAATCGCCGCCGAGTGAATTTTTGAGCAAATACGTCAACTTTGAGTTGCGGAACGGAATGTGCTTTTCCTTGCTCGCCAAGGCAAAGATGACGTCACCAAGACTTGAGAGAGATTTATTGATGGCTTGCGCTTCTTTGAGACGATCACCCGTGGCGCCCGTGCGGCTTAATCGTTCGCTCCCGGCCAAATCAACCAAATTGAGCGCGCCGTGGATTGGTTCACCCGCTTCGTTGACGCCGTCCAAGCAAAGTCGCATAACCATGTGCGATCGCGAGCTTCGATCGTTCATATTCGTCTTCGCTACAGCGCGAGCAGCGTTGGCTTGTTGCATCAATGACTCAACCTCCGCCGCAGAAAAAACCTCAACTTCGCACAAGTTCGTCACGCGAGTGTTTCCGTCGTCGTCGTGCTTAATCTTGTACTCAATCTTCGCACCCGGCGACGACGCGAGCAAATCTCGAATGTCTTCGTTGTAAATCTCAAGCAGTGTGGCGGTGATGGACACTTTCAAGCCTTTGGACTCGAGCAAAGATTGTGAGGCGAAAATTTGTTCCATGGACCTCGGAATCAACCCACGCTCTTCGCCCTTACCGCCCAACATCGTGTACGTTTTACCGCTACCCGTTTGACCGTAAGTGAAGATGCAAACTTTGTAACCGTCCAACGCGCTTTGCACGAGCAAAGAAACTTCATCGAAAACGTGCTTTTGACTGTCTTTCTTTGCGAAAACGCGATCGAACGTGAAATCATATTTTTTCGGCGCATCCGGAGGCGTGATTTCGAGTCGTCGGCCGGCAAATTCACCCTTGCGATCGATCGCGAGATTGGAATCGTCAAACGCACTCTCGTCTTCGGAAGACGGTCGAATGCGGCAGAACACTCGAATGTTGCCCTTCAACTCTTGAATGGTGTTGTGCAAGTGTCGGCGGGTCACCATGGCATGTAGAAGTTCTTCTTCGCGCGCGGCTAGCTGATCTTTCACCTCTTGCAGTCGAGCGATGAGCTGAGATGTGCTTCGCTCATCATTCACGATGTTGGCGAGCTGCATTTTGCACTTTGCCATCTCGTTTCCTTGCGCGGTGTGCGCGCGTTGAAGCGCGTCGAGCTGCTGTCTTACCGAGTTGGCGTCGTCGATAGCGTCTTGTGCCGCCATGGCTCTCGCGCGCTCATCCGCGGCACTTTGGTTTGCTTTTGCCAAAATTTTCTTCGCTTGACGCAGTTCTTCCTCCATCTCCCGTCGAGCTTCGACTTCCGAGCGCAATCGTTCGTCCAAGGTGGACTTTTCGAGGTTCAGCGTCTCAACTTTAGATTTGAAGCTCAACTTTTCTCCCTCCACGGTTTGAATGAAGTGCTTGAGCGATGATATTTCGTTTTCCATTTGCTCCTTATGATGCTTCAACTGTCGCGCCTCCGCTTGAGCATCGGCGAGCTCGCTACCAAGTTTTGACAACTTGGGATCAAGCGCGTCTTTGCTCGCGCGAGTGGCGATTAATTCTGCGTTCAAACGCGTAGATTCAAGCTCGGATGCGTTGGCGCGTTCGGTTTGCGTGGCAACCTTGTGCTCGGCCACGCGCAAAGATTCGGTGAGCTTGACGATTTTCGCATCAAGCGACTCTTTTGAAGTCGTCATCGATCGCAGTTCGCGCTCTGTCGTCTCGACGCGTTTCGCGCTCGCCTTGAGCTTCTCTTCCACCGCCGCGAGCTGCGGCTTCAACTGTTCAATCTCAGCAGTCAGGGTATTAAACTGCTCCTGCGCGGTGTTTCGTTCGACGCGTGCGCGTTGTAAATCAGCTGTTGCGTGATTATGTGCGTCCTCTGCTCGACGCGCGCGTTCCTCCGCGGCTTCGGCTTCGCTCGCGCTTTTGGCGGCTTTTGATCGCGCGTCGACGGCGTCCTCGAGCGCTCGCGTCATCGCCTGAGAACTCCCATCTTTCTCCGCGCGCGTTTTCGCGAGTTCATTGTGCAGACGATCAGTCTTCTCGCGCATACTCTCCCGCTCCGTCGCGTGTTCGTTCGCTTGCTGCTGCAAAGCCTCGACTTGCATCTCTAATCCACTCTTTTCCCCTCGAAGGGTGCCGATGTCTGTCGTTAACTTTGACTTATCCTCTTGCAACATCGCATTCGACGTTTTCATCTCTTCCATCTCCGCATTCGTCTCGCTCAATGTCTTCTTTAACACCGCAATTTCCTGCTCCAAGCGCTCGACCTCTTCTTGCAATCTATCCGCTCTCTCCACCGCGGCTTCGGCTTCGACGCGCGCGCGCTCCGCCGCCTCCTGCGCGTCTTTCCGTTCACGCTCAGCCTCTCCTTTCGCCCGCTCGCTCGATCTTACCCCCTCGTTCGCCTTCTTTGCCCGTTCTTCCAACCGTTCCTGTTCCTCGATCGCCTCTCGCAACCGTATCTCAACGTTCGCCTTCCCCTCCTCCGCGACGCGCAACGACTCTCGAATCGCCGCCGCCGCGCGTTCGTGCTTGGCGTCGCAATTCGCCAGCTCCACCCGCGCATCCATCATCCGTCCCATCAGTTCCCGCACCGCCGGTTTCAACTCCCCCAAGTACGCATCACACGCCTTCGCCTTACCGACCTTATCAAACTTATCCTTCCCTCGCGGATTCTTTCCCAGCAGCGCCTCCAGCGCCTCGTCTCGCGCGTCCGCCGTCACTCGCACCGCCACCTCCTCCCCGCCTCCCACCGATCGGCACGACGCCGTCGATCGCGCGCACGACTGCAACACCATCCCTCCCCGCGTCGTCGCGCTCACCTCGCGTTTCGTTCGCTTCGGCGTCGTCTGTTCCGTCGTCGTTTCGTTTACTCGTTTCGTCGTCATCGTCCCATCTCCATCGCTCTCGACGCCCGTTCGCGCGTCGTTCTCCTTCCCGCGTCGTTCGCGCGCGTCCAAAACGTGCGTCTGCGGGCGCGGGATGCGCGTGCGGAAGCCGCGGTCGCGCCGCCGGTCGTCCATGCGTCGACTTTTGGCGACGATTCGTCGTTTGAAGAGAATGTCGCTTTAGTTCCCCCTCACTGACGCGCGATGTGCGCGCGCGCGAATCGTCCGCGCGTCGCGCGGACGCGCGCCGCGAGCGACGCGCGCGCGAGCGATGACGCGCGCGGCGCGCGCGCGCGAGCGACGGCGCGCGCGGCGCGGTCGACGCGGCGGGAGGTTTTGATCGGGACCGGCGCGGGCGCGATCGGCGCGGCGACGAGGGACGCGCGCGCGGCGCCGAGCGCGCGGCTCGCGAGCGTCGGCGAACTGGGAATAGGGACGTGGAGTTGGGGAAACACCGCGGTGTGGGTGCGTCGCGACGACGCGACGACGCGATGACGCGGGAGCGATGAGTGATGGACGACGCGACTGACGAAGCGCGAGGGCGCGACGCGTAGGATTACGACGAGTCCATGGATCCCGAACTCGAACGCGTGTTTAATCGCGCGGTCGAGGCGGGGGTGAAACTTTTCGATACGGCGGATTCGTACGGAACCGGGGCGGGATTCGACGGGCGAAGCGAGACGCTGCTCGGGCGGTTTCTGAAAAACTGCCCGAGCGATGAGGCGAAGGATGTCATCCTGGCGACGAAGCTGGCGCCGTTTCCGTGGCGGGTGACGAGTGGAAGCTTTGTGAAGGCGGCGAGGGAAAGCGCGGCGCGGTTGCAGTTGGAGAAGATTCCGCTCGGGCAGTTGCACTGGTCGACGGGAAACTACCAACCGTTGCAGGAGGGGGCGCTGTGGGCGGGGATCGCCGACGCGTACGATGAGGGCGTCATCGGTGCCGTGGGGTTGTCGAATTACGGACCGAAACAATTAAGGAAGATTCACAAGTACATGAGCGCGCGAGGGGTGCCGATTTCGACGTTGCAGGTGCAATATCATTTGCTGAGTCGATTTCCAGAGCTGAACGGCACCAAGGAGACGTGCGACGAACTGGGCATTAAGCTCATCGCGTACAGCCCGCTCGCCTTGGGGTTACTCACCGGAAAGTATAGCGTAGAAAATCCACCACCAGGGATTCGTGGGGTGGCGTACAAAGGGGTGCTACCGCCGCTCCCGACGCTTTTAGAAACCATGCGAGAAGTCGGCGATGCGCACGGCGGCAAGACGCTTCCGCAAGTCGCTCTCAACTGGTGCATGTGCAAGGACACTGTGCCTATTCCGGGCGCGAAAAATATGCGTCAACTCGAAGACAACCTCGGTTCGCTCGGATGGCGCTTGAGTGCGAGCGAAATCGAAGAGCTCGATCGCGCGGCGGTCAAGGTTGGTAAGTCGACGTCGCAAAACATATTTCAAACGTCTTAGTTTTAGCACACTGTAATCAATACAAACAATGCGTGCGCGCATGATTCGATTTCATCATTCGATTTCGTCGAGACCCGTGCGCTTGAAAGCGTTCTCGACGGGATCGGTCTCGCCGGCGACTTTGCACCTGAACGGCACAAAGGTGCCGGGTCCTTCCACGTTCTCGTTTGCGAATCGAGATTTGTTGGCCTCCCCGCTTTGAACGTCTTCGAAGCGTTGAACCAGCATCGATTCAAATTCCGCTTCTTCCTCCTTCTTGATTTCGTCGTACGATGAACCACCGGCGGCGAAATCCTGATTCACCGCGTGCTCGGGGTCACGAAGTGGATCCGTTTTCGCTGGATCGAAACCGTAGAATTCTCCTTCGTCGTTCACTTCAGGATGGATTCCTAGCTTCTCCGTCAGGTATCGCGCGTGCGCGCTCCACAACACGCCGACGTTTTGTCGATATGATTTTCCTTTCGTGCTCTCATCATCGCCCCCGGTAATCCTGCAAAAATGCACTAGTCTTGCGGCCTTGCGACGCGCTGCGACGACGTACGGATTCCTGGGCGGGTACTCTTTTCTCAGGGAACCATCGGGCCAGCGGAACATTTGCTCGAGCGGATTGAAACCAGCCACGCGAGGCGCATCCGGGACTTTGATGGTACCGTCATTATTGAAACCGGTTTCGGCTTCGGTCAAGCGTGGCATGTGCACGTGGTTGCTCGACTTGCGCTCCCATTTTGGTTCTTCGTCTTCATCGGTCGTGTACAGTCTGTGGAAATTCTTCTCGCGTGTTCGGGTCGGTGTGGGTGAATCTACGGGTGCGGCGACTGGTGTCGTCGCATCGTTCTTTAGCGCCGACGTCGTCGACGTGGACAAGCGAGGCATCGCGTCGAGAAGTGGCGCAAAAATCGAGGCGCGACGACGGGACATGCTCGTCGCGACGGCGATGGAAACAACAACACCTTTGGTCGCTAACATGACTACGCTGTTGCTGGCTAGGTTACTAATTTCTGAACATCTAACTCATCGGTCTTTTCCTCGGTGATTGCGTCTCCCACTTTGAGATCCCGGTGTACTTGCCAATCTTTATCGGTTTCGGCGCGTCGAGCCGGCGCAAGCACCCGTGCGTCACTAGAAACGCCATCGTGAGCAACATCGTCGTCGACATCGCCGCCGACGCCTTGGTGTACATCATCACAAACCAAGAAATGATCGTCCCGATCATCTTCAACGCCTGCATTTCGCTCGTCGCCGCGATGTTTCGATCCATCCACGCGTACAACTTTGCGCTCGCGTACGCGCCGACGACAGCCGTCGGATTCCTATACAACATCACCCCCCCGAACACCAGCGCCATGCGCGCGTAATTCCCCACGTACTCGAACGCATTCCCGTCTAATCGTATCTTGCACTCCAGCATCGTCTTCGGCACGGAATACGACCGTCGAAGGTGATCCGTGCACAGAAACTCGCGCCACGGCTTGGGCGGCTTTTTCAGATCATCCACCGTCATGTACGGCGTCTTGAACCGCACGCTCGCGCGCCCTCCCGAATCGCTCCCGCGCCGATCGGGGACGTCGGCGCGTCGGTCGCGGTCGCGCGAGCTCGTCGCGGGCGCGCTATCGCCGTTTTTTCGGTGCTTGACCCACTGAGTGAAATCATCTCGACCGAGGGACAGGGAGAGTGGATTACCGCTGAACACGCCGTTCGCGGCGCCGTTCGAGGCCATGACGGACGCGCGCGACGTCGCTCGCGCCGCGCGTCGATTCGGCGATGGCGCGCGCGGAAGAATGACGAGTGGTCAGCGGTCGCGACGGCGGTTCGCGCTCGAGTCGGCGGCGAGCGCGAAACGGGACGGTCGCGCGCGCGTGAGCGATTCGTGCAAGCTATGGCACTCGTGATGATACATGATTCACGGCGAACGCACCGCGATGGGGTGATTGAGGCTACTATAACGGACGCTTCTTCGCCATGCCCGCGCGACGCGGATACTTGTCCGGCGTCGGCGATAATTTCTCGCACACCACCGCCGTGCGCTTGTTTCCGTCGGGTCCGATGGAATCCACGCTCTCCGCGCACATCGCACCACCGCCCAAAATCGTCACCGCGTTCACGGCGTCCCGAATCTCATCCGCCACCGCCGCGTTTTTCGGAGAAATCCAATACCCACCGACGCGCGCCAGCGGAACGCAAAACTCCGCCAAGACCCTCAACTCCGCCACCGCGCGCGCCGTGACGACGTCAAAACTCTCTCTCCACTTCTCATCTCGTCCTAAATCCTCCGCCCGTCCCCAGACGACGTCCACGTTCGTCAATCCGATTTCCCGCGTCGTCGCCTCCAGAAAATTCGTCCGCTTTCGCAGCGTGTCCAACAGCGTGAACCGCCATCCCGGTCGCGCGATCGCGAGCGGGATCCCCGGCAGTCCCGCGCCGCTGCCGACGTCCAACACGCGCGTCGCATCGCTTCCGATCGTCTCGCTCGCGTCGTCGAAGACTTTCAGCAGCGCCAACGCGTCGCTCGCGTGCGACTCGAGCACCTCCTCCGCGCTCGTCGCGCCCGTGAGCATCCCGTGCTCGCCCTTGTTCTCGCGAATCAGCGCGCGCGCGTAGGCGAGCATCTGTTCGCGCTGTTTCGCGTCGAGCGTCGCGGCGAGCGCGTCGTAGGGCGACGCCGCGCTTCGCGCCGTCGCGAGCGGTCGCGCGTGGAAATCGACGCACCGTCGCGCGAGCGGACGACGCGCGGCGCGCGGGCGCGCGGGCGCGACGCGCGCGATGCGCGCGACGACGCGGATCGCGCGCGCGGTGCGCGCGGGCGTCATCGCGCGCGCGCGCGGGTGTGTGCGGTCGCGTCGTGCGCGTCGATGTCGACACGCACCGCGGCAGAAGCGCGCGCGCGCGGCGCGCGATGCGCGTTCGCGACGCGAGAGTCGACGCCGACGGCGCCGACGCACCGCCTGGGGCGGTGTACGCGCCGCGCAGACGCGCGAGGACGGCGGAAACGTCGAAGTCAACGCGGATGGAGATTTTGAAAGATTTCAAAGCGTCGACTTTAACGCGACATTTACGCGTCGTCGAGGGCGACGGCGCGGACGACGCGCGCGCGTGGGACGATAAATCGTCGTACTTTTCATCGGCGCGCGAACGAGGGAAGGAGAACGATCGCGTGGCGCGCGGGGGCGGTGATGTTGCGAAAGTAGTTGGGACGGTTGACGCGCCGGCGCCGGCGCCGGCGCGAACGCCGCGAAGGAAAAGTTCGGCGCGGTTGGCGCTGGTGGCGATCGAACAGTGGCGATGGGTGGTGCGTCACGGGAAAGGGGCGCGTTCGACACGCGCGCGCGAGCACAGGGAGGTGCGGTTGATGAAGACGGCGTTCACGGCGATGCGCGCGCGGAGGCGAGAGGGCTCGCATCGAGCGCTGCGGGCGAAGATTTATTGGCGTCTCGGGGCGACGCAGCGCGCGTTCGCGAGTTGGCGCGGAGAGGTTGAGCGCGCGCGTGATAGTGTAATGCAGGCGCGCGTACGGCGTTGCGTGCGGAAGTGGCGGGAGACGACCGAGGCGAGAGCGGAGGCGCGCTCTGCGCGCGCGCGAACGTCGGAGCAAATCGCGTGGTATCACGATTGCGTGACCTCGATGCGTCGAGCGTTCGGGACGTGGCGACGCGCGTGCGAACCCGAGGCGCGCGGCGCGCGCGCCCGGATGGAGTTCTACGATCGATACGCGAGGAAGACGCTGTTGAAACGCGCCATCGACGGATGGAGGGACGCCGCGCGCAGGCAAATGGACGAGCGAACGAATGCGCTCATCGCAACGTCTTTCGACGAAGTGAAGACGCTTTCGCGAGCGATGCGAGCGTGGAAAAGCGCACACGCCGATTCATCAAACAGCGACGCTGACGACGATAAGGTGGAGACGTTTCGCGCGTTTCAAGCGGTAAACGCTCTGTCGAGCGTGTTTTCGGCGTGGGTTGACCAAGCGCGCGAAACAAGCGAACGAGCGCGCGCGTCACAGGCGACGCCGGCAAAAACGCGCGCGGGCCGTACGAAGCACGCGTTATACGCGTGGCTCTTCGACCGCTCGAAAGCGAACGATTATGAAGAGGAGGTGCTGGATTTTTTAGAGACGCGCGAGGCTGCCGCCGCGATGGAACAGGATAAATTAGACTTAGAAGATTTCGAACAAGCCGTGGACGAATACGAGGAGCTACGCGAAGAGGCAAAGCGATTGATCGCGGAGGCGAAAACGTTGAAAAACGCGAGCACGAAAAAGGCGATCGCTCGACGTAGAGTGTTAAAGGCGACTGCGGCGTATCTGAGCCAACGCCGCGAAGAACTTTTGCCAGTGATTCGCCGAGCCGCGGGCGCCGAGAAATGGCGCTCGCGCTCGGTGGGCACGAGTTCGTTAGGATTCTCCATTCTTGATGACGCCGACGCCGCCGACGATGCCGCCGACGATGCCGACGACGCGTTCTTGCGACGCAAATATTGAACGCGCACTTAGACGATTATTGTGACTAAAAACCGTGATACCGCGAATGCTAACGTCTCTTCGCAGGCTGTTTCCTACCTCCTCCGGCTCCTCCGCTCGACGACGGTGGAGGTTTCTTCTTCTTCTTCTTCGCTCTCGCCTCCGCCGCTGATTTTCTTTTCAGACTTCGCTTGAAAACTATGCTCGCGCGAGGCGCGTCGTTACCGTCGCCCTCTGCTGTCATCACGCAATGCTCGAAGTCGTCTTGACAATTCGCGAACATCCAAATCGCGTCGCCATCGAGCGTTCGGATCCAATGCGACTCCGCGTCGGTCGAACCTAGAGGCCTAAAACTAAATCGCCTGGTCTCACCTACGGAGACGATGATGCTATCCGTGGCGTACCCGATGCCCATGAACGGATCGGTATGATACGCGCACGCCGCCGTTTCGCTCGGGTACAAATTAATCAAGCAGCAATCGAACCTCTCGCCCGTCTTCTCTTCCAATGCATCGCGCACTCTCGCCACCGCCGGGCACATCGGCACGGGTTGCATAATTTTCCCACTGTACGCGTACGAACCAACGTGTTCTTCGCCCATCCAACACGTCTCGCGGCGCTCGTCCACGCGCCTGCCGTCCCGAGTCGTCAACTGTTCGCGCTTGAACGGCACTTCGCGTTTCAAAGTCTCCAAATCAATCAATCCCGCCGTTAGATAGGGTTGAAAACGAAACGGAACCCCACGCATAGCGATGTCGACTTCGTTCGGCACCGCGCTCCCGCACCGCGCGAGCGCCCACGCGACCACCGTCGCGCAGCGCGGCGGCAGCGTCGCCGCCGCCGCCGTCGCGTAAAAATTCACTCTCGCCGCTTCCTCCATCTCAAACGGCGCCAAGCTCCCGAGCGCGCGCGCGGTTTCGGTAAACAACACACCAGCCTCCGGGTCGTTCCTCGTCTCGTCGTCGTCGTCGATCCACAGCGCGCCCGCGACCAACCTCGCGAACTGCGTCGCGCTCGTCGCCTCCCGCCGCGCGTCCTCCCGTCGCGTCCCGACCAGCATTTTCGCCAGCCTTTGGAGCGCCCGCGAGCACGTCTTTTTGCGTTTCCTTCGGTGGTGCAGCTGGGACTCGTGCGGCGCGAGCGACGCGTCCGTCGGCAGCGGCAACGAATCCGCGGCGGTTAAAATATCCAGCGCACTTTTCGCGTCGTTGACGAGCTGCGCGGCGCTCGGCGCGGCGGCGGTTTCGCGATCGCTCGCGTCGGCGCGACGCGCGACGACGCGTCGTCGTCGCGCGATGCGGTGCGCGCGCGCGGTACATCGCGCGGGATGGTGGCCGCGCGCGGCGCGCATGGCGCGTTTTGAGGCGACGCGGCGACGGTCGAGGCTTTACCTACTGCTGAGTGTCGGTTCTCACAACGGCTAAGTGATGATGACGCGAGCGCGATGATTGTTAAATCGACCACTCGGCGGTCTTCTTGAACTGTCCCGCGAAGGCGTCGAGCCAACGCGCGGCGTCGGCTTCGTCGACGACGCGTCTGTCGACGCTCACCGTCGCCGTCATCGTCTGTACGGTTGACGGTTGGCCTTCGACCAAGACGACGCGATCCTTCCCGGCACCGATGGCTAAGATGGCACCTTGCGGCGGGTTCAAGATTGCCGAAAACGCGTCGACGCCGAACATGCCGAGATTCGACACGGAGAAGGAACCGCCCATAAACTCGTGCGGCTTCAACGCGCCCTCGCGCGCCTTCTTCGCCAATCCCTTCACGTCCGCCCCGATCTCCGTCAGCGTCTTCTCATCCGCTCGCGTGACGATCGGCGTGATGAGCCCATCGTCTGTGGCCACCGCCACGCACACGTCCACGCTCTCGTACGCCCGCCTTCCGCCCGTCGCATCGTCCCATCCCGCGTTCAACTCCGGCACCTCCCTCAACGCCCGTCCCACCGCGTACATCACGCAATCGTTCACGCTCACCTTCACCCCACTCGCGTCCATCACCCGTCTCCTCAGCGCCGCGACCTCGCTCAGATCGACGTCCGCGCTCGCGTACGCGTGCGGCGTCCTCGTCTTGCTCTCCGTCAACCGACTCGCGATCGTCCGTCGCATCTTCGTCGTCGCCGCGTCCTCCGCGCGCTGTCCTCGCGCCAGCCCGTACTCGTAGTCCTCCAGCAGCGTTTTCGGCCGCTCGTCCCTCGCGATCGCCGGCGGTCGCAGTCCTAATTTTTCCAGCGTCGCCGCGTCGACGGCGCCGACGCGCCGCAGGACGTCCGCCGCGATCAGATGCCCCCCCGGTCCGCTCCCCGGCACCAGCGTCTCCGGGTCCACGCCGTGCTCCTCGCACAGGCGACGAACGCTGGGCCAGAGCTTCAGCGCCCCGATCGCGCGCGTCGCGTGCGCGCGCCGCGCCGCGCGGTCGAGAGATCTTTCGAGATTTCGCGAAATTCTCTTCGTCGCGATTCCGACGACGCGCGCCGTCGCGCGACGCATCGCGCGCGCGCGACGCGCGTCCGAGCGCGCGTCGCGCCCGCGCTCTCGCGCGCGGCGCGCTCCGCGGCGCGATCTCTCGCGCGCGGCGCGTTTTGACGTTCGATCGCGATTCCCGGCACCGCATTGATTCGCGCGCGCCGCCCGCGTCTCGCGCGCGCGACGCCCGCTGACGCGCGCGCGACGTCGGCGCGCGCGCGCGCGACCTCGCGCCGCGCGCGCGTCGCGCGAGACGCCGCGCGGGCGTCGCGCGCGCGCGAGATGTCGCGCGAACGCGACGGCGCGCCGGAACCTCTGTTCGCGCGTCGCGTCGTCGACCGCGCGCTCGATCGCGCGCGCACGCGCAATCCGAGCGAACGCGCGTGCGTGCGCGCGCCGGGGGCGATCGCGCGCGCGCTGGATCGATGCGCGAGGGCGTTCGCGGAGGAGAGCGCGCGGGCGGCGGCGCTGCGAGACGCGCGAGCGCGCGCGAAGAGAGCGGCGACGGCGCGACCGGACGCGCGCGCGCTGACGGTGCTGCTGGGACAAGCGATCGAGACGACGGATCGACGACGGCGCGGGACGCTGGCGGCGATCGCGGAGTGCGTGAGGGAGGGAAGGCGAACGGCGGAACGATTGCGGGCGTTCGCGGAGGCGAACGAGTGGACGGCGACGGAGCTGGAGAGTTCGCGCGCGGAGGAAGCGCGGGCGATCGGCGCGACGAAAAAGGCGCTGGCGAAGTCAGAGCGCGAAGCGTCGGCGGCGCTCGAGACGATCGTCGGTGGAAAACGCGGAGGGAAGAGGAAAACGGACGCGGCGTCGGCGGACGCGGACGCGGCGCCGCGAACGCCGGGAGGGAAACGGCGCGCGCGAGCGGGACCGAGAATCGTCGCGTCGAAACCGGCGGCGAGCGAGGAAACAGCGGATGATTCGGACGAGGAACCGATGATGACCGCGGAAGGGCCGCCCGAGGAGGAATCGCCGGCGGCGACCGAGGTGACGCAACCGACGCAGCCGGCGAGCGACGAAGACTCCGACGGCGAACGCGCGTTGGAGACGCTCACGTCGCCGACGACGAAAAATGTCGTGCAAATTCTCATGGAGATGGATCTGCCGAATCACGGCGTTTCCATCAGCGAGAGCCCGGAGAAGGACGAGGATGAAAATTGATGCTCGCGTCGTCATTGCAAATTCTTCGCGTTTTCGAGCGCCCAAGCTAGCGTGTACAATCCAGCGAAGACTTTGATCCCTTGCGCGCTGAACTCATCGAGCGTTCGCAACAAATCCTTCTTTGGACATCGAATCACCGTGATAAACTCCGAGCCCTCCAATCGCTGCGACGGATTCGCGTTTTCCGCCGCGTCCAAATCGACGTCCACGGTCACCAAGACCACCGATTCGTCCGACAACCCGGGCGACAGCACGACCGCCGGCGTCACGTTCGTCACTCGCCCGACGTACCCACACTCCTCGTGTAATTCTCTCAGCGCGCTCGTCTCGGCCTTTTCGCCGTCATCGATCAGTCCCGCCGGCAACTCGATCGTCTCCGTCCCGCACGCCGGTCGAAACTGTCTCACTAAGAGCACCTCATCCTCCTTCGCATCACCGCCTCGTAAGGTCGCGAACACGCACACCGCGTCCGCTTCCGCTTCTTTCGTCGTCGTCGTTCGTCGCACCGCGTCCCAGGTTCTCGCCGCGCCGGTCGGGTCGACGTAATCTAGCCGCACGAGTTTAATCCACTTCGCCGCGTGCACGTCCGTTTCGCCCGTGACGCGGCTCGCGCTCGAGCACGGTCTGTCCGAGGACGACACCACCGGCATTTGTCCACGAAGATTCGTCGCGCGCGCGCGAGCGCTCGGGAGGAGTCTCGGGAGCGTTCGCGTCGCCGCGCGCATCGATTTGTGACGCCCTCGCGCGTCGCCGGACTTCGGCGTACGCGCACGCGAGACATTTCCCCGCCTCGCGCGCCTCGCGAAGGGTCTCCAGGCTCACGCCGTGGCGCGCGGAGAGATTCACGAGCTCGAGAAGGTCGTTCTCTCGAACGAGCAGCGCTCGAACGTCGCGTTCGATCGTCTCCACGATGTCCAGAGGTAAGTCTCGCAGGGCGAACAGACGCAGCGAGATGCCGCGTTGGTCGAAAAAGCGCGCTCGAAGGAGCCCGCGCGACGTCTCGGGCGCGACGGGCGCGTCGTCGGCGCTGAAAGGGTCTTTCGAAACGTTCATCGAGCGCGGCGTCGCGGAGTGCGCGGCGACGCTGAGACGTCGACATTGGGACGCTCGGACGCGAAGAGACATTTCGCGTCGACGCTCTACAACTAATGTTTACGACGGCGATGCGGGCGTTAGAGCCTCGATCGCGGCGGTTTTACGGCGCGTTCGAGCGCACCGACTAATTCATCGATGTCCTCGTCTCGATGCGACGCGCTGAGCGCGACGCGGAGTCGACACGTTCCCGCGGGCACCGTCGGCGGGCGAATCGCCGGGACGTGGAATCCTTGGCGTAAGAGCTCTGCAGACGCCGCGAGCGCGGCTTCGGGCGCGCCGACGACGATCGACCCGATCGGACTCACCAACGGTTGCGTCATCGTCGCGAGCGTGGGCGACTTCGCGAGCGCGGCGTTGAGGCGATCGACGTTGCGCCAGAGCTTGACTCGAATCGACGGGTCGTCGGCGAAGACGCGCAAGCTCTCGAGCGCCGCCGCGATCACGGGCGCGGGGAGCGCCGTGCTAAACATGTGACCACGCGCGCGCGAGACCAAGAAACGCTTCATCTCGCGCGAGCACGCGACGAATCCACCGTGCGCACCGACGGCTTTGCTCAGCGTTCCGACGTGCACGTCGACGTCGGCGCATCGCCCACGCGCCTGCGCCACGCCCCCGCCGCGCTCACCGCACACCAAGGTCGCGTGCGCCTCGTCGAGAATCAACAAGAAACCGTACTTGCGCTTCAACGACGCCAAACGCTCGACGTCGGCGTAATCACCATCCATGCTGAATAAACTATCGCTCACCACCGCCGTGCGCTTCGCCGAACACGTCTTCAACTCGCGCTCCAACTCGTCGTAATCCCTGTGCGCGAACGTCCGCACCGTCGCACCGCCCTGTCGCGCTAATCGACACCCATCCACGATCGACGCGTGATTCAACGCGTCGCTAAATATACAACAATCCTCCGATCCGCACGCCGCCGGCAGCGTCGTCGCGTTCGCGGCGAACCCGCTCGGGAACAACACGCACTCTTCCGTCTCGCAAATCCTCGCCAGCTCGCGTTCGAGCGCCCTGTGCATGTCCGTGTATCCACACACGAGCGCGCTGCTCCGCGGTCCGCACCCGTACGCCGCCGCCGCGTTCGCCGCCGCGCGACGCGTCCGCGCGTGCTCGCCCAATCCCAAATAATCGTTCCCACTGAACACGCGCAGCGCGCGCGACGTCCCCGCGCCGTCGCACGACTCCCCGAGATCATCATCGTTCGTTCGCCACCGCTCGAGCGTGCTCTCGCGCGCGTCGCACGTCGCCGCGGCGTCGTTCGCGTCGCTTTGGTCGATTCGCCGCCGGCGCGGTTGAACCGGTCGCAGGGCGCGCGCGACGCCCTCGCGCGCGAGTTCGGCGTTCGCGACGGTGAGCCATCGCGTCCAAGCGTCGGGCGTGGACGTGGACGGCGCGCGGGACGAAGGGCTCGGGTCGTCGTCGGGCTCGGCGCGCATGGCGAGGCGACGTCTGCGGCGCGAGGCGTCGACGAATGAATGATGATTTGGATTAAGAATTAATGCGCGCTCACGCGCCGCCCATGGCGTACCAAGCGATCTTTCTGCGAACTGGACCCGTGGCGTTCACCGCGGCGAGACCGAGCGAGCGCGCGAGGGCGACGGGGTAGGTGTCGTTGGCGAAGAGCTTTTGTAAACCGTCGAGCGCCGCCATCATCGGCGCGTTGGCGGCGACGCTCGCGCGAGCGTACGGATTCAAAGCGTTCACGCTGCCGATGTCTTGTCCGAGCGCGCGGGCGTCGGCGATCGCGTTCGCTAAGAGCTCGGCGTCGCGTAAGCCGAGGTTTAAGCCCTGACCGCCGAGCGGGTGGACGACGTGCGCGGCGTCGCCGATGAGCGCCAGACGAGGCTTGATCAGGCGCGTCGCGTGGTGCGTGGACAGCGGGAAAGATCCACGCTTGGTGCCTTCGCCCGCGGGCAATACATCGGGCGGGTAACGAAACGGAGGCGCGAAATCGAGCCGCGCCGCTTCGTCCGCGCCCTCAATCGCGGGGACGCCGACGACTTTGCTCATCGTCGTCCTCGCCGCGCGCGCGAGCGGCTTAAACACCTGATTCGCCACGTCTTCCACGAAACGCAGCGTCGCGAATCGATTGAAATCTTCTTGGTACTGCGACTTGTACGCCCCCTGCCCTTGCAACGCGTCGTGCACCGCCTGCGCGAACTCGGCGTCGCTCGCGTCCTCGGCTAAGCGTTTCGCCTCGCTCGGCGTCGTCGTCCAAACCACGTTCGAGTACGTCCCGTCTCCGATCGGCAGCAGCGCGATCGGTCCCGTCGGCAAGAATCTTTGCCACGCCGTCGAGTGCGCGCGATCGGTCCTCACCGTCCCCACCACCGCGCGTTGCCCGTACCCCCACCCCCCGACTTTTATCCCCGCCGCCGTCCGCGTCGCGCTCTTCGGCCCATCCGCCGCGACGATCAACCGCGCGTCGATCTCCATCGTCCGCTCGCTCGCTTCACCACCTCCCGCCCCCCCCTCGCGCGTCGTCGTCGCCTTCCCGCCCTTCCCCGCGTCCTCGACGACGACGGTCGCCCGCGCCGGCGTCCCGCTCGCGTCCTCCTCCGGCGTCTTCGTCGCCGTCACCCGCGCCCTCGCGACGCGTTCGACCCCCAGTCGCTCGCCCGCGCGCTCCAGCGCCCACAGCACGACCCGATTCTCCGCCACCGTCCCCAGGGACGCCGCGCCGAGCTCCCGCGCGTCGTACGTCGCGTGTCCGCCGCCGACGCCGTCCCACGCCTGCATCGCGTCGAACGCCCTCGCCCGTCCCGCGCGCTCGATCTCGTCCCACGCCCCCCCGCACTCGTGCGCCAGAAACGCCCTCGACCGCGGCGTCAGCGCGACGCACCGCGCGTCGATCGCGTCGTCGCGCTTCGGCGCCGGATTCGCGTCCCCACCGTCGACGACGACGACGCGCAGATCTTTCGTCGCGTCGCGCGCGCGGAGCGCGCACGCGAGCGCGGCGCCGGCGACGCCGCCGCCGACGACGAGGACGTCCGCGACGTCCGCGCGCGCGCGCGTCGCGACGCCGCGCTGAATCGCGCGCATGATTCGATTCGATTCGATTTCGCGCGCGCGAGTGACGACGCGAATCCGCGACGCGCGCGCGCGACGACCGCGATGGCGCTCGCGCGCGCGCGCGCGAGCGCGACGCATGATCCGCGCGCGCCGTCGCGGCGGCGCGACCGCGCGACGGCGCGACGACGCGCGACGACGCGACGACGCGACGGCGCGACGGCGACGGCGACGGCGACGACGAGAGACGCGGCGACGGCGACGGCGACGGCGCGACGACCGTCGGCGCGCGCGCGCGGACGCGCGACGACGCAACGGACGCGCGCGTCGACGGAGGACGACGGCGACGTCGGGGCGTCGGCGCGCGGCGACGGCGCGCGCGCGGCGACGACGCTCGGGCTGCCGCGAGACGTCTACGAGCCCCTGCGCACGCTGCTCGCGTCGCAGTTCGTGCTGTTCCTGGGCGTCGGGGCGCTGCTGCCGGCGCTGCCGCTGTACGCGCAGTCGATCGGGCTGTCGAGCTCGGCGAACGGGGTGGTGATCAGCGCGCCGGCGCTGGCGATGCTGACGCTGAACCTGCCGCTGGGGCGGGCGACGGATCGATACGGAAGGAAACCGCTGATGATGGGAGGGATGGTGGTGATGGCGCTCGCGGACGTGGGAACGGCGATGTCGAGGAGCGTCGCGGCGCTGGTGCCGATGCGGATGCTGCTGGGAGTCGGACGCGCGGGGTGCGAGTGCGGAGACAGGGCGTATCTGGCGGATTTGTGCGCGCGGGTGCCGGAGAAGCGAGGAATCATCGTCGCGGGACAGAGCACGGTGCACGCGGTTGGGTTGGTGATAGGACCGTTGTTAGGAGGGAGATTGATGGAGGCGTACGGTGCGCCCGCGGCGTTTTATTACGTCGCCGCGGCGGCGGTCGGGACGGCGATCGGGTATTCGTTTTTGCCCGAGACGCTCACGGAGGAGACGCGCGAGGCGGCGGAATTAAAGGCGACGATGGACGAGGAGGACGGAGGAATGTTTGAAGGGCTTAACCCTTTCATGTCGAGCGACGAGCGCGAAGAGTTGCGGGAACGCAAGAGTCAGCGCGAGTCGAGCAGTTGGTTGACGCTGTTGGCGAATCGCGAGCAGCGCGTGTTGTTGTTGTGTGCGTCGGCGAATTCCCTGGGTTTCGTCGCCAAGCTCACCGTGATTCCGCTCTACGCCTCCGGGCACCTGGACGCGTCGCCCGCGGAGGTTGGAAACTTGTTCTCCATCACCGCGTTGTTAGGTCTGGCGACCGCCCCGCTGAGCGGTTTGGCGGCGGATAAATTTGGCAAAAAAGTCGTCGTCGGCGCCGCGCTCGCCGCGTGCGCCACGGGTTTGTTCTTCGGCGCCCAGTCGCAGACGCAATCTGAGTTGATATTTTTCATCGGCGCGTGGGGCATCGGGACCGCCGCGGCCGGTCCCGCGATCAACGCCCTCGCGCAAGAGCTCGCCCCCAAGGGTGGCGAAGGCGAAGCCCTGACGCTTCCGAAATCCGCCGCCGATTTCATCTTCCTCATCGGACCTCTCGTCCTCGGCGTATTGGACGATTTCATCGGTACCGACAACGCCGGCATGATCTTATGTTCCTCCGCCGCCGCCATCGCCGCCGCGAGTTGTTTCTTTCTCCCCGCCGCCGTCGAGCGCGTCGACCGTTGAGCCCGTCTTCGCGTCTTCGCGTCTTCCCATCCCTCCCCTCGCGCCCCGCGCCCGCGCGCGTCGCGCGCTGCGTATTTTTCCTAGTTTATTCCCGCCTTTTTCCGTCGCGTCATCGCGTTTCGCGTCGTGTAAAAGATTCGAGACTTTGTTCGTTCGCCTCGCGCGCGCGTCCCGGTCGGCTGGACAGTCTCCGGGTCGCCCGACGCATCGTTCGTTCGCGCGCCGCACACCACCGCGCGCGGTGGCGCCACCGCGCGCGCACGTTCGCGCGCGAGAGCGATCGTCGATCGTCGCGCGCCCGCGCTCGCGCGCTCGCGCGCTCGCGACGCCGCGCGCGCCGTAAAAGCGACGCATTCAATCAAAGTCGTTAATTCCAATCGGCGCGGAGATGACGCCCTCGCGCCGCGCCGCGCGCGTGTTCGCGAACGCCGCGGCGGTGGCGCGCGCGTCGGGAACGCTCGCGGCGCGGGACGGCGCGCCGGGGACGCGCGCGGCGACGCTGACGACGTGGGCGAAGGTTGGACGCGCGAGCGGGACGCGCGGGACGACGCGGGCGGACGCGACGAGCGCCGCGCGAGCGACGCGAGCGTGGATCGGACGGACGCTGACGTCGGCGAGCGATGCGACGTGGAAGAGAAACGGCGGTAACGATAATCAGAGAGCCGGGGGAGGCGCGGGTGGGGTCGGGGGCGGGAACGACGGCGCGGCGGCGGCGAGGAACGGCGCGACCGGGGACGCGGCGCCGGGCGACGGGAAGGATAAGAACATCTTGGATAACTTGTTAAAGTCGCACGATATCGTGCAGATGCTGGAGGCGCTCGAGGACATGGGGACGACGAAGGATACGATCTCGTTGGGCGAGCTCGAGGCGTTCGTGCGCGATCAAACGTCGCCGCCGCGGTCGGCGGAGGAGACGGCGATCAAAGTTAAACTGCTCGAAGAGTGCGGCGCGGTGCTCATTCTCGAAGATATGGTATATTTGCACCCACGAGACGTCACGAGCGCGGTATTGCGCGTGCTGCCGGGCGTTCCCTCGAAAGTATACGGCATCACCGACGCCGATTTGCAAGCCATGACGAACGAGTTTGAGACGATGAAGGAAAATTACAAAGTCGCTCGACGACGCGCCGAGGCGCGCTCGCGAACGATCATATCGAGCGGATTAATCGTTCTGTGCCTACAGCTCGCCACATTCGTGCGATTGACGTATTATGAATTCTCGTGGGACGTCATGGAGCCGTTGTCGTACTTTGTCGGCCTCTGCAACGCGATCCTGGTGTACGTGTACTACTTATGGAACCGCCGAGACTTCTCCTTCGAGACTTGGCAAAACTCCCTCGCGGGTAAATACGCGGACAGTCATCTCAGACGAAGCGGCTTCGATCTCGACCGTTACGTCGCCCTGAGCAAACGTCTCCGCCGCTCCGCTCGCAAGTGACGGACGCCCTCGTCGACGCGTCGGGGAATCGACGACCCCGCCTCATCGCCTCGCGCGCGTCTCCGCGCGCTCTCGACCGCGCTCGACCGTATTTTTTAATACCAACGATATTTCGAGCCGCGCGCACGATTCCCGCGTCGCGCGTCGCGCGCTCGGTCGCGTCGTCTCGCCTCGCCTCGCCGCCGCGCGCCTCGTCCGGGTTTCCGGGACGATCTGAGCCTCACTTTTCCGCGCGCGCGTCCACGCGCACGCCGCGCCCACGACGCCCGCTCGCGCCGCGCGCGCGCACGAACCATGCCCCAAGTCCCTCTGGTGTGCCACGGGCACTCTCGACCGATCGTCGCGCTGGAATACTCGCGCGTGACGCCGGACGGGGTGTTTTTGATTTCCAGCTCCAAGGATGGCCAACCGATGCTGCGCTGCGGCGACAGCGGAGACTGGGTCGGCACGTTCCAGGGACACAAAGGATGCGTGTGGGACGCCACGCTGAACGGAGAGGCGACGCACGCGGCGACGGCGAGCGCGGATTTCAGCGCGCGGCTGTGGAACGCGATCACGGGGGACGAGTTGCGAACGTTTCAACATAAACACATCGTGAAGAGCGTGAATTTTTCGAACGATGGCGGAAGGTTGTTGACCGGGGGAAGCGAAAAGTTACTGCGGATATACGATTTGAATAAACCGGAAGCGGAGCCGTACGCGATGGCGGGGAGCGCGTCGCAGATTAAGACGGCGAGTTTCATCGCGAACGACGAGCTGATTTTGAGTTCGTGCGCGGAGGATAAGGGGATTCGCGTGTGGGACGTGCGCACGAATACGGTGGTGACGACGCTGAGCACGGAATCGCCCGTGATGTCGATCGAGGTGAGCGCGGATGGGAAGAACATGACGACGGCGGACGGAAAGGACGTGACTTTTTGGGATTTGCAAAACTTTTCCAAGGTGCAAAAGTGGACAATGGAGTACGAGGTCGAGAGCGCTTCGGTGAGTTTGAAGCACAAAAAGTTTGTCGCGGGAGGTCCGGACATGTGGGTGCACTTGCACGACATGGAGACCGGCGCGGAGGAACAGACAAACAAGGGGCACCACGGGCCCGTGCACTGCGTGAGGTTCGCCCCCGATCAAAACAGCTACTGCAGCGGGTCCGAGGACGGTACGATTCGTATTTGGCAAACGATCGAGCCTAAAGATTGAGTCCGGTCGTGTTGTCCTTCTATTAAATTAGTTCTAGTTCTCTAGTGGATTTTGTGAATTGTTGAATCGGAGGTAGACGAACCACCCGACGAACCACGCTCGTCACGCAAATTTCTTCTTGATGTTTTTCACGATCGTCTCCACCCAATCGAGCGCGGAAAACGCGAACCAACCGATGGCGATGATCAGCGCCGAATGTAGCACGCTCAGCATACTCGGCTCAGCCTTGAGAAACGGCTCAACGTACCTCAAGCCGACGAAGAACCACGTGAGCGCGGTGGTTGACCCCACGGCGTAACCCACGATGACTTGCGGTGGCGTGTGATACCCCGTACTCACGCGCAAATAACTCAAAAACATCCCCATTATCACTAAAACAAAGCTCGCCACGAGCTGTCCCGCGTATCCGAGCGCCGGCGCCGCGTCTCGAAAGTACGCCAACGCCGTCGCCGCGTACACGCTCAAATACGACAACGACGTCGCGTGCGAGCTCGGCATCCCGGGATCAGCCTTGATCGCCCCATCCGGTCGCTCGTGATTCAAGACGCGTTTCAAAATCTTCCCATTGACGCTGTTCACGACGCTTCCGAGCAGCGCCCAGCACGTCCCCGCGCTCGGGTCGCGCAGCAAGACCCCCAGCGCCGCGCACGAGACGACGAATTTCGTGCTCTCGTTCACGTACGCCAGGACGGGCGTTTTTTTCGACGAGGGATTTCGCGGCGACGCGCGCGCGTCAGCCGCGTCGTGGGCGCCCGCGCGTGGCGTCGCCGCGCGTCTTCTGGACATCGACATTGGGGACAGTTTAGGAGCGGTCGTCGCGTCGACGACGCGCGAACGGTGGCGAACGAAGGCCGCGCGTGAGCGGAAACGCGTCGTGGATGACGCCCGTACGAGAACCGCGGATGGCGCGCGGACGCGGGCGATTGACATGCACGCGTGGTTATGCCGCGATATCGACGCCGAGGCGCGCTTTATCCGCTTTCGCGTCGGTTGAATTAAATGGTGTAGTGATCGCTAATGACGTCTCGCCTCGTGTTTCGTGTGTCTTGGATCTCAAGCCGCGCGGTCGTAGTATCGATCGAGCGTCTTGGCGGGAATGCGCTTCAAGAGCTCGCGCGGGAAAATTCTAAGCAGCGACCACGCGAGGTCCAAGGCGTCGTAAATGTTCCGTCCTTCGTTACCCTGATTGATGAACTTGCGCTCGAATTTGTCCAAGAACTCGAGGTAAAGCAAATCATCGGAGCTCAACGCTTCTTCGCCGACGACGGCTTTCATAGCCAAGGTGTCTTTGCCGATGGCGTAGTTGGCGTAGAGCTGGTTGGAGACTTCGCCGTGGTCGCGACGCGTCATGCCTTCGCCAATCGCAGACTTCATCAAACGACTGAGCGATGGCAAAACGTTGATGGGTGGGTAGATTTGTCGGTTATGCAACTGGCGGTCGATGTAAATCTGCCCTTCGGTGATGTATCCCGTCAAATCTGGAATCGGGTGCGTGATGTCGTCGTTCGGCATGGTTAAAATCGGCAACTGCGTGATTGAACCTTTTCGTCCTTTGATTCGACCCGCTCGCTCGTAAATCGTAGCTAAATCGGTGTACATATAACCAGGATAACCTCTTCGCCCCGGGACTTCCTCGCGCGCCGCGCTGACCTCGCGCAAAGCGTCGGCATAGGAAGACATGTCGGTTAAAATCACCAAGACGTGCTTCCCGCACTCGTACGCCAGGTATTCCGCCGTCGTCAAAGCGATGCGCGGAGTGATGATTCGCTCAATCGTGGGATCATTCGCGAGGTTCAGGAACAAAACAACTTTCTCCAAACTTCCAGTCCGTTCGAAATCACGACGGAAAAAGTTTGCCGTCTCCAGGTTGACCCCCATCGCCGCGAAGACGATGGCGAAGTCGTCTTCGCCCGCCGACGTGCCCGCGTCTCCCCCCTCCACCTCTCGCCCCTCATCGTCCCGCCGTTTCACCAATCCAGCTTGTCGACAAATCTGCGCCGCAATCTCGTTATGCGGCAAACCCGCCGCACTAAACAATGGAATCTTTTGTCCTCGAGCGATGGAATTCATCACGTCAATGGTCGATATTCCCGTCTGTATCATCTCCTCCGGGTACGTCCTTTCGCTCGGATTGATGCTCGCCCCTTGGATATCCAAATATTTCTCCGCCATCACCGGCGGTCCACCGTCGATGGGATTCCCAGATCCGTTAAAGATCCGTCCCAACATATCCTCGCTCACCGGCGTCTTCAGCACTTCCCCCGTAAACTCCAACTCGGTCCTTTTCCCATCGATCCCGCTCGTGCCTTCGAATATCTGCACCACCGCGCGTTCACCATCGACCTCGAGCACTTGTCCGCGCCTGAGCGTGCCGTCGCCGAGCTTCACGTTGACGATTTCGGCGTACTTTGCGTTCGAAACTTGATCTAAAATCACCAGCGGACCCGCGACGGCGCGCACGGTTCGATACGTCAGCTTCGGGTCGATCGCATCGATCGCGTCGATCGTCGCCTTCGCGGCGGCGATCTGCGTGCGCGCGAAATCGCTCGCGAGCGCGTCCGCGGGCGACATGACGTCGGTTCGCGCGCGCTTCGCGGTGTGAGGTCGACGTCGCGCGCGCCGCGCTCGACGCGTCCGACCGACGACGCGCCGCGCGCGCCGCGCGCCGCCGAATCGCGTCGACCGAATCGCGCGCATCTTCTACGTCGATATTATTACAACGATCGCGCGCGATCGTTCCCTCGCGCGTCGCCTCGCCCGCGTCCCGCGTCCCGCGTCCCGCGTCTCGCGCCCGCCCCTAGTTAAAGTACAGCTCCAGATTCATCCCGTCGTGAATCTCGTAATCGTCCAGCGTGATGTGATCCTTATAAATCGTGTACCACTTCTGTATCCGTATCTTCTCCGGCCGCGTCCCCGTCTGCGCGGCGACGAGTTTCTTTAAATCACCGATGGTGTCGTCCTCGCTGCGCCGTCGAAACAAACCGCGCGCGCGTCAGTCGCGCGTCGCGCGCCCCGTCGGATCGTCGACGCACTTGCACTTGACGCGTATCTTCTTCCCGAGTCGGTCGTTCAGCGTGATCTCGATCATCGTCGCGCGCGCGAGTGTCGTTCGTTCGTTCGTTCGTTCGTTCGTTCGTTCGTTCGGCGTCGCGTCACGTCGCGACGCGGCCGTCGCGCGCGTCGCGCGTCGCGCGATGTCCGGCGCGTTCCAGGCGTACGAGCGCGTCGTCGCGTGCGCCCGCGGCGGCGGTCTGCGCTGGGACGAGATCGCGTTCGTCGCGCGCGGGTCGGGCGAGCGCGCGCGCGTCCCGGCGCGCGACGACGTCGAGGCGACGATCGACGCGACGTGGGCGCGCCGCGGCGCGACGGTGTACGACGCGGCGAAGTTTCGATTCGCGAGCGCGACGACGCGCGACGCCGACGCGACGGACGGCGCGATCGCGCGCGTCGAGTGCGGGCTGACGGATTACAAGACGCTGCAGGGGACGAATTTGGCGGCGAACTGGGACGCGTTCGCGGCGACGAAGACGAGCGACGACGCGACGACGCGGACGACGTCTGGGTGCGGACGAGCGAGCGCGGCGATTGGAACGGCGGCGCGGTTCGCGCACTACGGCATGGCGCTGGGGAATTGCGTGTGCCTGCGGGCGAGCGATGGGAAATTTTTGGCGTTGCGTCGATCGCGAGACGTCGGCGAGGCGCCGGGGGCGTTGGTGTTTCCGGGAGGACACCCCGAGCCGAAGGACGTCGGCTTCGACGGCGACACCGACGCGATGGATGTGTCGAGGTACATGTTCGAGAGCGCGCTGTCGGAACTTCGCGAAGAACTCGGGGTGGACGAGGAGCGCGTGCGGCGTCTGCGATGTCTCGGCGTGACGCTTCGCGTCGTCAACGCGAGGCCGTGCGTCGTGTTTTACGCTCGAACGGCGTTATCGTCGGACGAAATACTGCGGGATTTTTATCCGAACGCAGAGCACGCGTTCGAGAGCACGCGCGCCGTGGCGCTCGCGATCGATGAGTTTGATCGTTCCGCTATGCCGGGCGACCACGTCGGCGCGCTCGATTTCGTCGCCGTCGCGCTCGCGCACGACGACGGCGCCGTCGCGCTCGCCGACGACGACCCGCCCTGGCGCCGTAGTTCATAGAATATATTGTTTGCGTTTCAGTCGTAGTCTCTTTCATCGCGCGCGCGCCGTTCAGCGCGCGTCGAACCGCTTCCGCGTCGTCGTCGCTCGTCGCGCGCGCGCTCGATCCTCGGGCTTCGCGCCGGACCTCGAGCGCCATCGCCGCACTCCTCGATGTCTCCCGGCGCCGGAGCCGCCGCGCCCGCGCGAACGCCGACCAAGCGTTACGCGCAAGACGGTCTGCTACCCCTGAACCACGCGCGACCGCCGAAGACGCCGCAAAACGCGGAAGATGGCGCGCGATCCAACACCGCCGCGGACGATCAAAATCTAAAGTCGCCCGCGGATGACGCGACGAACGAACCGAGCGTGCGCGACATCGTGCGCGCGAACGCGGAAAGAGCGGGGGCGCGGCTGCGCGCGGAAATGCAGGCGAATGCGCGAAGGGAGGCGGCGAGCTCGAGCCAGACGCTGGAGGAACAGCACGCGCGGGTGACGGCGTTCTTGGCGACGCACCCACACGCGGGACCGTCATTAGACGCGCACAAGCGCATATATCAATTGATAGAGGGATTTCCGACCGTGAAAAAGATGATGGATCGCTCGCCAGGGTTGCGCGGGATGCTCGGGAGCGAACGAGGATTGGCGGAACTGACGCGCGTGTTGTCCAACGGAGGCGAAGGCTTGGCCGAATTGGCGCAAAGTTTCGGGAGCTTGGATGCGAACGAGAACGGGCACGCGAAGAGTGCGGATGATTACATCGCGGATTTAAAGATTCTGGAGCAGGCAAAGATTGAGTTGAGGACGTTTCGCGAGCGACAGGAGAATTACATCACCACCGGTATGGCCGCGCCGGTGGTGGCGCCGAGCGCCGACGACGACGAGCAGTATTTATTAAGTATCGCGAGACGCGGGACGAACGAAGAAACACCGTCTTATATCGACGTGCATCTTCGCGCACAAGCGACGAACATGGATACCGCGGTTCCTTTCGTCATCGCGATTGTAGGCTCGACGCTCGCCGCATTGGGCTTAAATCTATTTTATTTCTTGGTGTCTTTTGTCACGATCACGGCGTTGATACTCGTGGCGCACCGACATGCGAGTTCGCAAGTGACGTACATGTACGGCAAACGAAGGATAGGTACGTCGGCCGCGATGACTGTGCATGCCATAGTGCTCGCGTGTGCGTTGCAGTTTTTCTTTGTGTACGTGCCGTTGTTCTTCGGCGTCGCACCGATGACGTGTTTGATCACTACTTTTGAGTTTGTTTTCACGCCCTGGTTGTTTTACAAAACATATGTTATCGGTCCGGGCTTCGTGCCCACCGGTGTGAGTGATTTTGCGTCGTGGGCGGCGACGATGGAACGCGTGAGCGCGACGCAGGGTGGATCCTCGGTCGCGGAGAACGCATCAAAGATGATGATCAACAACCGATATTGCAAGACTTGTCACTGCGCCAGGCCGCTGCGGTCGAAGCACTGTCCCTTCTGCAATCGTTGCGTGGAAAAGATGGATCACCACTGCCCGATTACGATGACGTGCATTGGTGCGAGGAATCAGCGCTGGTTCTTCATGGCAGTACTCTCGATGTTCATCGGTCAGTGTGGATTTCTGCACGTGAGCCACCTGTTTTACAGGATGCTCGTTGATATCGAAGCTCCGCGCGTCGGTGGCACTGGATTTATGCCCACAGTCGTGACACATTTTTACGTCGTGTTCAACCGCCCGTTCGGCATGATTTTGTACGCGATTGCTTTCTTGTTCACGATTTACTGCGCCGGCATCCTCGTACGCATGTTCATCGGCGTCTGCGTGAATCTCACAGTGAACGAGATGGAAAACGCGGCAAGATATGAATATCTCCAATCGGGCGATCCTGATCGTCCGTATCGCAACGTCTTCGATGCCGGGCCGCGGATCAATTGCATTCAGTTTTGGCGCGACACCGATAAAAAACGCGACTGGGACGGATTTTACGTCGCCGCCAAGGAGAAAAAGGCCGACTTACCCGTGGCGCCAAAATTTAGCTATTCTTGGTTTCACAGCACCGCACCAAGATTCTTGCGCGCGGTGTTTCAATTTCACTCCGATACCGTGCGATCGCACGGTCACGGTCACTCGCACGGCCACGGTCACTCGCACGGCCACGGCGACGAATGTCAACACGACCATCCGCACTCACTGAACCACCCGGGCGACAGCGCGGTGTGAGTGCGCCAATAGAAACTGATAGCGGGCATAATAAAAAGAGATTGTGTAATGACGACCTAATACGTCGCGCACGATTCACTCGATTCACTCGATTCGCTCGATTCCCCGCCGCGCTCTGCTTTGCTGTATCCGCTCGTCTCGTACGCGCGCGGCCGCACATGTCGGCTTCGAAACGTCCCGGCGCGCGTCCGCGTGCGCACGCGCGCCTCGACGATCGCACCGCCTTCGCTTACGACCTTGAGGCTGCCAATTACGACGACGACGCGAGTAAGTACGGCAAACGTCGTCGTTCCAGTCGCCATGGATTTGCCAACTGTAATCAGTTTTTGAACACTCTGCGCGCGCTATTCGCGCCCACGAGTCGCGTCAACGTCGCACGTTTATGCTGCGCGATCGCAGTGACTGTATTGCTCGCGCAAGTGGCGTCGAAATCGTCGGAGACGGCGTCGCCGACGCGCGTGGGTACGGAATTAGATTTGGGTTTGCTGCAGGTTGAACCTCCAAAGGGACGCCGAGGCGAAGCCTTGGCGCCGAGCGCGACGAAACGATACGCGAAGAGCGCGGATGATTTGCGACGAACGAACGGAGGGTACAGTAGTGGTGCTCCGCGGAACAGGGCGAAGCTGATCCCGCGAATCGTGCATCAGACGTTCAAGTCGCGCGGGACGCTCACGGAGAAGGACAAGGCGATGATGCAGACGTGGCGAGCGCAGAATCCAGAGTGGGAGATACGGTTCTACGACGACGAGGACTGCACGCGGTTCGTGCAGGAGCATTTTCCGGATTATTACGATGCGTATGCGGCGTTGGTGAAGAAGGTAGAACGGAGCGATTTCTTTCGGTATTTGGTGATTTTGAAGCACGGCGGCGTGTACGCGGACATCGACACTGAGTGTCGAAAGCCTTTGGATGATATGATCGATGCGAAGGACACACTGATCGTCGGCTGGGAGAACGAGTTCGAATCAGACGCAAAGGCGTACTCGAGACACTTCGTGCGAAGACGACAAGTGTTGAATTGGGCGTTCGCGGGCGCGCCAGGGCATCCCGCGCTCCTCGCCGTCGCCGAACACATCAACGCTGGTGCGAAGCGAGTGTTCACCAAGGCTTCGAATCGTAACACGCTAGAGCGTACGGGACCGGGTGCGTTTACTGATACCATCATGTCGCACTTTGAAGGGCTTCGTACGGGTGGGAAGACGTTTTGGAACGTTCGAGTGTTGCCGAAAGTCGTGCTCGGCACGCATCCGCTCGGCGAGGAGGGCGTGAGCCAAAAACACCCAGACGTCGTCATCGCGCACAGATACTCGGGTGGGTGGAAGAAAAAAACTGGCTGGAATGGGAAGAGGCGCTGGTATGACCACATCGCGATTCTCTGGCACTCGATCATGAGCGATCTTCCGGCGTACCGCGAGAAGCTTGCGGCGCGAGACGAGCACTTTCAAATGCCCTTGGTCGATCCGAAGAGGGAGTACCCGGTGACAGCGCTCTGGGAGCCCGCGTTCGATCTCATGACGCCATTGGTTGGCACGATGGAGGAAAACGACGCGTCATCAAAAAGCGAGCATCGCAGCGCGGAAGGGTACTGGTTGACACTGTACGGTAGACCGAAAGTGGTGACGCACAGCCCTCTGCGCGCCGGGCAAAATCCGGCGGAAATCCTTTTTGCCGGTTTGGAGCGACACGCAGGGAAACACATTCCTGAGCGCGCCGTCTTTATTGATATTGGTGCCGGTTTAGGGTATTATTCCAACGCAGCCGCATCCCACGGGGACGACGTGTACTCGTACGAGTGGGATGAGACGTTATTAGCAAACTTTAAGACGTCAGTTGAGTACAACAACTTTGGCGACCATGTGAAAATCAGCGCGGATTTGGGCGAATTGAAGAGCGGCGAGGCGTTTAGGGATATGCTTCTCAAGACGAAAAAGATAGACGCCATGCGTATCGCAGGTCGAGGGTATGAGATGGACATTTTAGACGGTTTCAAGATGTTTGTGGCGGCGGGTGATTTTCCTATGGCGTTACTTTTGGAGATGCGCCCGGCGCTCATTGAGGCGTCAACAAAGCATTCGACCGAGGACATCATCGCCATGTTTCAGTACTTGTGGAGCAATGGCTACACTGATATTGGGCACGTGGGTCCGGCGTGTGATGGGCGGGGCGTGCGCAAAATCAAGACAAAAGGGCTTAAAAGTCAGTTTGAGAACACGGCGTGGTGCAGAATCGACATTGCGAGCGTCAAAGGCGTCCTCAGCGCCATGAGCGAGGATGAGTTTGAAACCATCATCATGTTCTCAGATAGACATTGAATCGTTTATTTATTTATTCGCGTTGGACTATTGAGATAAGTCGTGCGCGCCTTCGCCGCGCGTCGTTTGAAACTCACCTCACGGCGTTCGGCGTCCTCCATCGCGCGTCGCCGCCCCTCCTCCGCGCGCGCGTCCGCTTTAAGTCTGCGCGATCTTGCGAGTTCTATCTCGTTTCGACGCTGCTTTCTGACCTTGTTTTCGACTACCACCTTGTGTGGCGCGATCGGAAGTGCGACGATCGCGTCGGACATCTTCTCTGGGGGGCGCAGCGTTCGTGCGGCTTCGCGAAGTTGATCGTCGGCGACCAGGCGCAACGTCTGATACACCTCTTCCTCCCACGAGCGTCCTCGCCGACGTGCACAATCGAACGTGCGCGCGCACTCTGACTTGACGTGTGCGCACGTCGCATCGCGATCGTCCGAACACTCGCTCTCAATGCGCGCGAAGACGATGGCTTTGAGCGTCAACGTCGCGAGCCCACTCGCTGGCGCGCAGTCGAGCTCGACGAATCCTCGCAACAAGCGAAACAATCCACCGCGAGCGAGGCGCGCGACACTCGGGGCTGGATCGCGACACACGCGCGCGCATACTCTGATGACGTCTCGAACGACAGTTTCGTCGTCACCCGCGACCGTTGCAGACGCTACGCACGCGCACGCCGCCTCGAGAGCCGCGGTCAACGCCGCGAGGCGAACAGCGATGGGTCCGTCAAGGTAGCGCGTCGCACTTTGCACGCGCTCCGCCAACGACGCATCACATTTGTCAATTCCTGTAATCGCTAAGATGGCACCATGCATACGAAGACGCGCGGACGCGTCGCGTTGTGCCGCACAACTAAATCTTCACACCGCTGCGTTTATTTTTACATGCGTCGTCGTCGTCTCAATCGTCTATCCATGTCATTCGTTCCTGATATCGCTCAGGATGTTTTCGATATCATCCTTCGTAACGACGCCATCGGCGCCCTTTTGCGCAGCCAAACCGGACAGTCTCTGCATGAGCTTATCCTTGAACCCGGCGAACGCGCTCGCCATGTTCATCTGCTGATTCATCGGAAGCGTGGCGAACGCCGCCATCGAGGCGTTTTCCAAACTCTCTCCACTCGCCGCATCGAGCGCACCTTGCGCCTCCAATATCTCCCGCATCGTCGTCGGTACGTCCGCGCCGCACCCATCGCCCTCGCACTCGTCGTCATCGTCATCGTCGTCGCCCTCGCGTCGCCAACGAAACACCCCGTCCTCGTCGGCGTGCGTCAGCTCGCGCGCCTCTCCGCTCAGAAACGACACCTTCCGCAATTCCGCCTCGAACCCATCCCGCGCGTCGTACAACAACGCGAACGCCGTCCCCGCCTTCGCCTCCCCCTCCGCGTCCCCTTCGCACACGACGCACGGCCACCACGTCACCGCGACTTCGGTTTCGTCCTCGTCTCGCGCCTCGCCGTCCTCGCCCCCCTCCCCCCGTCCCGGTTCCACCTCCCACTGCACCTCCAACCGATCGCCCGCGCGCACGCGCCTCCCGAACCGATCCACCGCCACCTCGACCGCCGCGCGTCCGTCGCTCGCCGCGTCGTCCGCCCTCGCGCGCTTCACCGCCGCCCCGTCGTCCCTCGTCGCGTCTTCGCCATCCTCGCGTTCGCGTCGCACCGTCGCGCTCGACATCCTCGCGCGGTCCTATCGCTCGCGCGTCGCGCTTCGGTCGTCGCGTCCGTCCGCGTCGCCGTCGCCGTCGTCGCGCGTCCGCGTGTCGCGCCGCGCGCGCCGCGCAACCATCCGTCGCGTCGTTCGAATCGCGTTTTGAAATTTGAATTCAAACCGTCGGTGCGAATGCGAAAAAAACGCGATACGAACCGTCGCACCCCTATTTTTTTAGGGTCGCGCGAAACGACGCTTCGCGACGCTTTGCCGCTTTGCCGCGCGTCGACCGCGACGCGCGACACACGACGACGACGACGACGATGATGACGACGACGACGACGACGACGACGCTGACGACGCTGACGACGGCGACGCGAGGGACGGCGCGACGCGCGACGCGAACGGTCGCGCGCGTCGCGCGACCGACTTTCGCGAGGGCGACCGCGGTCGGCGGGGCGTCGCGGACGCGAACGACGCGCGCGCGACGGGGCGGCGCGGTGGTGACGCGCGCGGACGCGCTGGCGCCGCCGGCGGTGTTCGACGCGGCGTGCGCGGCGAGCGAGAAGAAGAGCGCGCAGGCGCCGACGACGACGCTGACGCTGGGGTTCGCGGCGGGGGCGTTGATTGGCTTGGGCGCGCTGCTCATGACGTGCGTGGGGGGGGCGTCGCCGGCGTTGGCGGCGAATAATCCCGGGTTGAGCGCGTTCGTGAAAGGCGCGATCGGGCTCCCGGCGGGGCTGACGATGGTGATTCTGACGGGCGCGGAGCTGTTCACGGGGAACGTCTTCGTGATGCTGAGCGGGGCGCTGAACGGCGTCGCGAACGAGCGTCAAGTGGCGCGGTCGTGGGCGCTTTCGTACGCTGGGAACTTTGCGGGCTCGGTGTTCATGGCGTACATGGCGTACACGGCGATGACGGCGGCGTCGCCGGCGGCGAGCGCGGCGGCGGTGGGGATCGCCACGGCGAAGGCGTCGCTGCCGTTTGTCGCGGCGTTCACCAAGGGCGTGTTGTGCAACTGGCTCGTGTGTCTCGCTGTTTGGGGAACGATGGCGACGACGTCGGTGGCGGGGAAGATTTTGGCGATCTTTTGGCCCATCACCATGTTCGTCGCGCTCGGTTTCGAGCACAGCGTGGCGAACATGTTTTTGATTCCGCACGGGATGCTCCTCGGCGCAAACGTTTCGTGGGCGCAGATGATGACGGGCAACATCATTCCGGTGACGCTAGGGAACATCGTCGGCGCCGCAGTCTTCGTCGCGGGCGTGCACTGGCTCGCGTACGGTAAGAAGTGAAAGATATTTTGATCGTTCGATTCGATTCGCAAGTAACCCCTGGTGTAATTAATTTCAACGACGACGATTTCTATGACTGTACGAGGCGCTCTTCTAATAGCGGATGATGGCGTCTTCGGGATAACCGAGCGCTTTCAGCGCTGGAATGCACGTGTCTTCCTCGAACGCAGGTGGCCCACACATCACGGCGATGTGCGACGAACCGTTGGACGGGAAGCCGTGTTGTTGGATGATGGGCAAACTTATGCGCCCGTACGTGACGCGATCCGAGCTCCACTCCGGGCCAGTCTTCCTGTCCGCCGCCCACGTCTCCTTGGAAATCATGTAGTGCACTTTAAACCGCCCCTTATGCTCGCGCTCGAGACGATCGAGGGTATACTTCAATAGCACATCGTCTTCCGTTTTGTTGGCGTAAATGAAGGAAAGTTCCGTTTCGTCCTTCTCGTCCGCGAGAACGGCGACGATGAGTTGCAACATCGGCGCGACGCCCGTGCCGCCGCCCAAGAGCGTCATCTTCTTCACCGGCGGCAAGTCTTTTTTGTCGATGCTAAACAATCCCTGACCGAGATACTTGATGTGACCAACTGGGCCTTTGACGTCAATCTTGTCACCCTCGTTGAGATGGTGAAGGTATTGTGTCAACGCCCCGCCCTCGGGGTACGCTTCGTGGACGTCGGAATAATAAATCTTAATCACCAGTTCCACAGCCCCAAGGGTGCCGTTGAGCGAGGAAGGCGTGTACGCGCGCATCACCTTCTTGCCATTCCACTCGCCTCGTAAATATACATGATAACCCACGGGCATACCACACTGATGCTCGTCGCTTTCGAGCTTCAAACGCAAAAGAATGGAATCGTGCGACAGCGGAATTTTGTTTTCAATCTTGAGCTGTAACCATTTCTTCGGGTTCAGCCCGAGTGGAGCGTTTTCGGGCACGATATGCTTTGCACCCGCCCACATGCGATCGAAAGCCGCCGCTTCCGCGGCTTCACCGAGTAACATCTGGCCGAACGCCTCCTTGTGTTCTTCGTAAAACTTGACGAGATGCACCGGGCCACGTTTGGGCATCGCCGGGAACTCACGCCTGGGCTCGGTTTCGACTCGCTCAATTTCGACCGACACATCACTTGAAGCCGCCTGATCTTCCGCACTTCCGACGTCGCCGATATAAAAAGGTTCGAGCTGCTTCCAAGCCTTGGCGCTGTGCACGGCTTCGAAATCCTCCGTGGTGTCTTCGCCCGCATTCATGGTAATACTCGCATTACCTCCCGGATGCAGACCTTCCTTCAAGTACGCGTTGACGTCATACACCTTACCTTTAACGACAATCCAGCAGTCGTCTTCAGTGTTGTGTTTCTCCACCTCCTCCATGGTGATGTATCTGACATTTTTCTTCGGCGCGGCGGCGACGACGGGCGCTTCGTCGGCGGCGTCATTCTTCTGCGAAACTTCTACTTTCTCCGTGTTTACGATCGTCACTTGCACTTCTGAGGCACTCGCACCCACATGCCGTTCTTCACCCGCTCGCGCGGCTTCGAGCGCTTCGATCACTGGCTTCCATCCGCCGGCTTCGTTACCCATCCAGCCACCCTTGAGCGCGCCCGGCTCCGTCGGATGTTCGCATCGAATGTACTTTTGTGCTCTATCGCTCAGCGCCGCGACCGACAGCTTCACGCGGAAGTAGCAATTATTGCCCATACCCATGAGATTCCACGTAAAATCTCGCGGCTGCGTGTTGTTCGCTTCGTCCCACGCCCGACACATCACCTCCTTGGCGCTCGCGAGTTCGACGGTGGCGACGTCCAAATCCCAAAAGATCCAGCACCAGTGCTTGCCGTACATCGTCGGTGCGAATGGACGACGAATGTTGGCCAATCTCCAGGTGTAACCACCGTCAAGGCTCACCTCAACGCGCGTGATCGCGCGTCCTCCGCCCGTGTACGCGTACCCTTTCACTTCGTACCGCTCGCGGTCGAGCGGCACGCACTCGTCGTGCGCGGGCGACGCGATGGCGCTGTTGATGTTGAGCTCGTTGAAAATGTACTCCGGCTTCTCCCACCAGTTTTGCTTATCCGCCATCGCCGCGTCCACGCCTGGAGGCATGATGCGGTTATCGCGGAAATGATAAAAGTTGTCGCTCGGATGCTCCGTGACGCGAATCGTCGTGAGGTACTTGATCATTCTGCCGCCGATGTAGCCGGGGATGATCAAGCGCACGGGAAACCCGTGATCGGGTCGAAGTGCCTCACCGTTTTGCGCGTAACACACCATGACATCTTGCGCCGGGTCGAGCGCCTTGCTCAAGGGAATGCTCGTTCCGTACGTTCCATCCTTACCCTTCGGCAGCTCCCCCTTCGGTCCCTCAAAGCACACAAAGCGTCGCTTCGCCGTCACCTCGGTCACCCCGCACTCGGCGAGCAAAATCCGCAGCGGCACCCCGGTCCAGAGCGAGTTCGACAATCCAGCCGCGCCCCATCCGAATCCAATCGTCTTTTCATACATATTCTGCTCCTTTCTCCGATTTCCCGCGCACACGAGCAAGCACGGCATCGTCATCGCCGGCTTGCGCAACAACGCGTCCATCCCGTACGTCCTCCCCTTGCCCGAGTCGCTCACCTCCACCCTCACCTCGTGCGCGTCCCACGCGATGTTCTGCGCCGCCCCGTGATTCCTGACGAAGTGCAGCTCCGCCGGCGTCACGCTCCCCGCCTCCATCAGCGCTCGCAGCGGAGGCTCGCAGTTGAACGGGTGCGTCCCCGTCAGGCGCACCAGGCTCGGGTGTCTCGCCACCCAGTGATCGGGCGTGTTCAGGTCGCGTCCGTCCGCGCGCGCGCCCTCCGCTTTGGCCCTCGTCAGCGCGCCGCGATGTCCATCGCACGCCAGCAGCGCGCGCTGCACGTCGACGTCGTCCATCGGCAGCGCGCGCGGTCCCGCGCGCGCGCATCGCCCGTCCTCGTTTCCCTTGACGCGCGCGCCGCGCGCGCCGAACGCGCCCATCGCGACTCGCGCGCGACGCTCGACGCCTCGAAACGCTCGACGCTCGACGCGCGTCCTCGCGCGTCGTCCGTCGTCGTCGCGTCGCGTCGGAATCTGCCGCCGCGCGCGTCGTCGCGTCGTCGACTCGACGTCGTCGACGTCCCGCCGCGCCGGTTCGACTCCGCCGACGTCGCGACGTCGCGGTCGGCGCGACCCCGACGCGCGCGCGCCGACCCGACGGCGCGATCGCGCGAGTCACGATTCGTCGCGCGCGTCGTTTTTTTTTTTCTCGCCGGCGTCGCGTCCCGCCGCGCCGCGCGATCGGTCGACGCCCCGGCGACGGGTCGCGCGACAAAGCGTCGCGAAGCGTCGCGACCGCCGACGCTTCGCGTCGCTTTGACCTCGTATGGGCAAACAGTCACACGCGTGTGTCGACCGCGCGTCCGACGCGCGTCGGCGCCGCACACCGCGACGCTCGGTCGCGAGCGCGCGCGCGTCGACCTCCGGACGCGAGCGAACGCGCTCGAGCGCGCGGCGCGTCGAGCGACGCGAGGGCGCGTCGAGCGACGCGAGGACGCGGCGCGAGGGATCGCGGGACGACGACGACGACGATGGACGCGGCGCGAGGGACGGCGACGACGGCGACGACGGTGAGGCGCGCGGTGCGGGCGCGCGGAGGACGCGCGGTGCGCGAGACGCGCGGCGCGCGGGCGCGGGACGCGCGACGAGGGACGCCGCGGGCGGTGGTGGAGCCGGAGGGGGCGTCGGCGGGCGACGCGTCGGCGTCGGCGTCGGCGGGCGACGCGTTGAAGTGGCAGGCCGAGGACGCGGCGAGCCTGAGGGCGCATAACGAGGAAGCGATCGCGAAATATGCAAACTTTCCGGAGTTGGATAAGCCGGACGCGCACGTGGCGCGAGATGCGGATGGGTACTACGTCGTGAAGGAGGAGTGGCGAAAACCGACGAATCCCTTTGAAAAGTTGAAGCTCGCGAAGGATCCGATGCGAGAGTTGATCGGGATGAACGGGATCGAGGAGATGGCCAAGGCGAGCGCGGCGGATTTCAAGGCTTGGGACGAGGCGTTGAATGACCCGGACGAGACCGATCAACGACCGAAGTGGGCGGGTTTGTTTCATCGACGCAAAGGACACTACGGGCGATACATGATGCGACTCAAGCTTCCGAACGGACTCATTAACTCGACGCAGATGCGATATTTGGCGAGCGTGATTAAAAAGTACGGCGAAGATGGGTGCTGCGACATCACGACGAGACAAAACATTCAGCTTCGTGGGGTTGAGTTGAAGGATGCGCCCGAAATCTTGCGCAAACTCGAAGAGCTCGGTATGTGCTCGTTGCAAAGCGGGTTGGACAACGTGCGCAACGCGACGGGGAACCCGCTCGCGGGTTTTGATCCGCAAGAAATCGTCGACACGCGACCTTACACGCTCGCCATTCAAGATTACGTCACCGGTGGTGGGCGCGGGAATCCAGCCATCGCTAACTTGGGGCGTAAGTGGAACGTGTGCGTCGTCGGCAGCAGCGACTTTTTCGAGCATCCGGACATCAACGACTTGGCCTTCATTCCAGCGATGAAGGATGGCAAGTTCGGATTCAACATGATCGTCGGTGGCTTCATATCTTCTCAGCGCGCAGCGGAGTCGGTCTCTCTCGATGCGTGGATCCCTGAGAACGAGCTTGTCGCCGCGACGCACGCCGTGTTGACGACGTTTCGCGATTACGGCCATCGCGGCAACCGCCAAAAGTGCCGCATGATGTGGCTCATCGACGAGATGGGTTTGGAAACGTTTCGCACCGAAGTTGCGTCGCGCATGCCAACGGGAGACTTGGCGCGCGGCGCCGAAGTGGATCTCATCGACCGAGAGTCTCCGCGACGCAGTTACATCGGCGTGCACGCGCAAAAGCAAGAGGGCTTGAGCTGGGTCGCCGCTGCCGTGCCGGGCGGACGTATGCAACCGGAAGATCTCGCGGAGATGGCTGATCTCGCGGACAAGTACGGCGAAGGTGAGATTCGACTCACCGTCGAGCAAAACTTTATCATTCCCCACGTGCCGAACGATAAGATTGACGCCATTCTCCAAGAGCGTTTGTTTCAAGAGTACACGCCGTTCCCGGGCAAACTTGTGTCCAACATGGTGGCGTGCACCGGAAATCAGTTCTGCGGATTCGCGCAAATCGAGACGAAGCGACAAGCGCTCGAAATGGCGGAACACTTGGAAAGTTGCTTAGAACTTTCGAAGGACGTGCGCATGATTTGGACAGGTTGCCCGAACTCTTGCGCTCCGGTGCAAGTGGCGGACATTGGCCTCATGGGCGCGCAGGTGAAGAATCCGACGGGCGAGAAGGGCATGGTACCAGGGGTGAACATCTTCATCGGTGGTACCGTCGGGCCGAACGGCCACTTGAAGGAAGCGCCAGAAATCGCAAAGGTCCCGTGCTCAGAGTTGAAGCCGGTTCTGGAACAGATTATGATTGAGAGGTTTGGCGCGACGCGCAAGGCGACGCCGACGCCGAATCCGGGGCGAGCGTCGCGCTGGAAAATCAACAAATCTGCGCAGTATACCAAGGGTGTCCCTAAAGCCATGGGTAAGGCGACGCACATTTGCACCGGATGTGGTTACATTTATCAAGAGACGAAGAAGTTCGACGAGTTGCCGGATGACTACGTCTGTCCGTCGTGCAGCGCGCCGAAGTCCAAGTTTGAAGCGATGAAGCAGGAAGAGACGCCCACGAGCGCTCGCCCGGTCGTGGAGTACCCCGAAGGCACGCTCGCGACGCTGAAGAACGGCGAAACCGTTGAATTGAAGCTCGTTGAGAAGGAACAAGTGACGTCGAACACTGTACGCCTTCGATTTGAACTCCCGTCGCCGGAGCACATCCTCGGACTTCCCGTCGGGCAACACGTGACGGTGACCATCGACGGCGTGTCTCGTCCGTACACTCCGATCACGCGCGATGCGGACAAGGGTTTCATGGACCTTCTCGTGAAGATTTATGATCAAGGCGCGCTCACGCAAAAGCTCAACGCCGTGGCCGTGGGATCTACCGTAGCGTTCGAAGGACCGAATGGGTTGGTGACGTACAGCGCTCGCGGCGAATTTTCTACGCGCAATCCGGCGACGGGCTCTGTGGCGAAGAAATCATGCAAGAACATCGCCATGATCGCCGGTGGTACTGGCATCACCCCTATGCTTCAAGTCATTCGCCAAATCTTCAACGATGTCGGGGACACGACGCGGGTCAACTTGTTATTCGCCAACGTCTCCTCGGCGGATATTCTCTTGAAGAAGGAGCTCGACGAGCTCGCGAGCGCGCACAAAAACTTGACGGTGCACTACGCGATCGACAAGGATGAACCAAACTGGAACGGCGAGGTTGGATACGTTTCAGAGGAAATGATCAAGAAGTGCGACTTGCTGAAGCGAGGTGGCTTGATGGACAAATTGTTTTCATCCGCCGACGACACCGCGGTCCTCGTGTGCGGCCCGCCGGCGATGGTTGAGAAAGCCGTTGTGCCCGCGTTGGACGCACTGAATGTCTCTACAGATTCTCGAATTTTCTTTTAAGACAAAGCGAACAACTACATAGTTTACTCACAATTCATCAGCTCACGTCGTTTGTCATTTAAAATCAGTCGACGTCTAAAACATGTTGCGCGGCGCGCGACTGCTTCCGGCGTTCGTTTGCGCACATGAGACTCGATAAGTTAGGAAAGAAGAGGAATAAGAAAATTACAAGCAACGTCTCCGTAACAAGGACGCGTGTGCACGGTTCATCTATCTACAATTTGTTTTCCCGATGAAGTTGATCGCGTCGAAAGTCGCGCGTTGCGCGCTTACGCATATTGCGCTGCGGCGGCGTTTTGCTTCTTGTAATCGTACATCGTACCGGCAGTGGCGACGATGATAGAGAACGCGATGAAGAAGCTCATCGTGCCGACGAGCGCTTGCGGCAAGCGGTCGTAGGTGACGACTTCGAAGGTGCAAGAAGAATCGTCGCCGTATCGCACGTAGCCGCTGGAGTCCGATTCCAAGACTTGGATAAAGTACTTGGCCGGCGCGATGTTCAACGGGAGCGGGATGTCGACGTTACCAGTCGCCGACCCGCCCGTGATGCCCGCTTTGAGATAGTCGGCCTCGACCACGGTTTGCTTGCATCGCTTGTTCTTGTTGACGATGTCTTTCTTCTTGCGCCACGGCTTGGAGGCGAGTTCGGAGTCGTCGTAGCACAACTTCACCATCATCGTGTTCCCCGACGTCGTGGAAGCACCGGTCCACGCCACGTTGATGGAGTTCAAACCACCCTGCGCTTTCTACGAACGTGAAAAACAAATAATCAAGTCAGTCTTCGAATCACGAACGAAATCGCCAGCGTCGCCGCGCCCGACCCCCAAAGGACACTCGCGCCGGTCGAACGCTTATCCGCCCTCGCGTCGTCTCCGCCCGCGCGTCGTCCCCACGCCACCCACGCGTCCACTCGCGCGTCGAGCGCGCGCCCGAATGCGTTATTTCTCGCGCGGTCGCGCGCACACGCACCGAACCAGCCGCGCACGCCCCGCCGTCGATCGTCGTCGTCACGCCGAGCGTGTTCGACGACATCTCGCTGTACTTGGTGAACGCGTGCGCGCCGTCCGCGAGCATCGCCGTGGCGGCGAGACCACCGATCAAGAGCTTCTTCAATTCAACCATCGTCGTTCGTGCGTCGTTCGCGCGTCGTCGTCGTCGTCGCGGGCGCGTCGAGGAGTGTCGACATCGGCGCGACGCGCGGCGTTTCGGGACGCCAAGCGTCGCCAAAGGGCGACCGTTGGTGACCCTTCGTTCCAAGCGTCACACGGCTAAACATCGTTTATATACGCGCGTCGACCCGGTTTATTTTATTAACTATTACGCGTACGCGTGTAAGTTGTATTTTTACCTTGAATACGTAAAAACACGATGAGGGTTTCGTGAATGTTTTATGCGTCGTCGCGACGGGACGCGACGCGGTGCGACGCCGCGCGTCACTCCACAGCGCGTCAGCGAGCACGCCGCGACCTCGAATCGCGACAGCGCACGCGCGAAATGGCGATCACTAAAGAATTCAATGTCCCCGTGGACAGGTGCGTGTGGTTCGAGGCGCGCGCGAACGTGGGGGGGGGTTAAAGCGACGACGATGCGTCGCGGTTGTGTCGAAACGACGTGGTCGAATCGAGCGCGTGTGCGGTCGCGCGCGATGGCGACGCGGCGCTCGAACGCGTCGATAACGATGAAAGATATATTTGTTTATGCTTTCATGCCCGCGAGACTGACGTGTAACGCGCGGTGCCGTCGTACGTGGCCACAGCGAGCACAAGGCGATGAAGCTGAACGTCTTCAGCTTTGATCGCCCGCACCACTTGTCCTTCCACATGTCCTGGTTGGGTTTCTTCATCTCTTTCGTCTCGACGTTCGCGGCGGCGCCGATGATTCCGGTGATTCGTGAAGACTTGGGTCTCACGAAGCCGCAGCTCGGGAACGCTGGTTTGGCGGCGGTGACGGGTACTATTATTTGCCGCGTGCTGATGGGTACGGTGTGCGACCTCATCGGCCCGCGACTCGGTTTGTCGGTTATTCTTTTGGCCACCGCGCCCTTCTGCTTCGCCATGGCCATGGTGCAAGGCTTCGAAGGTTTCCTGATCTGCCGTTTGGGCATCGGTCTGGGTCTCGCCACGTTCGTGGCGTGCCAGTTCTGGATGTCTTGCATGTTCAACAGCAAGTGCGTCGGTCTCGCCAACGCGACCGCCGCGGGCTGGGGTAACTTGGGCGGCGGAGTCACGCAATTCTTGATGCCGGGCATCTACGCCATCTGCTACTCGGCGACCAACAGCCGTGCGTTCACTGCCTGGCGTTGGGCGTACATCTTCCCGGGCATGTGCCACACCGTAGTCGGTTTGATGGTCATGTACCTCGGCCAAGATTTGCCGGATGGTAACTACAAGGTGCTCACGACTTCGGGCGCGCTCGAAAAGAAGTCCTCCATGAAGGTCAACTTGATCGGCATGAAGAACTACCGCATGTGGTGCATGGTCGCCACCTACGGTTTCTGCTTCGGCGTTGAACTCACGATGAACAACATCGTCGCCGGTTACCTCTTTGATCAATTCGGCGTCTCCCTCTCTGTCGCAGGCGTGTTGGCGTCTTGCTACGGTATGATGAACTTGTTCGCCCGCTCCGTGGGTGGCATCATCTCTGACTGGTCTTCTAACCGCTTCGGTATGCGAGGACGTCTTTGGACTTTGTGGTCCACCCAAACGCTCGAAGGTGTGCTGTGCATCTTCATGGGTCTCTCCAAGGACAACTTGGGCGCCACCATCGCGTTCATGGTGTTCTTCTCCATTTGCGTGCAGGCGTCCGAAGGCGCTTCTTACGGTATCGTGCCGTTCATCTCCCGCCGCGCTCTCGGTGTCGTCTCTGGTTTCATCGGTGCTGGCGGTAACGCTGGTGCCACCATCGCCACCGCCGCCTTCTTCACCAAGGATTCCATTGAGACGTACGAAGGTCTCCAGTACCTCGGTTACACCGTCATCGGCGTCACCGCTTTGGTCATCCCGATTCACTTCCCAATGTGGGGCTCCATGTTCTTCCCGGCATCCAAAACGGCCACGGAAGAGGACTACTACATTCACAACGAGTTCACTCCGGAAGAAATCAAAGCTGGTCTCGCCGCTCCGGTCCAAAAGTTCTGCAACAACTCTCGCAACGAGCGCCCGGTTTGGAAGCGCGAGCAAGATGCGGTTGAAGCCTCCGCGTAATTCTTTTTTACTCTCGCGTCGCAAGAGTGCATCGTTTATAAAAAATCACCTCTACGTAGTGTGTAACATAACTCTTATTGCAAACTCTCCACGAACAGCCGACGTCTGGGGCGACGCGCGAAATTGATCAACAAATTGTCTTCCTACAAATTCAACTCTACGCTCTATCGCTGCCCGCCTTCGGCGGACGGTCCCACTTCGAGTCTACGCTGCACCTCCATCAATATGTGCGTCCCGATCCCCGCGGCGAAACCAATCGCCGTACTCTTAGTCGCGATCGTCACCGCAGCGGTCACCATGACGAGATACTTCTGGTGCTGATGCCATCCGGGTTTCGTCTTCAAGCCCATGCCAATGAGCTCCAAACTCGACGAAAATAACATGACTCCTAATATAGTCTTCGGAAAGTGCTCCAAGAGCTTCGTTAATGAGCTCCCGAATAATAAACCGAGGGCAAGCTTGCACAAGCCGAGGAACACGATCGATCCTCCGCCGCGAGCACCGAAAGCGTACTGAGCCGCTAAACCGCCAGCGCCGTGGCACGACGGCATCGCGCCTACCCAACACCCGACGATATTCATCATCCCCACGCTCGTCGCCACTGAGCTCGGCGACGCGGGAAAATCAGGAAACAATTCTTTGCTCAGTGCACACACGGAGATCACTGAATTTAACGTCGTCAATGGAAGTTGCGGGACGCCGGCGTTTACGATGCCGCGCTTTGCCTCGGACCACGACGCGCTCAAAATCTTTGGCGTGGCTGGTCCAAACTTCAATCCGCTCAGCGCGCCATCTTTCGTCATGGCCATGGTGATACCGAGCACAACGAGAATAAGCGCCATGGGAATGTAGTGACGCATGCGTTTCCGACGTTCGCCATCCGCCTCAAGTTCGCCTCGCTCGTCGCGAATTGCCGGATACTCGGGCGAGCACACATACATGACCGCACACATGGCCACGATGGTGACCAGTAGGCCATCCGTGCCAAACATCCCTCGCACCACACTAGCATCGCTCGACGTGTACACCGCGAGTAAAAACCCTTTCCTGGCGAGCAACAATCCAAGTCCCACTTGCATGCCTTGCACAACCGCGAGCGGCGTCACTTTATTAAACGTGTCCATCAATCTCGTCGTTCCAAGCACCAACACGATGGAAGACACGAACAAACCGGCGACCATAATTTCGTTGACATTCAACGGCGACTCTCCCAACGCCACCGCCGCGATCGTCTTCATCGGCTGCACGGGCATGGGTATCTCGTACAGAAACGCCGTGAGCACGTTGTACAATCCCGTGAACACGATTGTCGTCCCCGCGTCCACGCCACACTCGATCGACATCCCGACGAGCAGCGGTAAAAAAGTCCCGAGATCTCCAAGCGCGCCGCTCGCCTCTCGCCAACCGAACTCGCGCCAAAACTTTTCCGCGCGCGCGCCGACGACCGCCGCCGTCCCGCCGACGCGCCCTCTCGTCGCGCGCAGCTCCGACGCCGTCGTCTCGCCGCGCTTCTCGCGCGCGCCCGCGTCCACGACGCGAGCGTCATCATCGTCGTCCGCGATGCGAATCTCGTACTCACCCGCGGACGTCATCGCGCGAGGGCGTCGTGACCTTTCGCGTCCCGCGAAAAGCGCTTTTTCGCGTGGATGCTCGACCCGCGCGCGTCGCCGCGCGCGCGGATGCGCGAGGAACGCTCGAGGAGATCGTGTTTAACCCAACCCGTGCGCGTGCGCGTCGCGCGCGAGGCGTAAGCGTCGCGCGCGCTGACGTGTGTGGACGCGAAATGAGAACGTGGGGACGCGCGCGCGCGCGCGCGACGAAGACGAAGACGAAGACGAAGACGAAGACGAAGACGAAGAGACGATGGAAATCTCGCGCAACAGGCTAACCCCCTATCTTGATCATCGCGCGATTATCCTGCGCCGCGAGCTCGTGCATGCCCGCGTGCGCGGCCTTCTTTCGCTTGACCGCAGCGCCGATGACGCGCAAAATGTCGTCGTCCGACGCGCCCGAGCGCATGGCGTCTCGCAAGCTCACCTCTGAATTGCCGAATAAACAAACCTTCAAATTACCGTCCGCCATGATGCGTAAGCGGTTACATCCGCCGCAGAATGAGTTCGTCATGCTCGTGATGAAGCTCACCGAACCTTTGTGACCGGGCAGGGTGAAGTTCTTCGCGACTTCCTCGCGCGGGTCGTCGACGCGCGTCAACGCGCCGTACGCCTCTTCTATTCTCGCGCGCATCTCGGCGTACGACACCATCTTCTTCGTGCTCCACTTATTGCCGTCGAACGGCATGTACTCTATAAATCTCACATTAATCGGCTTGTCTTTCGTCAACGCCACGAAATCAAGCAGCTCGTCGTCGTTTTGCCCGCGCATGACGACGCAGTTCACCTTGACGCTCTGAAATCCGAGTTCGCACGCCTTGTCGACGCTCGCCAGTACCCGATCGTGCCCTTTCCTCCGCGTCATGAACTCAAACTTCGCCGGCACGAGCGTATCAAGCGACACATTCAAACGCGTCAATCCGTTCGCTCTAAGCGCGTCTAACCGCTTCGCGAGCGTCACTCCGTTCGTCGTGACGCTCGTCTCGCGCACCCCCGGCGTCCCGCTCACCCGTCGCACCACGTCTTCCAAATCTTTTCTCAGCGTCGGCTCACCCCCGGTGAGCCGCACTTTATCCACCCCAGCCGCGGCAAATATTTTAACCACCCTCCCGATCTCATCCGCGGTGAGCAACTCATCCTTCGCCGTCAAATCCACGCCGTCCTCGGGCATGCAATACCCGCACCGCAGGTTGCACTTTTCCGTCAAGCTGATGCGCAGGTAATTATGCCCTCGCCCGAACGCATCCACGAGTTCCGGCGCGACGTTCGCCGTTCGCGACGTCATCGCGCGCGCGGCGACTCGCGGATCGATTCGCGCCCTCGCCCGCGCGCCCTCGCCCGCGCGCGTCGGTTCCTCCACCGCTCGCCGCGGTGCACTTTTTGTCCCGAGCGCGCTCACCGCGTCCTCGCGCGCGCGTTCGACGCCCTGATCGCCGCGCGCGATCGCCGCGAGCGTCGCGCTCGCGCGCCGCGCGCCCGGGCGCGTCCACGCGCCGCGCGCGAGCGACATCCTCTGACGTCGCTTCGCGTCGTTTCGCCCTGTCGACCGGACCGCACCGCGCGTCACTCCGTCGCGCGCGCTCGCGATGTCGCGCGCGCTCGAGGACGACCACGGCTCGTTCGCCGTGATAGATCTCGTCGCGCACCTGTACCGCGGCGGCGCGGAAGATCGAGGCGCGCTCGCGAAGATTTGGTCGCGGTACAGCGATGCGACGGTTTCAGAGCGGAAGACGACAGGTTTCGAGATGGTGCGCATGCATCACGCGACGCTGACGAGGATGTTTCGAGACGGTGCGTGCGACACGCTCAATTTTCGCGAGCGCGACGCGCGTCGGGACCGAGGGCGCGCGGTCGAGGGACGGGACGCAAAACGGCGCGAGACGGGACGACGACGAGGACGGGCGAGCGGGACGCGACGGACCGACTGACGACGACGACGCGTTCGAACGCGAAAAGACCCGGATGGGGATTACTTAGATATCGAAGACGTGCGCATGACGTGGGAAGAGTTCGTGGACGCGCTGAGAGACGCCACGGGGGCGTCGGCGGATGAACCGGCGTCGCCGGAGAACGCGAAGTCGTACGACGCGCTCGAACGACCGGTGATGCAAAGAAATCAATCGTTCTCGAACTTGGCGAAGGATTTGGAGGAAGTCATCGCCGCCGCGCGCTCGCCCGGGACGAGCGCGGACAACACGCCCGAAGGTTCGACGCGTGGGATTCAGAGAATTTCATCCTCTGGGATGCTTTTGGGCATCGGCTGCTCGAGCCGCGAACCGTCGCTTCGAGGCGGCAACGCGTTTCACGCGGGCATGACCGTGCGCTCGGAAGATTTGAAGAGTCGCCTCGAGAAGAACGCGACGCAGTGATCGTTTCCGCGAAATGCGCCGCATCAATACGCGTAATACGTCAATATAATCTATTGTACCTCGCTCCCGCGCCGAAAAGCGCAGCCAAAAGTCGCTTCGCCCCACAAGTCGTCGGCGTCGACGCGCGCGCGTCATGCCCGCCGAAACCGAAACCGCGCGCAAGTACCACATCGTCGGCGACTACGCCACCGCGCTGAACCCTCGAAACGACGCGCGAAGCGTGGAAAAATACGCGCGACACTTGGTGCTGCGTCCCCACGGCGCGCGCATCCAACGCGCGCTGTGCGCCGCGCGCGTCCTCGTCGTCGGCTGCGGTGGCCTCGGGTGCCCGTGCGCGATATATCTCGCCGCCTCGGGCGTGGGAACGCTCGGATTGTGCGACGCGGACGCGGTGGAGCTGAGCAACTTGCATCGACAGGTGGGACACTCGACGGCGGCGACCGGGACGTCGAAGGCGAAGTCGTTGGCGGCGCGGTGCGAGGGATTGAACGATGGCGTTCGAGTCGTGGTGCGAGAAACGTTCGCGACGACGGAAAATGTGATGGAACTTGTGGCGGGGTACGACTTGGTGTGCGATTGTAGCGATAATCCGAGGACGAGGTATTTGTTGTCGGACGCGTGCGCGAGCGCGGAGATTCCGCTCGTGAGCGCGGCGTGCGTGGGATTTGAAGGGCAGCTCACGGTGCTGTGTGGCACGCGAGCGTGGAATGATGACGATGAATCGTTTGGGGAGTTTGCGCCCGCACCGTGTTATCGATGTTTGTTTCCGACGCCGCCGGCGTCGGGAGACGCCGGGACGTGCGGGGCGTCTGGCGTGCTCGGACCGCTGCCTGGCATCGTGGGTACTTTTCAAGCGCTCGAGGCCATGAAAACGCTGGCTGGGGTAGGGGAGTCCATGCGAGGAAAAATGTTAACGTTCGACGCGTTGAGCGCGAGACCGACGATGACGTTGAACATGCGGGAACAGCGAGACGCCGCGTGCGCGTGTTGCTCGACGTTGACGTCTCACGACGGACGCTTCGACGTCGCGACGTACGATTACGACGCTTTCTTATCGTCGACGCCGTGTCCGATGCGCGGAAGAAAAGCGAGACGCGGTGGCGTTGATGTGAACGCGCCGCCGAAGTTTGGGGCGCGAGAAATGCCGGAGCGCGGCGGCGGCGGCTGGCGACGCGTGGATGCGAAAGCGGCGACGACGTACGTCAAAGATGAGGGCGTCACCGTAGTCGACGTGCGTCCCAAGCACATGTACGACGCAGCGCACATACCTGGATCTATTTCGTTACCAATAGAAACGCTCGACGTCGAGACGTGGAACGGCGCCGTGGGCGCGGCGGTTGAAGGATACCGTCTGTGCTTCGTGTGCGCGGGAGGCAACAACAGCCAAAGAGCGGCGCAATGGTTCGTGGACGCGAAAGTCGCCACCGCTGCCCCGGCGAGCGTCGTCGACGTTTGTGGCGGTCTCGCCGCGATGCGCGACGCGGGCTACGACGTCCCGAGACTCGATTGATTAAAATTGTTTCAACGCGCGGCGAGCACTTTATTTCTACAACAACACGCCTACGATTCCACGCGCGCTTGCACGATCTCCGGTCGTTCACCCTTGGATTCCGCGGTTTGCATCGTCGCGAGCGCCGCCTCGACGACGCCCTCGGTGAGTTCGCCGCTCGCGCTCATCGCGTCCACCACCTCCTGCGCCTCTTCGGGCGATTGCGAGTTCAGAACTTTGTAGTAATTCGAAAAGTCGCGGCGACGATCGCCCCACCCACGATTCGCCGCCACCACCGTCCACGCCGCGGCTTCTCGCCCTTATCCGACGCGGCGTCGCGCGTCGAGAGCGCGACCTCCGCGACGACGTCCTCTTCCGACCGCCCCTGCGGGCATCCGTTCGCCTCGAGATATCGCAACACGCCCTCGCTCGCGCCGCCCGCGTACTTGACCCAAAAGTCTCTGTCTTTCGCCAACCACGCCGGCACCGGCGACGCGCGCGTCGTCGTCTCGCGCTCCGTCTCCGCCTCCGTCTCCGCCTCCGCCTCCGCCTCCGCCTCCGCGTCGCCCTCGCGCGTCACCACCCCGATCTGAAAATCTCTCAGCTGCGTCCACGCCCGCGCGCTGTGAATCTCCTCGAACTCATCGCTCGCCTCTTTCCCGAGCGCCCGCGCGATCGCCAGCGCCGTCGACACCTGCCCCGCGTTGTTGAATCCCGGGTGCGTCGTCGCGAACGCCGTGATGTCGAACACGCGCTCGCGCACCACGATCCATCCGTCCGCGAGGCGCGCGTGCGCCGCGACGTCCTCGCGCGTGTACTTTCGCCACCTCGCGCGCTCGTCGTCCGTCGGCGCGCGCCGGAGCGCGTCGACGACGGCGAGGTCGACGGCGACGTCGCGCCCGGACGCGTGCATCGTCGCGCCGTTCGAGCGCGGACGACCGGACGCGTCGTCGGCGGCGCGCGGACGCGCGGCCGCGCGCGCGCGGACGCGTCGCGCGTCGCGCGCGCGCGTCGCGCGTCGCGTCGTGGCGCGACGACGTCGACGGGCGCGAAGCGTCACTTTGGTAAAAAAGGAAAAAATGCGTATGGGCAAACAGTATGACGCTTCGGCGACGCTTGGAGATTCCGAAACGACTCGGTCGACGGCTGGCGTCGACGCGACGCGACGCGCACAACGCGGCCCTCGCGCGGTCGACGCGGCGTCGCGAGACTCGAAGCGTCGTCGTCGAGTCATGGCGAACGCCGTCGTCGCGATCGTCGCCGCGGGCGCGGGCGCGTTCGCGGGCAAGCTGCTCGACGGGAAAAAGCGCGAGACGTCGCGAGGCGCGGACGACGCGGACGACGTCGACTTTAAGACGGACGCGAAGTCCAACGTCGATCACGCGGCGGCGGCGAAAAAGCATCAGTACCTGGCGCAGAAGTACCCGGAGGTGGACGAGCGAGACTTGAAGACGCCGGATAATTGGGTGAAGAGGCATCCGTGCGTGCGAGACGCGAGGCGACGCGAACGCGGGACGACGAGGACGCGGCGAACGACGACGGCGCGCGTGACTGACGGTGGTTTGCGTCGATCGTGGTGATAGGAATTTGATTCGTCTGACCGGGAAACACCCGTTTAACGTCGAGGCGTCGCTTCCGGAGTTGTATGATTACGGATTCATCTCGCCGGTGAACTTGCACATCGTGCGGAATCACGGCGCGGTGCCGAAGTGCGATTGGGACACGCACAAGATTAACATTTGTGGCAACGTCCCGAAACCGTTCGAGATCGGTATGGACGAGTTGGTGAAAATGCCGAGCGACACGTTCCCGTGCTTGGTGGTGTGCGCGGGGAACCGTCGGAAGGAACAAAACTTGGTCAAGTCGTCGATTGGGTTCTCGTGGGGGCCGTGCGCCATCGGAAACACGTACTGGACGGGCGTACCGCTGCGAGTGTTGCTCAACAGAGCGGGCATTCATAAGCCCGGTCCGGGTGCGCGATACGTGTGCTTGGCTGGTCCGCAAAACGAATTGCCGAAGGACTACCCCGATCAAGACGGTGGTCCGGGATCGTACGGCACATCCATCGACATGGAAACCGCGCTCGATCCGACGTGCGATGTCATTGTGGCGTACGAACAAAACGGTGCCAAGCTTCACCCAGACCATGGATTCCCAGTGCGGGTGATCATTCCCGGTTACATCGGTGGGCGCATGATAAAGTTTTTGAAGGAGATTAAAGTCACCGACAGAGAGTCAAACAACTTTTATCACTTCAACGATAACCGCGTGTTACCGCCGCCAGTTGACGCTGAGCGCGCGACCGAGGAGGGATGGTGGTTCAAGCCCGAGTTCATCATCAACCAACTCAACATTAACGGTGCCATCGCGTACCCGGCGCCCGAAGAAGTCATTCCCAAGTCGCAAAAGACGTACGCCTTCAAAGGTTACGCCTACTCTGGCGGCGGTCGCAAGGTCATTCGCGCCGAGCTTTCCTTCGATCAAGGCTTGAGCTGGGAATTGAGTGATATTCACACTCGCGAAGAACCGCGATGGGCCGATTTCAGCTCCGGTGACAAGGCCAGGCACTGGTGCTGGTGCATGTGGACTCTCGAAGTGCCGATTGAGAAGCTCCTCGACAAAAAGTGCGTCGAAGTGTGCTTCCGCGCCGTCGATCAATCCATGAACAAAATGGACGAGCGCCCGACGTGGAACGTCATGGGTATGTTGAACAACCCGTGGTACCGCGTCCGCATCCACCACACGCCCACGGGCGACGTTCGCGTGGAGCATCCGTGCATCGCCGGTCCGACCCCCGGCGGCTGGATGCAAAAGATGGCGGCTAAGGAACCCACCGGAGAACTTCTCTGGGGCTGGGGCGGCCAAGGCACGCCGGCCGCGCCCCCGAGAGAAGAATAAATTATTCGTGATGTTTTTCGATTTATTATGACCTCGTGTAAGATTATCACCATCATTCCTTAAGTCTCTCTCTCTTCGCCGTCGACGCTCGGCGTCGACGCTCGCGCGCCTCACACGCAGCCTCGCGTCCGACTTCGCTTCATCCCACGACCGCGCGCGCGATGGATCTCATATTCATCCTCCGTCAATACATCGGCATCGTCCTCTCCATGGCCGCCTTCGCCGGCTTCGCCTTCTGCACCAAACTCGAGCGACGCTTCGACCTCGACCAAACCAAAATCATTCACGTCTCCGTCGGTCTCGCCGTCGTCGGCCTGCTGTTCCACGAACTGCGCCCGTACAAGCGACAGGCTGGATTGACGTTTAGCAAAGAGCAGGCCGAGGAGGAGTGGAAGGCGCGCGAGGAGGAGATCGCCGCGGCGAAGACGAAGAAGAAAAAGTAACTTTTCGACGGCGCGCGCGGGACGCGTCGAGTTCGCCGCTCGAGCGGCGCGGCGCGGCGTCGCGACGCGCGTAGGTTGTAATTCGATTAGCGTCGCGCTCGCGCGCCGCGCGTCCGTCCGCGTCGTCGTCGACGGCGTCCGCGAGGCTTCGGGCGCGACGTCGACCCCGCGCCAAGGGACACGAAGAGGCGCGAGGAGACGGCACTCCGCGCCGCGACGCATGGGATGCGCCGCGTCCTCCGCGAGCGCGTCCGCGCCCGCGAGCGCGCTCGCGCTCGTCGACTTCAACGCGCGATTCGCGGACGAGTACGTCGTGCGGGAGAAAATCGGCGTCGGACAGCAAGGGACGGTGTACCTGTGCGAGGACGCGGAGACCGGGACGACGCGCGCGATGAAGGAGACGCACATCGGGGTGTTCGGCGCGAACGCGAAGCGACGAGAGGCGTACTGCGAGATTGAATTGCTGTCGCAGATGCGACATCCGAACGTGGTGAGGATGGTGAAGGCGTACCAGACGAGCGCGGAGGTGCAGGTGGTCATGGAACACGCCGGGCGAGACACGTTGTTGACGTACCTCGTCGCTCTGGACGACGCCGAGGGGATGACGGAGGAAGAAAAGATGCACATTAAACATGAATTGATTCGGCAGTTGGTGGACGCGGTCGCGCACGTGCACTCGAGGGATGTGGTGTTTCGGGATTTGAAGCACGAAAACGTCATGGTCACGAGCGACGACGATTTGAGAAACGCGCAGATTAAGCTCGTTGATTTCGGTCGCGCGGCGTCGCTGCGCCGGGAAGATCGACTGAATAATCAGCCACCTCTCGGGACGTCGTTATTTCAAGCGCCCGAAGTAGAAGAGCGTCGAGAGTATGGACAAGCGGCGGATATGTGGGCCGTCGGCGTCTTCGTTTACTTTTTAGTCACGGGGCAGATGCCGTTCGAGCACACCGTGGCGGGGCTTTACAAGGTGCTGCGAGGAGAATATGAACCCATGGAAGAGTCAATAAATAAGCACGCGCGCAATTTGGTGGCTAAGCTTCTCGTGCTCGACCCGGCGAAACGAATCAACGCTGCTCAAGCGAGCACGCATCGATTCTTGCGGCAGAGAAACGCCGCGCACGTGCACGTCGGCGAGGGCGACGCGCTCAGAGTGCCGAAACACATGGAAAAAGCGGCAAAGAGACAACTCCGAGCGCTCGTGATGCAGGACAGTCTGGAGCTGCACACGGTGGGATTGCTCGCGGAGAAGCTCACGCCCGAGGATTTGAAGACGCTTCGGCGTTGGTTACGCATGAAGGCGGAAATGTCTGTGCGCGGAGGAGTGGCGAACGCGCGCGAAAAAAATGCATCTCATAGTATCTCTCAGCGACAGTCTCCGGATGCTTCAATCCGAGCGGGTCACACGTACACCGACGAACTCCAGGCACACGTGGCGCTCAACGCGTTGTACAATGAAATGACGAAGGATCAAGGGAGTGAGTCCAACAGTAGAGAAGTGAGCTTCCATGGCGGCGCACTTACGAAAACGCAGTCGTACCAGAAGCTCACGGAAGCACTGGAAAATTTAGAAGAAATGAGTTCTGGTGACGAAGCCGATGTGCACAGGCCGTCTCCGCCAAAGAAGATTAGCAAAAGCTCGCTGAGCGACGCCGCGCGGCAAGAGTCCGCACAAAAGACTACTGGCACGAGTGATATCGCTACAAGCCGCAGTTTCGTCGGCTACGCGCATCAGAGCGGAATGTGTACGGTGGATGAGCTCATCACTGCTTGCATTAGCGCTGGCCTTCAATCCGTGGCGGACGAGTTGCAAACCGTTCGCGACGATTTGAAAAAAGAACGCTTGGCGAAGCTCGCGGCGACGGGCGCGGATACGCAGACGCAGAACGAGAGCGTCCTTCTCGACATCATGCTCTTCAGATACGAAGACTTACTTGCGAAGGTCGAGAACGCGCACTTAGACCAAGTAAAGGACTGGTCAGTTCGAGCGGGAGTGATGGAGAACGGGCTGTAGTTAATATGTATGATTTCGAAATGAATCACAACACGACGAAGCTAAGCGCTAACACTCTTTTTTGTTTTTTCGATGTTTTTGCTTTGTAATGTACTCTCACGCTCTCACATGTAGCGCGGCCCGTACGCCGACGGCGAGTTTGGATCCATGCGCGCTCCCCATTGGAACTCCGTCATCAGACAGACGTGGTCACTCGACCACTGCGTATTGGGTAAACCACCATACTTGGCGCGAACCTCGCGCTCACCGGGAAGTTCAAGTAAACTCACCGGCGCGAGGGCGTCTTCGGTATAGAAGACGTAATCCAGCGCACCGTTGAAGTCTTTGGTGCAATTGGTGAACAACGGCTCGCCGATGACGTCCACACGGTCGCGCTGGCGCTCCAGCGCCTCTGAATCCAAACATGGTTTATGCAAGTTAGTGTACGCCGACACGAGCGGAAGCGGGTGCGATAACTTCGTAGACGGTTGCAAGATTCCAAAAGGATCGATGCCAAGTTCTGGGTGGTCCGCGGGAACGCGACCGTTCGACAGGAGCGAGTGCGCCGCCGATCCTGGAACCGAGTTGAAATCTCCGCACACCACCATGGGAATTTCCGCAGACGTCGCAATCTTTTCCAAACCCTTGAGCAACGTGTGAACCTGCCATAACTTAACGTCGTTGTGCTCGGTGTTGGCATGAATGTGCGTATTCGCCACGCATAGCAACTGCCGTTTCCCTTGCAACAGTTGCTGGTCCACGTCCAACGCCTCGAGGACGACGATGAGAGCGATGTTATCCTTCATCAACCGGTTTAGCGCATCCTTCTTCTGCGTCGCTCCGCCGAGAGACTCGACCAGACTCAGCGCAGCCTTATTGAATTCTACCTCGTACTTCTTAATCAACGCAAACTTGTCCTTCTTGAAGAAGATGGCGCAGCCGTCGATGACAAATTTCCCTTCACTGAACACTTGCGCCGTCTTCTTCTTGTAAACTGAAGCGTAACCGTACTTGGCCATTTCACCTTGAAAAAAGTCCTCGTAGTGGTCGGATTGCACTTCCTGCAAGCAAAGAATATCTGCATTGTAGTTGACAATCTCCTTCAAGATGTTCTGTCGGCGGTACGCCCACGCCAACGCCCAGTCGGGGACGTACCCGTACATGTCGCTGTTACAGTATAGATCAGCAAGCACGTTGTACGTCGCCACCGTGAAAGTGCGAGGTTCTGGAGTGCTATTGTGCGAAATCTTCACCAAATTCCTTCTCGGTGGCTCCGGCGCTGGAATCACTCTGCCGGTTATCACATTTTGCGGCTGCGCTTGCTCGTTCCCACTCTTCGCGTCCACGGGTACGACTTCCAACTTCAACACGTGCCCGACGTCATCCGCGCTCACCGTATAGTTCCTCGTCTGACAAACTTCAATCCAAGGCTCCACTCGTTTCTTCTCATCGGGTTTGTCCTCTGCCCGCTCCGCCTTTGCCGCCTTCCATCCATCGACGTCATCCTTCGGAGACGCTCGATCCGCCTTGGTCGGGAATGGCTCCCCATTCGCGATCCGGTTACGATTCCACTCTCGCCACGCGTGCTTGAAGCATTCGGAATCGCAGTGATACGTGCGCGTCGCTATATTCAGAAGCGTAGCCTGTTCCGCCGGGTGCACCGAGCACACGTTCATTTTCGTCTTCTTCCCCGACCGAAACCATCGATACCGCACGTAACTCCCCTCGTGCGCGTTCTCCTTACCGATATCCTCCGTCGTCGACGTCCCATCGCTCTTACGCGTCACGATATACGGCGCGAGCTCCACGCCGACGATGGGCGTGTCGGTGTTCAGCGTCGCCCTCGTCACGGTCAAACTCATGCCGACGACTCCACCCCACGATCCGCACCAGCACCACCCTCGACGCCCTCAATCGATCGTCCAACGCCCTCAGCGCGCCCTCGACCCCCCCCCGCGTCCGCTCGCGTCCTCTTCCTCGCGCGTTTCGCGTGATTTCCGTTCGAAATGTCGATCTTCCCCGGCGATTACCCGCGCTCGATCGCCGTCCCGCGTCGCGCGCGCGCGTTTTCGCGTCGCGCGCGCCGCGTTCCCGACGACGGCTTCGTCGCCCGCGCCGCGACGCGCTTCGCGCGCCCGCGGGCGTCTCGGCGCGGCGTTCTGCGCGCGTTTCGGCGTCGCGCGGCGGCGTCGATCCCTCGCGCGCGCGAAATCACCCCCGGTCGGCGACATCGACGTCGCCGACGGGGGGTTTTCTTCGCGAAAACGAAACGACGATTCGCGTCGTCGCGTCGCGTCGCGTCGCGTCGCGCGCGACCGAACCGCGCGCCGCAGCGCGCGACGCGCGACGGCGCGCGGCGCGATCCTCGAGACGGCGAACGCGCGCGCGATCGCGCCCGGCGTCGTCGTCGCGGCGGCGCGACGGCGCGCGACGCCGAGGCGAACGACCCGAAGGCGCGTCACATGACGGTGAAACAGCGACCTCGGACGGGAGGGCGCGCGACGGCGCGCGAGGACGGCGCGCGCGAGGCGAACGAGGAAGCGCGAGCGCGCGCGAGCGGACGCGCGGCGCGAAGCGCGACGATCGGGAGTGGGTTGGCGTTGGCGTTGTGGTGGGCGTCGTCGCCTCGGTGGTGGACGGCGACGCGGGACGAAGGGAAACCGGCGGTGGACGCGCGCGCGGCGGCGTACGCGTTCGGGACGTCGACGGAGGCGATTTCGGGGTGGTCGCTGCGTGATGTCGCAGAATTTCTGGCGATGAGCGATGCGCGATGGTTGGGGTCGACGGTGGAGGCGACGGAGGCGGTTTCGCGAGACGACGGGCGAAAGCGCGTCGCGCGTCGCGCCGACGGGTTCGCGCGATTCGTCGCGACGCATCATAAAACTGGTACGGCGCTGATGCACGACGTGTTTTCGACGATCGCAAATAGATCGTCTCCGCCGTACACGTTCTTTGACGTGCGAGCGTTCGAAGACGCGGAGCTTGTGGTCAACGAGGTCACGGGGAAGGGACTCGAGCGCGCGGCGCGACGGCGATTCAGGGAAGCGGATATCGTGTTGGATTACCATTTCGGCAAGTCTTTGCCGGCTTTCATCGAGCAGAACGAAACCACGCGACTGCTACAATCCATGATTTCGGTGTCGAACGCCCGCGAATACAGAATTGTGCACGTCGTACGCGATCCGCTCGACGTCCTCGTGAGCGGTTTGGCGTATCACGCGCGATCGCCAAACGACGAACGGTGGCTCTCTCGCGCGCGAGTCGCCGAGCTTTCGTACGCGGAATTCCTCAAAACTGCGAGCCCAAAAGATGCAATTGCGGCGGAGATGTCGTTTTCGGACGACGAAATACGTATGCTCGCGCTGACTTACGTACAGTGCGAGCGAAATCGCGACACGTGCTTGAACTTGAGATTGGAGGCGTTCGAACGTAATTTCGATCGCACGCTCGAGCGTGCGCTTCGGTTTCTTCGATTTCCCTCGCAGAACATCACGTCGATGATTCAAATTGCCAGCGTGCACGACGTCAGCAAGTGGTCGGAGGATGAGTTACGGAAAAACGAACATTACACGAAGCGCATCGATAGGCGGCCGTATTACGAAGCCGCGCGCGAAGACGATGACATATGGCGAACGATCACCGCGCTTCGACGCGCGATGGGGTACGACGCGACCTCGTAGATTTCGTCGTCGCAAGTGGTAAACAAACAAGCGCTGTGTAATAATTACGAAACGGTCCTTCTTCTATTGACGATCGAATGCGTCGAGGCGACCTCGTAGATTTTGTCGTCGCCGCGCTCAGGGGAGCCCTGCTTCGGGGATAGGAATGCCGTTTGGAGACGCGTTCTCCTTGATCCATGGGTGATCTAGCAATCGGCTGAGCGGTATGCGCGACGCTGGCTCCTTGACGAGCAAGCTTCGAATGAGGTCCTTGGCGTTTTCGCTAATATACGACGGAAATTGTAAGTCCACTCGCAAGATGCGCTTGTACGTCTCGCTGTGCCCTTCGGCTTCAAACGGCGGCGTTCCGACCAAGAACTCGTACGCCAATACGCCCAGCGACCACACATCGACGGCGTAATCGTGGTCGCGACCTTCCACCATTTCTGGTGGCAAGTAATCCAGCGTACCGCAGAGCGTCTGTCTTCGACTGTTCGGCGCGTGCACCGACCAACCGAAATCCGCGATTTTCAATTCGCCCTTGATGCCGACGAGCAAGTTTTCCGGCTTGATGTCTCGATGGATGACGTGCTTCTTGTGACAATAGATCAGCGCCCGAGCCAAAGAGGCGATATAAGTCGCACTTCGCCGCTCGCTAAACCGTTTTTGACGCTGCAACTCCTTGTACAACTCTCCCATCGCCGCGTACTCCAAAATCAAAAACACGCGCGTGTTGTCGTAAAAGTATCCGTACAGACGCAAAATATTCGGGTGTCTCAGGTGCGACTGAATCTCAATCTCCCGTCGCAACTGGTGTTCGACGTGCGACGCGCACAGCTGCGTCTTGTGCAACACCTTCAGCGCGACGATGTACTTACTCTTCTTCTCCCGCGCCAAGTACACCGAACCAAACTTGCCCTTCCCGAGCGGTTTACCGATGTCAAAATCTTCCAACTTCCACTCCTTCCCCGCCTGCGCCGCGCCATCCCGCCCGTCCCCTCCGACGTTCCCGATCCGTTCGTTCCCGAGCCCGAGCCCGAGCCCCTCTCCCGGCGTCCCTCTCGCGCCTCTCGGCGTCTTCCCGCTCGCCGTCGCGTCCCCCCGCGCGCCTCTCCCGCCCGTCCCGACGCCTTCGTTCTCCTTCTCCATCCTCATCGACGCGTCCGATCGCGCGCGCGCGCGTCCTCGTCCTCGCTCTTCGCGTCCTCGTCCTCGCGCGTCGCTCTTCGCGCTTCGCCTCGCGCCTCCGCGTCGCGTCGGGGGGACGAACGCGTCGAGCCGTTGGACTTTAAACGACACTCGCGTCGCCCGTTCGGCGCCGCGCGTCGCCGTCCCGCGTCTCCGGTCCGCCGCGCGCTCGTGCCGACGACGCGCGTCTCTTCCGCGCCGTTCGCCGCGATCCGGCGCGTCGGCGCGTCGCGTCGCGTCGTCGTGTGCCGCGTCGGCGCGTCGGCGCGGACGCCCGCGATGCGATGAAAACACGCGCCGGACTGTTTGCGCATACGTATATACGGAAACACACGTCGTACTGTTTGCGCATACGAATACGACGCGAGGCGCGAAAGCCATCCACCGCGCGCGCGCGCGCGTCGTCACTCGCCGCCGCGCGCTCGGACCGCGCGCGACGCGCGACGCGCGCGCGCGCATGTCCACCGCGTAGCGCCATGCGCGAGATCACCGCGGACGAGGCCGCGACGGCGACGAAGCGCGGCGCGCCGTTGGTCAAGCTGTGCCGACGCGGGGCGCCGCACGTCGTCTTCGCGCAGGCGCGCGCGGACGCGCTCACGTGGGTCGGCAGGCGCGAGCGCGAGAAACGGATCGCGTTCGCGCGCGTCGAGCGCGTGCTGCGAGGGAAACACACGGAGAATTTTCGACGGAAGGGTGGGCGGGCGCGGGACGACGCGCGATGCTTTTCGATCGTGTACGACGAGGGACGAGGAAGCGAGAGAAAGCGGACGTGGGACGCGGAGTGCGAGAGCGAAAGTCAGAGAGATGCGTGGGCGCTCGCGGTGGAGCTCGCGGCGCGCGCGGCGAGGGAGGAGGAGGATGAGGGAACGCGACGAGGGAACGCGAGCTCGAGCGGCGGCGGCGCGAGCGCGGAGGGGGAAGAGAGCGCGAGCGGGGGTGGGATCGGGACGGCGGTGACGGTGGCGCGCGCGGTTGGAAAGTTTAAGCAGCGAGGAATGCGTTCGCCGTCGTTGAGGGAGCGGGAGGAGAGGTTGGTGGACGGCGCGACGGACGCGTTCGGCGAGGCGATTCCGAGCGAGGTGTACGCGTGGGGATGGGAAGCGGACGTCACGCGCGAGAGCGCGGCGGCGAGCGCGGCCGGTGGTGGATTCGCGACGAAAACGGCGCGTTGGCGGCGCGTGGACACGCCGCGCGTGCTCGAGGGAACGGATACTTTGGACGTCGTGGAAATAGCCATCGGCGCGCGGCACGGTTTGGCGCGCACGCGCGCCGGCGCCGTGTATTCCTGGGGTGAGGGCGCGGGCGGTAAGCTCGGACTTCCGTCCGCTCAAGACGCAGAGATGCCCACGCGCGTTGAGCTCGACGGTCGCGCCGTGACGCTGGCGTGTGGAGTCGCGCACTCGCTCGCCGTGGTGCGAGACGCGGACGCGTCTTCAGACGGAGACGGCGGCGACGCGTGCGTTTGGGGCGATCCGAACGCGGCACCGGGGCTGCTCGGGCGCCCGGAAGCGCGCGCCGTGACGTTTTTCCCGGGTAAAATATCTTTCGCGATGGATTCAATTTCCGCGGGGGGTGGCGTGAAGGTGGTACAAGTGTCTTGCGGACCGTGTCACACGGCGTGCGTGACGGAGACGGGTGCGTGTTTCACGTGGGGAGAGGGTTCGTTCTACGCCCTCGGCCACGGTGATCGAGAGTGCCAGCGCGCTCCCCGGGAATTAGAGACATTTCGCCGCGATAACCGCGTCGTGCTTCGCGTAGCGTGCGGCGTCTGGCATACGGCTGCAATCGTCGCCGCCGTGGGAAACACGATTCGCAAAGTGCCCGTCGTCGCGGACGACGACGAATTCGACACCGTGGATGGAGAGTTGTTCACCTGGGGCGACGGAGAAAGCGGTCAACTCGGTATACGTGGCGTCGAAGAAGCATCCGTGCCCACGGCGACTTCAGACCAGTTAGGAAAGCCAGGTAGCGAAGTCTGCAACGTGAGCTGCGGACAGCATCACACCGTCGCGTTGACTTCAAAGGGTGACGTGTGGCTCGCCGGGTGCGTGGGCAAAGTAGATAATTCCCTCCGCGTCAAAGTGTTTACGCGATTACCGAATTTCGAAACAGGATCTGTGAGTGCGGTAGAGAGCGGCGATAATCACGTCGTCGCCGCGACACGAGATGGACGAGTCTTCTCGTGGGGCGTCGGTAAAAACGGAAGGCTCGGTCACGGCAAAAACGACCGTGACAAAGCCGCTCCAGAAGAGATTGAGTCTTTGCGCGGGCGCACCGTTCTGAGAATAGCGTGCGGCCCGACGTCGAGCGCTTGTGTACTCAAACCAGCTCGCATGACGACCAAGCAAAAAGCGAGCATGGTGCGTTTGTCCACGTTTTCCCTGAAGCAAGCGATTTCGTCGTTCAGAGCAGACGACACTTCAACGCGAGCTCTCGAACGAAGAGATGGCGACGGTAGCAACGTAGATACCGGCTCAACGTCCTCGTATAGCACGAAACGAGATCAACGAAGTAGTGGTACCAGATCGCGCAACGGTGGCCGCGGTAGTCAAGGCTTGCGAAACGAAAAGCAAGCGCATCGAATCATGAGCGTGCTGAGCCCGACGTTTGAGAACATAGCGAAAACGTCGAATCGAATCGCCGGCGGCGAAACCACGAAAGCCACACCTCAGTCATCGCATCGTATGACACCCGCGTCGCCGAACGCAGTCTTGGCGCAAGCAGTGCAACCGATGAAGTTGGAGTTCCGTAACTCGATCCGAGTCGAGGAAGTTGTCCTTCCTGAGACGCCCGCGTCGCCTGCGATTGAACCGGCGCCGTCCCCGCCGCAGATCGAGAGGGAGCCGCCGCCGACTGAACCGCCGCCAGCACCATCACCAGTAACGTCTAGCGACCATATGCGCGACGTTGACGTCGATAAATACTTCATGGACCGCGCGCGCCGCACCGCAAATGAGGCAGAAGCGCAGCTCATACGCCTCGCGGAAGAAGAGGCCGTGTTGGAGCGCGCGATGCAAGCTGCCATCGCCACCAAGTCAAAGGTGGTCAGAAACGCTCCTCCGCAGTCGCCTTCGAAGGCGACGCGAACGGTGATCGCTAATGTTGGTCGGAGTGCCATGCGACGTGCGGATTGCGCGAGCATTCCAATCGGTGAAGCGCGCGAATGGATCGACGAGGTTGAAAACGGCGTATTCATGACGCTGCGAACGCACGGCGATCGCACGATTCTCAAACGTGTGCGCTTCAGCAAGCGCATATTTAGCAACGAATTAGCCAAACAGTGGTGGGAGGAAAACAAAGAGCGCGTTATACGCGAAAACGATCTCACCATTCTCGCGCCTGCTTAAAACATTGGAAATGAAATTCGTCTGTATTCTACGATCAACTGCTGTGCTATTCTCCTAGTCGTCCGATTCTCGATCGGGCATCCACGACACTATGACGTACAAAAACGCCAAAAAGTCGTACAACGTGTGCGTAAACATCGCACTCCCTAACCCGTCGCGCACACTCTCGATCGAAAACAAAACGCTCGCCCACGTGGCCCACACCGCGTACTGCGGCGTGATGGCGTGCAGCGCGCCGAAAACCAGCGAAGTGCTCGCCAACGACCCCATCGCCGCGACGTCTGCGCCCGCCCCGAGCCCTTCCAACCGCGCGTCAACCCATGGCATGAGAAAGCCACGGAACAGCGCTTCCTCACCCACACCCGCGCCGCAACTCAGCGCCAAAATCCCGAGCACGCCGAGCGGCGCCACCGCCGGGAGCACGCTCTCCTCAAACATTTTCCTCACCTCTCGTAAATACTCGTACTTGTCGCTCTGCGTCACCGCGAACGACAGCGATGCTAACAGAGGTATCATGTACAGCGCCGCCGCGTCGACGTTGAACGCGGCGACGCCGTCGATGACGTCCGGGTGCACGTCCGCGAACTGCGTCAATACTTGTGAGCCCACCGCCATGCCGGCGTAAAACGCCACCGACGCGCGAAGAAATCCGCGCGAGTCGATCGCTCCGGTTCGCGCGTTTACCGAACCGTCGCTCAGAGGCCCTTGATCGTCCGTGGACGACCGCGCGGCGACGAAACCATCGCGCGAGGCGCGAGGGAGGGCGAAACGGATAGACAGGGACGGCGTCGTCGTCGTCGCGCTGCGCGACGCGAGACGCGGCGAGCGGCGCGAACGCGACGTGGACGCGCGCTCGACGCCGGCGCGCGCGCGCGCGGGAGCGAGGGCGACGCGCATCGCGCGCTGAAAAGTGTGGTGGCGTCGCGCTCCGTACTACATGGTGCTTTCGCGCGCGCGTCACGTCTTCTTGGGCTTGCCCACGGTCAACAGCTCGGCGCCTAAGAATTTCACCGATTCCGCGACGCCGATGGCATCGCCCGAACCAACCTTGATCAAACCACCGCGAAAGTGGTCGTAGCCAGCGTCGGCGCCTAAATCGCGCTCCGCCGCCGCGCGCGTCACGTGACTGTCCACCACCGCGAGCGTGCACTTTTCGCTTCGAATCGCGTCGAGCGTCGCGGCACACATCGCCTCGCGCGCCGCCGCACCGTCGGCGGCGCTTCCGATCGTCGGCGGAAGCACTAAACGCGCGCCCGCCGCGAAGGCGGCCAACGCGCCGAATCCAAAGCCCATCGCGTGCCCGAGCGGCACCGGCACGCACACCGAATCCGTCTCCCTAATCTCCAACGCCCGCACCGCGCGCGTCGCCGCGTCCGCGAACGTCATCCCTCCCACCGGCGCGTCCGCGCCACCGAAATAATACATCGCATCGTTCGCCGTCTCCATCGCGTCGCTCGCCGTCTCGCCGTTCGCGTACGCCGCGCGCAGCACCTCCCACAAGATTACTTTATCCCGCACCGTCCCACCGCCCACCGCGATCGGTTCGTGCGCCCCGATCAGCCCTCCCGCCGTCTCCGCGTCTTCGCGTCTCACCATCGTCCCGCGCGTGCGTCCATCGCCGAACGTCTCCCGCAAATCATCCGTCGCCCTCGCGCCTCGCGCGCTCGTCCCCGCGAGCGCCGTCCCCAGGTACGCCACCACGCTCTCTCGCGCGTTCCCCGTCCCGACGCCCAGCGGTCTCGACGACGCGTCGTATCCGAGGTCTTCCAGCGCGCGCGCGAACGTCAGCGCGCGATCGAGCAGTTCGCCGTACGTCCACTCGTCGCGCGCGCGCGTCCCGCTCGCGCCCGTCGTCGTCACCGCCGCGCGCTCGGCGTCCGCGCGTCGCAGCGCGTCGCGCGCGAAGCGTCCGAGCGTGTCCCGCGTCGCGCCGTTCGCGAGCCGTCGCGCGCGCATCGTCGACGCGTCGTCGGTCGCGTCTCGAAGTGCGCGCGTCGCCATTCGTCGTCGCGTCGCCATTCGTCGACGCGATGGCGCCGTCGCACGCGTACCTCGACCTCGACGTCGACGGACACCGAGAGAAACACGCGCGCGCGCGCGCCTTCGTCGCGGCGACGAACCTGCGGTACGGGTTCGACGGCGACGACCTCGACGGATTGGGCGGCGCGCAGCGGAGTCGAATCGTCGAGCTGTACGAGGCGGATCGCGAGTGGGGCGCGCGCGGGGCGATTCGAATCGACGCGCCGACGCGCGAGCGCGTGGTGTTTGAACTGTTCGACGCGAAGAGCGCGCGGGCGTGCGAGAATTTTCGAGCGCTGTGCGAGGGAATGGGGACGTCGAGAGCGACGGGGCGGCGGCGGACGTACGAGGGGAGTCGAATGCATCGGTGCGTGAGGAATTTTATGATGCAGGGCGGCGATTACACGCACGGGAACGGGGCGGGGGGGGAATCGATTTGGGGGAAGAAGTTTAAGGACGACGCGGGAGGGTTGAAGCTGAAGCACGATGCGATGGGCGTGCTTTCGATGAGCAACACGGGGAAGAATTCGAATTCGAGCCAATTTTTCGTCACGCTCGGAGCGTGTAAGCATTTGGACGGGAAACACGTGGTGTTCGGGAAATGCGTGCGCGGGATGGACGTACTGGAGAGAATTAACGATGAGTGCGCGGTAGACGCGGGCGGGACGTCGGAGGAACCGAAGGTGCCCGTCGTCGTCGCGGGGTGCGGCGTTCTCGACGCGCTCGATTAGAGAGGAATTCTAGCACATGTACTGTACGTTACAATCTAAGGCGGGGATTCTTCCGTTTCTTTGAGAAGGCCCAGTGCATCGGGCGTTAGCTCCGAGTCGATCGCGCTCGCTTTACCCCACATCTTGCCCCACAGCGGATCGTCTCTCGGGACGATTTCGCTCGCGCAGAGGACGAGGAGAACATTCTTTATGGCTTCAGGGATCGCGTCCACGAGTTCCTCCGTCTTGGCGTGCTTGCGCAGTAAAGACGTAGCGTCTAAAATGGCGAGCAGGACGCTCGCAAACGCCGCAGCGTCTTCGTTTCGCATCTTTGAGCCGTATTGGAGCAACGTCTTTGATACGCAAGAAACCGCGATGCGCGCCGTGTTTTCTGCGGCGCCACCATCTTTGGCGCGCGTCTTGCGTACGGTTTCCGTCAGCTCCTGGAGCATCGTCAGCAAAACCGCATCAAACGTGGTAAGCCACAAGTCGCCGCCGGCGTCGAGCGATTCAGCGCCGAGCAACACGCGTTGCAACGTTAAAATCGCGTCATCGCGCACCATGGCGCGCGTATCTTCAAAGCTAATGCGACCGAGTTCGCGGACTAAATCGCCCCAAGCGCCGGCTATAATTTCAGCTTTTGCCTCATCAGTCACGGATGCGCTCGTTGCCCACGCGCACATCGCCATGTTTGCGTCCGAGAGCAATTGCAACGCGGCGACGCTTCGTTCGTCACCACCTTGCTCGCTGTCGACAAACGCGCTCGCCGCTTCGAGGCACGATCTCACGTTCGCGGCGTTCACTTTCGCCGCCTCTCGCATGATTCGCGTGAGTCCTGCAAATCCTGTTTCCGCAGCCTCCGCATGTCTCGCGCTCGCCATGAGAAGCTTGCACACCGTGTCCCAACTCTGTCGCGTTTTAATCTTGTCCGCGCCGTTGCTGATCAAAGAATCGATTTCGGCAACGATGCGGCCGAAGAACGCGTCTGCGACCGCGGGTTTGAGCGTGAACAAAACGGGCAGCGCATCTAACAAATCGTCGGCGACGTCCTCGTCGGTAGGAATCAGCTTGGCACACATTCGAATCAAGTCAAAAATGACGATTTCACACGCCGGTGACGGGCTCTCTGACGCTTGGAGAACGGCTCTGAGGTAGCTCAATAGTATGGGTAAAACGGCACGAATACGGTCGCAATTGCGCAAAGTCACCATAAACATGGCGTCGAGACAAAAGAGCGCGGCGTCTTCGTCATCTGCGGTGGCGGCGACGAGTCCGGGGTCCCCCGCGGCCCAAATTAGTGCTCGCATCAGATGTGTCAATGACTCGAGCTCCAAGAACTTTGTGTCGGCGAAAAGTTCTTTCACGCGACACGCTGTCGCACACGCCGTGGCAAGTTCCTCTATGCTCTGCTCCGCCTCGGACGGCGGTGGTAATGGCGAGTCGCGCCCGTCGTCGCCGGAAATCATCGCCGAAAATGACCGCAGCAAAGAAGAACCTTGGTTCCGCTTCGCCGCAGCGATCTCTCGTACTCGCATCGTCTGCATTTCCGATCGATGCGTGAAGTCGGATCCGCTTACAAATATATCCTCTGGAACCAAACCAACCTTAGTCATGCGCAGCACTGTGTCCAGAATATTGCACCATCCTTGACGAAGCGTGTCCCCGTACTTGTGTGCGATGCCAAAAATCGTCCGCGTCGCCGCGCAAGCCTTGATATCCTCACCGAACACCACGAGCGGTCGCAATCGTTCGCCTGACGGCGACATCGCGTCCTTAGCCAAACTTTCATTGGAAAACTTGCATAGCGTGGCGACGAGTTGATCGAGAACTTCAGACATGCCGTGCGCAGCCGCAATGTTTGCCACCGACAGGAAACCTCCGAGGCTTGATTGCAACACTTTATCGTCCGCCGTGTGCTCAAACACGGCCGCAATCGCGGCTGTCGTCGAGCCCCAAACGATGCCGAATAATTCGCCGTCGTACAACGCCGCTTCAGCGAGATTGGGCGTCGGCGGTAGTTTGCCTTGGCCCGCCCCGACGTCGCGCGACAATTCCGCCCATCGGCTTGGCGTCAAGCTCATCGCCCCACCGTCGTCAAGCTTGATCTCGTCCGTGACAATGGAATCGAATATGTTAACCAATACCTCGGCGGGCCAATCATTACCGCCATTTGTTCCGCGATTGTTGCGGATGAACTGTTCGAGCGTCATCTTATTCTTCACCTGCGCATTGTGTTGATCGGTGTTCAGCATAATTATACTGTACGACAGCACGTACGCCGAGTCCGCATCCGCTACGGAGTCCGGGTTCGCTTCATAATAACGCGCAGCAAAACATTCGAGTATGCGAGAAATTTTCTGTGCTTCTCCGGGGAGCTTGAATCCAGACAAAAAGGATCGCAGAGCTCGATCAAGCGTGACATCTCGAAAGTCAAAGAGCTTGGTGTACTCATCCAAAACCGTGATAATGAACGCCGCGGGCTCGCCGAGGTAGTCGCCGACGACTTCCTTATCTAAAGCGGGCGCGAATTTCAAGAATCTCGCCACTGCCGCGGGTTCGAGCGGATCTGCCAAAAGTTTAATCTCTTGCATGAACGCCAAACCCTTCTTGTACGAGCGATTAAAATGTTCCGCCGCGCTCAATAGACGTCGCTTGAAGTATTTAGTCCTTGCACGAGCCTCGAACCGGCTTGGACCAGTGGTATCAGAGCCATCAGACAGCGACCATGGGTCCATGACGACGGTGTTCGCGAATTCGAACGTCGGTCGCGTAGTCGCCGCCGGAGAGCGGTTGGACACAGCTTGCACAATGGACAACAACCCTTCCAAGCTCAACAAATGCACGGGCGCGAGCGTCGCATCTCCTGGATACGATGCTTGCGCCAAAACACTCGTCACCTCTTCAAACACATTAGGCTTTGTGAGCTCGCAATCGTAGTACATGTACAAATCCGTCGCGAAATTGTCGTTCTTGCACAAATCCACGAGCGCCTCGAGTGCGACGCGTTGCGTCTCCTCTTCCACACCATTACGACTCGAGCACAGCGGCAAGAGAACCATGCGAACAAACACTTCTAAGTGTAACTTGAGTTCTTCTCGGAACTCACTGTAAATGATCGTTATGAGAGACGTCGACGCCGCCAACACGTGCGGCGAACACGACGTAACCACTCCGCACAACGCGCGCGAAAGATCATCCAAAACCAAATTCAATAGCGCATGATTCGCTCTGAAGTACTCAGCGTTCGCATCGATCATGATCGTCACGAGTTTTAGCCCAAACAAACTATTCGCATCCTCCGAACCACGACCGTGCGTGTCTGGGGCAATGAGACTCGTGGCGAACCGGAAAATTTCAATCAAAGCGGGCAACCCGTACGGCCCCTTCGCCACATCCGTGTGCTCGTGCGCGGTGACATCCATTCCAGGTCCGGTCGCATGCGGACTATCGACGCCCGCATCGCCTCTCACGACCGCCGGGGGCGTAGCCGGGATCACGATGGCTTGCCTCGGCGACGTCAGTCGCGGTCCCTTCTCCCCCGTCGTCGCCTTTGCCTTTGCCGCGATCTCCCCCGTGCGCCGACTGACGTGATACACGATTTCGCTCAGCGTCTGCTTGCTCAATTCTCTCAACAACGGCGTCTCTTTCCCGCTCTGATGTCCAATACGATAGCACGCCTGAAACACGTCGCACAAATCGTCGTCGCTCAGCGCGTAACCGCAGTCGCATCGCACGCACGCCGCCAGCACATACATAATCTGGCTCAACACCGCATCGTCATCGTCCACACTCGTCGCTTCAAACCTACACAGCGTCACCGCGTCCGCGATGGCGTGCATGATCACCCCTGGGCCACCCGGCGCGTCCCTCGTCGCGACTTCGCTCTTCAAAATCTTCAAGATCGCGCTCAGCGCCTGCGCCGTGATCATCCCTCCCGTCTCCACGCTCCGTATCACGTCCAGAAACGGTTCGAGATATCGCAACGGAGTCATCGCATCGTCCTCTTCCGCGTCTCTCTCTTCGCTTTGCTCGCTCGCGTCGCTCGCGCTCGCTCGATCGCGTCCCCGCGCGCGCGTCCCCGCGTCCGCATCTTGCGTCCGTTCCGGCGGTCGCGCCGTCCGCAGCGCGACGAAGGCGTCCAACAGGGCGTCTTCGACGCCGTCTTCGTCGTACGCGTCGCTCGCGCCGTACAATCCGTACGCGTTGAGCGCGCTCGAGGCGCTCGAGCGACCGCTCCAGCGTTGATGCGCGCGCATCGAGGCGACGACGGCGCGCGCTTCGTGCTTGACGATCGTCGCGAAGCGCGCGGGATCGAACGAGCGATTCGGCGGTGCGTCGACATCGCGCGTCATGTCGGGCGCGCGCGCGCGAGGGCGCGGCGAGTCGGCGTGTGAGGATCGATGGACGCGTCGCGGCAGTCTTGAACATCCAGCGCGCGGCGAGCGGCGACCGCGGCGCGGCGGCTCGATCGGAAACGATGCGCGCGAGCGCGCGGGTCGACGATCGGTTCGTGTGACGCATGATTAATAACGTCTGTGTTCTAGCTATGTGTGCGATGTGCGCGGTCAAGGGTCGATTTCGCCGCGCTCGATGGCGGCTTGTCGCGCGGCGGCGCGCCGCTCGACGTCTTTTCGCGCGAGCTCGTCGGCTTGCGCGCGGAGGTTGGCGTATTCGGGCGGAATGCCGCCGGATTGCTCGAGCCACTTGCGCGCGGCGTCGTCGGGAAGTACGATGGCGACGTCCAAGCGCTCTTCATCGGACATTTGGGTGAGGTAGTGCTCGGCCCAATCCGGAAGCGGGACGCCTTCCTCCGCAGAGGCCATGCTGTGGATTTGGTCCTTGACGAGCCCCCAGAATTTTCCCTTGGAAGGGTCGTCCGACCAAATTGCGCTCATCAAATCGTCCCAATACACTTCTTGCTGTTCACCCCACGCGATGTCCCAAACCCCCATGCCACGATCGCGTGTGATACCAGCCTTTTCGAAGGCTTGCGCAAGCTGGCGACCGCCGATTTCTCGCGCCGTCGCGAGCGACTCCTTGAGCGAAAAGAGCATCTCTCTATTTTTCGGCTCGTGAAGAATCGCCACCGTACGCTGGGCCGCCTTAATCAACGTCTTTCTCACCTCATTGTACACTAATAAATCCAATTCAGGCGATAACTGCCTCATCACCTCGATGTGCTCAGTCTTGCCGACGCGCAGGTAACCTTCTTCGCGCGTAGGTTCGGCGGCGAGGGCGATGGGACCTAAATCACTCCACCCGTTCTGCATCACCATTTCGCACGCCAAATTCGTCGCAGCGGCGACATCGTGCATGCCGCGGGTCGTTACGTTCTCGGGACCGTACAAATAACGCTCCGCCATCTGGCCTGCGAGGAGTACGCACAGCTTGGCTTCGTAATACTCCATGGAGCGCACCGTGCGAGCCGCGGGAGAGTCGACTTCATCCGGCACGTAGACGATTTGACCCGTGGCTACACCACCGTTAAACACCGTCACCTTGCTAATCTCGTCGTACGAAGGCATGTGCATCGCGACCACGGCCTGCGCGGCGTAATAATTCACCACCGAGTCTCGTTCGTACGCGTCGAGTTGCGCGATGAGGGTATCTTCGAGCATTCTATCGCGAGCCAAACTTCCGCTGCCACTTCCGTTGCGAACGAACGCTTGCGATCGTCGAATATCGTCGATGCAAAACAAGAAGTCACCCGTAGACGCGAGCGCCTTCTCGCCTTGCGCACAGCGCATGACGGCCGACTTGGTGAGGTTCTCGATGTCGGCGCCGCTGAAACCGGCAGTTTGTCTGGCGAGGTACTCGTAGTCCAAGTTGGGATCGACACTCGACGCGAACGATGGCTTGTTGCAGTGCAAGAACAAGATTTCTTGACGCGACTTCTTGTTCGGCAGACCCATCTCGATGATGCGATCAAAACGACCGGCACGAATGAGCGCAGGATCGAGTACTTGCGGACGGTTCGTCGCCGCCAACACCATGATGCCCGTGGCGGTCGAGAAACCGTCCATCTCCGTCAGCATTTGATTGATCGTCGCCGTCGCTTCGTCGTTACCGTAAACCTGACCGGATTGTGTCTCAGTACGCTTCGTGCCGACGGCATCGAATTCATCGATGAAGATGATGCACGGCGCAACCTTCTTGGCTTGATCAAACAAGTTGCGAATACGCGCGGCTCCGACGCCGACGAACATCTCCATAAACTCCGTACCAGCGCATGAGAAGAAGGGCACATTTGCCTCGCCCGCGACACAACGAGCGAGCAACGTCTTACCCGTACCGGGCGGACCGCACAAAAGCACGCCTGCGGGAATGCGCGCGCCCATGGAGTTGTACTTTTCGAAATCCTTCAAGTAGGAAATGAGTTCAAACATTTCCGCCTTGACGTTGTCGATGCCGGTGATGTCCTTCAACGTCATCCCTTGGCGAACGTTCGAGTCGTAGTTACGCGTAGTCATGTTACCGAACATGTCTTCCGAGCTATCCTTGTACGTGCCTTCGTAAATAAGCCACGCATAGAACACCATCACCATCGGCGTCAACGCGTTGAACAGGAACGCCGTAATCTCGAGCCAGCGAGGATACTTCTCCATCTCAATCTGAATGACCCCTCCATTACCCGGTCTTTCGGTGACGAGCTTTTTGAACAACACCGGATCGTACGGAAGGTTGCAACCGAACACCTCCTCCGTGTCGTCGATGTAATATCTAATGCTCGTCTCGTTGGCGCGGTACACCACGCGGTTGACGCGCCCGACGTCGAGTAATCTGTGGAACGACGTGTAAGACGTCTCCGTGGGGAATCTATCGGTGCCCATGGTTGAGTACGGATCGCGCAAGTACGCCAAGTTCACGTTGCGCACGAATCGTTCGCCGCGGTTGGAGAAAATCTTCTTGACGGGATTCTTCTTCTCCTGTTCGTACTTTTCGTACCGCTGGATGTCCTTCAAAACCTTTTCCTCCGCCGCGCTCAATTGCCTATTCCTACTCTCGGTGTGCTCACCAGTTTTCAACCCAACGAGTTCTTTCACCCTGTCCGCCATCACCTTCACCTTATCCACCTGTCCTCCCTGTTTGGGGGCCCTACGTTGGTGTTCTAAATTCATTTTTTTCTTCTTCACCGTCCCGCGACGTCGTCGTCGTCTCTGCTTCGTCGGCGCCTCGACGACGCGCGGCTTATCCTCCGCGATCGCGTCGAGCTCTTCCAACAACTTCGCCGTCTCGTCCTCTTCATCCTTGGGATCGGAATCCACCGGCGCGATGTCGATCCCCACCCCCGCCACCTCGCCCACGCACGGCTCGCGCCGCGCGCTCGCCGTCGCCGCGCTCCTCGCCCCCTCCCGCCTCGCCTCGCGCGCCCCAGTCTCCAGCGCGCCCGCCGCTTTCGGCGCGCTCAACATCACCAACGCCGCGATCGCGCCCATCTTCGTCGCCCGCTTCGCGCGCGCCCAGCCGTCGTCCGCGTTCGCGTCCCTCGCCGCGCGTCCCGCGCCGTCGTCGCCGCCGACGCCGCATCGCACCCCTCGTCCCCACCGCGCGCCCGCCTTCGCCCGCGCGACGCGCGCGCGTCGTCGTCCGAGTCCATCCGCGATCGCGCCGCGCGTCGGCGCGATCGTCGCGCCTCGCGCGATCGACATCGCGCGTCCGCGCGCGATCGGTCGAGTAAACCTAAGCCGCGATCGTCGAGCCGCGAATCGCGCGCGCGCGCGTCTCGAGGCGCGTCGAACCCGCGCGCGCGCGTCTCCCGACGCGTTCGCGACCTCGGCGCGCGCTTCGAGCGACCGCGCGTCGCGTCGCGCGCGTCGTCGTGTGCGCGCCGCCGCGCGCGGCGCGAGGGTTCGACGCGCGCTCGAATGATCGCGTTTCGTACGTCGTTTTCGACATACACTAGAGCATTTTAGCGCCATCATTCAAAACGCTCGCGACGCGCGCCGACGCGCGCGCGACGGCGCGACGCGCGGCGACACCGCGACGCGCGACGATGTCGAGCGTCGCGCCGACGCGCGCGCGATGGTCGTCGCGGCGGTTCGCGGGCGACGCGGGACGCGCGCGCGACGCGCGCGCGACGCGACGGCGCGCGCGAGATTTGAACGCGGCGCCGGCGACGCGCGCGGGCGACGGCGACGGCGACGGCGCGGCGCTGGATTTCAACGCGTGCGCGCGCGAGCACGCGCGAGCGTTTCGCGCGACGCCGATGAGCGCGCGACTGACGCGAGAGTTCGGGATGGGGGACTCGGGGACGGACGTGTCGCTCGCGCAGCGGTTGCTCGGGCGGGACGCGAGACGCGCGCACGGCGTGTGCGACCGAGAGACGACGGAGGCGCTGCGCGCGTGGCAGATTTCGCGCGGATTAAAGCCGAGCGGGTTCTTCGGGGCGAGCTCGCGGGCGCAGATGGCGATGGAGGAGGAGCGGTGGCGCGAACTGGGGGGGGGGGCGCTGCTGGAGCGACTTTGGGAGGAGGAGGCGCGCGCGCGGGACGCGAGCGAACGCGCGAACGAACGCGCGGGAGGGAGCGGACGGACGCGCGGCGTGGTGGCGACGTCGACGACGCCGCGCGAAGCGCCGCGCGTCTCGCGCGTCGCGCGCGGCGCGTTGGTGTTGGTGGTCGCGTCGGCGGCTTTGGGCGCGGCGGCGCGTCTGAGAAATCGCGAGCGCTTCGCGGCGTTCGTCGATTCGGCGACGGCGTGGACGCGCGAATCGCGCGCGAAGGTCGCGCTCGACGTCGCGCGCGAGTTTATCGGCGCGTGCGGCGCGCGCGCGCGCGCGCGCTGGACCGAGATCGCCGCAGATTTCGCCGAGCGGCGCCGAGCGCTCGTCCGCGCCGCCGCGACGGCGATTTCTCGCGTTCGATCCGCGGCGGAACGCGTCGCGACGAACGACGCGCTCGACGCCGGCGCACCGCTCGCGGAGGGACACTTCGATGAAAACGGTCGCTGGTGGGAGTCCCCACTGCCCGCGTCCACGCCCAAAGCCGCCGACGCGAGGCCGCGTCCCGCCGAGCCGTCTCCGCGAGGCGGAGCGTCGACGGCTCGCGAGCGCGCCGAGCAAATGCGCGAGCGCTGGGTCAACATCCGTCGCCAACAGGTCGACGTCGGCGCGGACGAGCGTCGAGCGATTGAGCGCGTCTCTAAATTTCTCCGCGACGCCGAATGAGCGCGCGCGCGCGATTTCAATGTACACGCATTCGTCGCCCTCGATTCGCTCCGTCGCCGCGCCTCCGCCGCGCCCGCACTCGACGACGCCATGCTCGGTTTAGACACCTACGGCTCGTCCGATTCCGACGACGAGAACGACGCGCTCGCGAACGTCGCGTCCGTCAAGCGCCCGATCGCGTCCGCGCCGCCCGTCGACGCCGGCGCGTTGGCGCTCGAGCGCGCGCTCGACGGCGATGGCGGCTCGACGGGAATGCGCGTCGTTCCGCTCGCGTCCACGCGCACGGTCGTCGGTGCGCGCGACGCGCGAACGCGATGGCATCGATCGATCGCTCGACGCGCGCGCGTCGCGCGAGGAACGCGCGTGGACGATGGACTGACGGAGATTCGTTCGACGCGCGCAGACCCGACGACGCGAGAGATGCGCGTGAACCTGACGTACGACGAGATGACGGCCCCGATCGAGGGACCGAGGCACGAGACGCGAGAGGATAGACTCACGGGGCGAGGGGCGAGGAATCACGCGCTCGGGCAGGTGGACGCGACGACGGTGAACGCGTTTAGTTTCGACGAACAGTACAATACGTACAATTCGCGGGGGTACGCGGCGGCGCCGTCGGGGACTGGGGTCGTCGGTGACGCCGACGCGATGCGAGCGAGCAAGGGGGAGACGGCGTTTAATATTTCTGCGGCGAAAAAACGAAGGATTCGCGAGGAAGTGCTCGCGGGGGTGGCGACGCCGGCGAGCGGCGAGACGGATACGTCGGCGTGGGCGCCGGCTCGAGCGGCGCAAAAGGTGCTCGTGCACGATGATTTGTCGGAGAAGGAGAAGGAGTACGTGAAATGGCACATGGATAATCGCGAGGCAAAGCTTCGGGCGAAAGGAAAGTTGGAAGGTTTGGAGACGGGTCCGGGCGAGGACGGCGGCGCTCAAGACGACTCAAAGTTTACAAAGTTTCACGGCTCGGAGGAAGTCAACTACGCGGGGGATTCTTGGATTGCGGCGCCAAAGAGCGAGAAGCGCGATGGAGATGGAACTTGCTTCGCGCCGAACAAGTGCGTGCACACGTTTAACGGTCACACGAAGGGTGTGTCAAAGATTGAATTTTTCCCTCACACCGGTCACCTGTTGCTCTCGGCGGGCATGGACAACGTGGTCAAGATTTGGGACGTGTACAACAGTCGAAAGTGCATGCGCACGTACATGGGACACGACAAGGCGGTAAAAGACGTGTGCTTCAACGGCGATGGCACGCGCTTCGTGTCGACGTCGTGGGATAAAAAGGTTCGATTGTGGGACACGGAGACTGGCAAAATAATCCAAACCGTGACGAGCGGGAAAATCGGTTACTGCGCGAAGATTCATCCAAAGCAAGACAACTTGGTGTTGATCGGGCAGAGCGATAAAAAAATCGTGCAGTGGGACATGAACAACGGGGACTTGGTGCAAGAGTACGACCAGCATCTCGGGCCGGTGAACTCGATCACTTTCGCCGACGGCGGCGAACGCTTCATGTCCTCTTCGGACGACAAAACGCTTCGAGTTTGGGAGTTTGGAATCCCGGTGACGACTAAATACATCGCTGACCCGTCGATGCACTCCGTGCCCGCGACTGCGATATCGAACAACGGCAAGTACATCATCGGTCAATCGCTCGACAATCAAATTATCACCTTTAGCGTCGACGAACGCTTTCGAAGAAACAACAAGAAACGCTTTGGTGGTCACCACAACGCCGGTTACGCGTGCCAGCCCGCGTTTTCTACCGATGACAGCACCGTCGTTAGCGGCGACGGGTCTGGTAAGATCTTCTTCTGGGATTGGAAGACGTCCAAAATCATCAAATCCGTCAAGGCGCACGCCGAGGTGTGCATCGGCGTCGCTTGGCACCCGCTCAAGAGCTCCGTCGTCGCGTCGTGCAGTTGGGACAAGACGATCAAGCTGTGGAAGTAGTCTCCGAGCTCAATCTTTGTCGTTGATATATCTCGCGTAGCGCACTTCCTCACGCGCGCGCCTTCTCTTTGCGTCGGCGTCTTCGTGTCCGCGTCTCGCTGTCCTTTCGCTTTCGCGAATTCTGAGCGCATCTCGTCATTGCCCCGCGCCCGATCGTCCAGCATGCGCCGTTCGCGCGCGCGCGCGCTCGCCGGCGCGCTCGCGCTCACACTCGCCTGCGCCGCCCTCCCCCGCGCGCTCGCGCGCGCTGATTCGCACGCGGCGTCGCATCTGCGACTCGCCACGTCGGATGTCCCGGTCGACACCGTCGACGCTTCGGAGCCCGCGCGCGACGCCGTGCGCGAGGCGCGCGCGCTGGTCGCCGACGCCGCGGCGCTCGAAGCGAAGTTCGAGGCGTTCGTGGACGCGTTCGATAAACGCGCCGAGTACGCGACGAAGACGGCGACGGAACGCGCTCGGAGAATCGTCATCTTTGGCGAAAATCTCGTCAAGGCGGCGACGAATCAAGCGAACGATCGAGGCAGCGCGAACCACGGGGTGACGATGTTCAGCGATCTCACCGCGGAAGAGTTTGCGGCGCGGTATTTGGGTCACGTGCGGTTGTCGAGCGAGGAGAGGGAGAAACGGAAGGCGAGGGGAGGGGAGACGCTCGAGACGTTGCCGGTGGAACATTTGCCGGAGGAATTCGATTGGCGATTTAAGGGCGCGGTGACGCGGGTGAAGGATCAAGGACAGTGTGGATCGTGCTGGACGTTTTCAACGACGGGTGCGATCGAGGGCGCGCACTTCATCAGCACCGGAAAGCTCGTTGAATTGAGCGAACAACAACTCGTGGACTGCGACGTCGGTTGCGATCCAGACGTGCCGAACGCGTGCGATTCTGGCTGTAACGGCGGCTTGCCGTCGAACGCGATGGAGTACATCGTAGAGCACGGAGGCATCGATACCGAGAAGTCGTACCCGTACGTCGGCGAGAAGGGCGAGTGCAAGGCGAAGAAAGGCAAACTCGGCGCGACGCTCAAGAACTTCTCCTTCGTCAGCGACGACGAAAAACAAATGGCGGCGGCGTTGGTCAAATACGGCCCACTGTCCATCGGGATCAACGCTGCGTGGATGCAAAGTTACATCGGCGGCGTCGCCTGCCCTTGGCTCTGCGACGCCGAGTCGCTCGATCACGGCGTCCTCATCGTCGGCTACGGCTCGAGCGGCTTCGCCCCGGTTCGATGGGCGCCCGAACCGTACTGGATCGTCAAGAATTCTTGGAGTCCGGCGTGGGGCGAGGGTGGATACTACCGCATATGCAAAGACAAAGGTTCGTGCGGCATCAACAACATGGTCGTCGCCGCGCACGGCGTCGACTGATCGCGCTTCGCGTTCGCCTCGCGTCTTCATGCTTCTCTCGCGCCTCGTCGCCTTCATCGACGACGTCGCGCGCGTTTCTCGCATTTTCATCTCTGTATCTCATCATTCTAAAACTATCGTTACAATCGTATCTCGCCTCGCCGTCGTCGCGTTCGCGCGATAACCCTCGTCGTCTCGCCGCGCGTCCGCCCTACACCGCCTTCGGCCCGTTCGCGTCGAACGCCCCGCTCCACCTCTGGCTCGGTATCGCGTGCGCGGGATATATCGGCCGCTTCTCCCGCGCGCGCGAGTAGTTGAACGTCATCATCGCCAGCGCGCCGAGCGCGACGAATCCCCCGACCGTGTTTCGTTTCCACGCCTTCGGATCCGCGAACCACCCGCCGTACGTCGTCCACACGTGTCCCGTCACGCTCGTCGGTCCGCCGCCGCTCGCGGGCGCGCCCATGGTCGTCGCTGTGCGAACGCCGCCGATGGACGCGTCGTCGTCTGTCGTCGCGGCGCGTCGTCGATCCGCGATCGTCGAACGGCGGATCGTCACACGACGACGCGCGCGCGCGCGACGCTCGACGCGACGCGACTCGACTCGACGGCGTCGCGACTCGACTCGAGATGTTTCAGACGCGCAGCGAGTACGACCGGGGCGTGAACACGTTCAGCCCGGAGGGACGGTTGTTTCAGGTGGAGTACGCCATCGAGGCGATCAAGCTCGGGTCGACGGCGATCGCGATAAAGACGCGCGAGGGCGTGGTGCTGGCGGTGGAGAAGCGCGCGACGTCGCCGCTGATGGACGCGTCGTCGCTGGAGAAGATCGCGGAGATCGACGCGCACGTGGGGTGCGCGGTGAGCGGGCTGACGGCGGACGCGTGGACGATGGTGGAACACGGACGGGCGGAGTGCCAGAATCATTACTTTACGTATAACGAACCGATGCCGGTGCTGAGCTGCACGACGTCGCTGTGCGAACTGGCGATGTCGTTCGCGGGCGAGGGGGAGAAGAGAATGTCGAGACCGTTCGGGGTGGCGCTGTTGGTGGCGGGGAAGGATGAGGACGGGTATCACTTGGTGCACACGGATCCGAGCGGTACGGCGGTGCAATATAAAGCGAAAGCGATCGGAAGCGGGAGCGAAGGCGCGCAGACGGCGCTGCAAGAGGAATATAGAGACGATTTGACGCTCAAAGAGGCGGAGACGCTGGCGTTGAAGACGTTGAAGGCGGTCATGGAGGAAAAGGTCAACACGACGAACGTCGACATGGCGCGCGTGGCGCCGGCGTACGTCAAGTATTCCGACGCCGCGATTCAGGAAATCATCGATCGTTTATGATGAGTGAGTAGATTTAATTTCGGTTCGAGCTTGTAAGTTTCGTGTAAAAGATTCTTCGTTCAATGATTTACATTACGTGCCTTGCGGCGCGCGCGCGCTCAACTGTTTTAAACTAATCGATTATTCATCCAGTATTCCTCTCATTTCTTCGCCTTCTTCGCCGAAAGCGGCGATTTACCGACGCCTTTTGAGGGGGTCGGGGTTTTGCGCTTCACCGGCGTCGCCTTTTGTGTCGTCGGTGTTTTCGACGTCGACGCTTTCGCCTCCGCGCCGCCGTCGTCGCCGACGACGCGCTTCTTGTGCAAATTGATCATCTTCGTCAAGACGTGGAATCCGTCGTGGATTTGGAACGGCGTTCGATTGAAATCAAAGTGCACCGTTCGCTGATCGTCGGATATCTCCACGTCGATTTCCGCCTCGGATTTGGTTTGAATCAAAATGAAAGGAAGCTGAATGCCGGTGGGCGGCGGACCGTCCCCCGCGAGGGCTTTTTGGTTGCGTTCCACGAGCGCCACGAGCGCGTCGTGTTGCTCCACGAGCTCGGCGAGGTAGTTGGTCTTCTGCTCGAACGCATCTATCGACTCCGTGGACGCCAATTCCCGATTCGACGTTCTCGGTCCCGCCGCCTTCGCGGGCGGCGGCGATTCGCCCGGTTTCACGTATCCCTCGGGGTATCCGTTCCAGAATATTTCCTTCTTCTTCTTTCTGATGATTTCTAGCGCCATGAGAACATTAAGCGCGTCGTACACCCGTCGACGCACGTTCTTTTCGTCGAAATCCGCGTTCGTTTCTTCTGCAGTCACGCGAAGCTCCTCGACGAGCTCGTTCGCCACCTCGTTGTAAGACGTGTGCTTCTTCTCTTCAACCTTTTCGCACACGCGCATGCTAAAATGTCGCAACCCTTTCTGCTCGCGCTCGCCCGTCCCAGGAGTTTGCGGTAATGATTTTCGAATTTTGGACGACTTGGGCGTCGCGTACGCCTCATCGTCGCCAACTTCTGCTTTGACGCCCGCGCGCAAGTTCGCGCGCGCCGTGGCGATGATCCGTCGCGCCTGCGCGACGAATTCCGCCGCCTCCTGACACTTCTTTTCGGCCACCTCCGCGTCGTACTTCCCGATCGTAGGCGTCATCGCGCGCATCACCGTCGCTGCGGACGTCCCCGCCCTTTGAAATCGCAACCCGTCGTCCTCCGCCGCCTCGCGCCCGCTCACCCTCGCCGCCAAATCCCCGCGCTCGGGCGTCCCAAACTTCGGCGTAAACGCCCCACTATCCTCAAATCCCAACCCCGGCGACGTCGACTCCCCCCGTCGTCCTCCCTCGACGTCCCCCATGAACGCATTCAACGCATCCGCGTCGGCTAAGCCTACCCTCGCGCGTTCCGCTCGTCAGTCTCTCGCGTCTCTCGCTCGTCTCTCGTCTCTCGTCTCTCCTTCGCCTCGTTCCATTCGCACCTGAATCCCCGAGCACATCGTCGACGTCCGCGTACTCCGACACCCCCTACGCCTCGTTCGCGCGCCGCGCTTCGCCGTCAGTCGCCTCTTCGGTTTCGCCGCGTCTCGCGCGTCTTCGTCCTTTAAAATCTCCAAAAAATCTCCGCATAAAGCCATCTGTCGAATCGTCCGTCGTCCGTCGTCTCGCGTTCGCCTCGCGTCTCGCACGCACCGCGTCTCGCAGCGATCGAAACAGTTCCTCCGCCAGCGCGTCGTCGTCGCGCGAGGTCGTCGCCGTCGCCGTCGTCGCGCGTCGTCGTCGCGTCGACATGTCGAGCGCGAATTCCGAAACGTCGCGTCGCGCGTCGCGTCGCGCGCGCGATGGGACGCGCGCGACGCGCGATGGGACGCGCGCGCGTCGCGCGCGTTCGCGCGGCTCGACGGCGCCGCGGTGCGCGCGCGTGTGACGCGCGCGACGCGACGACGTCGGTTCGAACGACACTTCGCGACCGCGCGCGCATGGCGACGTCGCGCGTCGCGCGCGCGACGCTGGACGTGCGAGGATACGCCGCGGATGGAAGCGCGCATCGCGTGAGCGCGCGCGCGAGCTTCGAGTACGCGTACGAGACGAGGGAGGACGACGCGAACGCGACGGTGCGAGTGATGCTCACGCCGAGCGACGGACGGGCGACGTTCGCGCGGTACGCGTGCGCGCTGACGCGGGAACGGTTCGAAACGATGCGACGGGAACAGTCGTTGACGCTGCGGACGGCGAGGGAGTGCGCGGAGACGTGCGGGAGGGCGCTGGAGAAGGCGGCGCGCGGGGAGGGGCTCGCGGTGTTGGCGTGCGACGCGAAGAGCGGGAAAGCGAGGTTGGAGATCGTGGAGGAGTACGCGAATAGGTTGGTGAGCGTGATGGAGATGGAGTTTGAGATGATGGATGACGTCGAGGTCAGGGCGAGGGTGTCGGAGGAGTACGGGCGGATGAAGCGGACGTTGGCGGCGTACGAAGCCAAGTTTGGTCGGTTGGAGGCGTGAGGAAGACGCGCGCGTTTGATCGTTTGTATTGATAACCAGTAAGAATCTCCGATACTAGTGCTTCTACTTTCCTTCTGCGGTCGTCGCGCTACATCGGATTTATGAGGCCGATTGGCTGAGTCTGGCCTAAGCGGCCGCGCGGAGGCGTCGGCGGACGATCGCGGTTGACGTCTTGCAGCCACAAGTTGTCGTCGATGCGGTCGGAGGGCGATAAAGACTCCATGGCGATCGGTGGTAACGGGTGGATGAGCTTGGGGTATAACGTCAGATCGCGCCCTAACACCAGAATCGCTCCGGCGTTATTCGCGGTCCCGCAATAGTTTGTTGCGCTAAAGACGGTGAGCAGTTGTCCTTGGGCGAAACGCTCGAAACCGTCCATGACGCACTCGTGCGCGCGGATGATCATCTGGATCCCGTTCGTTTCGCAGAACGCCTTCACACGATCTGGCCCGAAAGTCACGAGACCTGGACCCCGCGCGTTCGGGCGTAAACCTTCGATACCATCGTTCTCTGTCGGGTCGCTCCAGAGAATGTCCATGAGCTCGACGCCGCCGTTTTCCATGTTCAACGGTCGCTTCAGCTCATTGATTTGCGAGATGTGCGTCAAGCTACGGCCGATACCACCGTGCATGCAGCAAATACGATCCTCGATGACGGCCGCAAGCGGGAGCCATTCGAACAACTCGTTGAATCTTCGCCAGACTGCGTCGCCCGCGGATTCGCCCAGACGCTCGACGCACTCGATGCGGAATCCAAACAACGCATTGATGTCCGACTCTTCGTGGTTACCGCGAAGTAAATGCACAGCTTGCGGGTGCTCAATTTTCAGCGCGAGCAGCAGAGAAATGGTCTCCAAGGAGTACGCACCGCGATCGACGTAGTCTCCCAAGAAAACGTAATCGATGTATGCGATGTCGCCCGCCGTCGATGGCGCGCCGTATTCGGCGAATAACCGCATCAAATCTCCAAACTGACCGTGCAGGTCGCCAAAGATTTTCGCCGGACCTTTCACCGTAAGTACGGTCTCTTCGTTCTTGAAACAATGCTCTGCGGCGTCGCATAACTCGTTGATGGCGCTCGCGCTAAGAAAGAATCGACGATCCGTGCTCGGCTCCCAGGTGTGCGGATGAAGCAAGTGCGTGAGCACGGCCTTGTGCACGGGTTGCGCCCCGAGCTCAGCGGCGCGTCTCGCGCGCGCCATCTTCGCTGGAGTGTCTCCGGGGGTGAGCATATCCACACCGGGAGTACCGATGCGTCGCGCCTCGTTTTCAAACTGATCGATGGACAGCTGCCGCACCATGCTCGCGACGCCTCGCGGCGTTGACTTCGCGCCAGAATCTGGCGGCGCGGCGGCAACGACTACGGCACGATGATGTAACCTAACTTCCGACGCGGGCGTGCGTAGAGCCGATTCTGGGGAGCCGAAACGAGCGAATCCAGGCGATGGCGTGTGCACGGACGATCCCGGAGAGCCAGAGTCAGATTCGCCCAACGAAAACTTTCTTCGAGCGACCAACTCGAGCGCGGCTGCCGCTTCTTGCGCGCTCGCCGCACGCAGCTCTTTCTCCGCAGCGGCGTTCATGTTGTCGGGCGAATCCGGGGACCCCGGCGAACCTCCGAGCGGTCGCAAGGCGATGCCCTCGGGAGACGAGGGCGAACTGAAGGATCCGTTTGAATACGTTGCGTCTCGTTGCGTGTTGATTGCGAACGAGTCTCGAACGTTTCTCGGCGAGTGCATTCCTAATATATCAGCCGACAGCCCGGTTTCACCGAGCCATTTACGCCAAGCCAAGGAATTCGGATCGATGAGAGTCGCGAGCTCTCGCGTGCGTTCGGCGCGCGTCGAACCGCTCTCTTGCGGCGGCTCTTCGAGCACGACCAAATCATCCAACAACGTTCCGTTTCTCAAACCACCGTGCACGAAAATGAATGGACCATACGCCACACTTGCATGGCGGCACCGTCGTCCGACGAGTGAGCTCGCGTCGTAGGAAAGCTGTGCCTTGCCCTCGGAACTCTTCGCGTCCCGCCATCCCGTGCTTCCACCCGACGACGTGTCCAGCATCGACATCGTCGCTTCGTTCGTGACGAGCTGTCCCCCACCCGACGCCCCACCGGTGATGTGCAATCTCGTGTCCACGAATGCGGTCGCGTGCTGGTATCGACGCGTTGGTGCCTTGCCCGGCGCTTCGGCCCACTCCCAACGCCCGTCGCGGTGCCTAGCCAAACCGTACGCGTCATTCAGCGCGAAACCGTCCGCACCGCGGCCACCGCAGAGCAGCAACAGACCATCGCTTCGAGTACTCGCGCTCGCGTACGTTCTCGCGCTCGGCACGGGCCCACTCGGCGCGCACTTGGTCCATTCGTACGGTTTCGTCGTCGTGTCCAACACCCACGTATCGTCCAAGCACTTCGAACCGTCCGTCCCCCCGATCACCACCAAAAATCTCTGCGCCACGAAACTCAACACGTGCGCGTATCGTTGCCCCGGACCTTGCCCCCGCACGTGCACGCGGTGCCACTTCGGGTCCCTCGTCGCTAAATCCAACACGTACAAATCTTCATCCGCCAACCCGTCCGGCCCGATGCCGCCGAGCACGACGAGCATCCCTCCCACCGTGGCCGCCCCGTGCGCCGCCCGCGGGCTCGGCACGTCACCGCCGCACTCCAACTTCCCCCACTCCCCGTTAAACGGGTCCAAGACGTGCAATTCATTCGTCGCGCCGCTCAGCTTGACCCACGCGCCCGCGTCTCGACCCGCCTGCGGGCTCAACCCCACGTTCGCGCTCGCGTTCGCCCCGCTTCCGCCCTCGAGCTCGGTCGCACCCCCGAACGTGACTATCTTCGTCTTTTGATTCCATCGCAGCGCCGTCATCGTGTGTCCACAGCGCGCGCCCGGCGCCGAAGACGTCGCGAACGTTTTCGAGTCATTCGCGAACGTCGACGCGTTATTCGTCGCGTCCGCGAACCCAGCGCGCGATCGCGTCGCGTCGAACGGCGCGGCGAGCATTCTTCGCCCTCTGCGCGCCCGCGCGACGCGCAGTTCGCCGCTCGCGCGTCGTTCTGACGCGCAGTCGTTCAAGATTTTTGAATTTCAACGACGCGCGCGCGACAGTCGCGGCACTCGCGCGCGCGCATGCCGCCGGCGACGCGGTCGCCGCTCGACGCGATCGCGCGAAACGTCGACATGCGCGCCTCGGCGCTGAGCGCGGTGGAGAAGTTGGCGCTCGAGGCCGACGCGACGGCGCTGTCGCCGATCGACGTCGCGCGCGCGCCGCGCGTCGAGACGACTCGCGCGCGCGAGAGCGACGCGACGGCGCGCGAGAGCGACGCGAACGCGCGCGAGGACGACGCGCGCGAGGACGACGCGGACGAGGCGTCGACGGCGACGACGGAGTATCGAGAGACGGTGGCGCTGCTGCGCGCGCAGACGACGGCGCTGCGCGAGGCGAACGAAGCGCGCGAGGAGCTCGAGGAAGCGCTTCGCGAGGCGGAGACGACGAAGGCGACGCTCGAGGGCGACGCGCTGGAGCGAATGCGCGCGGTGCGGGGAGAGATGGAATCGCTTCGCGCGACGCTGGAGGAGGTGGTGGAGAGTCGGCGACGCGCGCGAGAGGGGGAGGCGAACGCGGTGGCGCGAGCGAAGGCGTCGGAGGAGACGCTCGCGCGCGAGAGGGAATCGCACGAGCGCGCGGTGGAGGAAATGCGCGCGGAGCTGGCGCTCGCGCGGTCGAGCGCGGAAATCGCGGCTCGAGGCGTGCGAACGAAGGACGGCGTCGAAGTCACCGCGGAGCTGTACGAACAGTCGCACTCGATGGAAAAGAAGGCGTTGAAGGATGCGCAGCGGGCCAAAAACGCGCTCGTGGAGCAGAAGAAAACGCTCGAGGCGCTGGAGAAGCGATTGCGCGACACGAGGTCGCGCGCGGATTTAGCCGAAGCCAAGTGCCGAGAATTGAAATCGGCGCAAAAACGATGGGATCGATTGGAAGCCGGTGGTGATAACGCGTTCGCACAGTCCCCTGCCTCGGCAGCTACGCCGCGGACGCTGCGACAGAGCCATCGCGACGTGCGGGCGTACGCCGCCCAGCGCGTGGAGGCGTTGGAGAAGGATGTCAAGACGACGCGGCGCGAAGCTACGCTAGCGACTGCGGATTTAGATTCAAAGTTAGCCGCCGAGTCAGGCACGCGTAGCGCTGTGCAAGGAAGCTTGGAGAGCGCACGCGCGCGTATCCGCGTGCTCGAAGGTGAGCGTGATGCGTTGCGAGCGCGCGCCGAGGCGGCAGAGACTGAGGTCGCAGATTTGAAGATGACGCTCAAGTTGACGGAGGAACGCGCGGCGCAAGCGGAGGAAACGGCGGCGAAAGAAATCGCGGCGGCTATGGACGCGATGCACCGAGTTCATTCGGCAGAAGACGCCCTGATGTCCGCCTCGCACCAGCAAGAGGAGGCGGTCAAGGCGAAAAGTGCAATGAAGCGGCGCGAATACGGAGAGAAGACGCGTGAGCTCGAGGAACGCATCGAAGCCGCTGAACGGGCGCGCGATGCCGCAGCGCAACGCGCACAAGTGGCGGAGGATGCACGCAGACGCGCCGAGTCCGAACTTGCGCGCGCGCAGACGAGCACAGCGCGCGACGGCGACGGCGCCGACGTCCGCGAACGAATTTGCGCCGCCGAGGACAGAGCGCTTCGCGCCGAGGAAGAGCTCTCTCAAGTCCGTAAAGCCGCGCGCGATGCCGCGCGCAACGCAAACGAATCCATCTCGCCGTCGCCCGAACGCGTGGCGCACCGACCACCGTTCTCGCAATCGCGACCGACTCGTCTTGCGCGCGAGCGCGACGGCCAACGCGCCGCCGCCGCCGAGCTCCTGCACAGCCTTCGCGCCAAACTCGAGGCCAGTTCCCCGTCGATCGGGCAGAAGTCGAAAAGTAGATTCACGGATGCCGATCACGACGACGCCTCGTACGCTACGCCCGTGAAACGGGCTTGATAGATATTTAATGTACCAACTCCCGACTCCCAGCGACCTCGACCGCCACTCCGCGGCTCGCACGTCTCCCAACCATGCGCCTGGATCTCGCCCGCGTCGCCAGATTCGCCCAGCGCACGACGGGCGACGCTTCGGACGCGACGCCGAGTCGTCACACCACTCCAGCGCGGCGTAAAACAATTTCAATGACGCTCATGGCCATCGTGCACGGCTTTGGATTACTCACCTTAACCGTCCCGGAAAACGATCTCACGGCGAACGGGTTCGACAACAGCACCGCGCGTACGCTCCTCGCGCTGTTTGCGTTCGATGTCGTCGCGTACTGGCGCGTGCTCGGAAGCGATCCCGGATACGTGGACGCGAGCGAGGACGCGAACGACGACGCCGAGGACGGCGAGCGACGCGCGTGCGAAAAATGCGCCGGCGCGCGCGTGCCGCTGCGAGCGAAACACTGTCACGTGTGCGAAAGATGCGTGCGAAAATTTGATCATCACTGCTTTTGGGTCGGGACGTGCGTGGGCGAGCGGAACCACGGACGGTTTTGGTGGTTTTTGTTGGCGCAGTCGTGCGTCGCGGCGCACGCGTGTTGGATCGCGGTCACGGGCGTCGTGGGAGCGACGGTGAATCACGCGACGTGGTTCGATGTCTGGCGTGATAACGCGTGGAGTGCGATGGCGTGCGGATACACGCAAATGATGACGCTGTTTGTGGGATTTTTATTCGTGTTTCACAGTTATTTATTGCTCAGCGGGCAGACGACGTGGGAGGTGAGCAGCGAGCAGCGGGTGACGTATTTGCGGTCTTTACCGCGCGGGAGCAAGCCATTTGACGAGGGTGCGATCGAAAACGCGCGCACGGCGTGTTTTCCGAGAAAGATTCCCAAAACTTGGCGCATTCCGAGTGTAGAAACGTTGCAGGCTCGAGAAAACGAGCAAACCTTCTTCCAAAACGATCACTATAGCTGCTTCTAGATTTGCTTGTATTGCATAGACTTTTAGCCTTGAAAGAATGTGTGCTTCGAGGGTTCGCTCGGAACGTATTCTATCGGCCCGACGACGACGGCGGCTTCGGGCAACGGCGCGCCAGGTGACGGGATCTTTTGAAAGAAGACCACCTCGTTCTCTTTGACAGCTTTCGCTGCGAGTGCGGCCACACGCGAGGCGAGCTCGCCGTGATACGTCGCCCACGAGACGATTTCTCCGGAGGCCTGCGCGCAATCGCGCACGGCTTCCTCCGCGCGCCTACACGCTGCGATGACTTCGCCGCACTCGTCCGCAGCGCGCCGCGCCTCGGCGTGCGCGAGAAATGCCTCCGCTTCGTGCGTCTTCCAAGCTACCAGCACGCCGGCCGTCAAAAATATGTCCACGCCGTTCCAATCGCATCGACGCGACTGCAACACCGCGTTGGCATCGCGGTACAACTCGCTCGCGCCGCGATGCAGCCGCGCGCGCAAATTCGCCGCGCTTCCGCGTTCGAGCGCTCGCCGACACGCCGCGCCCTGCGCGTCACCGAGCGAAATCAACGTCATCACCTCCGCCATCGACGCCGTGAGTTCATTCGCCACGCATTCACCATCCAACGACGCCTTCAGCGGCGGCAAAACCGTCTCCTGCAAGTGCTTGAACATCCCCGCCGCGACTCTCGCGTTCTTCGAGCAGCTCGCCGCGCCCGCGTCGCCCAATCCTCCCTCCGCCATCCGCGCCGCCGTCTCTCGCGCGCAAAGTCTTCTGTGACACGACGCGAGTCCAAACAGCGCGAACGCGCGCTCGCCGGCCAATCCCGGCGCCGGATACGACCTCGCCTCGCGTCCGCTCTCGAGCGTCGACGCCCATCGCGCCGTCGGCCCCTCCCCGCGGTCCAGCGCCTCCAGCGCGCCCTCCGCCTCCGTGATCACGTCCACGTATCGCTCGTACTTGCGCCTTCCGACGTCCGCGTCCGCGTGCGCCGCCGCGTGCGCGCACGACGCGCGCGCGGCGTTCAACGCGCGAAGTCGTTGGAACGCGAGCGAATCCGCGGCGCCGTCGGCGACGAACTCGATCGCCTCGGGCGTCAGCGCGCGCGCGTAGTCGATCGGCAGGAACATCTCGCGCGTCGTCGCGCGCGCGCGCGAGGGCCCGACGCGCCGTCGCGGCGCGCGGCGCGAGATGGCGTCGGACGGCGCGCGCGATGCATCGAACTTTCGCCGCACCGCGACGCGCGCGCGGCGCGCGACGCGCGCGCGCGATGACGCGCGAATCACCCGCGACGGCGTCGACGTCCGCGCGCGCGTTTCTGCGCGGCGGCGCGTTCGAGCGCGCGGTGGCGACGCGTTCTTGGCCGTTTTTGGGCCTCTTCGCCGCGCGCGACGACGACGACGCGCGCGACGACGACGACGCGCGCGGCGAGGACGACGCGCGCGACGACGACGACGTCGCGAAAGTCGAGACCGTCGCGCGCGCGTCGCTCGATGGGCGCGTCGCGTACGATAAAGCGGCGTTGCTGCGACTTCGGGACGCGGCGGCGTCGAGCGGGACGCCGCCGGGCGCGACGGAGGAAGACATGCGGGCGTACCCTTGGCGCGCGCGCGTGGATGTGGGTCAAGGCGCGAGCGAGGTCGAGAATGACGCGGAGGAAGACGCGGTGACGGCGGCGGCGACGGCGAGGGTGGTGATGGAGACGGAGGCGGTCGCGCGCGCGCGGTCGGCGTGGCGCGAGCGGGAGACGTTCGAGGCGGACGCGGAACAGGCGGCGGTGGCGTTGAGGCGGGTGTTGGCGCGCGAATCGGAAGGTGACGGTGATGCGGTGAGCGAGGGTTATCGGGTGACGTTTCGCGACGGCGCCGTGCGGGCGTTCGTGCGAAAGCTGACGCGCGAACGGTTCGGCGATTTGTCGGCGGCGGATTTGGATCTTCGCGAGACGTCGCGAGAAGGAGAGACAGCGGTTTTGTACGGCACGCGAAGGCTCGCGGAAGACGGCGCGTACGAAGTGAGCGTGGCGTTCGTACATCCGTGGGATGGTGAACTCGAGCACGTGGTTTCGTGGCTCTCAAAACCGGCGGACGATTCGGAAACCGTCGTCTCGCCCGTGGGTTGGCTTCGCGCGAACGCCAGTCTCGGCGCCAGTTTACCCCCGAACGCGAAACGTGCGTACGACGACATCGCCACTGGTCGTGGCGATGCGCATGTGAACGTCTCAGCCGCGCGATTGTTTGTCGCGCTCGACGTCTCGACGAGCGCGTGCGGCCCTTTGGTGATGGAGTGTTACGATTTAGAATCGCGCGCGGGCGTAGAGTACTTCCTCGGGGGTGCCGACGCGGCGGAGCACGACGAGGATTATTAGCGAGATAGCTCGATAGGCTTTTGCAACGTGAATGACAACGATTATTATATGCGTGCGCAGTACGGAGACGAACATCGTTGTCTAGTCGTCGATACCACACTTCAAGTTGGCTGGGAGCGACTCGTCGATTTTCTTTGGGTACGCCAAATTCAAGTTGCTCATGATTTCTACGAACTCCTCTTTGGTCTTCTTCAACCCTAATCGCGGGTTGAGCTCTTTTTCCTCACCGATCGTACTCACCATACGCCCCTTGTAGTCGTGCGCTGGATACACGAGCGTCTCGTCGGGGAGTTCGAAGAGTTGAGTGCGCACCGAGTCGTATAGTTTTTCGCTCGAACCACCTTGGAAATCGGTTCGACCGCATCCACGAATGAGTAACGCGTCGCCCGTGAAGACCATATTATCGCACACGTAGCTCACGCATCCGTCGGTGTGCCCCGGAGTCGCGCGGACTTCCAAGTTGATGACGTTGGAATCGGCGCCGAAAGAAATCACGTCGCCGTGCTTGATGTGCACGTCTGCGCGCGCGCCTGAAGACTCTGCGATGACGCTTTGCAGACCGGTGACTTTCGCCTTCAAATCACCGCTGCCCGTGATGTGATCGGCGTGGCAGTGCGTGTTGATGGCGTACTTGAGCTTCAAGCCCAAATCGTTGACAACCGCCAAATCACGGTCCACCATCTCCTTCAACGGATCGATTAACACCGCCTCCTTGCTCACCGGGTCCCCCAATAAGTACGTGTACGTCGAGCTCCCGCTTGTGTCGAACAACTGTCGGAAAATCAACCCTGCATCCGGGCGCAACCCCTCGCGCACGAAATCCGCCAACGGCGGCTTGGAGAAAAACTTCAAGTCCATCGCTCTCGCGCGTTGCAACGCCCCCGCCTGCGGCCATCGCTGCTCGCGAGCCTTGAACAGTATATACGCCATACTCGCTCGCGTTGCCGTCGAGCACTGCACCATCGTCGGTCGCGGTAACGCCTCCATGGCGTCCGCCAGCTTCTTCGCCAAGCCTCGCGTGAGCGTCGCGCCCTCCACGACGAATTGTTTAAACCCATCGCCGAGCGCTTTCTTCGCCGCCGCCGGAAACGCGGCGTCGCTCTCGGCGTTCATGTATATCCACGACTTGAACTCACCCTCGCTCAGCGCTCGATCGACGTCCGCGGCGGAGAGATCGCCGACGAGCGTGATTCGTTCGCTCGAGAATTCTCGCGCGTGCGGTAAGTCGAGCGGCATCGTCCGCGTGAGACGACGCAGAAGCGCGAACGGGGGCCGGGAGACTCGAAACGAGACACCGCGAGGGTTCGTCGAGGGGCTGGATGCGAGTCGTGAGCACAGGGACGCCGTGACGCGCATGGGTGTGCCTGTGGCGCGCGATGGCGCGTCCGGGCGGCACCGCAGTCGGCACCGAGATGTGGAATCGACGCCGAGGGCGAGTTCGCGAGCGCGAGAGCGCGGCACGCGATCGACGGCGCGCGAAAACCAAACGACACGAGAGGAAGGGTAAAACGCGATGGAACGAGAACGAGAACGAGCGAACGCGAGAGCGGTCGACGCGACGGCGCGCGCGCCGAGGCGCGGAAACGACTACGTGTTCGACGGTCGGCCACCACAAAACTAAACTTAACCGCGCCTACACCGCGCGCATCAACAGATAAATCCTATCATCGATCTCAATCTCCTGCAAATTCTTCGGATCGGCCTTCAAGTTCATCAATAATCCACCGAAGGAGATGTACGCGCTCGCGCGAGTCAATCCTCCCGCGTTTTCGTCGACCTTTTTGTAACACTTCCCGTACATCACGTACTCGTACCCATCCGCCAGCGACGGCTTCCCGCTCTGATCGAACGCGTCGTCTTCCGGAGTTCCATCCAGCGACAGCGTCGGCGCGAGCGCCAGGGAGAATCTCTGTCCGACCGTCAACGGGTACACGTCGACGTTGACGTCGATCGTGAGCTCTGCGTCGAATTCGCTTCGGCACTTGTACCTCGACACGCGATCGAATTTCTTTCCATCCGGATCGCGATCGATGACTTCAAACATATCCTCGTACTTCGTCGCCCCCCCCGCGGTGGCTTTCTGCGCCGTCGCCGCCGCGGCGGCGGATTTCTTTTTACTTCCCGCCATGCGCGTCGTTGATTCTCGTGCCGCGTTCCGCGCGACGCCGGCGTTCGCGCCTCGACGATCGCGCGCTTCGAGCGCGACGACGCGACGCGGCCGCCTTCGCGCGACGCTCGACGTTCGCGCGGGCGGTCGCGCGCGAGAGTGCGGTCGCGGTCGCGGCGCGGAATCTCGCAGGGTTACGGCGACGCCCACCCGCGCAAACAGTGCGACACCGACGACGCCGACCGCGCGCCCGTTTTTCGCGCGTTTTTCGTCGCGAAAAACCGGCACCGACGCGCGGTCGCGTCACACCGCGACGCGCGACGCGAACGCACCATGAGCGAAGACACCGAAACCTTCGCCTTCCAGGCCGAGATCAACCAGCTGTTGTCGTTGATCATCAACGTGCGTCTCGACGCCGACCGCGACCGCGCGCGCGCCGCGAACGATCGCGGCGTCGCGACGCGCATCGCGATGGCGCGTCGCGGGACGACGGCGCGTCGAACGCATCGACGCGCTCGCGACGCGAGCGAACGACTGACGAGGAAATCGTGGATTCGAAACGATCGCAGACGTTTTATTCCAACAAGGAAATCTTCTTGCGCGAGCTCATCAGGTGCGAGGCGCGAACGGCGACGCGATTCGCGCGCGATGGCGATCGACGCATCGCGATGCGATGGCGGCGGTTGACTTTACGCGATGACGATGCGCGCGGGCGGGCGCGGGGGGGACGGACGCGAGCGCGCGATGCGTGAGAATTCGTTTCGACGGGCGCGCGCGCGGGCGAGGACGCGCGCGCGAGGGATGGGGTAGAAAACGCGCGATCGTGATTCGGGCGTGCGTTTTCGAGTCATCTTCCAGAAGGGTGAAGAAGGCGCGACGGCGAGGACGAGCGGCGGCGCGCGCGAGCGAGACGCTTGGACGAACGGTGTGACTGACGACGAACGGTGTGTACGCGCGAATAATAGTAACTCTTCCGATGCGCTCGATAAGATTCGATTCGAGGGCTTGACGGATAAGTCCAAGCTCGAGTCCCAACCCGAGCTGTTCATTCACGTCGTGCCGGACAAGACGAATAACACGCTGACCATCATCGATAGCGGCGTGGGGATGACCAAGGCGGATCTCGTGAACAATCTCGGTACGATCGCGCGTTCTGGTACGAAAGCGTTCATGGAAGCGCTCACCGCGGGGGCGGATATCTCGATGATTGGCCAGTTCGGCGTCGGTTTCTACTCGTCGTACTTGGTCGCCGAAAAGGTCGTCGTGTACACCAAGCACAACGACGACGAGGGCTACCGATGGGAATCTCAAGCCGGTGGTTCGTTCACGGTGACCAAGGACGCGTCCGCGAACGAACTCGGTCGTGGTACGAAGATGGTGCTTCACTTGAAGGATGATCAGCTCGAGTACCTCGAGGAGCGCCGCCTGAAGGATTTGGTCAAGAAGCACTCTGAATTCATCTCGTACCCGATTTCGCTTTGGACCGAGAAGACGACCGAGAAGGAAGTCTCCGACGACGAAGCCGAGGAGGCTGGCGAGGAAGAAGAGGGCAAGATCACCGAAATCAAGGACGAGGGTGACGAGGTCAAGGAGAAGAAGACGAAGACGATCAAGGAAGTTTCTCACGAGTGGGCCATCATGAACAAGCAAAAGCCGATTTGGATGCGCGTGCCGGAAGAAATCACCAAGGATGAGTATGCTGCGTTCTACAAGTCGCTCACCAACGATTGGGAAGAGCAACTTGCGGTGAAGCACTTCGCCGTCGAAGGTCAATTGGAGTTCAAGTCGGTGCTCTTCGTCCCGAAGCGCGCGCCGTTTGATATGTTCGACGGCAAGAAGAAGTCGAACAACATCAAGTTGTACGTCCGTCGCGTTTTCATCATGGACAACTGCGAGGACATCATTCCGGAATACTTGGGCTTCGTTAAGGGCATCGTCGACTCCGAAGATTTGCCGCTCAACATTTCTCGCGAAATGCTCCAGCAAAACAAGATTCTCAAGGTTATCAAGAAGAACATCGTCAAGAAGTGCCTCGAGATGTTCAATGAAATCGCCGAGAACAAGGATGACTACACCAAGTTCTACGAATCTTTCGGCAAGAACTTGAAGCTCGGTATTCACGAAGATGCGCAAAACCGCAGCAAGATCGCTGAGTTGATCCGATACTCTTCCACCAAGTCTGGCGAAGAGCAAACGTCGCTCAAGGATTACGTCACGCGCATGAAGGAGGGCCAAAAGGACATCTACTACATTACCGGCGAATCCAAGAAGGCGGTCGAGAACTCTCCGTTCATCGAGAAGCTCAAGAAGCGTGGCTACGAAGTTCTCTTCATGACCGATCCGATCGACGAGTATGCGGTGCAACAGCTCAAGGAGTACGACGGCAAGAAGCTCGTCTCCGTCACCAAGGAAGGTCTGGAGCTCGACGAAACCGAGGAAGAGAAGAAGCAAAAGGAGGAAGTCAAGGCGCAATACGAGAACTTGTGCCGATTGATCAAGGACATCTTGGGCGACAAGATCGAGAAGTGCGTCGTCTCCGACCGCGTCGTCGACTCCCCGTGCGTGCTCGTCACCGGCGAATACGGCTGGAGCGCCAACATGGAGCGCATCATGAAGGCGCAAGCGCTTCGCGACAACTCCATGGGTAGCTACATGTCGAGCAAGAAGACGATGGAAATCAATCCGGATAACTCCATCATGAAGGAGTTGCGCAAGCGCGCCGATGCGGACAAGGGTGACAAGACTGTCAAGGATTTGGTCCTCCTCGTATTCGAAACTGCGATGCTCACCTCTGGCTTCTCCTTGGACGAGCCGACGACGTTCGGCGGTCGCATCCACCGCATGATCAAGCTCGGTCTCTCCATCGATGAGGACGACGCCCCGGCGGTTGATGACTTGCCCGCGCTCGAGGAAGAAGTCGACGAAGGTTCCCGCATGGAAGAAGTCGATTAATCGCCGCGCGCAGCAGTTGTGTTGACAAAAACGAGAGCGCCGCGTCGGCGGCGAGGATAATAGAAGAAAATACGCACCCCTCCTTACGAGGCGTCGAGATATACACCATCAACGTGATGTAACGTCAGATTCACGCGCACACGATTCATTCGCTCGACCGCCCTCTCGTCCGCTACGCGCTCGAACCAGCCCGGCCCAACACCGTCGCGACGAGCGCGACGCGCCGCACACGCCGCCTCCGTCGGCATGGCGCCCGATCGCCGACCCCCCGACGGCAAATGGGCGCGCGCGCGCATCACGCGGCCGACGTTCGGCGCCATGGCGTCATCCATAGGCGCTGTGGTCGTCCCCGTCGCGATCGCGATGGCGCTCTGCGTGTGGTTGGTGACGCTGTTGCGCGGTGACGCCACCGAAGACGCGGAGGCGACGAGCGGTGGGGTGATCTCGGCGGTGTACACCGAAAAGGTACGACGATTTAAGACGCGCGCGCGGCGAACGGACGATTGAACGACGCGTGGGATGGGAAAACCTGATGTTGGCGCGCCGCGAGAGGGTGTTGAGACGCGGAAACGCGACCTCATCGACGATGATACTGACGCACGCGATGTGATTTCGCGAGTAAACAGAGCGGTGATAGCGAGTACGTCAAATTTACGGGTAGTGTGGAGAACGCGGCGGTGTTCGTGGGGTTCATTACCGCCATGACGTTTGCCCTTTTTCTGCTCTTCAAGTATCGAATGGGCAAGGTGATTTGGGCGTACATGGGCTTCAGCGGATTGTTGATATTCGGCGTGCTCGGGGGAAATATTCTCATGCGAGTGCTGCAAAAGTTAGATATAGCGATAGATATGGTGACGGTGGGGCTGCTGATGTGGAATTTCTCAATCGGCGGCGTGCTGATGACATTTTTCTGGCACGGACCTCTGGTGGTGAAGCAAGGATATTTAATTTGTGTGTCCACGATCGTGTCGTTTTACTTCACGCAGATTCCCGAGTGGACGACGTGGTCGCTTTTGATCGCGATGGCGCTGTACGATCTGTACGCCGTGCTCACGCCGAACGGGCCGCTCAGGTTGATGGTGGAGTTGGCGCAAGAGCGCGACGAAGACATTCCCGCGCTCGTGTACGAATCAAGGGGCGGAAGTTTCGGCGACGCGCGCGCTCGCGCGCGGCAAAATTCTGGTGTATCGGGCGAGGCAGTCGGGGCCGATGGGTCGCCGTACGATCCGTCGTTGGAAGCCGACGACGAAGACGGTGAGTTCGGACTTCCCGATTCCATCAAACTCGGTCTCGGAGATTTCATCTTCTACAGCGTCCTCGTCGGTCGAGCGGCGATGTGGTCTCCGATCACGTGCGCGTTTTGTTTCATCGCCGTGCTGCTTGGTTTAGTGCTCACGCTCGTCGCCCTCGGCATGTACGGCAAGGCGCTTCCCGCGCTCCCCGTGTCCATCGCCCTGGGCTCGGCGACGTACTTTCTCTCTCGATTTTTCCTCGAGCCCGCGATCGTGCAGTCCTACGCCAGGCACTTCCTGTGCGAATAGCGCGCGACTCGAATATTTCCCGACGACTCGCGTCGTCGTCGCCATCCGTAGAATGTAAACTTAGCCAGCCGCGTATTCCGCGCGTCGCGTCCGCCGCGCCCCGACCGGCCCTGGACGACGCGTCCCCACACCCGCGCGCGCGCCCGGTCGCGCCGATCGCCCCGTCGCGCTCGATTTCGACCGCGATGTCCCTCGTCGTCGCGCGCGCGTCGACGCGCGCGCCGACGCGCGCCGGCGCGTCCGCGCGTCCGTCCCATCCGTCCCGCTCGAGGTTTCCCGCTCGAGGTTTGTCCCCAGTCTGTCGAAGCTCGGCGAGCGGAGACGGCGTCCCCGACCCGATCAGCGCGCGCGAGAAAGCCGACGCCGCGCGCAAAGCCCTGCAGGGCGCGCTCGGGAACAAGCGCGACGTCCTGAGCAAGTTCGACGGCGGAGGAAAGGGCGGCGGGCCGCTGGACTGGTTCTTCGGCGGCGGCGGCGGCGACGACGACGGCGAAAACGCGCAAGCGCGAAAAATCGCCAACTGGGTCTTCCTCGCCTTCGTGGTGCTTTTGTTGTTCAAACCAGTCACCGCGGTGATCGTGAATGCGGTGTATTACGCGTTCGGGTGGCGCACGGGACGAGAGGCGCCGACGGAGGCGGAGCTCGCGGCGATGAACGCGCCCGCGGACGCGAGCGTGATATCAAAGTACGCCGCCGATGACGACGACGACGACGACGACGACGACGACGACGACGCGTAGTTAAATTTGTTTGTTGCTTGTATTAGACGTAACATCGTAGGCGGAGGTATTTCCCGCGGCGTCGTTCCGCGGCTCGTCGACGAAGCCGAGCGCGCCGCGCGCCCCTCCTCACATTCGCGCACGCACCATGGTCAAGCAAATCGCCAGCGCGGAAGAATTCGCCGCCATTAAAGCGGCCGGTAAACCGGTGCGTGCGTCGACGCGCGATCGCGCGCGAATCGACGTCGACCGCGACGCGATCGCACTCGGCACCGTCTCGGAATGCGAACGCGCGATCGACGCGCGCGACGCGACGTTCGTCGAGCGAGGCGCGCGCGCGCGGGTCTGAAACGTGCGCGTCGTCATCGCGCGTCGATGCGCGGCGTCGCGCTCGCGCTCCACGCGTCTGGAACGATGCATTCGAACGCGTCGCGCGGCGGCGATCGATCGATCGCCGCGCGAAAACCGACGCGAGCCGAGCGAAGACTGACGACGTCACGCCGCGAACGCGCGTCGCGCGAAACAGGTCGTCGTTGATTTCACCGCGAGCTGGTGCGGACCGTGCAAGTCCATCGCGCCGTTCTTCGAGGAATTGGCGGCCAAGTACCCAGAAGTTGAATTCGTCAAGATCGACGTCGACGAACTCGAAGACGTCGCGGCCGAGTGCGGAATCTCCGCGATGCCGACGTTCCAAGTGTACTCCAACGGCGTGAAGGTTTCTGAAATGACTGGTGCGGACAAGGACAAGCTGTCCGCGCTCGTCAAGGATGCCAACGAGTTGTAGGTGGATGAAGCGCGCGCTAGACGTACGAAAAGTTCAGGTGTAATCAGAGCGTCACTCGCGAACGTTTCAATTTATTTATCCGCTCGCGCGTTCGGGTTCCTTAATATTTCGCATTAAAATGAATCAAGCATTAACCTAGGCCACGGGACTCCCGCCGTCGTCGTCGTCTCCGGACGGGAGCGAGGCCCCGGGCGGGCCCGTCGGACCGCGCGGCGTGGGGGTCAACAGTTTGGGGTTGTAACCGTCGATGTAAGTTTCGGATTGGCGCAAAAACGCGCCGAACGCCACGGCTTCGAGCACAAGGCGACGCTGCGACGCATATGCGAGCGTGAGCGTCTGTACTTTCTTCTCCGCGACCGCGTCGTTCACCGCATCCATGAGCTCTTCCGGGGTCACCGCGTTCATGCCCACCGCGTCTTGCATCTCGCGTTGCAAATCTTCGATCGAACCGAACAACGCGCCGGTTTGGCGCTCGGCCACTTGTACGCCCTCCATGGAAACGATGCGCGCCGTTTGCGCCAACGTGGACTGATCAAAGTTCTGAATGTATTGCTTCAGAGTGAGTTGACTCCCCGTCCCGCTCGAGGGGGCGCTGTCGCTGAACAAGTCGAAATCCTCGCCGCCAAAGTTTTGCGGCGCCGCGTCAGCCTCGTCGATGGAATCCATCGCGCTGGCGCTGTTGAACAAGCGTTCGAGCGCCATGGCGCTCTCCATCGGGTCCATGGGCAAAGTGCCCACCATGCGATCGAGCTGGAACCGCTTATCCGCGCGCGTGACAAAGTATCCAAACATGATCGACGCCGCGTACACCTGCGCCGCCTGAAGCTTGGACATCCGCACGAGCTGCGACGAGTACGCGTTCTCCCCCGCCCCTCCCAACACGGCCATCAGGTGTTCTCGCACCATGTCCAGCGCCTCCTTGCTGTGCACGCCGTCCGTCAACCGATTCAAATCGATCCCCTTCAGCATCGTCGTCTCGTCCAACGGCGGCAACATATCCACGCCGACGCTCAAAAACTTTTGAATGATCGTCGTGTACATGATATCCTCCAGCCCGTTCCTCCGCTCCAGCGCCCGCACGTCCGCGATTCGTTTAAACAGCACCAACTGCTCCGTCTTCGCCTCCTCGCTCGCGCTCTTCGCCTCGCGTTCGACTTCCTCGCCCAGCCCGTCCAACTGCGAATCCACCGCCGCGTCGAACATCTCCGGCGCCGTTCGCAGTATGTACGCCAGCTGCTGCCCTCGCGGGCTCTCCGGCGTGCTCGGCGCTTTCAGTCCCGCCGCTGGATTCGTCTCCGCGTCCCCGAAGCCGTCGCCGCGTCCCGTCGCGCGCGCGCGTCCCGTCGCCCTCGCCCTCGCCGCGCGTCCCGCGTCCCATCGTCCGCGCGCGCGCGTCGCCGTCGCGCGCGCGCGCGCGCGCGTCGCCTCGAGCGTCGCTCGACCGATCGTCGCCGTCGCCATCGCCGTCGCGCGCGTCGTCGCGCCGCGTCGTCGTCTGTCGACGCGCGGCGAAACAATTTCCAAAACATTCGCGCGTCGCCACCGCGCGACGCGCGACGACGGCGACGCGCGCGCGTCGCGCGAGCATGGCGACGCGCGCGCTTCGCGCGATGGCGACGCGCGCGACGCGCGCGACGGCGACGGCGACGCCGACGCTTCGACAATCGATGACGGCGCTCGTGCGACTCGTGCACCCGGACGTGCTCGCGGCGACGCACCCCGAGCACGCGCGCGCGAACGGCGACGCGCTGGCGCACCTGCAGGGGACGCTGGACGACGCGCGCGGGCGAGGGGCGCTGCCGGGGGCGAGGGTGCGGCGATTGCGATTTTACGTGCGGGACGACGCGCGCGCGGAGGGCGTGCGAGACGTCGGGTTCACGCTGCGCACGACGGGAGGGGACTGTCGAAACGTGATGCGACGGGATTTGGGCGCGCTGTTCGCGCAGGTGGGGATCGAGCGGGAGTTCGAGTGGGGGGAGGGCGATTGGGGCGCGACGCGGACGGAGACGGAGGCGGAGGACGAAGGCGCGCGAGGACGCGGGGAGGGCGAGACGTCGAGGTCGAGCGAGACGCCGGAGGTGGCGCAGGCGTACAGAGAACAGACGACGACGAACGCGGGGGGCGGTGGGACGCGGACGAGGGACGTGCACGAGGCGCTCAAGGCGTTGGATCCCGCGTTCGAGGGCGTCGCCGCCGTCGCGTGGTTGCGCGACGCGAGCGAAAACGCGGACGAGGGCGAACGGAAGCGCATCGTCATGTTTGAGGTGATTCCGCATCTCGTGCGCGAGGGATGGAATCTGAAGGGCGAGACGCTGGAGGCGATTTGGCGCGGCGAACGCGACGAGAAGGTTTTATTGGACGGGTTGGACGGCGGCAGCGCGTTGGCCGTCGTGTCCATTTTAAAGCACACGAAGAATCTCGAGCGCATGTACGGACCAGCGCCGCGGAAGGATTAGGACGTAGAATCGATCGTCCGCTAGGTACGAGTAGGTAGCGCTTGTGTAAATAGTTAGCGAAAGATGTCGAGGTGATGTATCGTTACAAACAAGTGCGTCGTCGTGATAATTCAGAATATTTGCGCGTTTCCTTGGCGAAGATTTTCGTTATCGTCTCGTTCGTAAGCGACCACGTAGCACTCGCGTTCGAATTCTTGAAGCGAGTTGAAAATGAGCTCATCGCGCGCCACGTAGGAAGTCACGCGCTCGTCGTCGTAAGTCTTCCACGCCTTCGATTTGCGCTCGCGGATGTGCGCGACGAAGTGCCCGAGCTCAACCGTGTTCCCGTGGTGCGAGATGACGGCGAGCAAGTCGAACGGTCTCGTAGCCGCCACCGATCGCGTGTTGTGACGCTTCACACCCGGGGTATCGGGCGAACTTTTGGACGCGTTGTTAGCGTGTTCGAGATCCGAATCGTCTCCAGACGATTTGGGGACGACGATTTCGGCGGCGGCGGATCCAGCGTGCATCAGCGACATCTTTGAAGGAAGACGAATCGAAGCCGTGAGCTTTTGCAAACGCAACACACCGCGCGCTATCACCGCATTGAATCGCTTGAGGTGCAAGAGGAGGAATTTCGGCTCTGAGACGATTTGTCGAGTCGAGATTGCGAACAAGCATCCACACGAACACTTGCGTTCGAGCTTTTCTGGAATGAAGTACCGATCGAGCAGCGCGTCGACAGACTCGTTCTCGTCGATGATGAGCTGCAACGTCAGCATGTACATCGATTCGTCCATCACGCTCCTTTCGCCGCAGCTGACGCACGATAGCGCGTGCTCGATGCGCCACGCGAAGTTTTGTCGACTCGGACAGTGCGCCGCGTCGTCACCCATTTCGCGCTCGATCGTGTCCAACATTTGCGTCATGAATTCCATTGCGTCGTGTTGATCGAACTCTCCGTACTCGTCCCGCACGCGACCCATTTCGCGCTTCACGCCCGACGCGCTCAACTCGCTCGCGTCCGATCTGAAAAACTCGCCGAGCGCGGCGAGTAACGGTTTACCGTCCTCGTCTCCAGACACCTCGTGAACCGACTCCACGAATCCACGCATGCTTCGCAACAACTGCAAAGACGCGGCGATGTAGCACGAATTCCCTAAATTTTCAATCCCGCCCGTCTCGCGCGCCGGTCGCCGTCGCTCGCTCCGCGCCGTCTCGCGCTCCCACGCCGACATGTGCTTCCCCTCGCTCGCCACCCCTCGCCACATCTGCGCGTCGAACCCCTCGCATCGAGTCCTTTTCTTTCTCTCGTACGTCACGACGTCGTGATTCACGCGCGCCGCGCCGCGCGTGAACGATCGATCCCGGTCGCCGCCGTATCCGCGCGCTCGCGCCGCCTCGGTCGTCTCGGACCAATCGAGCGCGTTCGCCCGCCCCCACGCCTCCGTCGCGTCGCGCCGCATCGCCTCGTCGCGCCGGTACGCGTCGTCGATCGCGTCGTCCGCGATCGCGTCGTCCGCGAACGCGAACCACGCGCTGAGATCGCGCGCGTCGCTCGGCGACGCGTCGTCGAACAATCGTCGATTGGTGTCCTCGGACGCGACGACGGGCGTCTTCAGCGGCAACGCGCCGCGGTTCGCGCGCGGTTCGCGCGGCGCGCGCGCGGCGCGCGCGCGTCTCGATTTCGCGCCGCCGTAGCCGCGGCCGCGGCCGCCGCCGCGCGCGCGCGCGTCGTCGTCGTCGTCGGTGACTCGCATCGAGTCGTCGCGAAGTGACTTCAGTCGGCGGCGCGCGGCGCGCGGCATGCCGCGCGACGACGCGCGCGCGAGAGACTATCGCGTGCTCTACGACCGCGACGCGCGCGCGCTGCGCGATAATCACACCGATCCGCGGACGTTTCTCGCGCGCATGCGATTGAACAAAAGCGTCAAGACGCGGTCGTTCGCGACGAGCGCGCGCGCGGCGTGGACGATCTCGCAGCAGTGCGCGGTGGTGGTGATACACAGCGGCGCGCACGGCGCGATCGCGGACGGCGCGGTGCGCGCGCGGACGCTGGTGCGGTGGGAGACGCGGGCGCTGGGCGTCGGGCTGGCGGCGTGGGCGCTGGGCGGCGACGGATCGAGCGCGGAGGGATCGGTGAAGCTCGGGCGCGCGGGAAGGGCGTGGCGGTCGATTCGATTGGGCGCGCTCACGCTCGGGGGGCTCGTGGCGCTGACGCCGCTGTGTCAGACGATGACGGCGGCGGTGAGCGACGATACGGCGGCGACGTGCGCGACGCTCGCGCTCGCGCTCTACGCCATCACGTACGATTACGCGTTCGTGAATCTCGAGACGAAACAGCTCGCGAGTTCGTTTTCGCTCGGAGCGTCCATGTTCGCGTCGTTGCTCATGGCGAGTCGTTTGGACGATCCCGCGAGCGTCTTCGCCGACGTCTTGCTCGCGCTCGAGTGTTACGTGTTATCGCCGTACGTCTGGCGCGCCATTCGCGCCTTCTCCACGACGCTTCATCTCGTCGTGGTGTTCGCACTACACATCATCGCGTTCACCGTCGCGCGGGCGCGCGACGAGACTTTGGCGTGGGCGTACGTCGTCGGCGTCTTTCTTCTCGCCGTCGTCGCGCCGGCGTCGCTCGTTCGGCTCGCCGCGAGCGGTAAGCGTCAAATCGCCGGTCCGTGGGACGAGGCGTTGCCCAAGCTGTATTTATTCAAGGACACCGTGCGCGCGGCCGGGGTGCCGCGGTACCGCCACTGGGCGGCGAACAAGTAGCCTTAGCTCTCTAGCCGACGTCTCTCGCGCTCTCGCGCGCCGCGTCTGTAATTTCTTTCTTCTAAACCCTCAGTGTGGGTCCGGCGCTGAGATCGTCAGAGCGCGACGCCTCGCGCTTTCCAACTCGCGTCTTCGGCGATCGAGCGACGCAACACTTCCTCCCGCCGCGTCTCCGCGCGCGCGCTCGCCCCGAGCGCGCGCACCGCGCGCGGAAAGTGTCGTCTTCTCGAACGATCGCGCCGAAGCACGAAATCTTGCGCGCGCATTTTCTCACGAAATGAGCGTTCACGATCGGTTCCCGCACTCGACCGCGGAGCTGTGCCGCGTAAACGCGGTGCAGTTTGGGGTGTTGTCGCCCGATGAGATCGTACGTGCATCGAACGCGCGCGCGCGCGAAGCGAAGGCGCGAAAGAGCGCCGGCGCGGGAGATCTTCGAGAGGGCGAGGCGGCGAGGGCGAACGCGCGACGCGGGCGACGAAGGCGAGCGAGCGCGCACTGACCGAACGTGAAACTTTCGCGCGATAGCGTAAAATGTCCGTGTGCGCGATCGAGACGAGCGAGACGTACGAGAAGGGTAGACCCAAGCGAGGGGGTTTGTCCGATCCGCGCATGGGGACGATGGATCGCGGCGCGGTGTGCGAGACGGACGGGTGCGACAGCGTGCAGACGCCGGGTTACTTTGGGCATCTTGAGTTGGCGAAACCGGTGTACCATCATGGGTTCATCAACGTCGTGTTGAGAATTCTGAGATGCGTCGGATACTCGTCTTCGCAATTGTTGCTGCACAAGGACGAGGACCCAAAGTTTGCGCAGTTGATGCGAATCAAGAACCCGAAAAACCGATTGAAGAAACTCACCGACGCGTGTAAAACCAAGAGCGTGTGTCCGTACACCGGGACGGCGCAACCGCAGTATCGTTTGGAGGGAATGAAGATCACCGCCGAGTTCAAGCACCGCGACGAGGAGCTGTTGCCGGAAGGTGGCGAACGCAAGGTGATCGTCACCGCGGAGCGCGCGTTACAGATCTTGAAGGCGATTTCTGACGAGGATTGCCGTGCGCTGGGTCTCGACCCCGAGCACGCGCGTCCGGATTGGTTCATCTTGCAAGTGATGCCCGTGCCGCCGCCGCCGGTTCGTCCGTCGGTGTCGTTCGACGCTTCCACGCGCTCGGAGGACGATTTGACGGTCAAGCTCATGGAAATCGTGAGAACGAATAAAAATTTAGAGAGACAAGAACAAAATGGAGCGCCGCAGCACGTCATTTTAGAATTTACAGAGCTGCTTCAGTATCACATCATGACCTTCATGGACAACACGGTGGCTGGCATGCCGCGAGCGCTCACGCGCAGCGGCCGAAGCATTAAATCCATTTCAGAGCGTTTGAAGGGCAAGGCGGGTAGAATTCGAGGCAACTTGATGGGTAAGCGCGTGGATTTCTCTGCGCGTACCGTCATTACGCCCGATCCAAACTTGATGCTCGACGAGCTCGGAGTTCCGTGGTCCATCGCGTTGAACATGACGTATCCGGAAACCGTGACGCCGTACAACATCGATCGCCTTCAACGATTGGTCGAGAACGGCCCGCATCCACCTCCTGGTGAGACCGGTGCGCGTTACATCATTCGTGAGGATGGTCAGCGACTCGATCTTCGCTTCTTGAAGAAGTCGAGCGAGAAGCGTCTCGAGTACGGTTACAAAGTTGAACGTCACATGGTGAACGGAGACGTCGTCCTGTTCAATCGTCAACCTTCTTTGCACAAGATGTCCATCATGGGTCATCGCGTCCGAATCATGCCTTACTCGACGTTCAGATTGAACTTGTCTGTCACGCCGCCATACAACGCTGATTTTGATGGGGATGAAATGAACATGCACCTTCCGCAGTCTTACGAGACACGCGCGGAGGTGAAGGAGTTGATGATGGTACCGAAAATGATCGTATCGCCCCAGGCCAACAAGCCCGTGATGGCTATCGTGCAAGACACCTTGTTGGGTTGCCGCTTGATCACGAAGCGCGACACCTTCATCACAAAGGACGTCTTCATGAACATCATCATGTGGTTGGAGGATTGGGACGGGAAGGTGCCGAAGCCGGCTATCCTCAAACCCCAACCTTTGTGGACTGGTAAACAAGTGTTTTCGATGATGTTACCGAAGGTGAACTTGCTTCGCACGAGTGCGTGGGCCAAGGACTCCGACGACATGGCTTTCAGCGTGGACGACACCGGTGTCCGAATTGAACAAGGCGAATTGCTCACCGGGACGCTGTGCAAGAAGACTATGGGTAGCGGCGGTGGCGGTTTGATCCACGTGACCTGGGAAGAGTGGGGTCCCATCGCCGCACGCGGGCTCATCTCTCAGACGCAGACGCTCGTCAACTACTGGGTGCTCCACCACGGTTTCACCGTCGGCATTGCGGATACCATTGCGGACGACGAGACAATGTTCTCCATTAACAACACCATCACCAAGGCTAAAGCTGACGTGAAGGAAGTCATCAAACTCGCACAAAACAATGAACTCGAGTTGCAACCGGGTATGACGATGCAACAATCGTTCGAACAGAAGGTGAACCAAATCTTGAACAAGGCGCGTGATAACGCTGGTAACTCGGCGCAAAACTCGCTTATGGATACCAACAATGTCAAGATGATGGTGACGGCCGGTTCGAAGGGTTCGTTCTTGAACATTTCGCAGATGATTGCGTGTGTAGGACAACAAAACGTAGAAGGAAAACGTATTCCGTACGGTTTCAAAGGCAGAACATTGCCGCACTTTAGCAAGGATGATTTCGGTCCCGAGTCGCGTGGTTTCGTCGAGAACTCGTATTTGCGTGGTTTGACTCCTCAGGAGTTCTTTTTCCACGCCATGGGTGGCCGAGAAGGTTTGATCGATACTGCAGTTAAGACGTCTGAAACTGGTTACATCCAACGTCGTCTTGTCAAGGCTATGGAGGACGTGGTTGTCAAGTACGACGGCACTGTGCGTAACAGCGTCGGCGACGTCATCCAGTTCTTGTACGGCGAGGACGGCATGGACGCGACCATGATTGAAAGCCAATCCATCGATACGTTGCGTTTCAGCGTGAAGGAGTTCGCGGCGAAGTTCCACATCGATCCAGATGTCCCGGGCTTTAACAATGGCTGGTTGAGCGAGGAGCAAGCGAGCGAACTCGCGCACACTGCAAAGGTGCGCGAGATTCTTGACGCAGAATGGGATCGACTTCAGCGCGACCGAGTCGAACTGCGAACGATTTGTCCCACAGGGGATCCTCACGTGCACTTACCAGTGAACATGAAGCGTATCTTGTGGAATGCACAAAAGCAGTACGGCCTGTACCGACCGGATTCTGGCGAAGAAGAGGTCAAGGTGACGCACATCATCGAGAGCGTCGCTGAACTTTTGCCGAAGCTCATCGTGGTGCCTGGTACAGATCCGTTATCCGTCGAAGCGCAAAGAAACGGTACGATGCTATTTTTCGCGCACGTGCGCGCCAATTTGGCAGCCAAGCGCGTGCTGAAAGAACACAAGCTCACGCGCGCCGGCTTCGACTGGGTCATCGGCGAAATCGAATCACGCTTCAAGATGGCACTTGCGCCGCCCGGTGATGGTATTGGCACGGTTGCCGCGCAATCAATCGGTGAGCCGGCGACGCAGATGACGTTGAATACGTTCCACTTCGCCGGTGTGTCCGCCAAGAACGTGACCCTTGGTGTGCCGCGCTTGAAAGAAATCATCAACATCGCGAAGAGCATCAAGACGCCAAGCTTGACGATCGCACTCAAGCCAGAGTTAGCTGGTGACAGAACGAGAGCGAAGGACTGTCAAGCGAGCCTAGAGTACACCACGCTCCACAGCGTTGCCGCAGTCACCGAGGTTCACTACGATCCAGATCCCACGGACACTGTCATCGAGGAAGACCGCGAATTCGTTCGCGCGTACTACGAAATGCCAGACGAAGACGTTGACCCGTCGCGCATGTCCCCATGGTTGTTGCGTATCGAGCTTAACCGTGAGATGATGGTAGACAAGAAGCTCCTCATGGCGGATGTTGCGGAGAGAATCAACGAAGATTTCGCCGGCGACTTGAGCTGCATCTTCAACGACGACAACTCTGAAAAGTTGGTGTTGAGAATTAGAATCATGAACCCCGAAGGCGTGAAATACGAGGACGCCTCGACCGAGGACGAAGTATTCTTGAAGCGTCTCGAGACGCAGATGTTGAGCAACCTTGCATTGCGCGGTATTCCAGACATTAAGAAGGTTTTCATCCGCGAAGCCAAACAAAACGCCATCAACAGCAAGACGGAGCTCTTCGAGAAAACCACCGAGTGGATGTTGGACACCGAAGGCGTCAACTTGCTCGAAGTCATGGCACATCCGGACGTCGACTTCACGAGAACTACATCTAACCACTTGATTGAAGTGATTCAAGTTCTTGGCATCGAAGCGGTGCGCAATACGCTCTTGCGTGAGTTGCGTGGTGTGATTGAGTTCGACGGTTCGTACGTGAACTACAGACATCTCGCGATTCTCGTCGAAGTGATGACATACCGTGGTCACTTGATGTCGATTACGCGACACGGCATCAACCGCGTGGAGACCGGTCCGCTCATGCGCTGCAGCTTCGAAGAAACTGTCGACATTCTCATGGAGGCGTCGGCGTTCTCTGAGCGAGACAATATGACTGGGCCGAGCGAGAATATCATGCTCGGGCAGTTCTGTCCGATCGGTACCGGGGAGTTCAAGCTGCACTTGAACGACGAGTTGTTACAAGATGCAGTTGAGTTAGAACTGTTCGGGGATGGATCTAGGACCCCTGGACACGGCGGAATGATGACGCCGGGGCGCGATGGAACGCCCGGTTGGGGATCAAAGTCGCCGAGTTTCTTGTTGAGTCCAGGTGGACATCAAAGTCCGTTCGATACAAGCATGGCATTCTCGCCGTACTCCGATGGCATGGCGTTCTCACCGGGAATGTCCCCTGGTGGTTTTGGAGGTTACTCCCCCACGAGTCCAGCGTATTCTCCGACGAGCCCAGCATACTCCCCCACGAGTCCGGCGTACTCGCCCACGAGCCCAGCGTACTCGCCCACGAGTCCAGCGTACTCGCCCACGAGCCCGGCTTACTCGCCCACGAGTCCAGCGTACTCCCCCACGAGTCCAGCGTACTCCCCCACGAGTCCGGCGTACTCGCCCACGAGCCCAGCGTACTCGCCCACGAGTCCAGCGTACTCGCCCACGAGCCCGGCTTACTCGCCCACGAGTCCAGCGTACTCCCCCACGAGTCCAGCGTACTCCCCCACGAGTCCGGCGTACTCGCCCACGAGCCCAGCGTACTCCCCGAAAGAGGAAGAAGAAAACGAAGAAGAATAGAGGAAAGGAGACAACTGTTTGTTTTAATGCATCACTGCACAGTTACGTTGCACAAGATTTTGTTTACAACAACTTTCGGCGCCGCGCTCGATTATAATAAACTGTTCACAGTTTTGACTGTGGGCGCGTCATTTCTTCAGGCTTTATCCATTCATCGAACTGTTCGTTCGTCAGTAAACCGAGCGCGATGCCAGCTTCGCGTAAAGTTAAACCTTCGGCGTGTGCTTTTTTCGAAATTTTTGCGGCGTTGTCGTACCCGATCTTCGGCAGCAAGCTGGTGACGAGCATTAAGCTGCTTCGCATGAGCGCGTCGATGCGCTCGATGTTTGGTTCGATACCAACGACGCAGTTTTGCGTGAAGCTGATGACCGAATCAGAAAGGAGCGCGATGGAGTTCAGGTTGTTGTGAGCGATCAGAGGCTTAGCTACGTTGAGCTCAAAGTGGGAGCTCGCGGAACCGCCGATGGTGACCGCGAGATCGTTACCGATGACTTGCGCGCACACCTGCATCAGACTTTCGCACTGCGTCGGGTTCACCTTACCAGGCATGATACTGCTTCCGGGCTCGTTTTCAGGCAGCTGAAGTTCGCCGAGTCCGGCGCGAGGTCCAGAGCCGAGAAGACGAATATCGTTGGCAATTTTCAACAACGAAATCGCGATAGTCTTCAACAGACCGGACAGCGCGGACTGCGCGTCGTGTGCGGCGAGCGCCTCAAACTTATTTGGCGCGCTCACGAACGGCAAACCGGTTAATAGGGAGATTTCCGCCGCCATCGCCTCGCCGAAACCTGGTGGCGAGTTTAGCCCCGTGCCGACGGCGGTGCCGCCGATGGCGAGCTCGAGCAAGTGAATGAGCGCACCTTTGGCGCGCACGAGAGAATTCTTGCACTGTTGCTCGTACCCACTGAATTCTTGCGCGAGCGTGATCGGGACGGCGTCTTGAAGATGCGTTCTGCCGATTTTCACTATGCCTCCCCACGCGAGCACTTTCTGGTGCAACGCCTCCTGCAGCATTTTCAACGCCGGAATCAGCCGCTCTTGCACTTCGTGCGCGGTGGCGATGGACATAGCGGTCGGAAACGTATCGTTACTCGACTGCGATTTGTTGACGTGATCGTTCGGGTGAATCGGAGACTTGGTCCCGACGGCGCCGCCGAGCACGCGCGAATTCGCGTAATTCGAGATGACCTCGTTCAGATTCATGTTCGTCTGCGTCCCACTTCCCGTTTGCCACACGGCGAGCGGAAAATGATCATCCAACCGTCCCTCCACCACCTCCCGCGCCGCCTTTCGAATCGCATCCGCCAATCTCGGCTCCAGTCCCCCCGCCCGTTCGTTCACCGTCGCCGCCGCGTACTTGACGATGGCCAAGCTTCGCACGATCGCCACCGGCATCTTCTCCCCCCCGATCCTAAAATTCTGCAGCGACCGCTGCGTCTGCGCCCCCCACAGCTTATCCGCGGGCACGCGCACCTCTCCCATCGTGTCCGTCTCGACGCGCCACCCGCGCTCGCCCTCACCGCTCGCCGTCGTCGTCGGCGCGAGCGACGTCCCGTGCGCGACGATCCGCGTCTCGTCCCGCGCGTTCGACGCCCGCATCAGCTCCACCAACCGCTCCGCGAACGGCATCGCCTCTCGCGCGTCGCGTCGACCCGGTCGCGAGGATTCGATTCAATCCGCGTAACGACCCGCGTCGCGTCGCGCGCGCCGACTCGATCGAATCCTCGCGCGCGCGTCGCGCGTCGCGCGCGTCGCGTCGCTCGCGCGCGAACGGCGCGTCGCGCCCGTTTTTTATTCGCCGTCCGCGGCGTTCGCGCGTCGACGCGTGCCGACGCCGCGTCGCGTCGCGTCGCGCGACGCGTCGACGCGGCCGTTCGCGAATCGCGACGGTCGCGCGCGGCGCGCGAATCGACGTCGCCGCGCCCCGCGCGCGCGCGGCGCGACGCCCGCGACGCGCGCGACGGCGCGCGAAAATTTTTATCGCGCGTTTCGCGTCGACGCGCGCGCGCCGGGCGTCGCGACGGCGATGCGGCGGCGCATCGCGCGCGCATCGCGCGCGCATCGCGCGTCCGCGACGCGCGGCACTGCGCGCCTCGCGACGTCTCGCGCGTCGATCCGACCGACGCGCGCGCGGACGGACGAAGAGCTCGGCGACGCGCGCGGCGCGGACGCACGACGAGCGCGGCGCGCGTCATCGCGCGCGTCGCGCGCGCGCGCGGCGCGAGCGCGAGGGGCGCGCGCGACGGACGGCGACGCGCGGCGACGACGCGCGCGATGACGAACGAGGCGAAGCGGACGAAGGCGCAGACGACGATCGCGACGCACGACGGCGCGTTTCACTGCGACGAGGCGCTCGGGTGTCACCTGCTGCGAAGGACGCGCGCGTTCGCGGGCGCGGCGATCGACCGCTCGCGAGACGGCGAGCGATGGGCCAAGGCGGACGTCGTCATCGACGTCGGCGCGGTGTACGACGCGGAGAAGAGGCTGTACGATCATCATCAGCGGGAGTTCGCGGAGACGTTCGGACGGGGGTTCGGGACGAAGCTGTCGAGCGCGGGGTTGGTGTACAAGCACTACGGGGAGGAAATCGTGCGCGAGGCGTTGACGCGAGCGAAGCGCGGCGAGGCGCCGGATGAGAAGACGGTGGAGAAGATTTACGTGAAGATGTACGAAGAATTCATCGAGGGCGTGGACGCGATCGATAACGGGGTGAACATGTACGATACGGATGCGAAGGCAAAGTACAAGGACAACACCGGGTTGTCGGCGCGCGTCAAGCGATTGAATCCGGCGTGGGACGAGCCCAATTCGCCGGAAAAGCAAATGGAACAGTTCGAAAAGGCGGTGGCGTTGACCGGGGGTGAGTTCGACGACGTGCTCGAGTACTACGCGAGTAAGTGGCTTCCCGCGCGCTCGCACGTGGAGAGCGCGCTCGACAAGGCGAAGAGCGTGCACGAGAGCGGCGAAATTCTTTACCTCGAGACATTTTGTCCGTGGAAAGAGCACCTTTACGAGCTCGAAGCCGAACGTCAGATGACGACGTTGCCGAAGTTTGTGTTGTGGCAAGACCCCAAAGGTTTCCGCGTGAGCACGATCTCCCTCTCGCCCTCGAGTTTTGAGTTTCGCAAAGGCTTGCCTACGGCGTGGCGCGGTCTTCGCGACGATGACTTGAGCAAGGCGTCGGGGATTCCGGGATGCGTGTTCATCCACGCCGCTGGATTCATCGGTGGCAACGCCACCTACGATGGCGCGCTCGCCATGGCCGTAGCGGGCTTACAGATGGATTAGAAGACAGACGATTTTAGAGACGCGCTTGTTGTCGTACGAACCCTCACAACATGCCTCCCAACATCCCGGGCGCGCGCCGCGGCGTGCGTCCGAGCAAAGGTTCGCGCAAAGCGAACGCCCGCGCGCACAAATTCTCCAAGCGCGCGTCCAAGCGCGGTGCGAGCGACGACGGTCGTCCCCGTCCCCGCGGCGGCTTTGGTCTCCTGGCGCTTGTCGGCGCCGGTGTCGCCGCGCTCGTCGGTTTCGTGCTCCATCAAGCCGCGGAGTACGAGCGCGAGAACGAGCGCGTGCGCGCGAGGCTGCGGTCGAAGCCTCGGGTGACGAGCGAGCACGCGGCGTGCCGCATGGAGTGCAGGTTCATCACGGCGGAGGAGGTCGAGCGCACGCTCGTGGACGGGAAAGTGGATGCGAGGCACAGCACGCCCAACGCGCGACCGTGTCCGAAAATAGCTCTAAACATGGGTCGCGTGCGAGCGGTTTGGGCGGATTGCGCGGACAGCACGAGGCTGGTGACGGCGATCGACGCGGAGACGAACCATCCGTGCGGGCCGTGCTGAGACGCGGGACGACGTAGTACATTTCAGAGGAGGATAGCGCGAGAGGAGAGCGATTGTAACATTAAGTAGCGCGAGGTAGAGAGATATCAAATCACTATGCGGCGCGTCGCGTTTTTCCCGCACGAACGGTGGACTTTTTGACATCGCCGTCGCCGCGACTCTTCGTATTCTTCGCGCGCTTCGTCTTGGTCTTCCTCTTCTTCGGACGCTTACGTCCGTTGGCGACCCAACGCCGAAATGCGCGCTGAATCGTGGTCGCCGAACGCACGCGCCGGAACTCTAAGAGACGCGCCTGCGCACGCGCTTCGCGCTTTGCTGCCGCCGCCCTCTCGGCGCGCTCGCGAATCGCTTCGACTTCGCTCGCCAACTGCGCGTTGGCGTTCTGAATCTCGCGCAAGACGTCGCGCGCGCCATCACACTTCACGTCCAATGCCGACATACGCGCGCGCGACGTCGCGCAGTCTCGCTCGGATGCCGCGCCTACTGCGCGCACGGCGGCTCGGTGCCGCTCGAGCGTCGTCGCCGAGCGCGTCTCCAGCGCCTTTAACTCCCGCCTCAAGTCATCAATCTCAGCCTCTCGCGCGCGCTTCGCAAACGCACGCTCGTGCGACAACGACTTTACGCGAACAGATATCTCGATCCTCGCCGTTCGAGCGGCGCGCGCGCGTCTACTCGCCCACATTCGCTCGACCGAAAATAGAAGCCCGGTAAGATTAGAATACCAGGCGTCTCGCGCAGCGGACGCCTCGTCGCGCGCGCGCGCCGTTCAAGGTTAAAATTCGCGAGATCAAAATCGCCACGCGCCGATTCGTCGCGCGGCGTGAGCGCGCGCGACCGCTTGAGGCCCAGCCGCGTCTTGAACTGAGGCTCGTTCGCGCCTGTAGCATACGAAACGCCACTACGACGCGTGACGCGTCATGCGCGCGCGACGCCGCTCCGCGACGCTCGCGTGCGTCGCGTCATCACTCGTGTCCGTCGTTCGCGCGCACTCCGCCGCCGAGTGCGCGGCGCTCGGCTTCGTGTCGTCCGAGTGCTCTGTGGATGCCTGCGATAATTTACGTTCGAAAACAGCGTCCGTCGCGCTCTACGACGAGTGCCGCGCGTGTTGCGCCGCCTCGAACGACGCCGCGGCGCCCGTGACATACGCTCGAGCGCTCGTTCGCGTGTGCTCGTGAAAACTGGGACGCTTTCCGGAGTTGAAGAAGTTTCAAACGGAGAGCTTGCCCGCGTTGCGCCAGACCCGCGACGTGCGGTTCGATTTAGTTCAAGGAATGTCACCGACGCTCACGATGTACGAAGACGCGGCGAGCGATAACAACGGCATCGACGTCGACGTCGGTAGCTGGAGTTCGGACGTCATCGTGGAGTATCTCAAATCAAAGTTGACGCCGAGCCCGGACGCGTCGTCGCGGTCCTCGCGAGACGAGCTTTAAGACGCCGCATCGCGCGAAACATAGACACACGGACATCGCGCCACGACGATCGGTCGTCGCGCGCCGTTAGATTAGCCCGCGTACGAGTCTTGGGCTTTGACGTTGACGAATTCGACGACGACCGCGCGGTGACTCGCGCTCGGCGAAACGCTCTCGATTCCGAGCCGCCGAGCGCGACGATACGCGGTCGTGCGTCGCGTCGCGTCCTCGTTTTCGACCGTCTCGCGCCTAGCGCCGCACCGTGTAATCACGGCATCACATTCGCTCGGCGAACGCGCTTCGTCGCGCGTTTTCGCGACGCCCTCGTCTCGCGTCTCGCCGCGACGTTTGCCTCGCGGCGCGAGAGCTCGATCGATCTTCACACTCGCGCTCGCGCCGCGTCCGCACGCGTCCGATCGTCCGCGCGCGCGCGATGACGCGTGCGAAACATCATCCCGCGCGGGCGCGCGGGCGTCGTTCCCCGCTCGCGCGCCTCGTCGCGCTGATTTCCTTCGCGTTCGTCGTCCGCGCGCGCCTCATCGTGGCGTCGTCGGATGACTACTATAAACTGCTCGGCGTCGATCGCAACGCGGACGAACGCACGCTGAAGAAGAACTATCGCATTCAGGCGCTGAAGCATCACCCCGATAAGGGCGGATCGCCCGAACACTTCGCGAAGATCTCCGAAGCGTACGAGGCGCTGACGGATCCGGAGAAGCGACGCGTGTACGACCAGTACGGCGCGGAGGGACTGCGGAACCAGCAAGCCGGCGGGCATCCGGGCGGCGGAGGCGGATTCGGTGGAGGTGGGTTCGGACATCCGGGAATGCGGTTCGAGTTTAATCAACGCGGCGGCGGGGGAGGTCCGTTCGGCGGGGGCGACCCGTTCGGGGACATTTTCGGCGACATGTTCGGACGCGGAGGCGGAGGCGGACGCGGAGGGCGAAGACATCCGCATCAGCAGCAGCGTCAGCAGCAACAGCGACCGAAGGAAAATTTATTCGATAAAAAGTCACCGGTGACGAGCTTGAGGCAAGGACGGTTTCCGGGGACGGATGCGAAGAATATTTGGTTCATTTCGTTTTACGCCCCGTGGTGCGGGCACTGTCAGCAGATGAAATCGCAGTTTGAGGAACTCGCGAAGGCGCTCAATGGGTTCGTTCGCGTCGGGGCGGTGAATTGCGAGAAGCAAAAAGGTCTCTGCGCGATGGAGGGCGTTGATTCGTACCCGACGCTTAAGCTGAAGAAAGCCGGCGTGAGCACGACGTACGATAGCGGCGGACACGGATTTCAACAAATGTACGACTGGGTGATGAATCAGCTTCCCGTGAGTTTTGCGAACTTGCGAAAGACGGTGCAGTTGGAGAAATTTGTCGCCACGGATTGCACGAAGTGGTCGTCGAGCGGGAGCGCGTGCGTCATCTTTTTGAACGACAAGCACGAGACGCCGGCTTGGTTTAAAGTCACCGCGTACGCGTTCAGGGACAGGATGCACATGGCGGAGAGTAGGAGCAACAATCTCGAAATGGGTTTGCATTTCGACGTCGTGAAGCAGCCCGTGCTCATGGTACTTTGCGACGGTGACATGGACAAGACGGTTGCATACGGTGGCAAGCTCGATCACGACATGAAGAGCGCCGAGGTGGAGAAGTGGCTCGAGTCGTACGCGAAGAGCTACGCGACGGGTTGCGCTCGCGTGAAAGCGGTGCCGAAACAAGGCCTCAAACTCGACCCTTCGAAGAATTACAGCAAGATGAAAGTGAGCGCGATCAAGGCGCTCATGCAAGTGCACTCGATTCCGTGCGTCTCATGCTACGAAAAGAGTGATTTCGTCAACGCGATCAACGCGTACATTGAAGAAAAGTTTCCTAAACCGAAATCGAAGAAGAAACGCGGATTCGGTGCGGAGTACTTGCACTCGTCGTTCGCGCACGACGATTTTTAGATTAGCTACGCGGTAATATTCTTTTACAACACACGAATTCGTTCGAGTTTTAATCGCCACTTCCCCAGGCGTCGCCGAAGGAGGCGGCTCCGGGCGCGCCGCGATTGTCGAACCCGCCCGGCCCGCCCGGAGGACCGAACTGCTGCGGCGGACGTGGGGGCACGGGATATCCCATAGCCTTGAGTAAAATGCGTGACATCTCTCCGTACAAATGCCCGCCGCGGTCTAGGAGCTGCAACAGCGACATGATGAAAAAATGCAACGCCTGCGTGTTTTCGTCGACGAGAAAGGAAATCTTCCCAAACAAGTGCACGACGGACGACAAAGAGTGCATGAGCGCCTGCCAACCCGTCAACGGCGGCGCGCCGGGCGGTGGACCACCGGGCCCATACGGTCCCATGGGTGGCTGCCCGTACATCCCGCCGCCGTACATCCCGCCGCCGTGCCCGCCGTACATCCCGCCGCCGTACCCGCCGTACATCCCGCCGCCGTACCCGCCGCCGTACCCGCCGCCGTACATCCCGCCGCCGTACCCGCCGCCGTACATCCCGCCGCCGTACATCCCGCCGCCGTACCCTCCGTACCCGCCGCCGTACATCGAATTTCCGTACGCGCCTCCCCGATACCCTCCGTACATCGAATTTCCGCCGTACGGCGCGCCTCCGTACGTCGTCCCCGCGTACCCGCTCGGCGACGCCCCGTGCGACGTCCCTCGATTCGTCGTCTCCCACGCTCGACTCTCCGGCGTCGCCGTCGTTCCCGTCGGATTATTCACCGTCGCCACGGGCGCTATCGCGCGAACGTCGTCGTCGTCGTCGTCGTCAGTCTCTCCGCGTTCGCCTTCGCCTTCGCCTTCGCCTTCGCGTCGCGTCGCCCGTTCGCTCGTTCGCGCACCGCTCGGCGTCTGTCCCGCCCCCGGCTTATCCCACGGTTTCACCGCGCTTCCGTCGGCCACCGGCGTGGACTTCACCGCCGTCTCGCCCGCGCCCGCCGCCGCGCGCCACGGTTTCGGCGGCGGCGGCGTCGCCATGCCGATTCCCCTCGACGATTCGATTCGTTCGTCGCGTCGCGCCTTCTCGCCGTCGTCGCGCGTTCGATCGCGACGGCGCGCGCGACGATCAACGCGCGCGTCGTCGCGCGTCGTCGCGGCGCGACGGAAGCGACGCGAGCCGACGCGAGCGCGCGATTGTGCGGCGAGTCAACGGCGTCGCGATTCCGTCGCCAGATCGCGCCGCGACGACGCGCGCGATGCCCGCGCGCGCGCGCGGACGCGCGACGACGCGCGCGGAGAACGCGTTCGTCGTCGCGCGCGATCGCGAGATCGGGCTGCGGCGCGCGCGCGACGAACGACGCGACGACGACGACGACGACGATAAAGGCGAGCGATTAGCGACGACGCGCGACGTCGAGCGCACGCCGCGACGCGACGACGCGCGCGCGAGGACGCGGAACGCGAACGACCGCGCGACGACGCGCGCGCGGTGCGAGGGGCGGATGCGACGATGGGCCGAGGACGACGCGCTGCGGCGGGTGAGCGGACGGTACTGCCCGTTCGAGCCGGCGCCGCGAAGCACGATCGCGGTGGCGTACAGCGCGGACGGGAAGACGCTGGCGAGCACGCACGGCGATCACACGGTGAAGCTGATCGAGTGCGCGACGGGGAGGATGGTGCGGACGCTGGAGGGACACGGAAGGACGCCGTGGGTGGTGCGGTTTCACCCGACGAATTCAGACGTGCTGGCGAGCGGATCGCTGGATAACACGGTGATCGTGTGGGATCGGGCGAGCGGGGTGATGACGGCGCGGTGGGACTTCGGGAAGAGCATCGCGAGCCTGGCGTTCTTTCCAGGGAGCGATATTTTGTGCGTCACGTCGGGGCACAGGCTGTACGCGTGGAAGTATAAAAAGTACAAGTTTAGAGAGCAGGTGAACCCCGATGGGAGCGCGGTGAGCGCGCAGGACGCGATCAAGGTGCTGCTGCGAACGACGCGGTCGCTGCGCGCGGTGCACTTTCATCCCACGGGGGCGCCGATGATTCTCACGGCGGAGGTTCGCGACATGGACGCGGACGCGCTCGGTCCGGCGTACACTAAGGATGTGGAAGGGGGTTATGATCAAGAAGCTGGGGTGTATTGCGCGCGCGACGACGTCGTCGAAACGGCGCGGTCGAGATTAGAGACGGAGCTGGAGCTCGGAACGGCCACGAGCGGCCGCCGACGTAGCCTCAACGCCCAAGGAGACGCGATGTGGCGAGACCGAGCGAACGCGCCGGCGAACGTCGAAAACGCGCCCGAGGCGACGCGGAAGTACGTGCACGAAATGTTAGGGTTAGGGAATCGTAGATACGCCACGTATTCCATGACGCAGATGATGGGACGGATCACGAGCGCGCCCATGCGAGCCGCGCACGAGGAGCGAAACGACGAGGGCGCCGACGCTCGAGGCGCTCGGCGTTTGCAGCCAGAAGCGAGAGCGGGAGGGATGCCGCAACAGATGCCGCAACAGACGGCACCGATCGTCGCCGCGGCGAGCGCATCGACGATGGCGTCGCCAGACTTGCCGTGTATCGTCAAGCTCAAGCTTTGGGAGTTTGAAACGCAATTGGACGAGGATGGCGAGATTGAACTCAAACCTCTCGAGGAGCTACCGTTCGTGTTACCACAAACAGTGCTATGTAGCGAGATGGGTGCGCACTTTTCACCGTGCGGACGGTACATCGCGACCTGCCAGGCGTGTAAACCGCCCGTACCGAGGCAAGATTTACGATTTATTTGCGAGCTGCGAGTGTACTCGCTCGATTCACAAAATTTCGGTCAAGTCCTGAGCGCGAGGGCCATCAAGGCGGCGCAGTGCTTGACGAGCATCCAGTTCAGTCCAACGAGCGCACACGTACTTTTGGCATACGGCCGTCGACACGCTGCGCTGGAAATTCTCATGCCGCATGGTGATTCGTTTTCCCAAGTGCACACCATCCTCGAGGTGTTTTGCACTGAGAACATGCGTCTCGTGCGGATCATTCCATCCGTCGAGGACGAAGTCAACGCCGCGTGTTTTCACCCGATCCCAGGGCAGGGTATCGCGTATGGCACCAAAGAAGGCCGGCTTCGAGTTTTACTCCACGACAGCTCTCCGAAGAGAGCGGAGAAGAGATTATTGGCCGATGCCGCGGGCGACGATTCACCGCTCACCGTGTCCCGTCGCGATTCTCACGCCATGGACATCGACGAGTGAGCGCGACGGGTACACCGAACCCATCCCATAGTTGTATCACACACTGTATCACCCCACCTTGTATTCGAACACGTTTTGTCTAGTCTTCACTTTCATCGCGTTCCCCGAGGCGCTGCTGCCGACGTCGCGGCGTCGCGTCGTTCCGATATCTGGGCCCAACTCCCGCGAAATCCGCATACACGCGCGCGCGACCGCGTCGATGGTGCCAAAACCCTAAGCATAAAATTCCATGTCGATCGACATCGTCACGCGCGCGTCGCCTCGCGCCCGTTCGTCGCGCAAACTGTTTCAGGAAGACGTTGACGGTGGCAACGCCGCGAGCTCCAACGCCACCACACTCGAACCGAGCGCGCGCATGCGCCAACCGTACGCTTGGCCAGCTTTGTGGATATTTCCCGTCGCCGTGTTGTTTCTCGCGTTGTTGTTCCGGGGCATTCGATGCGGTCGCCGTGGTCGCCGATGCCAAAGGCTGTGCTTCGGCGACGATTCAGATTCCAATGACGACGACGTCGAGTTGGGCGATCGACGCGCGAGCGAATCGGGAGAATCCGACGCCGCGATCACACCAATCGTGCCAGACGCGGATGTCCACGAGTTCCTTCGCGTGATGCGACGGGCGGAATCTCGCAGAGCGCCAGGTCGATGGACGCACGACGCCGCGTTCGATCCGGGGACGTGGCGCCAGTTAGCCGTCGCTCGCGAGCTCGAGCGACAACGACGTTTGCGCGACAACGACGAAGCGTCGACGCATCGTCAACCGCTCGTTGGTTTACCCGATCGTCTCGTTCGCCGCGCGAGTACATTTGAAGAGCTCAACAAAGCGCGCGTCGGCCCCGCGTCGAGAACCGCTCTCCGCAGCTTGCCGCGCTGCGTCGTCGGCAGCCCGCGCTGGTTTCAATTCCTCCGAGCGAACGGCCACATCGAAGTCAAGATCATCGACGGCTCGGTTCGCCACGTCAAGGACTGCGCCGTCGCCGAGTGCGCGATCTGCACCGAAAGTTTCGAAGACGAGGACTTGGCCCTCGTCCTCAAGTGCGCGCACGCGTTTCACGACGAGTGCTGCACGCATTGGCTTAAAATTCACGCCTCGTGTCCCATATGTCGCGAGGAGGTCACGCGCATGTCCCTCGTCGACCGTCACGACGTTTTCACGCGTCGGCGCCGGCGGTACGTGCGCGACGACGCCGAGGCCGCGTCGCGCGGCGCGGCGCCGTGAGCGGGACGCTCGCGAACAGACGCCGAGGCACTCGACGTCGCCGCACACGGCCGCGCGCGGTCGACGCCTCGCGCGCGCGCGCGAAACGAAAGATCGAACCAATCGACGACGTTGTGATACGAACGTGCGCGCGCAAACCGAGCGAACGACGCGAAAACGGCGCGCAAACGTTCACGCGGTTGAAATTACGAATCGGTTTGAATGAGTTCTCCCGCGCGTAAACGCGGCGCTGAGAACGCGTCGCCGGGCCTGTGCACGCCCACGGATGCGTCGCCGGAGACGTCGATCGCGACGCCGCACTACGGCGAGCGGGAGAGCGGTAATAAACGAGGACGGGTGAAGAAGGATGATGAGACGGGGGCGAGCGGACGAGAGTCGAGCGGACGAGAGTCGAGCGGCGAACGGGCGTCTCGATCGTCCGTGCGTCAGGTAGCGGTGAAGATGCATCTGGACGCGACCCGAACGCGAATGCGAGAGCTGTGCGCGGATTTGGCGGCTAATTACGAACGGGCGAGGCGCGCGAGGTAGGGATTCCGGACGATTGCGCTCGAATCGCGTCGGGTCGGACGCTCGGCGCGAACGGCGATGACGCGCTCGGACGATCGCGCGCGAGAAAGACACTGACGCGTTGGATGTATTGATCATTACAGTGCCCACGCCGCTCGCGAAGAGGCGAGATTGGCCGCGGAAGATATTTTAGACGAGCTCGAGGAAGTGGAACGGTACGTTTGAACGCACGAAAGACCCGAACCGTTTGAACGGGCACTGACTTCGTTCTTTTTCGCGTCCTTTGCAGGCGACTTCGTGCGATCGGTGACGACGAACCCGCGGTGGCGGCGATGTTGACGTACTTGTCGTTCGTGCGACGAAAGTCGCGAACGATGGTGACGTTGAACGACATCAACGAGGACACCCTGCAACTCATTTTGCGGCGAATCGAAGCGCCGTCGCCGAAAGAGTTACTCGCGCTTTCGCTCGTCAACAAACGGTTTCGCGCGGCGATCCGAAGCCCTACTGTGTGGCATACGCTCGATCTCAGCCGACATGCGGCGACGATGACGAACAAAGTGTTGTACGGGATAGTCAAGGACGACAACGCGTTCGCGTCCATCGAAGTGCTGAACTTGAGCGGGTGTTCGCAACTCACGGATCTTTCAGTGTTGAAGGTGTTGAACAAGTGCCATCACACCATTCGAGAGATCGATTTGAGTGGATGCGAACTCTTGACGCTCGAAACCGCGGAGTACATCGGCTTCCACTGCCACGAGCTCGAGCGACTCGACCTCACGGGCTGCAAGCGCGTGCCGACGACGTTTTTGTTTCAGAACCTTCCCATCATGCAGTTGAACCTCAAAGACTTGCGCGTCAAAGGGACGAAGCATCTCAACGGGCGCGTTGACGAAGTCGACTTTGAAGATCTCGTGGACGCCATCGCGAAATACGTTCGTTGGCTTCAATCGTTCGATGGGACAGTCTTTGACAAGGGTGACGTCCGAGACGTGATGGAGCTCGTCCACGTGTGCGAGGAGCACCTCGAGTTTTGGCGAAGTGGGAATGCGGTCGCGATCTGTGATCACGCGAGTGAATTACAAAACAATGATCCAACGAGCACGCCCATGTGTACCATCTTTCCGGAGTGCGGTCACGTCATGTGCGTCGAGTGCTCGGCCGTGGAGCGCCGAAACATGATGCGCGAGGGCGGACGTTACGTCTACCCGTGCTCACATTGCGCGCACCCAGTGCGTTTCATGCCCGCGCCGGGCGGATTTGAAATTGTCGTTCACTCGCCCGAAGACTTCAAAAAGCTGCTCGCCGAACGGCGACGTTTGGGTGGTCCGCCTTGAACGAGGAGTAGTCCTAGCAAACGCCGACGCCGCGAGCGCGTTTTAGTTCTCTACTAGTGCTTTGCTACTGCTGTACCAATTTTGTAACGCAATGCGTAGATGTATTACGATTCGTACCGTTGTGATCGCGGAGTTACAGGCGAGAGACGAGGCACATTCTTCGGTGATGTCACGAAAACTTCGTATTACAGGTGAAATGCCGCCGCCCCGCTGCGGGGCGCCGCGTCGCCGAGAGCTTTATCGACGGACTAGAAAGAAGTGGGTTGAGCTTTCGCCAGGATACAAACCTGAGCGTATAGATCACGCTTATGAGAAAGCGCGCTTACTTACTGTGGGCAGGATAAAGTATAATGTCGTCAGTCTTTTGTTCGGTTCGGGTTGGGGTCGGCGTCGGGGACGGGAGCTTTCGCTTCTCTTTCGCCTCAAAAGAAAACTTACCTGAGCGCATTCGTCGCGTTGAGATCTTCATAAGCCGCAAGCAACCGGTCGCACGTCGCTTGTTCCGCGGATCGGATCCACGCGCGCGGATCGTAGTACTTCTTGTTCGGCTTTTCGGCGCCCTCCGGGTTGCCAATTTGGCCTTGGAGGTACGCGTTGTTCTTGGCTTCGTAGTTCTTGACGCCATCCCAGAAGCTCCACTGGGTGTCGGTGTCGATGTTCATCTTGATGACACCGTAGCCAACCGCCTCACGGATTTCTTCGCGGGAAGAACCGGAGCCGCCGTGGAAGACAAAGTACACCGGCTTGTCGCTGTCGCCGCCCGTCTTTTCCTTGACGAACTTTTGCGCGTTGGCCAAAATCTTCGGCGTGAGCTTGACGTTACCCGGGGAGTAGACGCCGTGCACGTTACCGAACGCCGCAGCGATGGAGTAGAAGTCCGGCGCGATCGGTTGGAGCGCTTCGTAGACTTGGTAGATCTCTTCCGGCTTGGAGTAGAGGTCTTCCGGCGCGACGTCCGAGTTGTCGACGCCGTCCTCCTCGCCGCCGGTGATGCCGATCTCCATCTCGAGGAAGCAGTTGATCTTCTTCATGCGCGCCAAGTACTTCTTGCAGATTTCCAAGTTCTCCTCGATCGGTTCCTCGCTCAAGTCGAGCATGTGCGACGAGAACAACGGTTCACCGTGCTTGGCAAAGTACGCCTCGTTCGCCTCCAACAAGCCGTCGAACCACGGGAGCAAGTTTTTCGCGCAGTGGTCGGTGTGCAAAATCACCGGCACGCCGTACAGCGCCGCCAATTCCCGCACCATGACCGCGCCCGCGACGCATCCCGCGACCGCGGCCTTCTCATCCGCGTTGCTCGTGCCCTTACCGGCCATGAAGTATCCGCCGCCGTTTGAGAATTGCACGATCATCGGCGCGTTCGCCTTCTTCGCCGCCTCGAGGCACGCGTTGATCACCGGCGACATCGTGCAGTTCACCGCCGGAATCGCGTATCCGTGATGACGCGCGTGGTTCAGCACGTCGATCATGTCCTGTCCCGTGACGACGCCCGTCTTCAGCGTCTTCGGCGGCGCGCTCACCGCCGCGCGCGTCTTCGTCGCGCGTCGCGATCGCGACGCGGTGCTCCGCGACGTCGTCGTCGCGATTCGCGCGGTGTGCGCGAGCTGGCTCGCGTGCATGATGAGAGAGGTGTGCGCGCGCGTGTGCGTCTCGGTTCGGTCGTCGGGCGGTCGAGCGCGGCGATGTGACGACGCGTCGCGCGTCGCGATCGCGTCGCGCGAGCCTTATCCGCGGCGGCGCGGATGACGTCGCGCGTTCGGACATTCGGAGTCATAAAGATGGGCGCATTCGCGACTCTTGTGCGGGGATGTTCGGTGATAAATACGATAAATACATCGTGACTGCGCGCGCATACGACCGTGCGGTCGGTCGCGGTCGGTCGCCGCGAGTCCGAGCGTCGCGCGCGCCGCGCGACGCCGCTCGGCGACGCGCGCGCGCGATGGACGATCTCGCGCGGCACCGCGCGACGCTCGGACTCGCGCGCGACGCGCGTCCGACGCGCGACGAGGTCAAGGCGGCGTTTAAGCGCGCGGCGCGCGCGGCGCATCCCGACGCGGCGGGATGCGCGGTGAAGTTTCGCGAGGTCGTCGCCGCGCGAGACGCGCTGCTGGGACGAGGGCGATCGCGCGACGCGGCGTACGCGCGCGGAGGGGCGGCGGCGGCGGCGGCGGCGCGGGGGGGGTCGGGAGGGCGGCAGACGCGGGCGTTCGCGGCGGTGCTGGCGACGCCGTTCTTCGTCGCGGCGATGGTGTCGACGACGCTGCCGAAATCGAACGAGAGCGGCGCGAACGCGGAGATAGGACGGGTGCACGGATGGATAAACGCGCCGGTGAACGCGTGGTTGAAGGAGGATCGACGCGAGCCGGGAGATGGGAATCGGGAAAGGTTTTGGAAGACGGGTCGCGTCAACGCGAAGTGACGCGAAGCGCGCCGACGCCGAGGCGCGTATTGTAGCGAGCTTAACTGTATGTAAACTAGGTAGTAGTACTAGCGGCAGACACCGAGGCGTCGACGACGACGTTGGCGCCCTCGAGACGTTCGCCCGCGCAAAACTGGCGAAAGTTTTCCGCGGTGTGCTTGGCGATTTCGTCCAGCGCCTCGTGCGTCAAAAACGCGGTGTGCGGCGTCACGAGTACTTGCGGCATCGAGCCTAAGATCGCCATCGTCTCGTCCCACACCAACATGCGCTCGTTCGTGTTCATCGAACTGAAATCCTTGAAGAAGAGGCGATTTTCGTTTTCGTACACGTCCAAGCCGAGCGCGGCGATGCGCCCGGAATACAAACCGTCGATAGCAGCGCGAGCGTCGACGAGCAGACCACGGCTGGTGTTGATGAGGATCGTACCCTCCTTCATCTTCGCTATCGTCTCCACGCAAATCATCCCACGCGTCTCCGGCGTGAGCGGAAGGTGGAGCGACACGACGTCGCTCCGCGCCAAGAGCTCGTCGAGCGACACGTAATCGCCGCAAAAATCGTCCTTCTCGAATTTATCGTACCCGAGCACGCGCATCTGAAATCCATTCTTCAAAATTTCCGCCACACCGCGGCCGATTTTACCCGTTCCCACGACGCCGACGGTTTTCCCTCGCATCGAACTTCCCACCAAGCCGTCGAGCGTAAAGTTTCCCATGCGCAGCCGGTCGCGCGACGCGCACAAGTGTCGATTCAGACTCATCATCATCGCCACCGCGTGCTCGCTGATGCTCAACGGATCGTACGCCGGCACGCGCAGCACGCTGATCCCTCTCTCGCGCGCTCGCTCGCAGTCCACGTTGTCGAATCCCGCGCAGCGGAGCAATATCAACTTCACCCCGCGCTCCGCGAGGGCGTCCACGACCTCGCCGCGCGCGTCGTCGTCGACGAACACGCAGACCGCGTCGTGGCCCTGCGCGAGCGACGCGGTGTCGAGCGATAGACGCGCGCTGCTGTACGTCGCGTTCGGGAGCGCGCGGCGAAGCGTTTCGTCTTCGTAACGGTGCGCGCTGAAAACAAAGCATCGCGCGTCCGAGGACGCGCGCGCGGCGACGATGACGCTCGAGAGACGTCGCGCACCGCGCGCGCGCGCGCGGGACGCGCGGGCGGCGATGAGGGGCGCGCGAACGACGGAAGAAGACATGCCGCCGCCGCGAGGTGAGCTACGTTGTGCGGTTGGATTATTACAGCCGCGAGTGTGTCTTCGATTCTAAAAGTGCGCGCGCGATCGGCGCCTACTCGAACGGTGCGGGAACGGTGTTGGCGTCGGTCTCCTTCTGACGCCGGCGCGACCAGCGAGAGACGTCTTCGCCCGCGAGCGTGTCCGTCGCCGCCTGCCCGCGCTCGAACCGCTCGCGGCGCGTCGCCGCCAACTTCTCGTCCGTGTCCACAAACTTGCGCATGAGCCAGTGCAACGCGATCGTCGGCGGGTTGCGAATGTTCGGCACCAATCCTCGAACGTTTCGTGCGGGCACCCAATCCGACAACCCGTTCCCCCAAACCAACGTGTGTTCGTCCACGACGCCGTTCACCCAGCACTGTCGCATCGTGTTCAACGGCGCCGGTCCACGGCACTTACCCACGCGATCGCGGTAAAACCACACGTTATTATCGTTCGCTGTTTTCGGTCGAAAATTCACGAAACCGTCGTCAGTCGCGCGTTCGTCGTCGTTCGCTTCGTCTCGCCGTCGCCGTCGACCCTACGCCGCGAGAAGGTCCACCGGTTTCCTCGCTTTCGCGCGCCCGTCGTCGCGCGCGTTCGCGCGCGCGCGCTTCCGCGGTGTCGAACGCGCGCTCGCGCGTCGCGCGCGGGCGCGGCGCGACGCGCACCGTCCGTCGCGCGAAGATCGTTCCGCGCTTCAAACTTGTACGGCCCGAGCTTGTCTCGCCACGACTGCAGGTACTTTCTGCGCGATTCCGTCGCGTCCGTGGGGCTGTCTTCGCCGTAGAAGCTCATGGTGCGCGCCTGGGGGGGGCGGGCGGGGGCGAGCGCGTCGGCGCCGCGCGCGCGAGTGCGGACGGGGCGCGCCCGCCGTGAGGGTCTAGGTTTTTTTCGTCTCGAGTCGCGCGAGACGTTTCGCGCGCGCGAGACGCCCGCGGGCGCGTGATTTACAAGAGAGCGAGCGCTAATAAATGATGCTAAATGCACGCTCGGTGCGATCAACGCCAGCGCGAGCGGGCGATGTTGAGGATGATTTGCGCGACGGCGTCGTACACCACGGGGCGGTAGTGGACGCCGTCGACGGAGCACTCCGCGCCGCACAGGGCGGTGATTTCGCGCGCGCGCACGCGCACCGCCGGACCGGCGGGGAGGACGATCCTCGTTGACTTTTGGTCGTCTCGTATTTTGGCGTACCGCGCCAGATTCGTGTCGGTAAATTTGACGCGTTTGTCCTCGGCGACGAGCTTGTCGCGAATCACGAGCGCGGCGTCGATCCACACAATCACCACCTTTGGATGCGCCGCCTCGATCGTGCGCACGCGCGCACCGAGCGCGGCCATCGTCGTCTTGTACCTAGACACCGATTCGTCGTGCAAAACGTGCCACAGCGCCGTGGATATGACGATCAAATCCGGCGCGTCGCGCTCGCCGTACGCGTCCAGCGCGTCGACGACGTCCGACGCGTACGGCGCCCACGTAAACGTCGCCTTCGCCCCCCCGACCAAGTCGTGCGCCCAATCGCGATGTTTCTCCCCATCCTTCGTCGTCAAGCTCACGTCGCTCCACGCATCGCTCGTCGCCGCGACGAATCCCCCGTACGCGTTTCTCGCGCCCGAGTCGCCCAAAAACGCCGCGCGCCGCCCTTCGATCAATTTCCCCACCCTGTTCCCCCGCGCCGTCGCCGCCAACCGCCCGAACCCGCACGTCTCCCCCACGTCCTCGCGCATGACCCACGCCAGGGCGTTTTCTCGCCCCCTTCGTCCTCTCTTTCCTCCGCGTCCCCGTCCCCGCGTCTCCGCGTCGTCCTCGTCGCCGCACCCCGTCCTCGCCAGCGTCCACGCGCGCGTCGCGCACGCGCTCGCGCCGCGCGTCCACGTCCCTCGCCACGCGTGCGTCGCGCACCCGTCGACGTCGACCGCGAACGCGCCGACGTCGACGTCGTCGTCGCGCGTCGTCGTCGTCGTCCCCGTCGTCGCGTCTCGCGGCGCGTCGCGCGTCGTCGCCGCGCGCGCCGCGCACGCGACCGCCGCGCACGCGAGCGCGACGACCGTCGCGACGCGCGCCTTCGTCGCCGTCGCCGTCGGCGCGCGCGCGTCGCCGCGCGCGCGCATGCGCGCCGCGCTCTGCCGCGCGCCGCCGCGCGTCCCGGCACATCGTCGCGCGCGACGGCGCGCCATGGCGTCCGCGCGCGGCGTCGTGCTCGGGTGCGCGCGAATCGCGCGCGTCTCGCGCGCGCGACTGACGACGGCGCGCAGCGCGTACAGAGAGCTCGTGTGGCTCGCGCGACGCGCGCGGGCGGAGGAGCGGCGAAGACTCGAGGACGTCGTCGCGGACGTCGCGCGGCGCGCGCGCGCGGCGCGCGGGGCGAACGCGACGGCGGCGGACGTCGCGGACGGCGTGCGACGATTGGTGGGGACGGTGGGGTACGCGCGAGCGATGACGTCGAGGGTCGGGCGACGACGGTTCGAGTGGGACGAGGACGCGCGCGAGGCGACGCGCGTCGTGGAGCGAACGGGAGGAAAGAGCGGACGCGAACGCGTCGCGAACGGCGTGCTGAGTCGAGAAGACGCGTGGGCGTATCACAATAGGTTGATCGATCGACAACACTTCGGGAGACGGTTGAAAAAGTTTAAGCCGGAACCGCTGTAGACGGCGGGATGCAATAAATACATGAAATGGGACGCGCTCGGCGGCGACGGAGCGCTTTAATCTTTTCTCGTCGCGCTGGCGAGCTCGTGCCTTCGCTGACGCATGCTCTTTTGCAATTCTGATCCGACGTCTGGATCCGAGGCGATCGCCCACGCCATCTCGCGTCGACCCATGACCAGACATTGCACTTCGGTTTGGGCGATGACGTCGGCGTTGCGTCGACCGCCGATCCATTTCTTGGCGACCATTCTCGCGCTCACCCACGATTTCAGTGTGAATTTCTCCCCTTTTTTTCTCTTGGGCGGGCCTTTGGCGAGGACTTCCGCAATGCGTTTATCAATCATCGCGCGCGACGATGAGGCTGACTTGCTTTTCGCAATCAACCGATCGCCGAGAGCCATCTCTCCGATGAATTCGCCCGGCTCGCGCTTGGCCACCTGCGCGCCCTGGTCGCGCAAGATGTTCCGGTCCGCGTCCACCGGACTGACGACAATTTTCACACTGCCGGACTTAATGAGAAACACTTCATCGGTCGCGCGTGCGCCCTGATGAATGAGGATATCACCGGCTTCGTACTTTCTCAACGGAAGCTTCATGCCCTTCGCGAAGTCGCGAAGCTTGGATTTAATGCGCAGAGGCGCCGGTCGCACGCTCTCCACTTGTTGCAACCATGGATGCTTGAGGCAGTTTGCCGGGGTCAAACGATGGACCGGTTTGTGCGCCAGACACGACATGACGAACTCGCGAGCCGTTTCACTCACGGAGTCCCACTCGAAGCAATCAAAACCAAAATCGCGTTGGACGACGCGTCCGTACTTCAACGCGCTCTTCCACAAGCTCCTCGGCATGGCGCCCGTGAGCAACACGTACGTGATGACACCGAGAGACCACATATCGATCGCACCACCGTACGACTTTTGCTCCACGACCTCCGGCGCGGCGAACACGGGCGTACCCACGGGCGCGGTATCGATCCCTCGGCTGTGCGGCAACGACCCCAACCCTTCAGGGTTTTGGCACCGTCTCGCCAACCCGAAATCCGCGATCACGACGCTCGCGAGATCATCGTTCGACCGCAGCAATAAGTTCTCCAGCTTCAAATCTCGATGTAACACAAAATTTTTATGCATGTAATCGATCCCTTGCACCGTGCGCTGCACCACCACCTTCGCCTCCGCCTCGGTGTATCGCTCGCTCTTCATGCGCAAAATCGCGTCCAACACCGCCCCCCCGTGCAGGACCTCCGTCACGACGTACACCTTATCGCCGTACCAGTGGCACTCTTCGAGTCTCAACATCGTCGGCGACGTCAACACGCGCAGAATATCGATCTCACTCGTGACCTCGTTCACGCTCATGCGTTCCTTCCCATGTTCGTCCTTGTCCGCGTCCGCGTCCGCGTCGCCCTCCTTGACGCTGATGATCTTCATCGCGTACGTCTTCGCGCTCTGACGATGGCGCACTTTGCGCACGACGCTGAAACCGCCCGCACCGAGCGACTCGAGGTCGTCGTAGCGCTCCATCGGGTCGCGCTCCGCGCGCTTCAGCTTCACCGGCGGGACGCTCGGCATCGTCTCGCGCGTCGCCGGCGCGCCGCCGTCGCGCGTGCGCGCGCTGCCGCGCTTTCGAGGCTTCGGCGACGCATCGCCGTCGGGTTTGGAGGCGACGCAACCCATGACGGCGGTCGCGACGCGGTGTGGACGCGCGACCGGTCGAAAGACCCGAAGCCCGCGAAGGTGCCGCGAAGGTGCCGCGAAGGCTGGAACGCGGCGAAGGCGAGGCGAGACGAAAGCGACGCGCGATGGGCGTCGCACGGCGGTGGTGCGCGCGATTTGAGATGAAATGCATCTCTGGGTTACACTATTTCGCGCGTTTGAGCACCAGAGCGACGTAGGTGACGGCGACGTTGAGCGCGGCGACGCCGAGCTGAGATTTGCACGCTCTGCCGGCGTGCCCGCGAACGGGCAAACCCAAGCCTTCGAGGACGTCCTCGCCGTTTCTCGGGGGGACGCCCTCGTTGAATCGACGCGCGAGGACCTTTCGAACGCCGCGGGATTTGGCGAGCTTTTTGCTCTTGGCGTCGGTGTCTTCTTTCTCGAAGACCAAGCCCTCAAATTCCGAGCACAAGACGCCTTCAAAGGCGTGGCGAATGAGCGAGAGCTTGGAAAGCGGCGCTAAAGAATCGGGAATTTCTGCGAATGCGCCGGATGCATCGCCGAGCATGATGTTAAGTACCATTACGCACGGTCCGATGGCGAGAGCGACGTCAGCGCTCGGACTCAGGGCGCTTATGGAGAGCCCCAAAGACGACGCCGCGGCGGATTGCAACGCGAGCGACGTCAGAAACATCTTTCGTCCAGACTTGTTTAAACCTACCATGGGCGCCATGACACCTCCGAAAACGACTGGAAACACCATATCAATCGGAGTTTCTATCAAAAGCTTCGATAGAAAGTACGGGCCAGGGCTGTAGCCACCGCTTTGGCGCGCCATCTCGCGTCGCACCGTGGCGCGCTCGCGTGGAAACCCGTTCAAGCTCTTCACCAATGCGAGCATGGAGGTGTTAATGCACGCCTGCATGAGTACCGCGACTCGTCGTTTCACACTACGAGGTCCGAGTCCAAGCTGGAAGTTACATCCGCCAAACATCGCGGCCAGACCGACTGAGGCCACCATGCGGACGCCGTTCACCCACATCTCTCGCTTGGCTTGTCGCCAAGCACGACCGGCGAGTAATCTAAATTGCTTAAGCGGATCACAGGCTTTCTTTCGCACGGCTTTCGAAGTCGAAGTCGATTCAGGCGCCCGTGTCACATCTGCCGCTCTCGGTGCCGTTGTTTTGCTATGCTTTGCCCACTCGTCAACGATGCGTTCTATTCGCGCGCGGCTCTTGGCCTCGGCGTCGTCGCTCCCGACGCCGTCGCCGACGTCGACGCTCACGAGATCAATCAAAAACTCGGCCGGATTAAAATGCTCGGGGCACTCGAAACCGATGCCGCGAAAGTAACTGATGACGTCTTCGCTCGGCCCGTGGTACGCCACACGCGCGCCGCTCGCGAGCAACAACACGTCGTGCACCTTGGCGAACGAGGCGCTCCTCGGTTGGTGCAGCGTGCACACTACGCACGCGTCTTCGCGTTCCGCGAGCTCGACCAGCTTCTCCACCATCTTATCCGCCTGAAATGCATCGAGCCCAGACGTCGGCTCGTCCACGAGCACGACTAAACCACCACCCGACTTCGAATCCGTCGTTCCCAGTCCGAGCGTCTCGCTCGCGATGGCCAACCGCCGCCGCTCGCCTCCTGATATCCCCGCCACCGCCTTCCCTCCGGTATCACCCCCCACGACCGTATCCGCGCACGTCATCAACGACATCTTTCTCAACGTCGAGTTCACGAGCGCCGCGGCGCTCTCCTGCGTCTCTCCGCGCAGCCGCGCGTCCAACTCGAGCGTCTCTCGCACCGTGAGATTGCTAAAGAATTTCGGCTCTTGCTCCACGTAGCTCATCGAAACGTCCTCGTCATCGGCGCCGGTGATGCGTTTCCCATCGTACGTCACGACGCACTCGAGCGAGTCGCCTCGCTTGACGTCCAGGCGATGGGACAGGGCGTTGAGCAGCGATGTCTTGCCGCAACCGCTCGGGCCGAGAATCGCCAAGACGCGGCCGCTGTTGGCGTGCGCGGACGTCCCGCGCAGGATTACGCGCGAAGAGGCGTTGTGGCCGTCGGCATCTTTCGTGCGGACGACGTATTCGACGTCGCGCCAAGCCAGGGTGCCACCCATGGCGTCCGAGAGTGCGGGCGCGACCGTCGTCGGGACGGGACGCGGGCAAAAGTGGTACAGTAATGTTACACGATGCCCCCGACGCGTCGTCGGGCGCGCTAATCAGAATCGCTACCGTAATCGCCGAGCAAACCCCCGAGCCCGGCCGGAGGCGGGGATTCAGCCTTCGGCGGCGCGGCGGCGGCGGTCGATTTGACCTTTGCTTTGACCGCGGCATTCGTCGGACGCTTGACGACGACACTCACCGCGGGCGCGTCCACGCGAGCTTTCTTCGCCGCTGCATGATCGTCGTCGTCGCTCTCGCTCTCGATGCGCTTGACGATTTTCGCGCGCTGTTCCTTAAAAATAGCGCGCGCGGTTTCCGCGTCCAACTCGTCGGCTCTGCGCGCGAGACAAGGTGAAATAAAAGTCAGTCTTCCCGTTCGGAAATTGGCGTCGCGCTCGCATCTGAGGCGTCGACGGCACGGCGCACTCGCGTACCTCTCCTTATCCGTTCTCGTATTCGCCGTCATCGCGTTCAAAGCGTCCGCGTTCGATATTCCGGCGTGTCTCGCGTTGAGCGACCGCATCTCGTCCAACGCCGCCATGATATCCATCTCTCGTTTACTCTCCTCCGTTCGATTCTCCAATCGCCGCATCTCGTTATTTTCCTCATCATCCGCGCGCGCTTTCGCCTCATCTTCCTCCGTCGTGTCCTTCCACGCCTCAAAGTTTCGCGACGCCCCGGCTTCGACGACGTAGTCCCCGTTCTTCGGGTCCGTCTTCATCGCCAACTCCGCGCTGCATCGCGTGCATCGAAAGTAAAACCTAAATATTTGTATTCCCAAGTAGTCTTCGCCCTTGACGTCCTCCTTGCGCGCGTTGAATTTCGTGCCCTTGCAGATGAATTCGCCGCACGTGTTGCAGCAAATCGTCATGGGGAGCATGATTCTGACTTTGATTTGTCCACCCTTCGGCGCCCTGCCGCGCGGGATCTTGGCCGGATCGAAGTCGGGAGGGATGTACTTGTTCAGCACCTTGCGCTCGCCCATGGCGCGCGGACGTCGAGGGCGGGAGGGGAGGCGAGGAGTGCGGACGGGGAGACGGCGGCGTTCTCGAGACTTCCGGCGGCGCGCGGCGGACGAGGGAAGGCGTTTGAAACAAGGCAACACGGACTATGACAATGCGAAACTATATGCGACTAATAATATTAGGCCACTGGGGCGAGCTCGACGCCCGGCTCGTCGTCGGCGTCGAGCTCGCGACCGGCGGTTTCGACGGCGAGCGAGAGCGCGGCGGCGCACGCGACGGCGGCGACGGCGATGAAGACGACGACGGAGAGCGTCAGATGTCCGGACTCAATCAAAGTCACAGCGAATATCGGGCATGTTATTCCACCGATGCGCGCGAACCCGTTTCCGAGGCCGACACCGGTCGAACGGATCGACGTCGGATAGACTTCGCCGGCGAATATGTACAAGACGGTGAACGCCGCGAACGCGGCGCTTCTTCCACCGAAGAGCATGATGTCACGAACCGCCTTACTTATGCTCGATGAAGCCACGGGGAGCAAGAACACAGCGGTGGCAATCACGGTGAACGCCATCGAGCGCCTGCGACCGATCTTGTCGACGATCATAATCGCGACGATCAAGCCTGGAATTTCGCCGAACGAGCTGAGAAAGATGTCGGCGTACTCGCCGTCGCTCAAATGTGGCGCACCGTGCGCTAGACACGCCAACTCTCCCCCACGCTTGGACTCGTCGTCGCGCACGTTGAGTGACGTTGTGAGAAGGACAATGCCGTAGTACAAAAACGCCACACCGAAGAAAATCACCCAAACCAAGAGAGACGTCTTCGCGTGCTTCTTGGACAGCAACGCGCGAACGCCGCTCGGAACGAACCTTTGCATCATCGTAGAAGACGACGCTCCCGACGCGCCCATGCCATACGAAGTACGATCTTCGAACTCGCCACTCGATGACGCGCGATCGTTCGGCCCCACGAGCTCGCCCTGCGGTAGAGATTTACCATTCGTCGCCGCGACGCGACGCAACGTCTCCTTCGCCTCCTCCATTCGACCGGCGTTTACCGAGTACAAGACGCTCTCCGGGACGATAAAGATGCATGCGATCAATCCAAGCAACGGCGCCGCTGAAATCAACAGTAAAACTCGCCACGAATGCCGCGGAAGCACGATCCACGCCAGCGCGGACTCCAACATCGATCCCAGCGTCCAAAACGCCTCAATGTACGACAAGCGCGCGCCGCGATTTTCCCTCGGTAAAAACTCCATGAACAACCCGTACGCCACGGGTACCCCACCCAAACCAACGCCCACGAGGCATCTAAAGAACAACACGCTCCCGAAGCTCCCGCCCAGCGCGCTTCCGATCCCCGCCGCGAGCGTCGTCGTCGAGCTGAACAGCAGCGCCGGCTTCCGACCGCGCGCGTCGCTCACCACTCCCCACGCCGGCGCCCCGAGAGCCATTCCCACGAACACCACGCTCGTCAGCGCGCCTTCCGCGTCGCTCGACACCCCGAATTCGCATCGCATCGCGGGTCCGATGAAACTGAGCAGCATCATCTCCATCGCGTCCGCCGCCCACGCGAAACCGACGAAGCACAGCGCGTGGATTTGAAACTTCCCGAATCCCACGTGATCGAGCGCCTCGTTCGCGGTGTACGTTCGTCGACGCGCATCGTCGCCGTCGCCGTCGCCGTCGTCGTTCGGCGCGTCGAGGGCGACGACGACGAATTCGCCGCGCGGCGTCGCGGCGTCGAGCAGGCCGAGTCTTTGGTCGTCGGCGTCGTCATCGCGCGCGTCGTCGCGCGCGGTGGACGCCGCGCCGTCGGGCGCGCGCGGTGGACGCGGGATGTCGCCGCCGTCGTCGTCGTCGACGTCGGCGTCGACGTCGACGTCGGGCGCGGCGGCGGACATCGCGATGTGGGGACGGCGCGCGCGTCGCGTCGAACGCGAACGCGAGCGAGCGCGGCGACGGTTTAGATGTCGGGTCGGTTCCCGATGTTACAAGAATGTGGACGCGCGAAATGCTCGCATCGCCCGCATCGCTAGGGTTTGAATGCACATCTACGACGCGCCGAGGGGCGAGAAAGAATTACAGAGAAGAGACGCGCTCGTGCTGCGCCGCGTTGGCGACGTGTTGGCCGATTTGGCGCATGCACGCGTCCTCGCGGTAGAGCATGCCGCGCAACGTTTGGCCGTTGACGCGCACCGTCATGAAGTATCCCGTGTCGAAAGTGCCGTCGATGAGACCTTCGACTTTCATGCCGGTCAAATCGGCGCTTCCCGGAGGATTGGTCGGCTTCAAGCCGTCTTGATCCATGACGTTGACGACGTCGTGCTGCAAAAAGTGCATCGGATCGTGCGCCGAAGCGTGGTGGTGATGGTGCATGTGCGACTTCGGGGCGTCGAATTGAGAGTTGACGACCACGGGCATCGAGCTCGGGTTGAACGGCATGAACAAGTCGCTCAAGTTGTGGTGGTCGTTCCCCCACGCGTACGGGTCGCGCTCGTGGTGCGAGTGCTCGTCCGTGTGATCGACGTGATCCATGAACGCATTGTGGAACCCGTTATGCATCATCGGCGCCGAATCCTTCGCATTCGATGGCTTGCGCAACGACGTGTGATCCCCAGAGCTCGTCTTCGGAGGTCGACCGCGTCGACGTTTGGGCGCCGGGTCGCTCCCCGAGCCCGTGGCTTTCTGCTTCTTCGCGCGTCCGCCCGACGACGGCGCCTGCGGCATCCCACCCTCGGCGATCAATCGCGCCTGTTCGACGCGAGCCTTATCGATGTGTTTCTCCTTCTCTTCCCTCGTCATCGCCTTCCATCGATTACCGATCACCTTTTCGATGCCCATCTGCATCTCCGCGCGCGACAACAGCGTCGAGTCGCGCAGCACGAGTCGCATCTCGCTCGCGAACATGTTAAACGCCAACAAGTTCGGGCTCATGCTGAGCTCGCGATACGTTTTCAAATTCTACGCTCGCGACGAAACGACGCGCGCCGTCAGTCCTCCGCGTTCGTTCCCGCGCGCGCGCGCGCGCGCCCCCCACGCGCCCCCTCCCACTTCCGGGTGTCTCCACGCGCCGCGTCCGCGTCTTATCCGCCCCCCGCGCGTCCCGCGCGTCCCGCGCGTCCCGCGCGCGCGTCCCGCGCGTCGCGCGCCCGTCCCATCGCTCGCGCGCGTCTCGCGCGTCACGCACCGTATCGCTCCCCTTCCGGCTGTACCGCGACATCGTCGCCGGCCGTCGCCCCCCGTCGTCGTCGCGCGCGCCCGGTCGTTGCCCGTCGTCGATCCGCGCGCGCGTCGTCGACCCTCGCGTCGTCTCGCGCGGCCGTCGATCGATCGATCGATCGCGCGCGCGTGCCCGCGTTCGCGCGTTCGCGTCTCGCGCGTCGTCGACGCCGTCGCCGTCGTCGCGCACTGCGGCCGCGTCGTCGCTTCGCGCGCTGACGCGGCGCGGTGACTGCGCGCGGTCGATCTCGACCCGGGTGTTTCGCGCGCTTGAATACGTGAATACGCGCGCGATCGCGCCGTCGTCGCGCGCGCGGGCCTAGGCTAGGTTAATTCCCGCGAGGGGGGTCGAATTTAATCGTCGAGGCTTTTTTTTATTTTTCGGCGCCGCGCGTCGACGTCGACGTCGTCGTCGCGCGATTCGAGGGGTTTGATGGTGATTACGTACGTGATATACGTAATCATGGGGTCGGTGTGTACCCCCCTCGTGATGGGGGGTACACGCGCCGGGGGCCGCGCGCGGGGCGTGTACCCCCGCGTGTACCCCCCTCTGTGGATCGTTTTTTCGAAAAAAGAAGTTTATTTCTCGCGACCCCTCGCGGCGCGGCGCGGCGGCGCGCGCGGGCCGACGCCTCCGCGCGGTCGGTCGCCGACGCGCGCGCGCTTGAATACGCGTCGCGGTTTTTTTTCACGAGCCGTCGACGCGCCGCGCGCGGCGCGATTGGCGTGCTCGCGAACGCGCGTCGATCGCGCGAGACGAACGCCGGACGTCGACGCGTCGAGCGAGCGCGTCGCGGACGGGCATGGCGTCGCGCGCGCTCGCGAACCTGCTCGTCGCCGGCGGCGCCGCGCTCGCGCGCGCGGCGTCGCAGGCGTACCGCCAGGCGCTCGCGAACGCGCAGCGCACGGGCGTCGCGAGCGAGGCGGCGAACGCGGCGTCGGGCGCGCGGGGGGCGTTCGGGAGGAAGGCGATGACGGCGGAGGAGGCGCGACTCGTGCTGGGGGTCGAGGCCTCGGCGACGTACGCCGAGGTGCTCGCGCGGTACGAGCGGCTGTTCGCGAGCAACGAAAAGGGTGGGTCGTTTTACCTGCAGAGCAAGGTGTACAGGGCGCGGGAGAGCCTGGAGAGAGAGTACGACGAGGAGACGGTGCGAAGGGAGCGGGAGGCGGCGGCGGCGCGAAGGGACGGGACGCAGGGGGTCGTGGAGGACGGACGCGAGGCGGGGGGGGGGGGCGCGTCGTCGTCGTGAACGACGGCGGCGGCGCGCGTTTCGCGTTTCGCGTTTTAATGAAAGAGCTAGACGTTATAGAGGTTGAGGAGAATGGACGGTCGCGGCGATGTGGTGGCGAGCGAAACCGAGGGCGAAGGTAGCGGAGGCGCGATGACGCTCGACGACGTCTTCGAGCGCGGAGTTGAACTCGGTCGCGTCCGAGGCTTCGGCGGCGAACCACGCGAGAGCGCGGGATTTGGCGTCTTCGGCGTCCGCGATGAGGACGCCACACGCGGTCGAGCACGCGCGTCTGAACGTGTGGATTTCTGCCGATCGACTCGCGCGTTCCGCGCGCTCGCGGACGTCGCTGCCGCCGCACACGAGCGCCATAAATCGGGCGAGCGAATCGTAGGATAACGCGTGAAACGCGGCGGGGATGACGCCGCGCGCGAACATCGCGGGAGCGCTCCCGCTTTCGATCACGTTTTTCGGCCACTCACACAGTTTTGCGATGGCGTCAAATACGGTGTCCATGCGCGATTGCGACCAATCGTTGTCGACGACGACGTCGAGAAGCGCGAAGTCCACGTCTCGCGCGAGATCCGCTTGGGCGTTCGCACGCACCGGCGTACGTTTTGTCGCTCCGGTCTTGAGCTGATCCAACAGCGCGCGAATATTCGTCCAACTGACCGTCGCGTCGCAATCGACGATTTCGGTGCGCGCGCGATTTGCGATGGCGTCGAGCAACAAGACGCGTCTTCGGAGCGAGTCGCGCGCGTCTGAAAAATACCACGCGTACGGGATTTCCGTGTTTTCATCGCCATGAGCGCTCGTTTCGATCGGATTCGACCACCACTCCGCGCTCGACAGTGCGGGATCTTTTCCACAAGGCGCGAGCCAGGCCGGGTTGGTTTTGAAATCGTCCAAGTACGTCCACGCGTCGCTCGATTCGTCGTCTTTGTCCCAGCGCGCGGTATCGGCGTTCGTGCGCGTCAAATCGCACACGTCCTCGGCGTACTCCATCAACCCTTCGAGCATGTTCAATCGGAACTCATCGATGTTGGGAAAATCATCCATGTCGCCCGCGAGGCGGTTGATGCCGTTGATGCCGATCATCAGATTCGCCGTCATGCCTGCGGCGATGGAGTGCGCGTCTCGAATCGTGCGGAAAAACTCCGCAAACTCGAGAACTTTCGTGTACTTTCCATTCATCGCAGCTAAAGTGGCGCTTTGTGAAACTTGCCGCTCGATTTCATGGCGTAACTGCTGTAGACGAGTGCCCAAAAATTCCTCGGTGATGCCGGGAGGCGCGCCACTCGAGCACGCGGGAAGGGCGTGATGCAACAGCGTAGACATCTGCACGTGCTTCATATCCACCAACTCCAACGTTTCGAGCGCCAGACCAGCGGCGCCTAGGAGCGTGTAGATCGCGGTCAAGCTGAACCTCAACGACGCGTTGTATGGCGATTTCTTCAAGCCAACCTCGAGCGCCGCGGCGGCGGCGTAAAGCGCGTTGACGGCGCCGTCGTCGTCTCCATTTTCTTTGCACGCAGCCGCTTCGCCGGCGAGTGCGCACGATGCTAAATACGGGAATACGTCTATGGCGGTTGGTTCTCGCGCGTCCGCATCGGCGAACAGATTCATATGATCCCAGTACAAATTCATGAACCGACTCGCCGCGGCGCGGCCGCGGAGCGGCATCGACGCCGCTGGCGAATTCCTCGCGACGCCGTGCCAGGACGGACAACACGCGTTTAAATCGACACATATGAGCAGTGCAGACGTCACCCTCCGCAAAACCGTGATCGCGAGCTTCTTCGAAGCATCGTCTCCCGTCGTGACGCTCGGAATATGTTCCTCGCCGCGCCCTCGAAGTGTTTCGATCAGCCATTCGCGAGCACCGTCGGCGCCGCGAAGCGCCTGCGCATATCTTCGCATATCCTGCGCACAACTGGTCCATGCCCCGAAACGTTCGTGATACGTCGCAACAGCCTCGGCGAGCGCACGATACCGCGTGTCTTCATCGCCTTCGTCTAATAACCTATACATCAAGTCCACCTGCAAAATGTACGCCCCACGCCCGACTTCGCGTTCGCCACCCTTTTCCTCGGCGTTGGCGACGACGCTCTCGACAAACTTCGTCGCAGCGACGATATCGATGGACTTCATTTTCGGTCGAACGGTCGGAAAGTTCGATATGCGAGGAACTGATCTCCCGGATATCGACAATTTAGCATCCATCTCCTCGGCCAACGCCGCGTCGCCGCGACACAAATCCAAAATCGCGTTCATCGACATCCAATCATCCGGGGCGAGCTCGAGAACCTTTTCGTGATGCTTTCGCGCTTCCGCCATCTTCCCCGCCTTGAGGGCGTAACGCGCCCGCATGCGTTCGCGCTCGATCGGCATCGGCACGCACGTGTCTGCGAGCGCCGACTTCGTCAAATCGTACGCCTCGTCCGTTTGCCCCATCAACGCCATCGTCATCGCGTACATCGAGAACGAATCCTGATCCTTGATTTCATCCTTCCCACGAAGCTTACCAAGCATCCCATTCGCGAGTTTCAACAGCGTTTCCGCCCCCATCCCGTTAGTTTCGCCGCTGGAAGTCGTAGTCTTCGCCTCCGCCGCCTCCGCCTCGCGTTGCGCCAACATCGACGTTATGGCTTTCAACAAATCCTTCGTATTCCCAGTCGCCTTATACATTCGCATGGCCACGCTCTGTTGTTTTCCGAATTCCCACGTCTCGCCGTAATCCGCGTACAGCGTCTGTAGCGACGTCATGTGCGTCGGATTCAGTCGCAGCGTGTGTTCGAGCAGCTTGCGCATTTCGCTCCGCCTGGACATCTCTTTAAACGTCATCAGCACCACGCGCAAGACGTCTTCGTCCACCGCGCCCTCGTCACGGATCGCGACGGCGATGTTCAATGCGTCCTGTTCGTTCGCCATCGCATCCGCGCGCCACAGCGCGAGAGCTTTCAGCGCGCGCGCGAGTTGGAAACGCGGATGCTTTTTGAGCGTCTTGTCGAGCGACTTTAACGCCCGCGCGGGGTCTTCGCGGTCTAGGGCGTCGTACGCCGGGTTGAGCTCGCGCTGTGAATCTCTTGGGTTGAGCTGCATGGCGCGCGTCGAACGTCGCGCGCGCGCGGGACGATGGACGAGCGCCGGCGTGTGCTGCGCCGGTGCTCAAGCGCGGCGGCTGCGAGGTCGGCGGATCGAAACCGCGATATCAATCACCGTAGTCGATGTCGTGTTGATTACAAGCGGGTGCGCGCGCACTAATCACGTTCGCCGAACATCTCGTCGAAGCTCGACGTGAGCTTGTCTCCGATGTCCTTGAGATCGAAGCCCGAAGACGACGGCACTTTCGCTTGTCGATTTGGACGCTCGGCCAGAGTGCGCTCGACTTTATCGACGCCATAGCTCGCCAAAGTTTCTGTGGCCACCATTCCTAAATTTTTACGCGCGGTGTCCACGTCGTCGATGTTGCCATCCTCTTCGAACTCGCGCAGCTGTGCCTCGGTGAAACCGCCCTCCTTACGCGTGCCGCTGCGAGCGACGCGGAAGAGTAACCACTTTCCGAACGCGTTCTCGTCGTTCGTTTCCGAGTCCTCGTCCGGAAGTGGGAACAACTTTTCGGCGACGGTCAACGCCGAGCTTTTACCTCGAACGAATCGCGAGCCGCGAGCGCCGAGCGCCGCCGGTCGCGAGCGGCCTTCGGTGGCCATGAGACCCTTGACCAAGCGCCAGCCGGCGCGATCGTCCAAGTCGAGCACTTCGAAACCTTCTTCTACTTCAGGTCTCTTCATCACGCGCGAAGCGATGTTATTTCTCCACGCCACGAGATCGTTACCGTTGTCCTCTAACTCTCGACGGAACTTGATCAAATCGTCGTCCTTCCGCAAGTTTGGCAGGCACATTTGCAAGAACATAACCCCGGTGCTGTACATGTCGAAACGATCTGGGAGGTTGAGCTGCCACAGCACGGGCGACAGAGCTAATGCTACGGGAAGCACAGGTGCCTCTGGGGTCTGTCTACTCATAATGTACTCCTCTGGCGCCTTGAAGCGAGGGTCAAAGATGAAATCCTTTGGCGAATAGTTGACGCCAGATCGCAAATCTGCCGCGGCGCCGAGATCAATCAAACGAAACTTTCCGCTCGATTCGTCAAATAAAATATTTTCTGGCTTGACGTCGCGGTGAACGATACCGGTACCGTGCACGCGCGCGAGCGCGTCTAAGATTTGATCCAAGATTTTACCGATGATGATGGACTTGCGTCGCGCCCCCGGCGGTAACCCTCCCGGGGCCTCGCCGTCTTTAAACATGTACGGCTCGACGTTATACGGGAAATTCTTGTCCTTCATGAGCTCAAACAGCGTACTTTTCCCTTCGTATTTCCACACCAGCCACAGCGACGGCTCGTCGTCTCCCTTCTTCACCGGCGGACCCTCGAACGCGGAGACAAAGTCGGCGCACGCCCCCGGGCACGCTATTTGCAACCGCGAGTTCATCCAAACCTCCGCCTCTCCGTAGTCCGTCGCTCGCTTCAGCACGTACTTTTTCTGGTCGTTCACCCCCGTCGCCTCGTACACCACCCCAAACCCACCCTCTCCCAGTTTTTTCCCGAGCGCGAAATCCTCCAACGCGTACCGCTTTCGCAGCGTCCCCAACAGCGGTCGCAGCAGATAAAAGTCAACCACCCCCGGAATCACTCCCGGCGTGATCAGCCCGTACGTCGCGGCGACCGCCAATATCGTCGCTCCCACCGGCGTGAGCAGCGGCGCGATCTCTCGTCGCAGCTCGGCGTCGAGCGTGCTTCGATATATCGCGTCCCCGCAGTTTTGCACCGTGCACGGCAGCCCGACGCCGACGGCGACGTCGCCGAGCGCGCGATGCACCTCGCGCGCCGCGTCCGCGTGCGCGGGGTCGATCGCGCGCGTCTCCGTCGCGCGCGCGCGTCGTCGTCCGTCGCGCGCGCGCGCGCCCGCGACGCCGACCGCGACGTCGACGTCGCGACGTCGCGGACGCGTCGTCGTCGTTCGCGTCGCGCGTCGTCCCGCGTCGTCGCACCGCGCGCGCGCGAGCACCGACGGCGGTCGCGTCGGTCGCGCCATCTTCGCGTCCGCGCGCCGTCGTCGTCGTCGCGCAGTGCGGCGGCGCGACGCCGCGCGCGACGGTTTATCCGCGTCGACGCACCATCCGTCGCGTCTCACTGTTTGCCCATACGAAGGGTGCGTCGCGCCCCGCCGCGTCGCGCGCGCGCGCGGCACGCGGCGACGCGCGGCGCGACGGCGCGCGATGGCGTCGTTCTGGACGCGCGTCGCGCGCGAGGCGCGAGAGAGCGCCGGTTCGGTGCGCGCGCGACGCGCGAAGGCTCGAAGACTCGAAGACTCGAAGGCGCGACCGACGCGGACGCGCGCGAGGACTGACGGCGCGACCGCGACGCGCAGATGGCGCGAATCGCGATCGTCGTCGCGGCGGTGAAGACGCACGCGATCGATCTCACGCTGTGCGTCGGACCGAGCATGATGCCGACGTTCAATCCGAGCGGGGACGTCGTGGCGGTGGAGAAGCGCGCGGCGCGGCGGCTGCGAAGCGGCGACGAACGATGCGCGCGACGAGGGGACGTCGTGCTCGCGACGTCGCCGACGAACCCGACGCAGTTGGTGTTTAAACGCGTCGTCGGCGTCGGCGGGGACGTGATCGACGTTCCGTACTCGAACGGGAGGAATTTTAGAGTGACGACGACGCGCGTGCGAGTGCCGGTCGGGAGCGTGTGGTTGCAGGGCGATAACGCGAGAAATAGCACGGATAGTCGAGATTACGGGCCCGTGCCCGAGGATATGATTCTCGGACGCGCGATCGTGCGCGTGTGGCCGCCGTCGGGGTTCGGATGGGTGGAAAATTCGATGGGAGACGCGCGGTTGGTTCGCGCCGGCGCGGACGCCGCGTAGCGACTCTTTCGCGCGCGCGGCGTCGATCGCGGCGCGCGGCGTCGTCGCGGTAGATCTAGGTATTAAAACTTCAAATCGCATCGCTCGGTCGGCGTCGCCGCGTTCGCGTTCGCGGCGCGTTCGCTCGCGACGCTTCGCCTCGTTTCGCTCCCTCGAACGAGCTCTGAAATCGACGCGCTTTCGCGCGCAAACTGTTGACATTTTTCAAAATTCGAACCGCGCGCGCGCGACGCCGCACACGCGGTCGTCGCCATGGAGCGCGCGGTTCGCGAAGCGCACAGACGCGGGGGCGTAGAGCGCGCGACGTCGTCCGACCGCGGTGCCTCGCCGAGCGCCGCGCGCGCGGTGACGCCGGCGACGTTCTTCGCCCCGCTCATCGCGCGCGGCGGATGGCGCTTCGTCGGACACGGTGCGCGAGCGCAGACGTACGGCGCGATGACGCTGGTGCCGCCGGGACACGAGAAACGGTTGAGAGGGAGTAATGCGCCGTGCATGACGCCGGGAGAGGAGTGGGAGGACGCGGACGACGAGGAGACGAGACGCGCGCTCAAGGCGTGCGGACTGCTCGTGGCGAAGAACGCCGCGCTGATGGATAAACCGAAAGCCGGACGGTCGAAACCTGCGCGCGTTGGGTTGCGAGACTACATCGCGCAAAATTTGAAGTGCATGATAAGCGCGATGGTGGCGATGCGGGTGAGCGCGACGGTGTATAGACATAAACGTTGGACGTTTGAGTGCTTCCGAGAGGTGTACCGAAAGCGCATGGAGTTGCGCAGGCGTCTCGAAAACTCACGGGTCAGTGCGCTGGGGAAGGAGTCTCAGCGTTCGCTGACCACGCTTTTGCGTGCTTTCGACACGATGATGGAGCAAATGTGTGATCCTCGCGGGAACATTCGCGCGGCGTTTTACGACGGGATGGTGGCGTGTCCGTGGGACGTCGACTACGAATGGCAACAGAATGCAGCATTTCACGAAGACTTGTACAGCGTGCCGTACGCGACGAATGACGACCGCGATATGACACACTCATACGAAGTGCCAGATTTACCGGAGGCCTCACATAAGCGCGTGTTCGAAGGACAAGATTCGATGTCGCAAGATTCGCGCGCGTCCACGGGCACGGACGACGCCGGGGTGATTGGCGGCAAGCGCAAGCAAGCCGATTATGCCGACGGTGTCACGGTGCGTCGGTGCCGAATCAAGCCTAGCATGGATGAGATTCCATCCATCGTGGCGTTAGAAATGGCCGCGGAGATTGACGTCGTTGCCGCCGCGACGGCACACTTCTTCGCCACGTGCGACTTATGCACCGATGGGCCAACCTTCCATGAGTATTTGACGCTGGTGACGTCAGCGTACGATTTTGCGTTCGCGACGGAAATGCAACTGTCATTAGAGAACACGGTGATTCCTCAGATGCGCGAGAAGCAGTTTCCAGATGACGCCACTTTCCACTACACGCTTCTCGCGCAGTGCTACTCCTCGTCTTCTCAAGCGACGCAGTTACTCAAGCTACTCAGCAGCGATCCGAATCCGTTATTACACATCTCGTTGATGCAACGAATTGAAGGCGTATTCATCACGTCCAGAGATGGACCCGACGATAAAGCAGACGCGAGGTTTGATCGTCTGATGCGGGACTACGCTGAAAGAGTGGCGTCGGCTCATCACAAACGACCGTGCTCCGTCAATGGCTCGCATATGCAGTTGCACTATCCTCCGCCGATTCGCACGTGGATCGAAACGTGCAAATTATCGAATAGCCAACTTTACTCGCCCGCTGTGCCGAGTTTCGAGGCGCTAATCGAACTGCGTAGCTCATCGCCAAATGGTTGGGTGGAAATCTCGCGCGAAGGCACGGGCTATTGGACGGCCGTGATGACGAAGTGTGGCATACCCGCGCAGGCGGTGAACGTGCGCCTGGATATCAAGCGATACGGCCCAGAGGACGCGCGCGAACCTCCTCCTCCTCTTCCGCCGAGCTCAAGGCCGTTCGTGGGCATTCATTATGACTTACCTGACGTGTGCTCGGAATTTGGCAACTTTGGCTTGCTCCTCAACTGCATGCCTCGAGACGAAGATTTAGCAATTGAGTGTCTGAGAAATTACACTGGAAGCACAATCGCGTTAGTGGGCGAGTGGGTCGGCTCGACCGCTGGTTCGCGCTTCGTGCGTCGACTCGCAAAAAGGTTTGAGTTCGCGACCACCACAGTCTTGCCATGGATCGGCGATTCCGCGCACGAGCTCAGTATTTGGAAACGCCGAGCGGAAAAGTTGACGAAGCAGAAGCGTCGCGACGACGCGCTTTCTCGACGCGACGTGTTCCCCGCGGTGAAGAAATGCCAAGTCGCCGGCTGTCAATCGAAGTCGCGCACTATGTTCTGCTGTCGTCTCTGTCGCAGCGCCTTCGTGTGCTCCGAGCATCTGCACGCCTTGCATGATGAGTACGATCTCGCGCACGCCACCGAGCACTGCGTACGGCTCCTGCCGACGCTCGATAGATTGCGAGGATACGAAGTCGAACTGGCGCACGGTGAAGGCAAGAAGCAAATGCGAAGCGAAACCATCATGGCGTTTAATCCATTCATCGCGGGTGTCGACTGCTGGATGGTGGACTATCGCAAAAGTTCAAATGACGTGTACGAAGACGTGCAAATAAGCGTGCCCCGAATCGAACGCGTGGAAAACTGGGAATGAATTATGCGTGGAATGACACTTAGAATTCTAGAAGCCTATCGATATCGTCTAATACGAAGGAATAATCGATCAACGTTTCGCCGCCGGAGCGCCGAAAAGGTCTTTTAAAATCTCAAAAGACACAAAACGGATAGAATTTTGCGGCACAACCTTGAGTGTATTCGCCGCCCATCCGCGGAAGAAACCTTTCACGCCCTCAGTCCGCGCTATTGTCGTGATGGCGTCGTACATCCCGTTGTAAGTTTTGCCCTTCATTTGCATGCGTCGCCGAATGGTGTCGAGCGGGTAGCACACGGTGGCGCTAAACGTGCCCGAAGCCCCACCGACGACCAAGTTAGACACCCTATCTTCCTTACCGTTTTCGCCATAGTACATCTTCTTTGCCATGTCGTACGACGCAAAGTTAATCGCCGCGTAAGGGGCTATGCCAGCCAACGTCGGCCCGAGACCTTTGTAGAGCGCGCCGACGCCCTCGGTGCGGTACACCGTTCCAAAGCAGTGCATCATCCCGTTATACCCATGATTCGGTAGCGCCAAGCGTAACCTCACGGTGTCTAACGGGTGCGTGATGGCTGTTCCCGTCATACCCGCCAAAGCGCCCGCCAAAAGGCGCTGCGGTACCCCAAGCTTGCCTTGTTCGTCCGCCAACAGCGACTTGTAGTAATCGTTAGACGCCAACTGCGCCGCCGCGTACGGCGCCACGCGAATGACGTTCACCCCGTTCCCTTTCCAGAAACTCAATATCCCCTCCTCGGCGTAAATCTTTCGAAACGCCTGCCCGACGCTCGTGTACGCCGTCGCCGACGTCCCGCTCGACGCCATCGCCTGGACTTGAAACAGCAGCTTGATCCGATCCAACGGCGCGCTCGCCGTCCGCGCGATGATTCCCGCGCCGCCGCCCGCGGCGACCGACCGGGATCCATCCAGCACCGCTAACGCGCGCTCCGCGATCGCGCTCGCCGCGAACGGCGCCTCTCGCGCCGTCGCGCGTCGCGCGTCCTCGCGTCGGGTCGCGCCGGTGGCGGCGCTTTTCGTCGCCGCCCATCGGCGCGCACGCGCGGCGGCGTCCCCGTCCATGGCCGTCGATCGCTCGCGCCGCGACGTTCGCGCGTCCTCGAGCGCGCGCGCGGTCGAGCGCGCGCCGCGCGTCGTCGTGTGCGCGCGGCGCGATTCTATCCACAACGCGTCGGGACGAAAAAGCGCACTCCGTCGCGCGCGATCGCGCCATGCACGCCGGCGCGCGCGCGACGTCGTCGTCGACGACGAGCGCGCGGCTCGGATGGCTCGTCGCGCTCGCGTTGGCGGCGCTGCACCTCGCGCGCGGGGTCCGGACGGTCGGGACGCGGCCGAGGAACGCGGCGGGGGCGTTCGTGCTCCACGTCGAGCTCGAATTCAAGACGGAGGCGGCGGCGAAAGAGCTGGTGACGGCGTGGGCGCGGTGCGCCGATTGGTGCAGGGCGAACGAGGCGGGACTGATGCACTACGAGATCGCGCGGAGCCAGACGGATCCGCTCAAGTATGGCATATTCGAACGGTACGCGAGTTTGGACGCGTACGCGTCGACGCACAAGTCGACGGAGGCGTACAGGACGTTTCGCCCGAAGATGCAGGCGTTGCAAGACAGCGGCGAGCTCGAGGTGAGTGGTTCGTCGTATTTCGAACTCGGCCACGGGTTCGTGTCGGGCTCGTGACGCGAATCGTAGCGTGGTCGTGTGTAGAATAGAGTTGAAATAACAGTTGGGCGGAAACGCGCGTCAGCAAAATGGTAGACGCGTGTTCGCGGAACGTCGAACTATGGCGCTCGACACCGGAAACGCGTCGCACGCGCTACCGGGAGTGTCAAACGAAACCGCGAACACGCTTTGTCGAGGCAAAACCAAGGGCGACTCGGCCCAAATGTTGTCCCAGTTGAGCGCGGACACGTCCGCGTCGAGCGGCACCGGAACCGCGAACACGCGATGCTGACTATTGATCTCGCGCGCGTGTTCGGCGTTTTGCGCGCCAATTCTTTCGAAAGTCACGTAATCCCCGGGATAAAACGTGTGCGACGCCTCGACGGTGATGACGGCGTACCTAGCGTGTTCGTTGAAGCACTGAATGTTTGTCACGACGTGTCGCTGGTTGCACTCCTTCACTTCTTCCTCAACTTGGCCCTGGCGAAGAGGGAAACCATTCCTAGATTTACTCTTTCGCCGCTGGCGATTGTTCATGCTCGCCGCTCGCCAGTATCCTCCGACGCGAATGGCGCGAGCGTCGACGGCGTCCGGCGCGGTGGACGCGACGTGCTTTCGCAACCTCTCGGGCATGTCGTCCCACGAGAGCCAACGCACGTTATTAGCGTCGATGACGGAAAGTAACGTGCGTCCATCTCGAGACTTCGTCGCGTGTGCTTCGCGATTCGCGCTCGACGCTACGTTGGGCTGAACCTCGCGCAGCACCGGCTTGGGCGTCGTCGTCGTCTCCGTCGTCGTCTCCGTCGTCGTCTCCGTCACGACGTCCTCCGTCGCGTCCTCCACGACCGCCGGCGTCGGTTCAGCATCTATATCTACCCCTAGTCCTAATAATAACTTCTTCCTCTGCTCGATCGCGCGCTCGTCCTCGCTATCGTCCTCCTCTTCGACGTACTCCACCGCGAGCAGCTCCGCCGACGCCTCGTCATCCATCCCGAGCGCCTGCCCCAAAACGCCCTCGATATCGACGTCCTCGTCCTCGTCCTCGTCCTCGTCCTCGTCCTCGTCGTCTAAATCCAACCCAAACTTACTCGCCTCGACGAACAAATCACGCATCAGCGCGCGCGCCTCGACGCCGCCCAACCGCACCAAGTCGTCCAGCGTCGTCGTCGACGCCCCCTCATCCTCGCCAGACGTTCCCTCGTCCCCCGCTTCCGGCGCGTCCTCGTGCGCGTCCTCGTCCGCGTCCTCGTCCGCGTCATCGTCGTCGTCGCGTCGCGTCGTCGCCGAACCGTCGTCGTCGTCGCTTTCGACCGTTTCTTCGACACCGTCGCCATCTTCTCCCCCGTCGTCGTCGTCGTCGTCGTCGTCGTCGTCGTCGAGCAGGCCATCGAACAGACCGTCGTCGTCGTCGTCGTCCGGTCGCGCCGCGCGCGCGAGCGCGACCCCGGTCGCGCGCGTCGCCGTCGCCGTCGCCGTCGCCGTCGCCGTCGCCGTCGCCGTCGCCGTCGCGGTCGCGACGCGCGCGTCGTCGACGCGCGCGCGCGGCATCAGGCACGCGAGCGCGACGCACGCGAGCGCGACGCGCGTCTTCGCGCGCGCGCGCGCGCGCCGGCGACGCATCGCGGCGCGGTGCGCGGCGCGCGAGGCCGCGGCTCGCCGCGTCGCGGCGTCGTCGCGTGTACCCCTTGACTGTACTGGGTCGTGAATCGATGATGTCCTCGAGGGGGAGGTACACGCGGTTCGTGACCCGGCGCGACGACGCGTGACGAAATATCTGACGAAATATCTTCGAGCGACGCCGCAGAGCGACGCGCGCGGGCGACGGCGACGGCGACGGCGACGCGCGACGCGCGGCGCGACGACGACGACGACGACGACGACGACGACGGTCGCGCGCGCGGGCGCGCGGGCGCGCGCGGACGCGCCGACGTCGCGCGCGCGCGACGCGAATCGCGCGACGCCGGGTTCGAATCGGCGCGGCGCGATGGCGCGCGAGGACGCGCGAGGACGCGTGGGCGCGGCCGCGGCGTCGTCGGGACGCGCGGGAACGAACGCGCGCGACGGCGCGGAGGCGCGCGGGACGGCGACGCTGACGGTGGACGTGGAGACGGCGGAGACGGAGGCGGAGGCGCGAGAGCGCGTGCGGTTCTTCGAACTCTGCGCGCCGAGCGCGCTCGGGACGTGGACGGACGAGCGGACGTGCGTGGTGGACGTGCGGGGAGGGATCGCGGCGCTGCAGGGGACGGGCGCGGAGCTGATCGCGTACCTTCGCGATCGGCTCGGGGTGATCATGGAGGTGGACGCCGAGCGGGAGCGCGTGCTGATTAATCACGAAATTCACAACGTCGTCATCGAGGCTGCGCGGATTTTGCACTTACAGATCGAGCAGGCGAAGATGGTGACGATAGCCCCGACGAATGGCGACGAGGCGGCGACGCCGACGCCGAAGATGGGGCTCTCGTCCTCCGTCGACGACGACGCGGTGATGCAAGAGGTGCTCGGCGACATCGAACCCGAAGAACTCGAAGAGTTGCGTCGACAGCTCGAGAGCAAACGCGCGACGAGACAGCGATTGATCGAGACGCTCGGCGAACCGCGAGTGACGTGTCACTTACAACCCGTCGAGTTGACGAGCACGCTCGTGCGCGTGCGGTTGCCTCGAACGAGGTCGTTCACGGGCGACGATCCGCTGTACGGTGTAGGCGTCGCGCTTCGCGCGGTGGCGTCGACGACGCAAGACGGTGAGCCCACGTGGATTTTTCAGTGCGACATGGGCGGGTCCAAACTCCACGAAACTGATATTATGTATATTTCCAACAACGCCATCTCGGTTCCCGAAGTTTGCCGACTCGTATCGGGACACAAACGGCGCAGCGTGGACAAACCACGTGACGTGATGGACGAATTTTTGCCGAGTTGTCGCACTGATGTGACGCAGTCTTCTGCGGCTTGAGCGATCGCGCTCGCCGCGGCGTGTACACTTTTTCCTTTGTTAATACCGACGTAATACCACGTGTACGAACGACGTAATACCCCGCGCGCGAACGCATCGCAACGAAACTACGCGGCGCGCGCTTTGATTGATTGGCGATTGTGACTAGTATGGCGTAATTACACAGTTTTCGTACTCTGCGGGTAAATACGGCCGCGACGTCGCGTCGGGCCGAAAGAAGAGAAGTCGTCTCGAGAAGGCGAATTTTTCGTCTCAATTCTATTCCGGGTTGATGACCGCCTTGATCTCGTCGTACATCACGAGCACGAGCGCACCACCGACGCCACGAAGAACGTTGGAGAAGGCACCCTTGAAGAAGGCACCCATACCTTCTTGCGCATAAATCTTGACGAAGGCGTCCACGGTGCCGCTGTACAACTTCTTGCCCGCGCCAGAGTTCATCATCAAGCGACGACGAACAGTGTCGAAGGGGTAGGAGAGAACACCAGCCGCGTTGGTAGCGACTTGGGCCACGATGAACTTGAAGATGAAGGAAGAATCCTTGGTGAGGAGCGCACCCTTACCGGTGTCGTAGAGACCGAAGTAAGAACCGCGGTACACGATGATACCTTGCACGGAGACGCCGAAGCCTTGGTAGAGCGCCATCGGGCCGGAGCGCCTGGCAATCTTGGACAAGCAGTCGACCAAACCGGTGAATTCACGGTCGTTAGCCTTGCCGACATCGGCAGCGAGACGCGTACGCGCAAAATCAAGCGGGTAAACAATCAACAAAGAACCGGCACCGGCCAAACCGCCCGAAGCCATGTTGACGGCGAAAAACGGCCAAAACGCGTCCTTCGGCGAGTAGCTCGGGAACAAACCCTTGATGGTATCCTTGAACGCAAAGTTGAACGCTTGCGTCGGGAAGTAACGCACGATGTTCGCGGTGTTACCTCTCCAGAACGAACCGAAACCTTGCTCGGCGCTCACGCGCGTGAAGCAGTTGACGATGCCCGTGTATCGCGGCACTTCGCCCGACATGATTCTCGGGTTCGCGTCTTGCGTTTGAATCAAAAGTTTCACGCGTTCGATCGGCGCCGTGGCCGTCTTCGCGATGGAACCAGACACTCCACCCTGCGCGCATCAAAACCAGCCAGTTTTCCGTCAGTCTCGAGTCCCTCGCGCGTCGTCTCGCGCGCCCGCGCGCGCGTCCGGATTGACTTTCCCATCATCCTTCGCATTTCCCATCTCACGGCGCGAATCACCCCCAGACTACGTCGAATCCCCCGCGCGCGACATTTATCTCGCGCCGCCCGATCGCCGCGATCGCGCCGCGTGCGTCGCCACCATCGCCGTCCTCGACGCGCGCGCGACCTCCCTCGCGCGCCCATTCCGCGTCCAACCATCGCGCACGAATCTTCGCGCCCGCGCCGTCGCCCGCGTTTCCGTCGAGATCGCGTCGAGCGCGCGCACCGCGGCGAGATCCTTCAAAAACGACGTCAAGTCGAACTCCTTCTTCGCCGCCGCCGCGAACGGCTTCGCGGCGACCGGCGCGCGCGCGCGATCGAATCGTCCGACCGCGGATCGCGCGAAACAATCGGCGTAAAATTCACGGTTGAGGGCCATGACGCGCGGGACGGGAGCGGTGCGTGGAGTGCCGCGCCGGCGCTCGCGCGCGCGATCCATCTTGCGCGGGGGTGGTGGCGTGTGTCCGACCGACCGACCGAGCGCACTGGGCAAACAGTCACGCGCTGGGCAAACAGTCACGCGTCGGTCGGTCGGTCGGTCGGTCGCGACGCCCGCGCGGCGGCAGAGCGCGGCGCGCGCGACGCGCGCGCACGACGCGCGCGGCGACGACGACGACGACGACGACGACCGCCGCGTCGTCCGCGCGCGCGATGGCGACGCCGCGAATCGGCGTCGGACGGCGCGCGTGGCGTCGATGCGTCGAGGGCGCGCGCGCGACGACGACGACGGCGACGGCGACGACGGCGGCGCGCGCGACGGCGCGCGCGAGCGGCGCGCGCGCGGCGACGACGACGACGCGCGCGCGCGCGCGCGAGGATCGAGCGACGGCGATCGGGGCGTGGGAGGCGATTCGCGAACGCGCGCGCGCGGCGCCGGACGCGACGGCGACGGCGAACGCGGCGGGCGACGGCGACGCGACGTACGCGGAGGTGATGGCGCTCGCGGCGCGCGTGGCGGAGGAGTTGAAGGCGCTGGACGTGCGGAAGGGCGATCGCGTGGGACTGGCGGCGACGGCGGGGATGGAGTATTGCGCGGCGGCGTACGCGACGTGGGCGCGCGGGGGGGTGTCGGTGCCGATCGCGAGCTCGCACTCGGAGGAAGACGCGGCGTACGTGATGCGGCATTCGGGGATGCGGGTCGTGCTGATACCGCCGTTGGCGGACGGGGAGGAGGATTCGGAGACGTATGAGAAGTATGCGAGGGTGGCGACGCGGTTCGATTTGACGACGCTGCGGCTGCGGCACGTGCGGAGGCTCGACGCGGAATGGAAGGACGCCGACGCCGACGGCGCGGAGTTGGACGACGTCGTGAGCTCGCCAGATGATGGTGCGCTCATCATATACACGAGCGGAACCACCGGTCGACCCAAAGGGGCGTTGCACACGCACAGGTCGCTGTACGCGCAGTGCGCGGGCTTGATTGACGCGTGGCGTTGGGACCCGAGCGATCGAATCATCCACGCGTTGCCTTTGCATCACATCCACGGCATCGTCAACGCGTGGTTGTGCGCGCACGTCGTTGGCGCTACCGTGGAGTTCCACCGTACGTTCACCCCTCGCGGGGTTTGGGCGCGACTTCGCGACGCGGCGCAGCCGCCGGTGACGGTTTTCATGGGCGTGCCGACGATGTACGTCATGCTCATGCGCGCTTTGCAAGGGAACATGGCGCCTGAAGCGCGCGCGGAATCCATCGCCGCGGCGTCGAGACTACGCTTGACCGTGAGTGGGTCAGCGGCGTGCCCGGTGCCGGTGCTGGAGGATTGGCGCCGACTCACGGGACGAAGCTTGCTCGAGCGATACGGAATGACGGAGATCGGCATGGCGTTGAGCAATCCGTACGAAGAGTCCAAACACAAGCCTGGATACGTCGGATTGCCATTACCCGGTGTTCAAGTGAAGCTCGCACCTTTGGTTGGCGCGGACGGTGACGAGGACACGTCGGATGTCGATTCCGGTGAGTATCTTCAAGGTCCGGGTGAGCTCCTCGTCAAAGGTGACAATTTGTTCACAGAGTACTATGACAACGCAGAGGCGACGTCGGAGAGCTTTGACGAAAGTGGATACTTTAAAACGGGAGATGTCGCAGCGATGGCAAGCGATGGGTTTTGGCGCATTCTCGGGCGCGCATCTGTGGACGTGCTTAAGATAGGAGGCTTCAAGGTGAGCGCGCTCGAAATCGAGGCGCGCCTGCTCGAAAATCCATCCATCGCCGAAGTCGCCGTATTGGGCATCCCGGACGAAGCGTACGGACAACGAGCGGTTGCGCTCGTCGTTCTCGCGCTCGACATGGAAACGGGCGAGCCCGCAAATTTGACGGAGGGTGATGTAACGCTGTGGGTTCGCCAAAATTTGGCGTCAAAGATGCATTTGCGCGTCGTCAAGTTTGCCGACAAAATGCCTCGAAACGCCATGGGCAAGGTGAACAAAAAGGACTTGCAAAGAACGCACTTTGCCGAGTACTTTGAGCAGCAGCAGTAGAGCAGCGGTGTAGCATTAATTTTGTATTGGTTGTAAATCACGATCATTGACAACGTATCTAAAAAATCGAATATCAGTACATGCCGTGTCGAGATCATCGTGCCGTCGTCGACGCGAACTCTGGCAATGGGAAGTTGGAGAGAAGTTCGACGTCGGCCGGGGTCACCGGAGGAGCTTCGCCGCGTAAGAATAGCGCAAGCGACGGCGGCGCGACAACTCTGTCGAGATACTTTTGCAATTCGTCGCCGTAAATTTTCTCCTTCTCTGCGAGTGCGGCGGTGAGTTCGCTCATGACTTCCGGGTTGGACCGAACGACATCGCACGCGACGAGCAAAGACGTGGTGAGCGTGTGCTTGACTTCCTTTTCGACGACAGCGTCAGCCTCACTTGCTTTATCGGAGCCGATGAGAAGATCTTCATTTCCTCCCGAAGACAGCGTAGAAACACTCATCGGGCCCAAGCTGGCGCTGAAACCCAATTCAGCGACGCTCTTGTACGCCAAGTTTGTCGCACGTTGAATATCGTCGCTCGCACCCGAGCTGATGCGCTTACACACCACCATTTCTGCCGCTCGTCCACCCATGAACGTCGTCACTTTCCCCAGGAGTTCATCCTTGTACATCAACCAACGATCTTCGGTTGGTGGGGTGTACGTAAAACCCAGAGCGCCTCCGCTTCGACTCACAATGCTCAGCGTTTCCGGACGCTCCGTGTCTGGAATCAGTCTTCCTACCGCCGCGGCGACGAGGGCGTGTCCCACTTCGTGCGCCGAGACCGTGCGCTTTTCCCCCGCAGTCAACAAGCTTCGCTTCTTCTCAATGCCCGCGATCGTACGAAGCACCGCGGCTTCAAAATCAGTGTAACTCACAGTGCTCTTACCTTCGCGGCCCGCCAGTAGCGCCGCTTCGTTGACCAAATTTTCCAAGTCGGCGCCGGTGAAGCCCGCCGTCATTTGTGCGATGATGTCGAGACCGGCGTCCTCGGCTAATGGAAGCGCCCGACGTCCGGTATGCACGGCCAAGATCTCGCGTCGACCTTGCTTATCTGGTCGATCGACGGAGATCGTACGGTCGAAACGTCCCGGGCGCCGCAACGCGGCGTCGAGCGTGTCGGCACGATTCGTAGCCGCGATGCAAATTACCATGGACTCTGTCTCAAACCCGTCGAGCTCGGTGAGCAACTGGTTTAGAGTTTGTTCGCGCTCGTCATTACCCATCCCTCGCATCTTACCGTCACCCCGGCTCTTCGCCACGGCGTCAATTTCATCGATGAAGACGATGGACGGCGACTGCGCCTTGGCTCTTGCGAACACCTCGCGCACGCGCGCCGCACCCATGCCGACGTAGAGCTCAACAAACTCAGATGCGGAGATCGAAATGAATGGAACGCCAGCTTCGCCTGCGACCGCGCGTGCGAGTAGTGTCTTGCCCGTCCCGGGTGCACCTACGAGCATGACGCCGCTCGGTGGCCGAGCGCCCAGCCGCGCGTACTTGGCCGGGTTCTTCAGAATATCGACGATTTCTTGGAGTTCTTCTTTCGCCTCATCCACGCCAGCAACGTCCGCGAACGTCGTCGTCGGCGGCGCGATCGCGTCGCGCGCGCGTCCGCCCCGCTGCACGCCGGGCATGGATATTCCACCCGGAGATCCCATCCCTCGCATCCCCGGACCGCCGAAATTGCCTTGACCTTGACCTCGAAACACGTTCACCAAGAGGACGAACATCAGCAACGCCACCCAAGGTGCAAAATTCGGTCCGTTCCTGGAATCTGGTGCGCTCACATCTACTCTATTCTTCAGCAAGACATCATACGGCATCGGCGCATCTTTTGGTCGCGACGTGTGATACACGACCTCGACCTCCCTCGGCTCGTCGAACGGCGTCCCCGTCGACCCCTCCGCTGCGGCGCTCGTCGTCACCATCTTCCTCGCCTTCGGCGCCCACGTGAGCTGATTCCCATCGATGTGCACCGCTCGCACCTCGTTTCTATTCGCACTATCCACGAACGCATCAAACCGCGTCGGTATCGGATGCGACTTCGTCGTCGTCTTCGCGCTCAGCGCGAACGCCGTCGCGCTAAACGCGACGTAAAACAAAAACCCTTTCCCGACCAGTTTCGCCAGCTCCATCGGTTGCAGCACGTTCGCCACCCACCACGCCAACCCGCGCTCGGGTTCGCGCGGTCCGCGCTCATCGCTCGTCGGTTCGCCTCGTTCGCCTCGCGCGCTCGCCTCGGGCGCGCTCGGTGGTTGCTGATTCTCGCTCCCCTTCTCGCGTCTATCCGGGCCGTGCTCCCCCGGCGCGTTCGTCGACGTCGACGCTCGCGTCACGACGTCCTCGCGCGCGCGCCGCGCGCGTCCGATCGCGCCGTCCGTCACCGCGCGCGTGGTCGCGGCGGCGCCGACGACGATGACGTGGCGTCGCTCGCGCGCGTCTTCTCGCGCCCCCGGCGCGCGCGCGACGCGCGCGGCGCGCGGCGCGCGCGCGACGCGCATCGCGCGCGTCGGCGCGCGCGGTCCGGACGCGTCGGCGCGCATCGCGCGCGTCGGCGCCGCGCTCGAAATCGCCATCGCGACTCGAAGTGCCGACGGCATAGCGCGACGACGCGACGTCCGACGGGCGCGCGCGTCGCGGCGGTGATGGCGCCCGCGCGCGTGGCGTGCGCGTGGCGCGCGCGCGATCGCGCGTCCTCGAGCGCGGCGCCGCGCGTGCGCGAGTACCTACGACTTCGTGAGATTTTAACGCGCGAGCTGAACGTGTGCGCGAGCAAGCGCGCGTCGCACGCGATGGCGATACGATGCATGCGCAGGGTCGTTCCCGAAGGCTCGCTCGTGGACGGACCGACGAAGGAGGAGCTGCGAAGCGCGCCCGAGGAGTTTTGGACGCTGGAGTTTAAGAATCCGACGCGGCGAAGCGTCGTCGCGCGAGGCGCGGCGAGCGGAGACGGTCGCGGTGGTGGCGATGACGACCGCGCGAACGAAGACGAGGTGAAGGGAACGTACACGTGCGACGAAGACGAGGTTGGGGAATTTTTAGCGTCGTCGGCGACGCGGTTTCATAGAGCGGCGCAGTCGTACGTCGTCGCGGGAGACGCGTTCGACGCGGGCGATTTCAACGTCAAGATTTGTCGCGTCGAGACGAGCTCGGGGCAGTACGTGGGGACTATTTTAGATTTGAGTTATCGCGCGACGAACGACGCGCGCACGGCGAGCGCGGCGTTGAGGGAGTTCGCCGCGCACGCGACGTCGACGGCGAACGCCGCCGCCGAATCCGACGACGATTTGGGCGACTTCGTCCTCAAAGATCTTCGCGAGAGTTGTCCTTTGCGCGCGTATCGCGCGCCGGCCGGGGATTTACAGTGCGCCATTAGCTACGTCGACGCCGTTCGCGCGCTTTTGTGATCCTCGAGCGCGTGTAATCCAGCGCTTCTCGTTCGCGGACGCGTCGAAGAGCAAAAAGCCGTTAGCGCCACATGACGACTCCCGCCGCGCCGCGCTGGCCGTCGCTCTCGGTCGAGCGCGCCGCGCCCGGCGCGAGCGACGGTGACGACGTCGACGACGACGCGTGGGTGTCGTTCGCCGAAGACGCCGCCGTGCGCGCGCGCGACGACGCCGAAACGGCGGTTCGCGACGCCGAGTTCGAACGCGCGCTCGAACGCGTGCGCGAGGCGAAGCGCGAGCGCGCGCGCGCGCAGGCGCGGAAGGCGACGACGCGGAGCGCATTTCTCGAAGACGACGCGCGAGAGGAGCGCGCGCGAGAGGACGAGGATGGGGAGGTTGGGGGCGACGTCGCGCGCGGCTGGCGCGGCGAGTTCGCGGCGCGGGACGGCGACCCGGCGCCGGCGCCGAGGACGCTTCCGCAAGCGTGGACGGCGCCGACGTTGAATTTAAACGTGGACGATGAGGACGTGGAGACGTTCGCGCGAGAGGCGGCGACGCGGGCGACGTGGGCGAGCGAGGCGGCGACGGCGGCGACGCGGGAGTCGGACGCCGTGGCGGAGTTGACGCAGCACGTTCGACGGTTGAGCTCGGCGTTGAGCGCGTGCGAGCGCCGCGAGAGCGCGGCGGAGGCGGCGGCGACGGCGGAGGCGGAGCGCGCAGCGGCGACGGAGCACGAATATTTGCAAACAAAGGCGCGCTTGAAGGCGCGCGATTTGGACATAGGCGAGTTGAACCAAGTCGTCTTCGCGCTCAAGAGACGAGTCGACGAGTTGACGGACGCCCTGGACGAGGCGAGAAGGGACGGGGAAAAGTATAGAATGGAAATCGCGGAGCTCAAAGTGAACGATTCCGAGCTCAGAAGGACGGTGGAGAAGAGGGCGGTGAGCGAACGCATGGCGTACAACGCGAACGAGAACACAAAGCGCGATATTTTGGCGTTACAGAGCAAGTGCCGGACGTTAGAGGAAGAGAACGGACGTTTGAGCGAACGTTTAGCGCAGAGTGAAGATCGAGGTTTCGAGGCGAGCAAGTCTGCGCAACGTTTTCATCAGCTCGCCGAGGCTTCGGCGCGAGAAAATGAGATTTTGCAACGCGCCAACGACGCCGCGGCGAATGAAAATGCGCGCTTAAACCAAGAGCTCAAAGAGTTGCACAAGGAAGTACGCGCCGCGCATACGCAGACAAGCGTCGATCGAGCAAACGTTAACGCGAGTGTTGCGTACGTACCGCCACCCGCGCCGACGCGCGCACCTTTGGAACCAGTCTTGGAGCCGCAGGTGGCACAGCCCAAAATCTCGGCGCATACAGTTACACAAACCACTGCGCTGACGAAGCAGACTTCCGCACCGCTGGCGGATCCGAAAGTAAACGCACCATCGATTGTTACTCGCGTGCAAATGTTCGATAACTCGGAATACAAGCGACGAATGCGAGAAGGGAGTGGATTCTTTTACGACATGCAGGGCGTCGACGCGCCCAAACCCAAACCGCCGGCGCGGCGCCCCGCTCCTTCTCAGCCTCGACCCGGCGAACGCTACGTCCCTCCCGCCGAGCCATTGGAGCGTTCGTTAAGTTACGACGAATGGATGGCTAAAATTTCAGCTTTGGAGCACGAGCACATGAAGCTCGCGCTCGATCGAGACCAAATAGAAGCCGAGCTCAACAAGCTTCCGCTCGGCGCAGGTCGAAACATGCTCGAGCGCGAGCGCAAACGCGAGCTCAACGATCGCCTCACCCAGATTCGCGCGGCTTTGAAAATCAACCGCGAGTCGCTTCGAACGGTCAAAGATGCACGGCACGGGTAGTCATGTCGACTTTGTTTGTAATCCCGAGACTCGCTCGCGCGTTCGCGTCCTCCCTACGATGAGATCAAGCGCGCTCTCGCCGCAGTCTACGCCTCGCGCGCGCGCTCAAGACTCCCGAACGCGCGCGCGAGCGAAGATCACTCTCGTCGCGCGTCGTTTTGGACGCGCCGTTCGCGCCACGACGCCCACGGTGCGACGCAGCGACGCGACGTCGACGACAATCCAACCATGCTTGCGCTCCCGAAATACCTCGCGCTGAGCGCCGGTGCGGTGACGTGCGTCGTCGCGCACGCGCTGTACACGCGGGAACAATACTTTCCGGCGATGGTGTACCTGAGCACGAGCAAAGCGGCGCTGGTGGCGATCGGAAACTTTGCGTTCGCTTTGATGTTGGTGTTGGCGCACGCCGTCAAGGCGACGTTTCTGGGGACGCTTCGGGAGGCGGAGGTCGAGCGGTTGTACGAACGCACGCGAGACGCAGTGATGGAGACGTGCCTAGCGATGACAATATTTCGAGAGGAGTTTAACTCGCGGTTCGTCGCGCTGTTCGTGAGCTTATTGTTCGTGAAGGCGTTTCACTGGTTGTACCAGGACAGGGTGCAGTACACGGAGACGGCGCCGACGCTGAGTCGGTTCACGCACGTGCGACTGGCGACGTTCATGGGAACGTTGTTGTTGGTGGATTTGAGCATGCTGAGCTACATCGTCGGGAACACGATCGAGAACGGACCGAGCGTGTTGTTGTTGTTTGGGTTTGAGTACGTGATTCTCGCCACAAAGCTCTTCGTCGGGTTCGCAAAGTACTTGATCATTAGCGCTGATCGAATGCTGGACGGACAATGGCAAGGCAAAGGGACGTGTGTGTTTTATCTTGAGCTCGTGACGGATTTGTTACAGCTCTTTGTGTACTTTGTCTTCTTTTTGATCATTTTTGCGTACTACGGGATGCCAGTGCACCTCGTTCGAGATTTGTACGTGACGTTTAGAAACTTTAGAAAGCGAGTGGAAGAGTTCATTCGATACCGTCGAGTGACTGCAAATTTGAACGATCGATTTCCTGATTCCACCGCCGAGGACTTATCCACGGGGGACGACGTGTGCATCATTTGCCGAGAGAATATGGAAGTGGACGCGCAAGGCGGGAGCAAACCGAAGAAGTTGCCGTGCGGACACTCCTTTCATTTGCATTGCCTTCGGTCTTGGTTGGAACGCCAGCAAGCGTGCCCGACGTGCAGACAGTCTGTCTTACCCGAACGCGAACGACGCGCCAACGCTGCGCGGGAAGCGGCGGAAGAAGCGCAGTGGCAGCCTTTACCGCCAGAGCTGCAAGCCGGATACGTACCGCCAGAGGTGGCTGCGCAGTTGGACCGCGAGGTAGAAGAGTTTGCGCGCGACCAACGCAGGGGGGTGCAGGCACCAAATGATGCCACCCGTGATCGAGTGCCACGCCATGCCGCAACTCTGAACAGACCACCGGAGGGAGTGCCGCCTCAGACGCCGCCCAGCTCACAACCGCGAACTCCGCTCCAAACGTCACCGATGGAACACCCTCGACAGGCGCAGCAACTGCAGCAACAGTTCACACCATCGCGCGCTTGGAGTTCTCCAGAGGCTTTCACTGCAGCACGCGCGGCGCAGGAAGCCCGCAACGTGACATCAGAAACAATGGACGTAGAGTCATCGCACCGAGTCGCCACCGCCGTGGCCTCGGCGGTAGCCGCGGCGAGCGCGCAGGCGCAGCTCGCTTTCGCGAGCGTCGCTCCATTTGGCACGCCTGGACTCGTTGAGGTCGCGACTGCGCACGCCTCTGGTGCGCTCGCACCTTTATCTCCTTTGCCCTCGCCCGGAACTCAGCGCCCTTCGTTCTCGCCCATGCCTCGCGACGCGTCGCCGGCGGTCCGTGTCGCTGTCGAAGCCGAGCGTCAAGCCACTTTAGACGCCTTGAACGCCCAGGTGCGCTTATTACAAGCGCAGATGGCCACGCTTCAGGTTCAAGCGAACGATGAAGAGCTCGAAGTCGCCACCAGAGCGGTTTCCGGCTCTCGCGGCAAGGAAATCGCGGACGAGGACGACGAGCCAGTCGCGGCGTCCGCGGCCAGCGCGTCCGCGACCACAACACCTCTGACATCGGCACAACCCATTCGTCGAGACGATGATGACGGTCCGGCCGCCGACCTGCGCCGCCGACGTTTGCAGGCCTTCCGTAGCGACTAGAAGAACGACCATTTGTAAAAGCCACCGCCGAGCCCCGAGCCGTCACCAGTCCCCAACGCACCATCATGGGTCAAAAGCGCTACGCACGCTCGCTCAAGCAAGACGAGCGCAGGCGCGAGCTCGCCGAGCTCGCCAAGCGCCCTCGCGCGCCGAGCATTCGGCAAAAAGTCGCCGCGTTCAACGCAGAGATATTGGAGACCGCCGACCTGCAAGCCATTAAGTCGTGGGGCGGCGCGCGCGGCACCGTCGCGTCCGCGTCATCCGGCGACGCCGACGCCGAAGGCGTGGTCGACGCGCATTGCGTCGTGGTCGGGAACTTACCGGTCGATCTGAGGCCGGAGGATGTGAAGGCGGCGCTGACGCCGCTCGTGGTAGAAAAAGCGCGCGACGCCGGCGTGGACGCGGCGAAGGAACTCGTCGGTGATATCGGCGTCGGGGTGTTTGGACCGTGTAGACCGAAGACGAGACGCGATCGCGATCGCGAATTCAGAGGGTTTGCGGTGGTTCGATTTCGAAGTGCGAGCGGTGCGGCGGCGGCGGCGACGGCGCTTCACGGGACGACGTTTCGCACCAAGTCCGCGAAATGGCCCGAGCGAGTCTTGAACGCAAGATTAGATGATAAGGGTGAGTATGACGACGCTTACGTCCGTGGGCTACGCGGAAGCGCGCCGAAAATACCCGATAAAGTGTCAAAAAAGGAGCCGCGAAAGCGTTGGAAGATGGCCGAATTGGAAAATTTACCAATGCGACAGAAATGTCTCTCCACGCATACGCGTTTTAGCGATCTAGATGGCAAGCTTCGAGTGCGATTGCTGGAGTACTTAAGTACGGCGATACCTGCGATGCCTGAGCTCGCGGGTGTGGTGCTCGCGATGGAGCAGAGCGCGCCGCATTACTTGAGAATCAAAGAATTGATTGAATCCATCGAGTGCTTCAATGTGATTCTTGGACACTTAAACTCTGCGGAATCCACTGCTGGACGTTCGATGGACGATGTACGAGTGTACGATACGTTTTTCGATCTCGCATGCGGCCACGGTCTCGTTGGCGTTTTACTTGCGTACGCGTTTCCGACGCGTACAGTGCGCTCGTTCGATCACACCAAACGGGCAGCTTTCTTTGCGTTCTGTCATGCATTTGAGCAAATGCGCAAAACAATGACGCGAAAGCCTTGGACCGTGGGTGCGATTGACTGGGATACCGAAGAAATGTTCGTCGCGAGCAACCGATTGGAAGAAACGAATGACGCGAGCACGGCACCAAAGGATGTGCGCGACGACGAGGAGCCAGCGTTGTCGAACATCGTCTTCACTTTGGGTGACATTGACGACGCAAGAGCGCTCGTCAACGCATCGAGCTTCGTCGTCGCCCTTCATGGGTGCAACGAAGCCAACAAAGTCGCCGTAGAGATGGCCAAAAGTCAAGACGCCGTGTGGGCCGTCATGCCATGTTGCATCAAAGCTTCAATTTATTTGCCCGAGTGCATCGTCTCCAAGCTCGACGACGACTCCAAGTACGGTTTCATGTGCGGCGTCATGTGTCAAAAATACGACGCACAGTTGATCCGCGCCATCGACACTCGCATCACAACTCGAGCGATCGTCTTGTGCGGCGGTATCAAGGGCTTTAAGAAGCATTGTTTCGTCATCGGGAACAATACCAAGATACAGCGCGAGCGCGAGCGCAAAATGGAGGCGCCGCTTCACTAGCCGACGCTTGAACCTTCGCAAAACGTCGCCAATGTCAGACACGGCGTGATCGCACGCTCGCAGACAATCCATCGGCGACATGTCTAGCTCGTCTTGGAGCGCGTCGTCGTCGTCGTCGTCGTCGTCGTCGAGTTCGTCATCGCGATCGGCCGAAAAAGCGGCGGCGGCGCTCGTCGCGACGAACAAACGCAAAGAACGATCCGACGCGGGCGTCTCCGAGCGAGCAGCGTCTCTCATTACGAGTGGACTGCTTCCGATCGCGCGTCACGCGCTCGTACCGGACCAAACGACCGAACCGGAAGCCCCTGTGGCGGGAGAGAGTCGGGAGAATGCAGCGCGAGGGCAAGACCGGGACCGACGCGGCGAGAGCTTGCGCATGATTAAGAGACGGAATGCCGAACAAAGAAGGAATGATTTGTGTCGTTACACGGTGCAAGGGGAGGTTTGTAAATTAGGTAAGAGGTGTGGGTACTCACACGACTTAGAGGCGTACGTGCGGTCGAAGCCGAACGACGTAAAGGGCGCGGCGTGCGTCTTCGTCACCGCGGCAAATGAAAAGTGCCCTTTCGGCGTGCGTTGTAGATTTGCTTCGAGTCATGGTAAGCTGACGAGCGCTCGAAAGGTGGATTTTGCGACGAATTTACTCGATGATGCGATGCAGAAACGACTTTCAAAGAATGAGTATCCGTTCAAGCGCTCGGATGCAGCGCTGGCAAAAGCCGAGCTCGAGTTAAAGTGCCTGTCGTTTGCGCAAAAGGGTAAACTCGATCGCAAGCAAGGCTTCTTGGGACCGTTTGAGCCTGGGTGCGTGAATACGCGCGAGAGGCGCAAAGAACTCGATTTCAAGGGCAAGCTGTACGTGGCGCCGTTGACGACGGTTGGGAACTTGCCATTTCGGCGAGTTTGCACCGATCTCGGCGCCGACATTACCGTATCAGAGATGGCGATGGCGAGTAATTTGCTCAAGGGGGATCGTAAAGAGTGGGCGCTTCTTCGTCGTCACCCAAGCGAGAAGTGCTATGGTATACAAGTTTGCGGTGGATATCCAGATCTGATGGCAAGGTGTGCGGAATTGATCGACAACGAAGTCTCGTGTGATTTCATCGACGTCAATATGGGATGCCCAATCGACGGCGTTTGCGCCAAGGGTGCCGGTAGCAGTCTCATGCGCGATACTGATCGATTGAAAAACGTTGTACGGACAATGGCGGCGGTTTCTTCGACCCCCGTAACAATCAAGCTCCGCATGGGCTACTTTGACGACCCCTCGAAGTACGTTGCGCACGACATCATCCCGCGAGCGAAAGCTTGGGGAGCGTTTGCGGCAACTCTACACGGGCGCACTCGTGAGCAACGTTACTCGCGCCTCGCGGATTGGTCTTACATTCATCGTTGCGCCGACGTGGCGGCAAAGAGCGAGTTCACACTCATCGGTAACGGAGATGTGTACACGTACGAAGATTACAACGCCCAAGTCGCCGACAACAAAGTGGCGACGTGTATGATCGGTCGCGGTGCCATCATCAAGCCCTGGCTCATGACTGAAATCAAAGAGCAGCGTCACTGGGACATAAGCGCCAATGAGCGATTAGATTTGTTCAAGGACTTTTGCCAATATGGGCTCGAACACTGGGGCAGCGACTCGATGGGAGTGGAGAAGACGCGCCGCTATCTCCTCGAGTGGATGAGTTACACCCATCGATACGTCCCAATAGGACTATTGGAGCAAAACGTCGTTCCGAAACTCCACTTGCGTCCGATGCGTTACGTCGGACGATCGGACCTCGAAACCAAACTCGCGAGCGACAGACTCGAAGATTGGCTCGAGTTGAGTGAAATTTGCGGGCTTGGCAAACCCGACGCGTCGTTCAAGTTTGTTCCAAAACACGCTTCGAATAGCTATACAAAAGAAAGCGCCGACGCTGCGGCGTCGTGGGTGGACGTCGGCGAAGAGAATGGGTGAAAGAAGGACAGCTTCGCGTTGTTCTTGTGTACAAAACGGTTATATAGCGGGTGCGTATTTCAATCCTCTTCGATCGTTTTTTTTTCGTTCCTTCGAGTCGCAGTCTTCTGTCAATCGACGATCGCAGTGATGATCATACCTTTACAAAGCTGGAATTACCAACTGAGGCTAGAATGATTTGGGGCGATGGAGCCCGGCCCTCTTACGCAGTGCAGAGCATAGGCAACTGAGCGATTTCAAAGACGGAAGACGACGGCGTGATTTTTCTCCCCCCTCGCCGCGGCGTCTTTTCGACCGACTGACATTTTTTTGTTTTCTTTCGTGTACCAACAGACGCGCGTTAGCGTCTTGTATTTAGCATCATTAGACGTAGCCAACTACTACCGTTTCGCTTCGCCGCGCCGAAGAAATCCGTAACCGCCCGCCCCGCGCCGCACACCTCGCCGCCCGACGCCACTAACCCCCACCGATCGCGACGTTCGATGTTCGCGTGCGCGTCCATCTCGCGCGCGAGCGCCGTCGCGTCCTTGACGCCCGCGCGCGCCGCCGTCGACCGAAGTTCGACGAGATCCATCGGCGTCCACGCGCGCGCGTCCGGTGACGCCCCGTTGACGCACCTGCGCCCGTCCACCGCGAATCGCGCGAATGAGATCGCGTTCGTAGCCGCGAAACCCGCGCCTGCGCCGCCGGTGAACAAGTTCCAGGAATTCGGTCGACAGTACTGGCCGGCGTTCGCCGCGCTGGAGGGCGTGGCGCTCGTCGGCGCCACGGTGAACGGGATCATGTTGCGTAAACGGCGCGAAGAGATCGAGCGATTGAACGCGCAGATGCGAGGAATCATGGCGAAATTGGACGAACGCGACAAAACGCTGACGAGCGAGGATGGAGATTCTGAGGCGAGCGAGGCGCTGAACGCGGCGAAATCCGCGCTGGCGAGCGACCACAACGACCGCGCCGCGGATTTATTCCTCAAGGCGATCGACGTCGCCACTCGCGCAGAAGACGGCGCGGCGGAGTTGAGTGCTCGCCGTGGCTACGCGATGGCGCTCGCCGCGCAGCGCAAGTTCGCCGACGCCGCGAGCACGCTCGAGGCGTATCTCCCGCGTTCCTCGGCTTTGAACCAGCGCGAAGGCGACTCCGCCGTGTACGGTTTACTCGGGGACGTCTACACCGATCTCGGGGCGTTCGACAAGGCCGGCGCCGCCTACGACGCATGCATCAACGTCATGGACGACTAGCCCTTCCGCCCGCTTCCGCGTAGCCTTTCTTAGCCGACGCCTCGCCAGAGTTGCGAGCCGAAAAAAATCTTAAGTCTATCCACACAAGATATTTTTCTCCAGCCTTTGACCCGCGCGCGCGCGCCCCGCACAGCGACGCGCGCGCGTCTCGAGCGCGCATCGCGAAGCGACACTCGCGCGCACCGCAGCAGCGCGCGCGAGCGTCATGTCCGCCGCGCGCGCGCTCGCGTCGAGCGCGAACGCGAAGAATATTCAAACGTCCCGGAGGTCGTTATCATGCGCGCGCGAACGATCGCGCGCGGTGATGCGCGCGCGACGCGAACGCGCGGTCGAGAGCGGTGAAGTGTTGAATGTGAACGTCGTTGGGTCGGTGACGGGACGACGCGCGACGCGTGAGCGGCGTGGGGTGCGCGCGAGCGCGATGATGGGCGACGGGGACAGAGGCGAGCGCGGCGAGCGGGACGACGGCGAGGAGGACGAGGAGGTTGGAGGTCGGCGACGGCGACGAAGGGCGAGTCGAGGGCTTAATAAAGATGCGTCGGCGCGCGATGAGAAAAAAGAAGGGAAGAAGAAGACGCAGACGATGGCGGCGGAGTCCAAGGGCGAAGCCGAGACGGAGGCGCCTAGCGACGCCGAAGGGGGGTCGACGGCGGATTTCATCGAAAATGTAGTCGTGGATGCTCGCGAAGAGAGCTTTGCGTTGAAGAAGAAACGCATGGAATTGATTATCGAAGAGAAAGAGTGGGATTTAGAGTCACCGACGTCGAGCGAGGATGAGAAAATGATCAAGCTTGTGGAGTACGTTAATGCGGTGGAGGCGTTCAAGGAGTTGTGCTCGAGCGAGGTGCCGAACACCGTGGGCGATTTGCTCGGGCAGTACGTGACTGTGTATCACTTGGATTGTGATTCTCCAGGGTACGACGAGGCGCTCGCGTTTCTCGGAATCGATCCGGACGAGGACGAAGATGAGGACGAGCGCGACATGGAGGCCTGGCGCCGCGCGACAGCAAGCTTTGACTCTGGGTCCATGGACGAGGACGACGACTCTGATGACGAAGACGAAGACGATGAAGGCGAATACACGATTGAGATTTCGTACGGTCGCGGGGACGATTTCGATCCGATCAAAGGCTTGCACTGCGCGCAAGACGTCGAAGGCAACTGGCGTTGGCTCGAGGATGATTTAGGGAGAACTCTGTCAATGAAACCATTCGGAGAATTCACGCCCAAGCTCATGTCGGTCGAGTACATGCTCAAGGTTGGTTTGAACGTCAACTCACTTCACGAAGAAGTCGATCCACTCGAGCTTCTTAACTTTTCAGGGTGCAAGTCGTGGGAGGACACGCTGAGAGCGAGTCAAGAGGCGACAGCGGCATTGCGCCAACTCGAAGACGATGGATGGAAGGTGGATACTCGGAGCTGGTGCAACGAGCAAGATCATCTCATCGTGGTGAAGGAGCTCGTGCCATTACGCACGATGTCATTCGTCGACGGGTCAGTCACGGAGGACGAAAACGAAGAGGGACAGGAGGACGAAGATCGTTAAACAAGTATCACCGCACGCAAGCACGCGCCGCACACGCATGTACCCAACTATGTTGTAACGTAACTGAAGCGGCTGTATCAAATCTAAAATTACATTTTCAGTACACTAGTACATAGCGTCTCGCTGAGACACCTTGAGGAGTACGAACGCCAACGCGAGATAGCACGACATGATGGTGAACAAAACCGTGATGTCGTGGGAAAATACCTCGTGCGTCGAGCCAAAACTAAAGAACTTCAGTACCTCTTTGCCATCCACGGGGACTTTGATGGGACCTTCTTGCGGAGGCGTATCGGTCGGTTTAGAATCGATTAGCTTCGGCGTAAAGTAAAATGTTCCAGCGTCGAGGAACTCGTTTATCAAGAGCGCCTCGAATGCGTAGTTGACGAAGGATAAATCCTCGAGCCATGTCACCGCGACCGATCCGCCCGAATGAGGATCTTGCTTGTTCAGTAAGAATCCGCCGCACAGAATGGATATCAACAAGGCAAGAAGACCAATGACATTTGCGGAGGCGTTACTCGGACTGACGATACCGACACACATGCACAGCGCCGACGCGGCGACATTGGTCATGATCAAAATCAACGCACAGCACAGTGCATTCGTCAGGTTGGCGTGCAAACCTACCATCCAATAGGTAATGAATGCAAACAATAGGGGAGGAGTGACGCGTAAAATCACGACATCGAAGAGGACGACGGCTGTGAAGTACGCATTGGTGCCGTACACACCGCTCGCTCGCTCGCGTCTGAACAGAATTTGATCCTCTTTCCATATCGGCAAAGAGGAGAGCGACATGAGCGTCAGATACAGAATGATGAAGAATAAACTGCCCATCCTATTTTGTATCCCGCCCGTGTCTCGTCCACTGTTCCAAAAAATCAAGCCGAGTGCGATTGACATGCCTGCCGTAGACGCAAAGTGCAACATCAACAAAAACGGATGACGAAAGGTCACTCTTGCGAGCCGTTGCCAAAGCAAGCACACTTGCTTGACGTACGGACTAACGTATTTCGGTACGATCAACGGTGGTTCATCGGAATCTTCGTATCGAATCGTCAAGGTGTCCGCGATGAGCAACGCGCTTTCGGCGACCTCGCTCTCGGTAAACGCTTGCACCATGCGCTTTACGTCCGAGCGGGGACTCTTCAGCACGACGTCCAGCATGTAGTCCGCGATGTGCAAGTCCGCGGAAGGCAAGCTGACGAACGACATGGAGTTGAAGTGCGCTGAAGCGAGTGCAGACGGACCAGAGTAAACAACGCTCCCGTCGCCACTCAGTACCAGGACGCGATCAAGCAGTCGGAAAATGTCTGGTCGTGGCTGGTGAATGCTCAGCAATACCGTCGTGCCCATCGCGCCGAGACCGGACAGGATATCCACTACCTTGGCGGCGTTCGTACTGTCCAGCCCAGTCGTGGGCTCGTCCAGGAACATAATGCCAGGGCTCATCAAAAGCTCCGTGGCGATGCTCACACGGCGCTTTTCTCCACCGGACAAGCCGCGCTGGAACTGGTCACCAATGAACGAGTCAGCGAGCTTCTCAATGCCGAGAATCTGCATCGTCGAGTCCACGCAACGACAAATATCATCTAAAGGCGTTTCGGCTGGAAGCCGAAGTTTGGCGTGAAACAACAAGTGCTCGTATACAGTTGCGTTACCTGGCAAAACATCGTCTTGGGTAACGTATCCGCTCAGGCGACGAATCTGAGATGACACCATGGGTTGTCCGTTTACACGAATGTCGCCGCGAATAACATGCGTGGATGGTGCTCGCCCTGCAAGAATATCCAACAGCGTCGTTTTCCCAGCACCCGATGGTCCAAGCATGGCGAATAAATCAGCATGTTGCTCATGACAGGTGATCGAACCATCGCGCGACGTTCCTATGGAGTTCACTGGGCCAGCCACGCCCGTGACGTTCTTCAACACCCGGCGCCCAGACTTCAACGTGCACACTACGTCAACCCATGACAAGATGTACGGCTCGCGCGCATTGCCACTCTCGCTTAAAAGTGAAAGTGATAGATCTTCTTCATCAAGAGCGCTCGAAAACAATCCATTGCTTTCGGTATTGTCTAATACGAGACTGTCGGTTGGTTGATGTGCAAATCGCTCGCGCGCATCGGCAAAGTCATCCGCAACATCTACTATTTGGGACGTGCCACTATTATTGTAACCATCCACCCTTCCATCGAACGAATCTGAGTCTTGCGCGGAGGTTTTTAGGAAGACGTAACAACCAAATGCAAAGAGGAAGCCTTCGGCGATCAGAAACGTGACATCCCAGGGCGCGAGATACGGATGAAACCCGAACGTGAAAAGCACTTTCTCGCCGGGGACTGGAATTTGCTTTGGAAGCTTCGGTCCGCTGGTGCCACTGGCGTTGCTCCAGCTTTGAGTAAGCGTGAATGTCAATGGATTGTCGACAAACTCGTTGACGACGAGCGCCTCGTAGCCGTGACTTATGAAACTCAAGTCGGCGATCCAGCGTGCATACCACGGAATGTGGTCTTTGTTCAGCAAGAACCCCCCAAAAAGAATCGCGAGTAAAAAGCACAGCGAAGCAACCATGTTCGCCGCAGATACGTTCCGATTCGCGGCGCCGACCGCCATGCACAAACACGTAGCGACGATGTTCGTCAGGATCAACACGAAGACAAATTTCAACAGATTCAACTGACCACCCTCATTCAAACCGATCATACCGTACGAGAAGAATCCGAAGAAAAACGGAGGCAGGACACGCATTGGTAGCAGATCGAATAATAGCATGCTCACGAAATATGCATCTGCGCTGTATACTCGACTCGCTCTTTCGCTCTTGAAGAGTAAACGATCCTCCTTCCAAACCGGCAGCGAAGACAATGACATTAATGTCAAAAAGAGCAAGATGAAGAATAAACTGCCCATCCTATTTTGGATACCTCCTTGATTTGTACCACTATGCCAGAAAATCCCACCGACACCGCAAGCGACGACGAAAGACGAAATGAAGTGCACGTAAATCAAAAATGGATGCCGGTACATTTGCCGGAGCAACCGTCCACAAAGAAGCTTGACTTGCGTTCTAAACGTCGCTGTGTGCTTCTTATCGACGTCGTCGATTGCATCGCCGTCAATAGAGAGCAAGCTTGGGGAGACGCTGAATCTTTGTGCGCACAGCTCCGTGTGCGTAACTTTATTTGTAGCCTCTATGTCGCTCTCGGCAAACGCTTGCACCATGCGCTTTACGTCCGAGCGGGGACTCTTCAGCACGACGTCCAGCATGTAGTCCGCGATGTGCAAGTCCGCGGAAGGCAAGCTGACGAACGACATGGAGTTGAAGTGCGCTGAAGCGAGTGCAGACGGACCAGAGTAAACAACGCTCCCGTCGCCACTCAGTACCAGGACGCGATCAAGCAGTCGGAAAATGTCTGGTCGTGGCTGGTGAATGCTCAGCAATACCGTCGTGCCCATCGCGCCGAGACCGGACAGGATATCCACTACCTTGGCGGCGTTCGTACTGTCCAGCCCAGTCGTGGGCTCGTCCAGGAACATAATGCCAGGGCTCATCAAAAGCTCCGTGGCGATGCTCACACGGCGCTTTTCTCCACCGGACAAGCCGCGCTGGAACTGGTCACCAATGAACGAGTCAGCGAGCTTCTCGATGCCGAGAATCTGCATTGTCGCTCGAACACGCTTGCGAATTGTACTTTGCCTTGTTTCGGCTGGAAGCCGAAGTTTGGCGTGAAACAACAAGTGCTCGTATACAGTCGCCGTTCCGGGCAACACGTCCTCGTCGATGACATATCCGCTTACCGCTCGCATATCTTCCACTGACGCGACTTTACCATTCATGAATATTTCACCAGCGCTGTCGTATACGTTGGAAGACAGTCGCCCGGACAGTCGATCGAGCAAGGTGGTTTTTCCAGCGCCGGAAGGTCCCATGAGCGCGCACATGCCGCCACGAACGTCGTCCATCCTTCCAGCCATGCCTGAAACGTCATTCAAAATACGTTTTCTCATGCCCTTCACCTCTACATACAGCCCACGCCACGTCAATATCGTCGATGGTCCATCACGCGGTTGCATTGTCGATTCGAATCGCCGTACAGCTTCGATAGCTCCTCCCACCACGTCTTCGGTGTCTGCGTTCATGTCAACGTCGTGTTCAAAGTACCGAAGACCGGCCTCAACTTTGACGTACGCCCAAGCGGCGCTCACTAAAACTAAAACAATCAATACCATCACGGCTCTTGTGATCGTGTCCCCGGTCCAATACACAGGAGGGTCGAAATGGATCGGGCACGACCCGTCGCTGTCGACCATCTCGTACACGCAGCTCCCAGTGTGACACGTCAGCGCAAGCGTCGGAATGACGCCACTTTGTGTCCAATAACACACATTCGACCCGTCTTCACGAGTGCTATTCACACCGCACCAAAATTTCATCCCCTTGTTGCCTGGCGTCGACAGCGGATTGCAGGGATGTTGCCAGTACTTTTGCCCGGGGGCGTCTGGAATGCTCCCGCACCCAAAAGCGTTCCGCCCCGGGCACGGCTCCACCCAAGTTGGCGGACACGACACCACGCCCGCGCTACAATCATACACTGCACACGTCTCCGTCGCAGGCAACGGGTCTATGCACGACGTGATCGTTAACGAACACTGCGTAAAGTTCCCGTCCCACACCGCTGGAGCCGCGTACTTGTACTTATCCGGCACATCCAAATTTTGATCCTGTCGCGGCATCCCCGCGTACTCCACGACTTCAATTTTGTATTTCGACCGTCCATTCGACACCGTGCCCGGTAATACTCGCATATCGATCCTCGTCTTCGGCTGGAACTTGCAAAACGAATCTGTCTTCGCGTCGCCGCCGCATCCGCACGAAAACGTCTTCCCGCCCGCTCCTCCCTCTACGTCCCCGATCGGTCTCAGCTCCTCTTCCGTCGGCGTCCAGCACTTCGACGTACACGCGCTCGCGCTTCTCAGGACGCCATTCACCTTTCTCTGTCCACACACCGATCGCGTCTGACACGCGTCGCACGTCGTCCCGCGCCAACCGTCGCCGCAACCAAGATTCGGATCCCCTTTCACCGCGCACGACGCGCAGTTCTCGGGATGCGGCGACGACGTTGCGATCGGCATCGTGCTTCGAGCGCACGGTGGCGACGTCGTCGCGATGGCGTTCGCGCACTGCGCGTGGGAGTCGGCTATCGAGTTGGCTTTTGCGCAGATTACCAGCGTCAATGCGGCGACGAACGCGACGCGCACGACGCGCCGGCGCGCATTTCCGAGCGATGCGCGCATGTCGTCGCGCGACGAATCGCCGCGCGCGTCGTCGCGCGCGAACTCGCGACGACGACGCGCGGTGAGGTGGACTCTGCGGTCGAGCTGGGAGATTCTACGGCGCCGCGCGCGCTATTGATATTGATACCGTGGTCTAAACATCCGTCTACGGTGTCCGGGCGATCAGTCGAAGCTGCACCCTTTGATGCAAGTTCTTATGGCTTTCGCTTTTTCTCTCTCCACGAGCACGACTTTCTCTTGAACCATGTAAGCCTTCGCTTGACCTCCGCCGTCGGGCATGACCCACATGGGTAACTGCACGGTCGGCACGTCTTGAAGTTTCGCATCTTCGGCTTTGACCCATTTGTATTTCGGAGTGAAATCGGGCTTGCCTCCGATGTAGTGGCGAGTGCCGTGTTTGACGGTGGCGGCTTCGTACGAATCGACGACGCGGCGAAAGGTCTGGAGCGAACCGAAGTGGTGCTCGATGGCTGCGTTCAGCGCGGCGTCGGCGTAGGCGTACAGCGCGGCGTCGCGAGTGGTGACATTCTTGATGGTCACTTCGAGCGCTTCTTTGTCTACCTTATCCACGTTAGTGCCGGTGTTGGAGAAGACGTACCGCAAATCCCGCACGCCAGCTATTTTCCCTACGACGTGCAGAAATTCGTTGAAACGTTCGGTAGTCCCGACAACATCAAACTGCCCCACGAGCGCCTCGACCCGCGCCCACTTTTCATCGCTCACCGTGATGCAGTCTTTCGTCCACTTATCGTTTTTCTCATACGTCGGCGCGCGCAAGTGATGGACGCACTCCTCCCACAACAGCTCGCGCGTTTGCATATCCTGTTTCGTCGCCGCCCACTCGTGCAAGCTACGCCCCCACACGTTCTTCGTTGACTCCCCCGCTTGTTCTTTCTTTATTTCTTCCTCCATGCCATCGTGCACGTAATATGCGTAGTAACTCGCGTACTGATCAACGGGTTTCCGCACCAAGTAGGACGTCGTCACCGAACACGAATCCGCAAACTCTTCCTTCATCGCCAACACATCCTCAAACACCACATTCGCGAAGTTCTGCGCGTTCCAACTATTTGGATAGTGCCCTCTCACCTCCACGAGCGTTCTCGGTGGCACTGCACGCGTGCCATTCACGTACGCTCTCGCCGCGTCCGTCCACGCCGTCTTCAGCGCCTCCCACTCTTCCCGCGAAGCGCCGTACGGTATCGGATACTCCCACTCACCGAGCACCGTCTGCCTTTCGAACCAAAACCGCACCGTCGTCCCACCCGTTTTACTGACGTGTCTAAATAAGTGCAGCGCGCACGGCTCATCGCTCTTCGCCGTCGCCGTCGCCGTCGTCGTCGCGTTCGAAGTCGTCGTCGCCGCCGTCGCGTCCCGCTCGCCGACGCTCGCCGACGCCGTCTCCAACTCTCGCGCCGTCTCCACCGATCCATCCGCGCTCGTCGCGCCGGCGTCATCGCGCGCGTTCGACGACTCGTGAATGCTCTGTTCGGCGACGTCGAGCGCGACCGGGGCGCGCCAGACGAGCTCTGGTTTGGCTACGAAGACGGTTGAAGTAATCTGCGTTCGCGAGCTCGGCTCGACCGAGTCGCCGTCATCGAACGATTGCCGCTCGGCGCGCCAGCGGTGCGCGGATACGACGACGAGAACGGCCAGGACGAGCGCGGCCGCGGCGCGAAAGGCGGTGAACCATCGCGCGCTAGCGCTCATGGCGCGTTGCGCTGTGAGGCGCTCGCGCGCGGCGACTACGACTACGTTACACCGAGGAGCGCTAGTCGCTCCAATCGGAATCGTCAGAATCACCACCGAGGTGTGATCCAGACAGGTCTAATTGCGCGGCTATGGCGGAGTTGAGCTCGCCGAGACCTTTGTTCGGTGGCGGTGGCGGTGGCGGTTTCTTTGGCGGCGAAATCGAGCGCGGCGGCGGCGGCGGCTTGGGCGGTTTGCCGACGCTCGGGGGTGGCGACGGAGGAATGTTACGCGAGGATGGCGGCGGTGGTGGCGTTGGCGCTGGAGGGGGTGTTGTACCGCGCGAGGGCGTCGGCGAAGTCTCCGAATCAGAGATCACCGAGGACGTCGCGGATGTGAAATCGCTCGCGCTCGCTTGTTTCTTGCGAAGAGAAACGCCAGCTTGGATCGACGCCATGAGCATAGCGTGCGGATCGTTTGGATTCGGTGGATTTGGTGGTGATGGTGCAGCGTTCTCGTCCGGTGGCGCGTGCCCGCCAGGCGGTGGTGGAGGGGGAGGAGGTGGTGGAGGGGGAGGCGGAGGGGGAGCGCTCGGCGCGCTCGGCGCGCTCGCCTGCATCGAAGCAGGAGGCATCGCCACAGGGGCAGAACTTCCAGGGCGTGGAGGCACAGGACGTCCTTCTGCTAAGGCCTGGCGCGCCGTTGCTTTCCATTGTTTGTAAATAGCTCTCTCCTCCTTCGCCGCGCGGCGTCTCGCGCGATCCGCCCGACGCTCCTCACGCTCGATGCGCGCACGTTCCATCGTCGTCAGCGGTCTCGATGGTGTTTCCGCCGCGAGTTCAGCGGCTTGCCACAGGGCAGTGTTTTCGCCGTTCGCGTTTGACGCAGGAGCGTCGCGATTAGAGGCATCGTCATCACGAAGTAACATGCCCCACATCTCTGCTTCCATCTTCGCCAAGTCCGCGCTCGCCCTGGCGAACGCTCGCAAGCCGCGCGTGAGCGCATTTCCTGACAACCGGTGAAATCTAGGAAGCTCGTCGCGCATGCGCTCGACTATCATGTCGTATCGCTCCTTTGCCTCTTTCATCAAAGCCTCGGCGGCGAGACAATCCGGATCCACCGTGGCGAGCGCTCTGCCTTTTTGGCGAACCACCTCGTCATACCGATCGCACGTGATTTCGTAGTGTAAGAGCGTTTCTGCACGATCTTCAAACGTCTCTCGCACCGCACCGAGCATCCGCAAGCAATCCTTGAACTCCCGCTTGAGCGCTTTCATGTGTTCAACGACTTGCAGCTCGTGCGCGTCCTCGCCAGTCAACGATTCTGCGCAATCTGCAAATGCACCGAGCACGGTTCCCAACGACACGCACTTACTTCTACGCGCCAAAGGTCGACCCCAACCTGACTCACACTCTCCCATCGCGCGCGCGCTCTTTCCTAGTTCCAACAGCCTCGTCGCGTTCACACGCTGTTCCAACTGTTTCATGTACTCTCTCGCGCTCTCTCGAAAGCCCACAATCTGGTCCTCAATCTTCTTCGTGTACTCAATCACTTGCAAATATTGCGGGTCTTCATCCTTGAGCACGCTCGATATCGTCCGCGTGCTGCCGAACATCTGCCCGAACCACGAGGGATTCGCCGCGCTCGGGCTCGACGTTGAAGCGCCGCCGCCGACCGCCGCCCCTAACATCCGCCGCGCCATCGCATCGACGAACGCCCCTCGATCATTCTCCGTGAGAAACATCAACAGCGCTGTGGAGTTATACAGCATCGGGTGCTCGCCACATCGCGTCAAAAACTGCACGAGATGTTGCCTTCGCTTTTCGCACGCGTCGCCATCCAACGCCGTCGTCCGCGCGCGTTCGCCCTCCAATTCCGGCGCCTTCGGCAGCGGCGGGATCACCGCTCCCGGATACGACTCCCGCAATCGCGTTCGCAGCGTGACAAAGTCTCCGTACCGCCGCTGGACGTCGAACGTGGCGTGTCCATCGCGTAATTCACTTCGGCATTGCAAAATGTATTCTCTCGCCGTCGCGCGCGTTTTGACGCTGAACGCCACGTGCGCGTCTCGCGGATCGCTCGCGACGAGCGTAGGTGCGGTGAGTTGTATCTTCACCGCCCCGGGTTGTATCTTCTTGTCCCGGCGCGACGACGACGCGCGCGTGGACGCGACGGATGGCGCCATCGCGCGCGCGAATTTGAAGTCGGTTGCGCGCGGGGGCGGGCGCGGGGGCGTCTCCGCGAAACGCATTGATTTGATTGCAGCTACGAGGGCTAGTTCCTCTTATTACTCAAGATCCCGGCGAAAGTCTCGTTGGGGATGTCTACGTTGCCTATGCGGCGCATGCGGCGCTTGCCTTCTTTTTGCTTTTCTAATAATTTCTTCTTGCGTGAAATGTCGCCGCCGTAACACTTGGCGGTGACGTTTTTACGCATCGCGGAGATGGTTTCGCGAGCGATTACCTTACTGCCTAGCGCGGCTTGCAGAGCGACTTCGTAGAGCTGGCGCGGGAGAGCTTCCTTTAAGCGCGCGACGAGGTCGCGGCCGTGGCGCTGGGCTTTGCTGCGATGGACGAGCGTAGCCAAGGCGTCGACGACTGAGCCGTTGACAAGAACGTCCATGCGTACGATGTCACTCTTCGCCATCCCAGCGTCGTCGTAATCGAACGTCGCGTACCCACTCGAGCGAGATTTCAGCTCATCCGCAAAGTCGGCGGCGACTTCACCGAGTGGAAGCCTGTAGCGGAGAATCACTCGCGAATCATCTAAAAAGTTTTGCTCGAGTTGCTCGCCGCGACGGTCCATGCACAATTCGACAACCTTCCCGACCACGTGCGGCTGGCAAATTATCGTGGCCTCGACGAGAGGTTCTTCGATTTCCGTGCCTTTGGACGGGAAGCCACCCGATGGGATCGCGAGCGGTGATGTGCAATCGATATACGCTTCGTCGTTGGCGTGCTTGATGCGATACGGCACCGTCGGCGCGGTCGCGATGATTTCCGCGCCGAATTCCTCTTGTAGACGCTGGTGGAAAACATCGGCGTGCAGCAGACCGAGGAATCCACACCGAAACCCCGCGCCGAGCGCGGTGCTGTTCTCCGTTTGCGCCGTCACGCTGGCATCATTCAAAGTCAGCTTACTCACCGCCGCTTTGAGCTTTTCAAAATCATCGGAATTCACCGGGTATAGTCCTTGAAAAACCATCGGTTTCGCCGGTCTAATCCCTGCGAGCGGTTCTACGGGTTCATTTTTCATGTGAAGCGTATCGCCAACTTTCGACGACCGCACGTCGCGGACGTTTGTGATCATGTAGCCGACTTGTCCGGCGTACATCGCGTCGGTCTTCGTCCGCTCGGGCGTCATCATCCCGAGCTCCAATACCTCGAAATGCTGACCACTGGCGCACGACGACACTTTATCCCCTTTTCTGATGACCCCATCCGCGACTTGCACGATGTTCACCGCGCCTCGATAATCGTCGTAGTGGCAATCGAGCAACAACACGCGCAACGGCCCGTTTGGATCGCCAGACGGATGCGGCACGTGCTTCACCACAGCGCTCAAAACCTTCTCCGCATTGTGACCCGTCTTCCCAGAAACCTCTAAGACGTCTTCGCGTTCAACTCCGAATGCACGCTCCATCTGTTTCGCCACTCGCTCCACATCCGCGCTCGTCATATCCACCTTGTTCGCCGCTGGCACGATGGCCAAATTCCTATCGAGTGCTAAATAAAACGTAGCGATCGTCTGAGCCTCCACCCCTTGCGTCGCATCGACGAGCATGACCGCGCCATCGCACGCGCTCAACGATCTCGACACCTCAAAGCTAAAATCTGCGTGTCCAGGCGTGTCGATTAGGTTCAACAAGTACGCCTGTCCGTCGCTCGGCTCGCGGTGCAGGATGCTCACCGCCTGCGCCTTCACCGTGATCCCTCGTCGCCGTTCCACCGGCAGTGTGTCGAGGACTTGTTTATTGCTTCCATCTCGCTTTATCGCTCCAGTCAGTTCGAGCAATCGATCGGCCAGCGTGCTTTTGCCGTGGTCCACGTGCGCGATGATGCTAAAGTTTCTCGTGCGCTCGCGCGGAATCGCCGCGAGTTCGTCCGCGGTCGGCGGTCTCTCCTCCTTCAGCGCGTCTCGCGCGGACGCGTAAGACGCACTCGTCGACGCGAACGCGCGCGCAGCGCACGAACGGACGATTCGGTCGACGAGGACTCGCCTGAGGGCCATGGTGCGACCGCCCGAGAGTGCAGCCGCGTCGGCGCGCGACGGGACCGCGAGCGGCGAGGGCGCGCGGCGATCACGACGATAGGATTGTGGACGCATGAATTAATAACAATGGTTGAAATTGAGACGCGCGACGGTCTAATGTGACGCGCGATGGTCTATTGCGCGCCGCCCATGCCCGAGACGTCTTGCGGGAACAAAGCCGCCAACTTCTCAAAGACGCCCATGATTTGCGGATCGTTTTGGTACTTGGTGATGTTCATCGGGTTCGTGGAGCAGTCCATGACGGCGGCCTGCACCTTGGGGTCTTGGAACGCTTGCGCCAACTCGGGGTCGGACATGATTTGCGTGAGCACGTCCTCCGGCTTCATGCCCATTTGCGCAAACTGCTCTTGCACTTCGGGAGAGTTGATGTCGGGCATGCTCATGCCGCCCGGAGCACCCATACCTCCAGCCTTCATTTGAAGCATGATTCCTTTCAATTGATCCTTGTACTGCGGGTTCGAGAGCAACATCTCGAACGTCTCCGGGTTGCGCATGAACTCGGGCAAGTACGGGTACATGAGCTTTTGCATCTCCGGATTGCGAATCATTTCTTGCATGTACTGCAAGTCCTCTTCGCTCACGTCATCCGTCGCAGCGCCCGCGGGGGCGGTGTCTTCGGCGTCGTCAAAGAACGGGTTGGACGACGGCGGCGCCGTCGTCGGCTCGACGACCGGGGTTTGTTGGTCGGCGAAACCGGCGAATTCAGACTTGACCGCCGGGCTCGGCTCCTCCGCCGTCGTCGGTTGCGTCGTAGTCGCGCTGCCTCGACCGGACGACGTCGGCGTCGCCGCGGTCGCCGGCTTCGGCGCCGCCGGCTTCGGCGGACTCGGCTTCACGTCCACCGGCGGCGTGGCGCTAGCGCCCGGAAACGGTGGAAACCCGCCCGCCGCGCCGGGCGTGCCCGGCGTGCCCGGCATGCCCGGCATGCCCGGCATCCCGCCCGGCATCCCGCCCGGCATCCCGCCCGGCATCCCGCCCCCGGCTTGACTCGTGAACTGCTTCACCATCTGCTGCATCATCATCGACTGCATGTCTTGCTTCTTCGCCCCGAAAATCTTCCCGCCGACCGTCGCGAGCGCGACGCCCAACCCGACCCACATCCACGCCGGCACGTCCGACCCCGACGACTTCTTCGCCACCGGCGGCGGCGGCGGCGCGTAATAATACTGCTGCGACCCCTGTCCCGTCGTCGGCGGGTACATCGTCGGCGGCATCGGCATCGGCATCGCCATCGACGCCGCGTTCGCGTCGCCGTTCGCTTCCGTCGCCAACCCCGCGTCCGCGTCCGCCTTCGCGTTCGCCCCATCGCGCCCGTTCGCCGCCGCGCGCGCGCCCATCGCCCCTCCGCGCCGTCCCCGCGTCGTCACCGATCGTCCCTCGCGTCTTCGCGCGCATCGCGCCGTCGGTCTCGTCGCCGTCGGTCTCGTCGCCGTCGCCGTCGTCGTCGCCATCGTCGTCCCGTATCGATGCGCGTTCGCGATCGATCGTCTCGCGTCGGTCGTCGGTCGTCGGTCGGCGGTCGGCGCGCGCGCGATCGATCGGTCGGCGGTCGCGTCGCGCGCGGCGCGTCGTCGTGTGCGGTCGCGTCGTCGGCGCGCGATCGATCGATCGATCGGATCGGGCGGATCCATCGATGGATGCGCCGCCGACGACGAAATCACACGCGCGCGGCGCCGACGACGAAATCACAAATCACACGCGCGCGGCGCCGACGACGAAATCACACGCGCGCGGCGCCGACGACGAAATCACAAATCACACGCGCGCGGCGCCGACGACGAAATCACACGCGCGCGGCGCCGACGACGCGAATCATCCATCGATCCGCCGACCGACGGACGGCCGGGGCGGCGACGCGACGCGCGCGCGCGACACGACGGCGCGCGCCGGGACGACGACGCGCGACGCGCGAACGCGCCGTCGCGCGACGACGCGCGAGAAACGCGAGAAACGCGAACGGGCGCGACGCGATTCGACCGCGACCGCTAAGGAAGGACGGGGCGAACGCGCGCGAATCGACGGCGACGCGACGACGACGATGGCGCTGGAGACGCCGAGCTCGCTCGGGAACGATGATCGCGCGGCGATGATGATTCAGGCGGCGTATCGGAGGCATCAGGCGCGGGCGGACGCGGGACGAAGGGCGAAGACGACGGCGCTGGAGACGCTGGAGGAACACGAGGAGGCGATGATCAACGGGAGGCAGGCGTTGGTGGTGAGGATGAACGAGAGGCTCCGCGGTGGGCTGCGAGGGAAGCTGGCGAGAGGGTTGGCGCGGATGCGGATCGCGAGGGCGTTGGGGGGGAAGGGACGGGACGACGCGGAGGCGGAGGAGGAGGCGCCGCTGCCGTCGCTCGGGGCGGCGGCGTTGGAGGATATCATCGATTCGTTGAAGCGAGGGAACGTGTTTTCGTTGATTGATGCGATGGCGATTTTACAAGCGGCGACGGTGCGGTTCGCGGAGGAAGAGAGCGTGAATTACGTGAACGCCGAGCCGGGTGGATCCGTCGTCGTCGTGGGCGATTTGCACGGACAGTTGCACGATTTGCTCTTCGTGCTGAAAGAGCGAGGGATGCCGTCGGATAAGGTGAAGTACGTGTTCAACGGAGACTTGGTGGATCGAGGTAATCACGGGTGCGAAATCGCGCTGTTGTTGTGCGCGCTGAAGCTCGCGTCGCCGCGGTGCGTGTTCATCAACCGCGGCAACCACGAAGAAGCGTTCATCAACATTTACAGCGGCTTCGAGGAGGAGTGTCTACAAAAGTACGATCATAAAGTATTCCAGATGTTCCAAAGTTGCTTCGATTGGTTACCGTACGCGTGCGTGGTGAATGAGTCCGTGTTTGTCATCCACGGCGGCCCGCCGTGCGACGAGGGGGCGACGGTGGATGAAGTGCGAACTTTACCGCGAGGGGCGGAGAGCGCGCGCGTGTCGGTGGACAAAAGGCGCGTGGGATGGTACAAAGAACTTGTTTGGAGCGATCCGCATCCCGAGGCTACGTTCATAGGCAGCGTGCCTTCGCATCGCGGCGCTGGTGTACTTTGGGGCAAAGACGTCTCGGAAAGATTTCTGCAGAAAAACAAATTAGAAGTCATCATCCGCTCCCATCAGTGCGTGGCCGGCGGTGTCGAGACGTGCCACGGCGGCAAGGTGTTTACGCTGTTCTCCGCGTCTAGATATTGCGGTACTGGCGAGAATAAAGGGGCTATTTTATCACTCATGCACGGTGATAGAACGCCACAGCCGCAAAACGCGCTCGTTTGGAGCATTCCATCGGGCACTGGGTTGTTGGGCTACGAGCGCATCAAGTCCGAGCGCAAGGGCAAGGAAGCGGTGAACGACGCCGTGGCGCAGCAAGCGAGCGAGTACATTATTGAAAACAAGGCTGATTTATACCGCCACTGGTCCACTGTTTCGGCGAAACGGCGCGAGCATTCGTACTTAATCAACCTGTTCGAGTGGGCGGACGGGTTGTCCAAGGTGCTGAAGATCAAAATATTATGGTCCAAGGTGTTCGACAAGCTCGTGAAAACGGAACACATCGAAATGATGAACGGCAAACGCTATGTAAAGTGGAAAGAGTTTCTGGGTGAGTACACCGTAAAGCTCAGGGGTGGCTGCAAGGAGTGGCAAGACCACGTCGTTTCGCGCATTACGTCGGCGGTATTACAATCCGGAAACGATTTGTTGACGGCGTTCGACGAGATGGATGCGGACAAAAACGGTGTCATCAGCCAAAACGAATTCAACACCGCCTTGCGGCGAAGCATACCGTCGCTCGCGATTCTCTCGGACGCGCAACTCGCCGCGGTATGGAGCGCGTTTGACGTGGACAATTCGGGCACGGTAGATTTCGAAGAGTTTGGCGAGATGCTCTCGAATTCGATGCAATCCAGGGAGCGAGAGGGAAAAGTCGGCGTTCGCTGGAGCACGCGCACGCCAGAAAAATCAAACGCCTCCGGCGACTCTGACGCCTCGAACGAGTCTCAATGGGAGCAAAACCTCAGCGAAGCGTTTGGTCGACTCTTCTATTCCCATCGTAAAGAGCTCTACCACGTTTGGCACTCCAACTTTGACCTCGATGAATCAAAGTCGCTCGCCAAGGAGGATTTCGTCTCCATGCTCCGCGCGCTCGACGAATCCACCGGTAAGCATTTATTCGACGACGAAGCCCTCGCCAAGCTCGCTGATGGCATGGACATCAACGGCGACGGAAGGATCGATTTCCAAGAATTCTGTACAAACATCGGTCGAATGGCGAACGAGTATTAGCGCTTCGTCTCTTTGTGTAACACCATTCCAACGCCTGCGCGCGAAACGCGAGCGCGTCGCGGCGGTCGCCGCCGCGCAGCGCTCCGAGCGTCACATCGCGATGCGCGCCGTCGACGCGCGCGCACCGCGCCGCCCCATCGCGCGCGTCTCGGCGTCGCCGCGCCGTCGCGCGTTCGCGCGCGCTTCGGGCCCGAGCGCGCTCGCCGGCACGGACTTGCCCGGCGGTGGACAAGAGTTGGTCGAATACGCCTCGGAGGGTAATCTGCGTCGTCTGAACGAGCTTCTCGACGGCGCGTACGCCGCGGACCCGCCGGACGCGTCGTCGAAGGCGATACGAATCGCGCAGTTGCGCACGGCGGCGCAGCGCGCGATGGCGTGCGGGCAGGTGGAGACTCTGAAGCGCGTGCTCGAGTTCGGCGACGCGCGAGGCGTCGACTTTGGCTTTGGTTTGGGCAACGGAAGGCTCTGTGCGATCGAGGCGTGCGGACGAGGGCAAGACGACGTCGTGCGAGTACTTTTTAAAGACGGCCGAGTGAGCACGGAGGTGGTGAATGGGTACGGGAGAACGGCGCTGCTCGAGGCCGCTCTGGAAAATAAACTCGAGTGCGTTCGCGCGTGCCTGGAGGCGGGCGCGAACGTTGATTTCACGACGAAGATGCAGGGGAACACAGCCGCGCATCTCGCAGCGCAGAGTGGACACGTCGAGGTGTTGAATCTGCTTCGCGACGCGGGCGCGAGGATGGATATCGAGCGCTTCGGCGACTTGAAGACGGCGCTGCAGTTGCATCGAGAGGCGATCGCGAGAACGATGAAGACGATGCTCGACAGATGACATCAGTAGCAACTATATATTCTTTTATTCTATGTACAACAGTCGCCGCTAGTTGTGCGCTCTCTCTCTGTTCGTCTAAATGCCGTCTTAAATCCCGCCCCCCGAGCCGAAATCGATGAGACCCAAATAATCATCCTTAATCGTCGCGATGCAGAAAATGTCGTTCGCGTCGATGCGCATGCCGACGATGCGCACTCGCACGGATGCGTCGCGTTGGATTCTAATCTGCTGGTCGTCGCTCACGTAACAATTTTCCCCCGAGCTATCAAACTGCATGTCCTCCGTGATGAGCGCGTTCGACACGAACAACTGCAGCGGCCCAGCCTCGGCGAAGAATCCAAACTTATTCACCTGCGTCACAACCGCGTCCATGACCTCGCCCTTGAACGGGCGAAACACGACACAATCGTACTTGATGTGAAACTTCGCTCGCGCCGTGCCGTCGTCCGTCACCACGCCTTCGCTCACCTCCGCCAGCCGCGTGACCATGACGATGAACCCATACCTTCCCGAGCACGTGCCCTCGACCTGCGATCGTTCAAGCGACCATCACTCGCGTCAGTCACCTCTTTCACGCCTTCTATCCTTTCGCCGCGCGTCGCGCGCGCGCCTTCTATCCTTCGTTGTCCGCGGCCGTCTTAGGGTTCACCCGCGCGCCAGACGTCCTCGACGCCGCCGCGCCTCTCCCTCGCTTCGCTCGAGCGCCGCCGCACCTCGTGTCGCAGTTTCTCCTCCAGCACCGCCTTCATCCTCGCCCCGAAGTGTCGCGGTTCGAGCGTGATGTTACGCTCGAGGTTGACGTGAAAGAACATGACGATCGGCGATCGATGATCTCGCGACGACGACGACGACGCGCGCGCGAATCGCGGCTCGTTTCGACGCTTGGACGGTGCGACGCGCGCGTCAACGCGCGGTGTATGACTTCGCGAGCGTGCGGTCGACGATCTCGCCGGCGGGCGCGAAGTGACGATCACGATGTGAGCGGGCGCATTCTGAATCTACTCGCGCCGTGAGTCGAGAATCAAGACGCCGCGCGACGCGTGAGACTCGAGAGGACGGATCGCGGCGTGCGTTTACATTACGAATATTACATGACGAATGAGGTCACTTGCGGGGTGATGCGACTCGATTGGCCCATTTGGGCGTCGAAGCCGGCGCGGGGGCGTCGGTCGCGCGCTCGGCGTCGTCGTGACTGATGAACGCGCCGTGCACCTGTTTCGCCTCTGGGAATAACGCCGTGTATTCCGGATTGTCCTGCACGCGGTAACTCGGCAAACCAGAGAGTGAAGTTTCATGATCACCATCCTTTAACATGTTGTCTCGAGCTTCAGAGAAGTTGCTGAATTGCACGTCAGCCTTCCATTCGCTCGCTCCCAAGCCTTTACAGCCGAGCAAGTAGAGCGCCGTATTACCGACGCTCGAGAAGAAGGCTTTGATGAGCAAGTAGATAAAGTACGCCATGAGTGGGATCAATTGGATCAATCCATTGACGCGATAGAATCGCTCTTTGAAGTCGAGCTGTTCGTACTTGGTCATATTCGCTCTAACGGTCCAGAAATCGGAGTCGCGTTGGTCGTAAATTTCCTCGGCCCACCCGTCCAACCCAGTGAGAAAGTAGGACGGTATGTCCCACTGAGAGAACGCCCAAGATGAGAAGGCGAAGTGCGCCAAGCACGCCAGCGGGGCGTACGACATAAACTGTCTCGCCAACTTGTGATCATACAGCGAAGGGTAGCGCGAGTGACGTAAAATCATCGTCTTGTCGCTCCAGTACGCCAAGAAGCAATAGAACGCCGCCACCGGAACGAGCACTGGAGCGGCCGCGAAGAGAACGATTGCGGTAAATATCACCGTCATACACTGACCGTAACGTTCAGCGAGCGTAAATTTTGGTCGTTGATAAAGACGATTCAAGTTGTACTGCGTGGTGCACCATCGCGCCGTCCAATAACGCCAGAGTTGCGTGAGCCACATTTGCACAAGACGCGACGGTCCAAACCACGAGGCGTTGATGAATGTAGTAATCATGAGCGATCTCATCACGAGCGCGTACCAGTCCAACGTCACGTCTTCGTAGCTTCCTCTGAACAAGATTGGGAAGCCTGAGAAACCCTTGATTTCGATGTTAACGAGTAACGGAAGAATCAGGGCGTTCGTGATGAGGGTGAAGAACGCAAAACGACTCGTCGTTCTTTCCGTGGCAGATACAGTCTTGTGGCGCTCGAAGAGCGCAAACTTTCCCGACGTCCACAACAAGAGCATAGACGTCAATGCGACGACGGACAGCCGACCGACTTCGAAACCAAAGATTAGTAGTTGATCGTAAAAGTAGTCTTTGCAGATGGTTGTCACGCGTCCCGACCGTATCGCGCTCTCACACATGCAGTCATAACAAATTTTCGCCGCACACTCATCGGCCTTCGTAGAGGCGTCCATGCCTCCATTCCATACTCCACCAGAATATCCATAAGCGTTAGCGCTAGAGACGCTTAATGAAGAGTACGCGCCCACGGCTTCGTAATATGGCGAGTATTGCGTCATGTCATACGACCACATTGCCGACTCGATGAATGGGTTGCAGTCTGAGCTCTCGACTTGTTTTCGGAAGTTGACGTTCGAAATCAATCCCAAATCGGTTTCGAGACTGTTTTCGTTGATGTTCCAGATCGCAGGGCAGTACATGTTATCAGAAGCCCCCGAGGCGAACAAGTCGCCACAGTTGACGAGTAATCGCCCGCCGGATTTTACCCAGTCGGTGGCAAAAACGACAAGGATAATGTTGCCGATGAGAAGACCAAGGATAGCAATCGTTGTAATCGCCCGTCGTACGAAGTATTGTTTCCAACCCACGTTAGCCATATTTTCCCACATGATATCAGAGGCTTCCACGGCTTGGGTAACCCGCAAGTAGTGAAATGCGTCGCCCTTGCCGTCTTCGCGAGGGTGGACGCGAAATCTCGTTCGCTTACTTCTGAAAAAATTAAAGTACGGAGCGTACTCGTCCAGACATGTCATTTTGTCCGACTCTTGTTCAAACGTGATGAAAGCGTAAACGATGTTAAAAGGCTCGAGCATACGCTGCTCGATTTTTTCCTTCAAGGCGTTCATCTTATCGCGTGCTTTGTAAAATTGTTTCCATTTGCGTTTGAAGGCGTAGTTTGCGTTGTAATCCTCGCCGCGCTTCTTCAGCGTGTGACGGATCGCGCTCAGTTCAGATTTCAGCTGTTCTGCACGTTTAAATAAGCGCGCACGATGTATTCGCGCGCGTAAAACTGCACCATACGAACGAGCTATGACGACATCTGCCACGGGTCCGAATTCTTCAAAGTGCTCGCGCACTTCGTCCTCCGTCGCGTCTACTGGCAAGCCGGTCACTTGGAGCGAATAGTCCGCCAAAGTGAGTAAAGCTTCATCAACGCGGACGACAAAGCTTCGAATACGTCTGGATAAAATCGCCGTTATGAGCATGAACATCAAAACCATGCAAACGTCCAAGCACGAGAGAACAGCCATGATGGTACGAATATCTATACCATACGCCGAAGCATAAACGCCCGCCGCCGTGACACCGAGTGTCGTCGTTATTTCCGGCTCTACCTCGACGCTACTACTTTTATTGGCGATATACACATAGTGCGAGAGCGCGACAGACGCGAGCATTGTGATGTAGACAAACGTTTTACCCAACGTCTTCAACTGAGCGAACCACAAGCTGATACCCGGGCCGAGAACGTCGAGATCGTCGCTCGTCGATTTCCACAAAGGAAGCTGGTTGCCCTCTTTGTCTAAAACCGCAGACTCAAGATTCTCCAATCGCGCGATGTGTCGGCGCGGTGCTTTGTACGCCGGGAGCTTTTCGCTCATGACAGCTTTGTAGTACGAGTCTTCCACGACTTGCTGCATCGGCTTATCCTCTGCGTGCGCGGTCTTCACCAGCACACCGGTCGGGCCCGTCGGCGCATTCATCGAATTGATTCGACTCTTCATTTTAGTAATCACTGTCGGAGCGCCATTCACAAACGTGCTGACATCACCGGCGTCTTCGTCGTCGGCGGCGCCGAGCGCCTCGTCCAACCGAAGCCTCCCCGCCTCTCGCGCCTCGACGTCAGCGCCCTCCTCGAGTTCTCGCACCCGTCGTCGCAGCGTCGCCGTCCACGTGTACGCCGGTACCGCCGCATCCTCTTCTTTTCGCTTCATTCGAAACCCTTCGTCTTCGTCCTCGTCTTCGTCGTCGCTCGCGTTCGCTTCCTCGCGTTGGCGTTCTCTCGCGAGCGTTTCAATCCTGTCTGATTTCATTTTCGCGTCCGCGTCCGCGCGCACGGCGTCCTCGTTCAATTTCGTCGCCATCGTATCGCGTCGCGAAAGTGTTCGAGCAATCGCGGGCGCGGGTTCGGGGTCGTTCGTCCGGGCGTCCGCGTCGCCGCCGCCGCGCGACACCGCGCGCGAAATTGAACGAAGAAGTCCAAGTCCAAGGTCTCCCAAAGCGGCGATGCCGCGGTCGATCGGGGCATCGGACGCGCGCGATGGATCGGGTTGCGCCGACGCCATCGCTGCCGTCGCGCGCGCGCGCGCGCGATCGAACACGGCGCGAAGTGCGGCGGCGCGTCGCGCGTAGACGCGCAAACGCAAAAGTTTGCGGTTCGGCGCCTCGCGCGAGCTCGATGAGGTTTTCGTTTCGGTTTGGAGAAGAAAATATTACAACGCGAGAGCGTGCGATGGAGTACGATCACGCGGATAGTTTGGCGTCGCGCTCTTCGTGTTCCCACGGGGCGTCGCCGACTTGGTAGCCCCCTGCGCGGAAGCTTCGCAAGTAGTCCAACACGTAGCCGTTTTCGATGTTGTTCGGCTCAATGCCGAGATCGGAAAAACCGAGGCTGTCGGCCCGCTTGACGTAATCTCGGCTTTGAGCGTCGATGTACGATCGCGTCAAGCCCAACGGGGTGGGCATGGGGAACGGTACGCGTCGCAAAAGCCACTCGTGCGGACACGAGAGCGCCTTCATGATGAAACTCGGGATGTACGCCGTCGACTTGCGCGTGCGAATGGTTTTAAGAACCATCTTCGCAAGTTCGTCAAAAGTATACACCTTATTCCCCGCGAGCTCGTACGTTCGCCCGCTCGTCAACTCGTCGTGGACGATTTGACGAATCGCCACCGCGACGTCATCCACGAACACGGGTTGGTGCTTGGTGTCGCCGCCATCGATGATAGGCACCGCTGGATACTTGCGCGAATGCTCGCCGAAAATGTTCAAGAATCTATCTTCGACGCCCACTATTTTGGCCGGCCGCACTATCGTAGCTGAAGGGAACGCCTCCCGCACCGCCGCCTCGCCGGCGGCTTTTGATCTGTAATACGCACTCGGGTGGTCTTCCTCGGCCCCCAAAGCGCTCACGTGAACCAGTCTACGCACGCCCACGTCGGCGCAAATCTCCGCCAATTTCTTTGGAAACGTCACGTTGACGTCTTCGAACGAAAAGTTACGCGTCTCCCACTCTCGACCCACCATGTTGATGACGACGTTGCTCCGCTCTACGGCGTATCGAATCGTCTCCTCGTCTCTGATCCCGTAATCCAACTGCACAATCTGCCCGAGGTCTCCCATCACTTTGAGATGTTGACGATCATTCTCCGAGCATCGCGTGGGTAGAATCATGCGCGACCCGCTCTTGGCGACGTGATGGACGACGTATCGTCCCAAAAAACCCGTCGAGCCGAAAACCGTGCACGTGATCCCGCTGTTCGTCATCAAAAATCCCATTCGTCAGTCTCTCTGCTCGTCGGCGTCCACCGGCGACGACTCGCACGAGCGTCGTGCACCGACTCTCGACGCGATTTCCACGCCGGCGCGCCTTTGCGTCGCCGCGTCGCGTCGTCGCCGCTTTACTCGCGTCCTCAAACCTATCGCCCCGCGCTCGCTCGCGTCCAGTCCACCCGCGTTCGCTCGTCGCGCGCGATCGCGCGTCGCGTCGCGTCACCGATCGCTCGCGCGCACCTGAACGACGACCGTCCGCCCGTGCCGACCGCGTCGCTCGTCACGCTCGGCGGTGGAACTTTGAAATCTTTGCCCGGTTTGATGCTCATCGCGCGCGCGCTCGCGAAGAGCGCGGGGAGCGCCTGCGTGGACGCGCGCGCGTCGGTGACTCGCCACCGCGCGGCGGCGGACGTCGCCAAGCGTCGAGCGAGCGCGCGCGACATCTCGCGATGGTAGCAGTCGCGCTCTGCCGATGAGAGGCGATCAGCTGGGGTTGCGCGCGCCGACGAGCGGCGGCGAAACGCGACGCGACGAACGCGACGCGCGCGACGCGACGACGAGCCGCGAACGATGAAAAAATGAGACCTTGGTAGAATTACAACGCGAACGCGCGCGTCTCTCGACGTCGACGACGCGGGCGAAGTCATCGACATTTGACGACCAACGCGAGCGACCGCGAGACAGCCGCCGCGAACGCCGCTCGATCCTCCTCGGGCAACGAAACCAATCTTTGATCTAAAACCGCCGCCAGCAACTCGCACGCGTTCGTGGCGACGCGCACGAGCGCGAGCTCGGGCGAGGTCGCCGCGCTCGCGCTCGCGGTCGCGTCGGAACCGCCGCTCGCGTTCGCGCTCGCGCCGTACCGCTCCGCGTCCGCCGCCCTTCGCTTCGCGCGTTCGTCCCAATCGATCGGCAGCCGTTTCTGCGTCGATTTCGCCTCGTCGTGCGACTTCTTTCCCGGCGGCGCCGGCGCCTGCGCGCGCCTTTCCGCGTCTATCTTCGACATCCAATAGGCCTCAACCTCTTCGCTCGTCTTGTACGACGCGTCGCCCTCGTCGCTCGCGCCGTACGCGCCTCGCGCGCTGAAGCTCGCGGTGGCCACTCTGCCCGGGTCGCTCACCGCGTTCGTGCGCTCGTTCCAGCCGTACGGCAACCCGGTGGCGGGATCCATCGCGTCGCGGCGTCGCGAATTGACGCCCGACGAGTCGTACGCACTTCGCGACGACCGACGCGCCCTGGCGCGAAGACGCGCGACGCGAGCGTCGACCGCGCGCTCGATCGTCTCTTAGCGCTCGATCGCGGACGCGCGGGCGCGACGACGCGCGGGCGCGACGGAATCGAGACGCAATCGAGACGCAATCGAGACGCAATCGCCATGAGCGCGCGCGGTGATCGCGGACGAGGCGCGCGCGACGACGACGCGGACGAGGCGGGGATCGATCGCGCGCGCACGCCGCAGAGCGCGCATCGCGCGGACGCGAACGGTGATCCGCACGCGCAGACGCCGACGATGCAGAATCAACACGGCGAGGCGTACCCGACGCGGTTTCAGTGGACGTACGCGGGCGCGAATAACGTGCACCTGTGCGGATCGTTCACGAATTGGTTGGAGACGGTGCCCATGGCGTGCGAGACGCACGGTGATGGGAATCGCGTGTTCACGGTGATGTGCGATCTGCCGCCGGGGTATCATCAGTATAAATTCATCGTGGACGGACAGTGGCGACACGACGAAAATCAGGCGTTTATTCAGGACCCGCTGGGGAACGTGAATAATTGGTTGTACGTGAAACCGGCGGGGGGGGCGACGCCGCCGATGTCGAGCGCGCCGAGAACGGCGGAGATGGCGCCGAGAAGTGCGCCGGTGCCCGTGCCGGGGGCGATGATGAATCGATCGGCGATGAGCACGGAGAGCGGCGGGATGGACTGGGTGCGAGAGGCGGGCGGCATCGCGGGGGGGAGGGGAGAGACCGCGGCGCGCGCGGGATCCGTCAAGTCGAGGCGCACGAGCATGGACACGCAAAGCGCGCAGCGAGCGATGTCGGACGCCGACGCGGGGGCGGAGAGCGCGCAGAGCGGGGAGGCGGACACGAGCGGGGCGCGCGTGATGGAATTTTTGCAAAAGCACACTGCGTACGAGCTAATTCCGGAATCGAACAAGGTCGTGGTTTTAGACACGAAGCTTCCCATTCGTCAGGCATTTCACGCGTTTTACGAACAGGGCATCTACGCCGCGCCACTGTGGGATGAGGACGCGCGCGATTTCATCGGATTGTTGAGCGCGGGCGACTTCATCGACATCATGCGTCGGTTAACCGCGACGCTGGCCGATCGCGAGGACTTGAGCGATGCAGATTTGGATCAGTACACGATTCAGCTCATTCGAGAGGAGTACGCAAAAGAGGATATTCAAGCGAAACCGCTCATTTGCGTGAAGCCGGAGGATTCGTTGTATCACGTAGCGTTAACCATGACCGAGGCCGGTGTGCACAACGTTCCAGTGCTGTCGCACGGCTCGGTGTGCCCGGCGGGTGGGTCGGCGGCCACGTCCACGACGACTGGCTCGCCGCAGTTATTGCATATGACCAATCTCGCAGAGGTCTTGGCGTGCTTAAACAGACATTTTAGAGGTATTCCGAGCGCGCTGCCGCTCTTTTCGCAACCCATCGGGGCGTTGCCGATCGGCACGTGGACCGAGCGCTACGGCGGCTCTCGCTCGAAGCCGATTCCGCCATTACCAGAAGGCGTCCAAGAGAGTTACTTAGTACGTGAGCTCTATCCCATACGCGCGGTCACCCCAGACGCGTCGATCGAGCAAGTTTTCGATGTCTTACACGGGATATCCGCGTTGCCCATCGTCAACGAGCACGGCGTGTTGATGGATCTTTACGCTCGCGGCGATGTCATCCGTCTGGCCGCCAACAGCGCGTACCGCGCCTCAATCAAGGATATGTGTGTCGCTCAAGCTCTCGGCGCGACTCGTCCGACTGCTCTGAACGAGCAAAACGATCCGTCTTCGACGCACTACGGCCGTTTCAGCACGTGCGTTCGCGGCGACACCCTGCGCACCGCGCTCGAGATGTTATCACTCCCCAACATCCGTCGCTTGATCGTCGTCGATCCAACGACCAAAGTTGTCGAGGGCGTCGTTTCTTTATCCGACGTGTTTAGTTTCTTGATCGAAAACGCGTGAGCGTCGCCGCCGTTTAATATCAAGTTCTGTACCAAACCACTCCGTCGTCGCGCCGCGCCGTCGACCGCGCACGTCACACGCGCGCGCGCGTCACGCCACCATGTCCGAGCCCACGTTCGGAGCGCTGCGTCGTGACGTCCTCCTGACCTCGTTCAGCCGCCCCGCGGACGCACGCGCGCGCGACGGCGCCGCCGCCGCCGCCGCGGATGCGCCGTCAACCGCGCCGACATCCTGCGTCGCCCTCGCGCGTGCGCTGCGTCGAGGCGCCTACGACGACGTCCTGCGGTCGCCCACCGTCCTCGCCGCGCTCGGCGTCGACGCGAACGACGCGCGGGAAGACGCGCGCGCGCATTACGAAGCGCTGGGCGCCGCGGCGCGAGACGCGCGGGACGACGAAGGCGCGTTCGCCGTCGCGTGCGCGGGCGTCGCGGCGCTGTACGCGTTCGTGCGAGCGACAGTGACCGGACCGAGGATTGGAAATGCGCGAGCGACGCCTTTTCTGGACGCGACGGCGCGCGAGGCGAGGGACGAGGCGTGGGACGCGTACGCGCGAGAGCGGCTGTCGCTCGACGGGGAGGATTTAGTGGGGAGGTGCGATATGCCGCAGTATTTGTACCTGGCGCGCGTGCTTTTGCTCGATCGGTTCGCAACGTCGTTGGCGTGGCTGCAAACGTTAGACGTGCCGGCGTTGACCCTGAAGGACGCGCGCGCGGCGGTGCCCGTGGGCGCGGTGGCGAAGCGGACGTCGCACGACGCGATGTGCGCGTGGTTCGCGGCGCGCGTTGCCATCACGCAGCAGCGAGCGTTGGCGGGGCAGTCGCCGACGTTGCGTGGGGAATTATTGGGATTACATGCGTATAATTTAGCGACATTTGCGCCGGTGAGAGTGGAAGGGCAGACACCGCACCGCGAGGACGTCGTCTTCGAGGCGATGGCTCGCCTGGAGGCGTCGTTGATGGAACACCAATACGGACACGTCGACAGCGCTTATGTTTTGCAGCGCGGTGCGGCGGCGGCGTTCGGTTTGAAGCATGAGATCGGTGGTGTTTTAGGTTACCGAACGATTCATCAGCAAGATGCCAAGTCCCAGCTCGTGCTCAACGTTGAATTAGATTCGATGGATTGGGGCGAGAGCGACGACGAAGACGAGGACGAAGATGAGGGCGAGCTAGACGATTTAGAGCTCGAGGGACGTTCGCAGGCTATGGCACGCATCGCCACAGAATTGACGGGTTTAAGCGAAGACGGCAGTCAGATTCTTACGAGACCTCGTTTGATGGAAGGCATGCCACCGCCGGCGCAAATGCCCTCCGCGGCGCAAGCGATCCTCATCGCCGCGGCTATTACGGTTCGTAAAAAGCAAGCCGACGATGGGTTGAGAAGTTACGAAATGGCACCGTACACCGAATTTGTAGGTGCGCAGCAAAAGTCACAACCAATTCTTCGTGCCGCGACGACGGTCTTGACGTCGAGATATGAACGCGATCGCGCGCGTACCCGCGAAAGATCGCTATTAGTGCTCGAAGACTTGGTACAGACGCTCGAGCGTTCGCACCCGAAGGTGTCGTCTCGCATGCGCTTCGTATTTTCTACGTGGTTCCCTCCCGCGATGACGCTGAAGAAAGAACTCGGCGAGCAGCTCGTGAGCATCGGTATGGTTGGCGCAGCGCTCGAACTGTTTGAGGAGGTCGAGCTGTGGGATTCGCTCATCGTTTGCTTGAGTTTATTGGGCAAGAAACAACAAGCGGCCGACCTAGTGCGACGGCGCTTGCAGGCAGATGATACCAATCCTAAACTTTGGTGCGCGCTCGGTGACGCTCTCGATGACGAACAATACTACTGGAAAGCTTGGGAAGTGAGCGGCGAGCGCAACGCCAGGGCGAAGCGGTCTCTGGCGCGCCGCGCCGCGGCGAGAGAGGATTGGGCTAATGCCGCAGAGCACTGGATGGATGCGCTTAAAATTAACCCATTGTTTCCAGACGGATGGTTTTCCGGTGGATACGCGTGCTTGAAATGCGATCGAACCGACGACGCGCTCGCGGCTTTCGTGCGATGCACGCAAATAGACGTTGAAAACGGGCAGGCGTGGAACAACGTCGCGGCGCTAAGCATTCGTCTCGGACGGTTCACCGCGGCGCACACGGCTTTGTGCGAAGCGATCAAGCATCAACGCACAAGCTGGCACACCTGGGAAAATCACGCGATGGTATGCGCCAAGGTCGGGAAGTTCGCGACGAGCGCTTTGGCGTTGCTCAAGGTGCTCGAACTCACGCAGGGCGCACGCGTGCACGTGGAGACCGTTCAGACTTTGCTTGAACGCGTGAGGGAAGCGCGAGCCGATCCGACGGGAGCGAAGTGGATTCAAGACGCCGCAAGCTGGGAACAAGAAGATGCCGCTGTCGAGGACGAAGAAGAGGAGTCGTGGGCAGATATGAAAATGGGCGACCTCGCAGCGGACATGCTTGCGGCGTTCTCTGGCATCGATTTGCCAACGATTTCTTACGCGGCGAAAACCGAATCTGCGCACCCTTCTGGCATGCCTCGCGTTGCCTTACAACTCGAAGCCGCGCTGGAGCAAGTTCTCGTTCGATCTGCAACCGGCGGTAGCGGTGGCGAGCGTAAAGTTCAAGAGACATCGCAAATTTGGGCCATGCTCGGCGAGTACAAATCCATCCTTGGAGAGTACGAAGAAGCGACGGATGCCCGATTGAAGAGCGTTCGCGCGCTGGATTCTTCGGGATGGCGTAAAGACTTCGATTCGTACGAAGACTACGCCGCGGTGACAAAAGTCATGGTTGAAGGCGTTTTGAACGACATCGAAGCCGGTAGAGGCGGAAGCGCGGACAGTCTCAGGCTTCACGTCAAGAGTGTCGTCAAGGTTGGCGAAAAGCAAGGCTTCGAGGAATCAGACGCGTACGCGCAGATGTCTTCATTGCTCGAGAAAGTGAATGCATTATCTAGTTAGCCCTTTGTAGTACAGTAGGATCGGGAAGCACTCTTACATTGTCTACTCTCGCGAAGTACCGTCGTGTGTTTCGCGTCTCAAAAAGCATTTCACGGCGTTACTCCATCCCTCCCAAGGAAAGATTGAGCAAATAATTTGCCGCGAGTTGTTCGTTCTTGTCGCACGCAAGGTACGCTTCGACGCAAATTTCTAATGGGAATCCTAATCCGGCGAGACGATCGATCGTTTCGCGCTCTTCTTGAGAGAGCTCGATCTGCGCGCCGTCGTCGTCGCCTTGCAGTTCCGGAGCAACACCGTCGCCAAAGCCCTCGGCCATGAGATCTCGGATATTTTCTGGCAGCGGCTCATTGAGCAGAGCCAAAAATTCCTCTTGATTGTTGTTGATCAAGTGGTAGAGTTGCGGATTTTGTCGCTGCAACTCGGCGAGCATCGGCTGAAGAATGTGTGGTTGACCTTGCACCATGGCTCGGATCGCTTGAAACTGCGGGTTGTCTCGAAGGAAATCCAACATTTGGCCGTCGCCAGAGCGGTCGCCGGCCATGTCGGGGATTCCCTCCGGGAACAAATTCAACGCGTTTCCGCCCAAAGCCGCGGACGCGTCTGGCGCATCGGCCGCGGGCGCCGCCGCGGCCGGCGGCGCCTGCGACGTCTCGGGAATCCCAGTCAGGAGGTACTCCACCGCTCTATCGGGGTTGTTAAACGCCGCTCGCATAGCATTCATGACTTGCTCTCGCTCGAATCCCATGGTCATGATTTGCGTCACGGCGGCTTCTAACTCGGCGCCCGAGACGAGCCCCGAATCGCCCCCCGCCGCCGCCGGCACCGCGGTCGCAGCCGCGGGCGTCGGCGCGCTCGACTCTGGCGTCGCCGCCGCAACCGGTGCCGCCGCTTCCGGGGCCGCCGCCGCGGGCGTCGGCGTCGGCGGCTTCGCCGCCGCCGCCTTGGGCTTCGCCGCCGCCTTCGGCTTTTGCACCATTACCACAACGAACGATTCTTCCGTCACCCCCGCCGACGCGATCGTCGCCTCATCCTTCAGCACGCTCCCCTTGTGCACCAAAACGATCGCCTCATCACCGTAACCCTGCGCTTTGCGCACCTCAGCCTTCACCGTCGCGACGTCGGCGCCTTCGTCCAGCTCCAGATCAAACTTTTGATTCGTCCTGCGTCGCCCGCGCGCGCGTCGCGCGTCCTCGCCCGTCAGTCATCGCGTTTACGCGCGCATCAACCATCGATTCGCGTCTCGCTTCGCGCGCGCGCGCGTCGCGTCTAAACGCGCGCGCGTCAAAACGTCGCCGCAAATCCACCGCGTCCGCGTCCGGTGTCGCGCTCGCCCGCGCGCCGTCGCCCTCGCGTCGCGTCGCGCGCTCGCGCGAACACTCACAGAGTCTTAAACTGCACCTTCATCGCGCGTGGGCGTCGCCGCGCGCGCGTCGGCGTCGCTTTGTGCCGCGCCGCCGTCGGGATGGATTCGCGACTTCGCGACGCCGCTCGCGTCGCGCGCGCGCCATGACGACCGGCGCCGACGCCGACGCGCGTCGCACGTACGACGAGGAGCGCGCGTACGTCAGCGCGGTGTCGCCGACGAAGCTCGTCGTCGCGAAAGGTTTCGTGCCGAACATGCGCGTGCCGGGAGAAATTTACGTCAACGAACGCCTGCGCGAGCTCGTCCTGGACGAACTGCGCGCGTACTGCGACGAAGATCGACGCGGGGGAGGGTACTCGCCCGCGGTGAAACAGATCGCGAACGTGGCGGCGCTGCCGGGGGTGGTGAGGGCGTCCATCGCGCTGCCGGACGTGCACAGCGGGTACGGGTTCGCGATTGGAAACGTGGCGGCGTTCGATTGCGGGGACGACGACGCGATCGTGTCGCCGGGAGGGGTGGGGTTCGATATAAATTGTGGCGTGCGGTTGCTGCGAACGAATCTGACGGAGGCGGAGGTGGGACCGGTGAAAGAGGCGCTGGCGCAGTCGCTGTTCGATCACATACCCGTCGGCGTGGGTTCGCGAGGGATCATTCCGACGTCTCCGGCGGCGCTGGAGGCGGCGTTGGAGATGGGAATGGATTGGAGTCTGAGGGAAGGGTACGCGTGGGCGGAGGATAAAGAGCACACGGAAGAATACGGGCGTATGTTGAATGCGGATCCGAGTAAAGTGAGCGCGAGGGCGAAGAAGCGCGGATTGCCGCAGATGGGAACGCTCGGGGCGGGGAATCATTACGCGGAGATTCAGGTCGTGGATGAGATTTACGACGAGTTCGCGGCGAAGAAGATGGGAATCGATCGCGTTGGGCAGATTTGTATCATGATTCACAGCGGAAGTCGAGGTTTGGGGCATCAGGTGGCGACGGATTCGCTCACGGCGATGGAGCGCGCGATGGAGCGCGACGGCATCGAAGTAAACGATCGACAGCTCGCGTGCGCAAAGATAAGCAGCCAAGAAGGGCAAGATTATCTCGCCGCGATGGCGTGTGCGGCCAACTACGCGTGGGTGAATCGATCGAGCATGACATTTTTGTGCAGACAAGCGTTCGCGAAGATGTTCGGCAAGCCGCCAGACGAGCTCGACATGCACGTCGTGTACGACGTGTCGCACAACATCGCCAAATTCGAGGAGCACATAGTGGATGGAGAGATGAAGACGCTGCTCGTGCACCGCAAAGGGAGCACGCGCGCGTTCCCACCCCATCACCCGCTCATCCCCGTCGATTACCAGTACACCGGTCAGCCGGTTTTAATCGGCGGCACGATGGGGACGTGCTCGTACATCCTCACCGGCACCGAAAAGGGCATGCGAGACACGTTCGGATCGACGTGCCACGGCGCCGGTCGCGCGCGAAGCCGCAACAAGTCCAGACACGTCTTACAGTACGAAGACGTGCTCGCCAAGCTCAAGACCAAGGGCATCGCGATTCGCGTCGCTTCGCCGAAACTCGTCATGGAGGAGGCGCCCGAATCGTACAAGGACGTCACCGAAGTCGTCAACACGTGTCACGACGCCGGCATCTCCAAGAAATGCGTCAAGCTGCGCCCCATCGCCGTCGTCAAGGGTTAGACAATCACCATCACTAGCGACATAGCCCCCGAATATCGACGTAGTCACCGCGAGTCCAATCGCGCCACCGTCTCCGCGCACATCCGCAGCGCGTCCGTCGCGCTCACCGCCGCGCCCTCCGCGCGCCGTCCTCCCATCACTCGCGTCTCGACGATCCCTCCCGCGCGATCGACGTCCCATCCCGCCCGCGCCGCGTCGTCGCTCGCCGTCGCCGCGTTCGTCGCCGTCCGCCTCCCCAGCGTCGCCGCCTCCATTCGCGCGTACGCCCGTCCCGCGCCCTCGATCGCGCGCGCCCGCGTCGCGACGAGCGCCTCCTCCGCCGCCCGCGCCGTCGCGCGCGAGCGCCACGTCGCGTCCCGCAGCGTCGTCGTCGCGCGCGCGTCGTCCGACGTCCACAGCGCGGCGATCGCCTCGCGCGTCGCGCGCGCGTCCTCGTCGTCCGCGTCGCTCGACGCGCGCTCGATCGCGAACCGCGCGAGCTCGAGGTCGTCGCGCGCGACCGCGCGCAGCGCGCGCGCGACCGCGCCGTCGCCGTCGCCGTCGCCGTCGCGCGTCATCGTCGTAACGACCCGGCGTCGACGAGTGGCGCGCGCGACGCAGAGCGACGCGCGATGCGCGCGGTCGCGACGGCGCGCGCGACGCGTTCGCCGCGCGCGGTCGTCGCGTCGCGACGCGCGCGCGCGCGCGCGACGCGCGACGACGACGACGCGACGACGACGCGCGCGCGATTCGCGCGAACGGCGCTCGCGACGAGCGCGCTGATGACGATGGGCGCGCGCGCGGCGCGCGCGGCGAGCGCGAACGACGCCGTGCTCGCGGCGCTCGCGCGACGCGACGCGACGGCGCCGGACGGCGCGACGGCGCGGCGACTGCGCGGCGACGTCGACGAGGCGACGCGCGCGAGGACGCTCGCGCTCGCGGGGTGCGTCGCGACGCGCGACGCGACGACGCGATGACGCGCGCGACGACGCGATGACGCGAGACGCGAACGATGGGACGACGGCGACGCGCGCGGGACTGACGACGCGCGCGGGGCGACGATAGGGACGTCGACGGCGCGCGACGCGCGCTGCGAGGCGAAAATCTATCGAAACTCCGCGCCGACGCGACGACGGTGACGAGACTCGCGAGCGAGGACGGCATGCGCGCGTCTAGGAACGGATTGACGCTCAGGGACGTGACGCTGGCGCTGGACGCGTTCGACGACGCGCTTCGAGCGGAGGGCTTGGGCGCGAAGTCGGCGTCGAGCGACGACGTGCGGCGAACGGCGGACGATTTGATTCGCACGCTCGAGCGTCTATCCGGGACGTCGGATCGACGCGGCGGTTGATTTGTTTTGAGATTTATTCCTTTCGCGCGCGATTCGACGCCGAGCGACGCCGAGCGATTCCGAGCGATTCCGAGCGTCGTCTCGTCCCGCACACCGCCGCTCGCGAACCGACGATGCTCGCGCGCGCCCCCGTCGCGCCGATCGCGCGCGCTCGACCTCCCGCGCCGCGCGCCCGCGCGCCCGTCGCTCGCGCCGCGCCGTCCGACGCGTCCGCGGTCGTCGCGTCGCGTCGCGTCGCGCTCGCGCTCCCGCTCGCGCTCGCCGCGCTCGACCGCTCGACCGCGCGCGCGGCGGACGCGCCGCGCGTCCTCGTCGTCGGCGCCACGGGCCAGACCGGCGCGCTCGTCGTCCGCGAGCTGTCGCGCGCGGGCAGGGCGCGCGCGATCGTCGCCGGCGCGCGATCGGCGGCGAAGGCGACGAAGCTCGGCTTGGACGCGCTGCCGGGGGTGGAGATTCTCGACGGCGTCGACGTCACGCGCGGCGTCGACGCGCTGGCGCTCGCGTTCGAGGGCTTCGACGTCGTCGTCGTCGCCACGGGATTCGTGCCGGGAAATCCGCTGAAGATGAACGCGGCGGCGCGCGCGGTGGATAACGAGGGCGTGTGCGCGGTGGCGGACGCGGCGAAGCGAGCGAACGTCAAGCGCGTCGTGCTGATATCGTCCATCCTGACGAACGGACCGGGATTCGGGGCGCAGGATACCGCTGGATACAAGATCACGAACGCGTTCGGAAGGGTGCTCGAAGAAAAGCTCGTGGGGGAGAATCACCTGCGCGCGAGCGGCGTGCCGTGGACCATCGTTCGACCGGCTGGGTTGAAGACGGACGCGCCGAAAAATCCGCTCGTCGTCACCGGGGAAGACGTGATGACGAGCGGTGAGATCAGCCGCGAGCTCGTCGCGCGCGTGATGGTGGAGGCGGCGTTCGACGCGCGCGCGGAGGGTAAAGTTTACGAAATCGCGGAGAGCGGTTCCTTCGTCGGCGGCGATCCCGCGGGCGCGAAGACGTTCGCCCTCGATTCCGACCCGGCGTCGTGGTTCGCGTAACATTTTCTATTCCGACCCGGCGTCGTGGTTCGCGTAACATTTTCTATTCCGACCCGGCGTCGTGGTTCGCGTAATAATATTTTTGTAATTTCTTCGCCGTGAATCCGCGCGCTCGCGCGCCGCGCGTCGATCGTCGTTCGCGTCTCTCGCGCGCGGCGTCCTCTCGCGTTCGACGCAACCGCAACCGTTCGCCTCACTTCGCGGCACGCGCGCGCGCGACGCGCGACCGAGCGCGCGCGAGAGCGAGAGACTTTCGAACGCGTCGCGCGCGACGGCATCGCACCGCTCGACGCGCGCGCGCTGAATCGAACGAAAATGACGGACGAAACGAAGCGGAATCCCCCGCCGTCGTTGGAAGATTTGGCAAAGAAACGCCGCGAAGACGCGAGCGCGGTGATGAAACCGACGTTCCTGAGCAAAGAAGAGCGTGCGAAGGCGGCGATCGCGCGTCGCGAGGCGGAAGTCGCGGCGCAGAGGACGCGGGCGGAGGAAGGTCGAAAGGCGGCGCCGCCGCCGCCGCCGCCGTCGACGAGCGGGACGCGGCGGAACGCGCCGACGTCTCGATTCGCGCCTCGATACGGCGGGGGTGGTCGCGGACGCGATGATCGGCGGCGAGGTGGAGGTAGGGGCGATCGTGACGATCGAGATCGAGGTGGGAGACGAGATGAGCAAGACGAGCGCGAACGCGAGCTCGAGATGCTCAAGCGACAATACATGGGCGGAGACGCGAAGTCGAAAAAGGTGAAGACAGCAAATAGAGGAAAGTTTGTGTTCGATTGGCGGAAAGAGGAAGACACGTCGAGAGATTTGAATCCACTGTACGATCGGCCGCACGAAGTGGCGCCGATGTTCGGTCGAGGGATGATCGGGGGCGTGGATCGAAGGGAGCAGGCGCGCTCGAACGCCGAGCGCGAGCGCGAACTCATCGTCAAGTCGAGGAAGGATCTCGGATCGAAGGACGCGGCGGGTGATGTGCGAAAGATGGAAGTTGAGCGCGAGCGTAAACGTAAGGATGTCGAGGCGCGCGAGTTGAAACGAACTTTCAAGGAGCACTGGAGTGATAAAAAGTTGGAAGACATGACAGAGCGCGATTGGCGCATTTTTCGAGAAGACTTTAACATTTCGTACAAAGGCGGCAAGTTACCGCTTCCCATGCGCGCGTGGAAAGAGTGCACGAGCTTGCCACAAGAGATATTGCGCGCTATCGCGCAGGTTGGGTACGAAAAGCCGTCGCCGATTCAAATGGCTAGCATTCCGATCGGTTTGCTGAAGAGAGACGTCATCGGCATCGCCGAGACGGGTTCGGGTAAGACGTGCGCGTTCGTCGTCCCCATGCTCGCGCACATCATGCAGCTTCCGAAAATGACGGACGAAATTGCCGCGCACGGGCCGTACGCCCTGATCATGGCCCCTACGCGCGAGTTGGCGCAACAGATTGAGGAAGAGACTCTCAAGTTTGCGCAGTATTTGGACTATCGCGTCGGCTTGGTCGTCGGCGGTCAATCGATCGAAGACCAAGGTTTTAAACTTCGCAAAGGGGTGGAGATATTAGTCGGTACGCCCGGTCGTATCATAGATGTCATTGAGCGCCGATACACCGTGCTCAGTCAGTGCAACTACATCGTGCTCGACGAAGCCGATCGCATGATCGACATGGGTTTCGAACCGCAAGTCGTGGCGGTGATGGAGGCGATGGGATCGGGTAACTTGAAACCCGAGGACGAGGCGGAAGAGCTCGACGGCCAGGCGCTCGAGCAAGGTGGGCCGACGTCGTCAAAGTACCGAACGACGTACATGTTTTCCGCCACCATGCCTCCGAGCGTGGAGCGTCTGGCGAGAAGTTATTTGCGCAATCCCGCGGTGGTCACCATCGGCAGCGCCGGGAAGACGTCCGATTTGATCAAGCAAGAGATTATTTGGGTGTCGAGAAACGAGCGCGACTCCAAATTTGAGCTCGTGTTATCGCGACATCCCAACACGCAAGCCATCGTGTTCGTGAACGCCAAACGCTCGGTGGACGCCGTGGCGAATCTGTGCTACCGTCTCGGGTACTCGTGCGCGTCCATACACGGCGGCAAATCGCAAGACCAACGCGAGGAGTCTTTGCGCGGGTTCAAGGCTGGGGATTACGACATCTTGGTCGCCACCGATGTCGCCGGTCGCGGGATCGACGTCAAGGGCATCGATCTCGTCGTCAATTACGAGTTGCCGCACACGATTGAAAATTACACCCATCGCATCGGGCGCACCGGTCGCGCCGGTCGCAAGGGCACCGCCGTGAGCTTCCTCACGAGCGACGATCGCGACATCATGTACGAGCTCAAAGAACTTCTCATCGAGAGCAAGAACCACGTCCCAGATGCGCTGGCAAACCACGAAGCGGCGCGCGTAAAGCCTCAGCGCGACGACAGAGGCAGACGCATGAACCGCGAAGACATTCGAGGGCAAGAAGCCATCATCTACTGAACTAATCTAGTTACATTTGATTCACAACAGCTAATGACATCGCTCTAACCCGCGGACTCGTCGTCGATCGCCGCCGGCTGCGACAACCGCGGCCCTCCGCGCGCGTCGCCGTCCCCGTCTTCGCGTCGCAGCTCCCGCCAAATCGGTTTCATGCTTCCGTTGATCCGCTCTTCCCCCTCGCGCGTTCGTCCCTTCCACGTCAACCGTCCCCACGCCTCTCCCGATCGCCCGCTCGGTCGCGTCTTTATCTTCGTCAGCGTCCAATACGTGTCCGGATACCAATCCGGTCGCGCCCGCCAGCTGTGCTTCGTGAACGCGCGTCCGATCCCGCGGTCGCCGAGCGCGCTGGAGAGTTCGTACAGGTTCGGGCGCGCGCGCGTGAGATGCGTGATCGCCGCCTTGGCCGCCTCGCGCGCGGCGCTCGTCATGCCTCGCGACGCCGCCGACTGCCGCGCGCGTCGACGTCGGCGCGCGCCCGCGTCGGCGCCGAGAAAACCCATAACTTCCCGCGTCGCCGCGTCGTCGGCGAGCCTTGGGCGCGCGATCGCGTACATTCGTATACGTTAACAGTGAGAGGGATATTAGCTCATCTGGTAGAGCGCTCGCTTTGCATACTCAGTGCGCGTCGACGCGAAGACGTCGACCATACGTGTGAGAGGTGCCGGGATCGACGCCTGGATATTCCATTCCCTTTTTAGCCCATCCGTTTCTCATTTTTTATTTATACCGTCACACTGCTCTTTATATCCGACTGTCCGAATTTTCCCGACCACGCGCTTTTCGAGGCGGCGGGCCCGACGACCGCTCGGCGCGCGTCGATCGCGCGCGCGTCGCGCCGCCCCGCACACGCCCGCGCGACCGCGTCGCGCGCGACGTCGACCCGCGACGACGACCGACGCTCGCTCGACCGCTCGACCGCGCCTCGCGCGTCCGAACGCGCGCGGCGAACGATCGATTCGATCTTTAAAAAGCGCCATCGCTATCCGACATGACGTCGGCGTCGATCGCGCGACTTCGACCGACGTCCACGAGCGCGTCGAGGCGCGACGTCGGCGCGAGAGCGCGCCAGGGGACGCGCGCGAACGGCGCGCGAACGCGCGCGAACGCGCGGACGGCGACGCGAACGATCGGGGACGCGACGGCGGGACGCGGGACGCGAGACGCGCGGATAAGCGCGAGACGACGAGACGCGACGACGGCGACGCGCGCGGTCGGGGTGTCGAACTCGGACTCGACGAGCGGGATCGGGGGGGCGGAAACGATCGGGGGAGTGATGTCGTCGTCGTCGGACGACGGTGACGGGGCGCCGAGCGAGATTTGGGGTGGGCAGAGAAACGCGAGCGAGGCGAAGACGCCGAGACGCAAGGCGAGGACCAAGGCGGAGCGCGACGCGAGCGCGGAGTCGTACGAGTGGAGCGCGTGGGCGTCGTCGTGTGGAATCATAAGTATCGCCATTACGGCGACGTACTTTAGAATCTTGCGCGAGGTGGACGTGAACGGAGGGTTATTCCCGGTGGCTGAACTCGTGGCGCAGCTCGCGCTCATCGCCGGCGCCGCCGTCGGGATGGAGTTTTACGCTCGGTACGCGCACAAGCACTTGTGGCACGCGTCGTGGTGGAGCATGTCGAGCAAGTATCGCAGAGAGTGGAACAAGCCGATCTGGCTCTTACACGAGTCTCATCACCTCCCGCGCGAGGGTGCGTACGAGGCGAACGACGTCTTCGCGCTCGTCAACGGCGTCCCGGCGTTCGCGCTGTGCGCGTTCGGCTTCTTCACCCCGGGCGTGTTCGGTGGCTTGTGCTTCGGCGCTGGTTTGGGAATCACGCTGTACGGTATCGCGTACATGTACGTCCACGACGGCTTGGTGCACAAGCGCTTTCCCACCGGCCCGCTCGGCAAGCTTCCTTTGCTGCGAAAAATCGCCGCCGGGCACACGATTCACCACACCGAGGCGTTCGAGGGCGTTCCTTGGGGACTTTTTCTCGGTATTCAAGAGCTCGAAGCCGTTCCGGGCGGCTTGGATGAACTCAACAAAGTCGTCGCCGCCGCTGAGCGCAAAGAGCAGCGCGACGAACGAGACAATCGTGCGAGCGTCGGTCTCGTCACGCAAGGGACGCACATTCCCTCCCAGAAGGAGGCGCCGGCGTGCGTTCTCCCCGACGTCGCGGACAAAGGCGCCGGTCCGCGATAGAGCCGCATCGCGCGCGCAGACAGCAATCAATTATTCTTTTGTAACAAACGACGGAACATTTTCGCACCGAACGATCGCCCGATCGCGTCGCGTCGTCGCCGACGCGCCGTCCTCGTCGGCGACGCGCGAGGTTTTGGTTTTCTGGACGGCGTCGCCGCACTCCCACGCGCGCCGTCGGTGCTCGCGCCCGCGACGCCCGCGACCCGTCGACCACCGCTCATTCGTCCCGCCGCGCTCGAAATGTCGCTCCACGCGTCCGCGATCGTCGCGCGCGTCGCCAAACCGTCGTCGCGCGCGCCGTCTTCGAATTCGAAGACGTCGCGTCCGCGCGCCGTCGTGCGCTGCGCCGCGCGCCGCGCTCGCGACGGCGGCGACGCGCGCGATCGTCGCGCGTTTCTTCGCGACGCCGCGCTGAGCGCGCTCGCGCTCGCGACGGGCGCGGCGCGGGCCGGGGACGACGACTCGTACGCGGGGAAACTGAGCGCGAAGGAGGCGCGCAAGGCGGAAATTCTCGCCGCGACTCGAGCGAAGGCGCGGGCGCAAGCGGCGTCGAGCGCGCCCGTGAGTTCGAACGATGGCGCGCAGAGCGCGCTGAGCGAACCGACGAGCGCGACGATGTTCCGGACGGAAGATCCGGGACGCGGCGGCGGCGCGGGGGCGCCGAACGTCGCGACGCGCGAGGCGGCGGACGAGACGCCGGCGGCGCCGGCGACGGATGAAAAGCCCGCGGGCGGTGGAAGCGAAGGCGGTGGTTTTTTGGGAATGTTTCAATGAATGAATGTGTTTCGTCGCGTCGATGATCTAAGCTATCTACCTACTGTATGTTCTATCCGATGTAAAGATTGGTCGTTTGTTTCTCGCGTTCGTCCGTCTTCTGACGCTTCGGTTTCGTGTCTTTCCCGGCGGAGGCGAATAAAGCCGCGATGTTTCCGGCGTTCTTTTCGCACTCGCGCTTCGCCGGCTTCACGGCGTCTTCGTTTTGATAACTCGCTACGTTCATGCGCGTCGTCACCGGATGCCACTTCAAGACGCCCTTCATTTTCGGATCTCGCCCCTTGCGCTGTTCCGCCAGCGTCGCCCACGTCTCGTCGCGCATCCACGCTTCGAAATCATCGTCGTCCACGAGCACGAGCGGTTGCCTGTCGTGAAGCCACGCCAACTCGCCCTTCGACGAATCCATCGTCACCACCGCCGTCTCCGCGTCGTTCCCCGCTCGCCGTTCAATCAAGCCCGCGAGCGCCATCGCCTGGCCGTCGCTCCGTCGCACCAAATACGGTTGTCTCACCGTCTTCCCGCGCGGTCCCTCGACCCGCCACTCGAAGAATCCATCGACGTACACGACGCACCGCGACGCCGCGTCTCGCGCGAGCGCCGCGAATCGCCCTCCCCTCAGCCCCTCGCCCCGCGCGTTGTACGCCATCTCGTCCCATCGCAGCGGCGCCTCGCGATTCGACGCCTCTCGTCGCCCGTCGCGCGCGACGCCCCACAGCGCGTCGTCGACGACGCACCGCGCGCGCGTCGTCTTCGCGTCGTCGTCGTCGTCGTCCCCTTTCGCGCCCTCCGCGCGTCGCGCCACGGGCACGCGCGCGCCCGGCGCCGCGTTCGGCGACGCGACGTAGCGCTCGCACGCGACGTCGCCCGCGCGCGCGCTCGCGCGGACGCGCTCGAGCGTCGCCTGCGCGATGCGACCGCACATCGCGCGCGCCGGCGAATGCCGCGACCGTCGCGCGTCGCGCGCGCGTCGTCGCGCGTCGTCGCGCGCGCGCCGACGTCGAGCGCGCGACGCGTCGAGCGCCGAGGCGCGGCGCGCGACGCGACGCTGACGCGACTCGGCGACGCGACGCTGCCGCACCCGCACGACGACCACGTCCGACTCGACGTGTACGTCGGCGCGTGTCGATGCGGACGCGCGAGCGACGCGCGCGACGTGCGATTGGTGCTGCCAGAGAGCGAGGAAGCGGTCGTGGACGTGTACGCCGCGCTGGGACGGCCGAACGATGACCCGCACTGGGCGGATTTGTGGCACGGCGGCGTGGCGCTCGCGACGAAAATCTTCGAGACGCCCGAACTCGTGCGAGGGAAGCGCGTGATCGATTTAGGGTGCGGATTAGGGATAGCGGGGATAGCGGCGGCGATGGTCGGCGCGAGAGAGGTGGTGATGACGGATAGGGAGGAACGCGCGCTGTGGTGCGCGCTCGCGGGGTGCAAGGCGAACGGGGTGCGAGACGTGCGAGAGATGCCGGCGGTTTGGAACGCGCCGGACGATTGCGCGCTGCCGACGCTGCCGGTTTTTGATGACGTTCGCGATTGTGGGTCGGATTGCGTCGTGCGCGCGGCGAAGGTGGATTGGTTCGAGCCCGAGCTCGCGCCGGGGGGATTCGACGTCGCGTTGGCGTGCGACGTGTTGTACACCCCGGACGCCGTGGACGCCATCGCGACTTTGGTGCTGCGATTGTTCGAAGACGACGGTGGGGACGGCGGTAAAGCCATCGGCGCGAGCTCGAGCGAGGGCGAAGGGACGTTCATGTTGGCCGATCCCCCGGGACGGTTTCCGAAGAATCACGAGCGTTTCATGTCGCTCATGGAAAATCCGTCGCGCATCCCCGGATTCGACGGTGGCGGTCGTCGATCGATCGTGCGCGTCACATCTTCGATCGAAGAATGTTTAAACTTAGAACTCGAGACGATGGCGGTGAAATTATCGACGTACGACATCGCGTCGAGGTAGCGAACGACGAGCGCGCCGAGCGTTCGCGCCGAGCCGTCTCGCGCAAACTAGTGTAGATTGACGCAAAAAGGAACTCTGATAGATTACAAGTACTACCCATCGACCTTTTCGTTTTCACTGATCCGTTCCTGTATGGATCGTTCGCACCCCCACTATTCTAAATTCGACCGTCAGCGCCTACTCGTGGTCGACGACTTCGGTTCCCAAACCTTTGAACCCGTTCGGGGTGTCGACCACGGTGACGTACGAGTAAAGATCCTCATCCGCATCCTTGTTGTCGTTGTGCTTGCGGGAGATTTGCACGCGAATTCGCTTCGGGACCTGCGCATCATTCACGACGAGCGTTCGCATCTTCGTCAGTCTCCGTCTCGTCGTCGCCTTCGAGTTCCTCTAGGGTCGCGCGTCGCGTCGCTCGTCGTCGTCATCATCCCATCCGCGTCCGTTCGCTTCGCCGATCACGCACGTTACGAATGCCCTTGCTCCACACCGCCTTATTAAGCTTCACATCGATCCGCACGTCCGACGTCTTCATCGTCTTTTGCGCAAACTTTTTAATCTACGTCCGTCGCACACGCATCGTCGCGCGGTCAGTCATCGATCGCACTCATCCTCCCGTCCGCGCGCATCCGCGCGTCCGCGCCCCTCGCGCGACGCCCGATCGTTCGCGCGCATTTCGATCGACCGTATCCGTCCGTCTCGTCGCGTTCGCGTCCTCGCGCGCGCGTCCGCGCGCGTTCGCGCGTCGCGTCGCGCATCCATTCTAGGGTCTCGTCGCGCGCGCGCGATCGAGCACGCACCGCCGCGACCGCGCGAGGCGCGCGCTTCTTGAACGTCACGCCGGTGATGGCCTTGCCGAGGTTGATGGTGTACTCGCGCGTGATGACGTCGGCGGGCTTGGATTCGCGGCCCATCGTGCGTGACGCGCGTCGTGAAGAGACGGCGCGCGCGCGCGCGCCATCGACCTCGTCCAGGCGGGTCCGAGTCTTCGGTCGAGTCGAAACTCGTCGGGGGAGGGGGTCGCAGTATTGTGGATCGCGAACGCCCATCATCATATCTACAGAATGGATTGACATTCGGGGCGTGCTGACTGTTTGCGCATACTGCGGGACGGGTCGAGACGCGGACGGCCGCGCGCGCGCGCGGACGCGGATCGCGTCGACGACGTCGACGTCGAGACGTCGAGACGCCACCGTCCGAGGCGACGTCGACGTCCGAGGCGGTGGTCACGCGGCGTGGACGTCGGGATCGGGACGCGCGTGACGCTCGGCGAGCGTCGGCGCGAGCTCGTCCTCGAGCATCGGTTCGCTGTCGGAATCGCCGTCGGAATAGCTCGGCGGCTTGGCGCTTGACGTTGCCGATGCGCGAGCGTTCGACGCGAGCGCCGGCGCGGACGAGGGGCGGTCGTCGAAACCGTCGGCGTCGGCGTCCGAGTCGTCGCCGTCGCCGGTTTTCTCGGGCACGTCCGCGGGACGCATGAATCCGCTCGTCGCGCGCACCGTGGTGGTGGTGCCGTCGCTGTCGATCATGACGAGCAGTTTGGGGTACTCGTCCGCGTCGCCGCGCTCGATGTCGACGGGTTTCGGCGCGCGACGCGACGCGTCCGCGTCCGCGTCCCCGTCGCTCGCCGCCCACGGCCACGGCTCGGCGTCCCGCCGTCCCATCCTCGTCACCTCGTCCAGGAGCGCGGGCGTGAAGCATCCTCGACTCACCGCGAACGGTACCGCGATCGTGCGCCGCCTCGTCGGTCGCGGTTCGCCCGCGCGACGCTCGCGCGGCGGGTCCAGCGGTTCGCACAGCAACACCGCCGCGCCTTCCGCCGCGCCGTTGGCGCGCCTGGGCGCGACGTCGCGCCACAGACCGCTTCGCATGAGACTGACGTACGCGCCGTACGCTTCGGCGTCGTCGGCGAGCCCGCGCGCGCGCGCGAGGCGCGATTTCGACGCCGCCGCGCGCTGGGCGTCGTCTTCGGCGTTCGCCGTCGTCGCGTCGCGCGACGACGACGCGCGCAGGGCGCGCGCGAAGTCGTCGTACGGCATCGTTGGCGCCACGGCGCTCGCGCGCGACGCGGGCGTCGCCATGTCGCCGGCGCGGGTCGCGGCGGCGACGAATGCGGCGTCGCGCGAGGACGAAGCGGCGCCCGTCGCCCGCGCCTATTCATACATGCCTATTCACTCCACTACCGCGACGTTCTAAAACCCGTCGAAGGTTCGCGCTACTTTTTCTTTCGCTTCATCTCCGCCACGCGCTTGCGCACGAAGGCTGCCCTGAGCTTTTCGCGCGCGCCCTCGAGCGCTTCGCGCTCGCGTCGCTTCGCCGCCTCCACCGCGTCCCGTTCGCGTTCCGTCTCGCGCTCGATGTCGAACACCACCCGCCGCGCCTCCGCCGCGCGTTCCGCGTCGCGCTCTTCGTTTTCGATCTCGCGCTCCCACCTCCGACGCTCGAGCTCGCGTCGCGCGTCGTCCGAAACCATGTCGCCCGCCGACGCGACGGCGTCGCGCGCGTCTCGCGCGCCGCGCGCCTCCACCGCGCCCCCGTCCCGTCCCTCCCGAGTCTTCGCCGCGAAATCCACCTCGTATTCGCTCGCCTCGCCCAGCGTCTCGCGTCCGCCCGCGACGAGTCGGTCGTACAGCGCCGCCTTTTTCTCCAGCGCCGCCGCCCGCTCGACGCCGCCGCCGCGCCGCGCCGCCCGCCGCGCCTCCTCGTCCCTCGCCGCGCGCGCCCGCACGCCCGCGTTCGAGCGCTCCGTCGCGCGTCGTTTTCGCCCGACCGCTTCGCGCGCGTCGCGCCCGCGTCGCGACGCTTCGCGCGCGCGCATCATCGTCGCGCGCAGCGTCACGAGCGACGCGTCGTCGACGCGCTCGATCGCGCGCGCCGCGCGCGGCATCGCGGACGACGACGCGCGCCATCCGTAATCGACCCCGCGCGCGTCCGCGCGCGCGCCGCGATCGCGCGCGCCGCTCGACATCGCGCGTCGACGAGTGTCACAGCGCGACGGCTCGAGCGTCGCGTCGACTCGACGCCCGATGCCTCGCGCGCGGCGTCGCGCGCGCGCCGCGATCGCGATCGCGATCGCGGCGCTCGCGCTCGAGACGCGCGGCGCGCGCGGCGACGACGACGCGCGCGCGCGCGCGGTTCGGTGCGTCGACGCGATGGCGGACGCGACGACGACGACGCGACGCGACGACGACGCGACGCGCGAAGACTGACGACGAACGACGCGACGCGACCGATCGCAGCGAACGCGTGATGCGCCGACCGGACGCGCGAACGACGTCGCTCAGGATCGGATTCGGGTCGTGCAACAAACAATCGCTGGACATGACGCTGCTGTGGCCGGACGTCGCGCGCGAGGAATACGACGCGTTCGCGTGGATCGGAGACGCGGTGTACGCGGACGAACGGGTGAAACTGGCGAATGGGGAACGGACGCGACGGTATTTGGGGGAGAAAGCGCACGAGGAGGCGTACGAGAGGGTGAAGAGGGACGAGGCGTACGCGGCGGTGCGGAGGCGAGCGGACGTCGTCGGGACGTGGGATGATCACGATTATGGGTTTAATAACGCGGGGAAACACTGGTCGCGCAAGGCGTTCGCGAAGAAGGCGTTTTTGGACTTCTTGGACGAACCGGTCGGGAGCGAGCGGCGCACGCGCGAGGGCGGGGTGTGGGACTCGGTGGATTACGTGGACGAGGCGAGCGGGCGACGAGCGCGGGTGATTTTGTTGGATTTGCGTTGGGATTTGGAAGAACCGGACGAGGTGAGCGAGGGGAAGATGATGAGCGAGACGCAGTGGGCGTGGTTCGAAACGCAGCTCGCGGCGGAACCGAAACCCGAGGTGACGATCGTGGGGAGTGGGATTCAAGTCATAGAGGCGCCGCACTTGATGTTGCGGCCGCTGGCGCCGTACGTCGAGCCGGCTCGACTCGTCGCCGAAGGCTTAGAGAGTTGGTCGCGCGTTCCTCGCGAGCAATCGAGATTGTTTGATACGATCAAACGAACGGGTGCGCGCGTGGTTTTCATGTCCGGCGACGTGCACCACGGACAAATCGCCGCGGCGGCGCCGGGATGTTACCTGCCGTACAAAACCATCGACATCACCTCGAGCGGGTTCACGCACACCCCGTTCAGGGACGCGAAGCCGTGGCCGTTGGCTCTGTTCTTGCGCCTCGCGACGCCGAAGTACTTTCGTCAATGGATTCTCCCCTCGTACACGCGTTGGACGGACATCAACTACGGCGAAATCGAAATCGATTGGGCGCGAGGCGCCGTCTTCGCTCGCATCAAGAGCGTCGGCGGCAAAGTCGCGCTCGAAGAATCCGTGACGTTCGCCGAGCTCGATGAAAACGTCCCAGATCTCGGGTTCGATCGTGCTGGATGCAACTTGACGCTCGAAATGAGTCCAAAAATGCGCGCCTTTCGCATCGTCGTCTTCTTCACCTGGCTCGCGGGCGTGTACGCGTTCAAATTCTTGGCGCCGATTTTCGTCGCCGCGTACGCGGTCCGGAAAGCGCGAAGATACGCGCGCGCGCGCGGCTTGAAGCAAGATTGATGAAGAATTGATAAAGAATTGATGAAGAATTGATGAAGACTTGATAAAGAATACTGAATGTGTGAAATATAGCTACCATACCTAACGCCTACAACCTGCTCCTCGCCTTGTCCTTTGAAAGTTTCTTGACGTCACCCCTGCGAACGTCCCAGCCCGCGGACTCCGATCCGGGCGCGAGCAAACGCTTTGGCTCCACGTCCGGATTGCACCGATACTTGACGAAATCTTCTGGAAACTTCGCCCCTCGCGTTTGCAAGTACTCGTCGTCGATCAACGTTTGCCCCGTCGTGTGCGCGTCGCAACACAGCTCCACGACGCAATCCGCCAAGATGTCCGCCTTGCGCCAGTTATCCCGCGACCCGAGCTCAAAATTCTCGCTCGCCAGGCTCTCCACGATCGTCGCCGGCCACAGCGCGTTCCCGGTGACGCCGTATTTCTCTCCCTCCGCCGCCGCGCCGAGCGCCACCATGCTCATCCCGCACTTGGACATGTAATACGCCGTCTTCGTCTCGTACTCCTTATAGCTCTTCGGCAGCGGCGGTCCCATCGAGATCACCCGTCCGCCTCGCCCGCCCGCTCGCATCTCCCGCAGGCACGCCCGCGTCAGCACGAACGCCCCTCGCGCGTTCACCCCCTGTATCAAATCGTACTTCTTCGTCGGCGTGTCCTCGATGTCTTGCCACCACAGCGCGCTCGCGTTGTTCACCAGCACGTCGATGCGGCCGTACCTCGCCTTCGCTCGCGCCACGCACGCCAGAATCGACGCCTCGTCCAGCAGATTCACGACGCATCCCATCGCGCGCGCGCCGTGCGTCGCCACCGCGTCGCACTCGCGCGCGACGCCGTGCACCGTCCCGGGAAGCGTCGCCGACTCGGTCGCGCTCTTCGCCGCGACGACGACGTTGACGCCGCGCCGCGCGAGCGCGAGCGCGCACGCGCGGCCGATCCCGCGCGACGCGCCGGAGACGACCGCCACCTTACCCGCGAGCGCGTCGGCGGCGGCGTCGCGCGGCATGTCGCCGACGACGTCCCGCGCGCGTCGCGCGGCTCGCTCGTCGGCGTCGGCGTCGACGCGCGCGTCGATTCGCGACGGGCGCGGCGACGAGTGACGTCGATCGACAGCGCGCGACGCGCGCGCGCGACGCGATGCGGGCGCCGCGCGCGACGGCGACGGCGACGGCGACGACGGCGGCGCGCGCGACGATTCGCGCGACGACGCGCGCGCGCGCGACGGCGCGCGCGACGGCGGGCGCGGTGCTGCGCATCGCGACGCTCGGGGACGGCGACGACGCGGTCGCGCTCGTCAGCGACGCGACGGGGACGCTGCGCGCGGTGCGCGGGAATGAGAGCGACGCGCGCGCGTGCGCGCTGCGAGGGCTGGGCGCGAGCGCGGCGACGCGAGGACCGTTTTGGTCGATGGCGAGCGCGGGCGCGGCGAACGCGAACGGGACGGCGCGCGCGCTGGTCGGGACGAGCGGGAAGCACCTCGCGACGTGCGTCGTGGACGCGCGCGACGGCAGAGAGACGATTGAGGTGCGCGCGGAGGGCGACGCGCTCGGGCCGCACACGGGGTACGTGCGGGACGTGGCGACGACGCGAGACGGGCGAACGGCGTGGAGCTGCGCGTGCAACTTCGCGCCGAAGTGGACGCGCGGCGAAGACGGGACGTGGACGGCGGCGGCGGCGCGCGAGACGCTGCGGTTGTTCACGGGCGATATACTGCGCCTGTGCGTGCTCGAGGATGGCGATGACGTCACCGTGTTCTGCGGCGTCGCCGACGGGACGGTGCGGGCGTTCGACGCGTCGACGACGACGCCGCGGGATTTGGGCGCGGTCGGCGGCGACGCGAGCGCGACGAGAGGTCGAGTATCGGCGCTGTGCGTCGTCGATGGACGTTGGTTGGTCTCGGGGAGTCACGACGGGCGCGTGCTCGTGCACGACGCGCGAACGCCGTCGTCGCCCGCCGTCGCCGAGATTGAACGTCTGGACGGCAAAGTGCACGACATCTTAGCGCTCGACGACGGACGCGTGCTCGTCGCGGGTGAATTCGGGATCGAGGTGTTCGAAAATGCGCCCGAACTCGCGCCGTTGCGCGGCGATGAGGACGACGAGGAAATGTTTGGGCGGTTTCGCTCGCTCGCGATTCGCGCGCTCGCAAAGACTTCGTCTCGACTCTTCGTCGGCGCGGCGTCGGGAGAAGTGACGGCGATCAGACTCGACCGCGAACGTAGATCTAGATCTAGATAGTCATTCATTAGCGTTACGTAGCTCTACAGAAACCGCTTTACGGCGTCGAAAATCTCCTCCGCGGGCGGCGTAAAGAAATGATCCCGCGTCTCGCTCACGCTCTCTCGCGCGCCCAATTTCTTCGCCAACGCCAGTTGTATCGCCGCCGGCACCAACGAATCGCGCGTGCCGATCACGCACTCGATCCCTCGCGAGCAATTCGACGCGATTTTACCGTAATCAAACGCGTCATCAAAATATCCAGACGCGCGTTCCGTCGCGTCGCCCAAGTCGTCGTCGTATCCCGCCACGAGCACGATCCCTCTCACCGCGTTTCGCTCCGCCACGCGCATCGCGCACACCGCACCGCTCGAGTGTCCGACGATGACCGTGTTCGCGTCGCACCGCAGCTCGTTTTCGCAGTGTGGGACCCAAATATGTCGACGGCACACGTCCGCGTCTGGCATCGAGGGCGTCGTCAAGCGAACGTCGTCGGTGACGCCGCGGTCGATGAGGGCGCGCTCGAGCCAGGCGTAGTGATTGCAGGAACGCGTGGGGGCGCATCCCGAGCCGGGGAGGATGATGACGTTCATGGCGGCGCGGGAGTGCGGCGACGGTGATTCGCGATGGCGGCGGTCGGGCGAGTAACCGTCTCGGCGCCGAACGGGACGCGCGGTCGTCGAGGTGGATTGGATGGCGTATGACAACTCGGATGACGAATTAAATGAACGGGGTGTCGGGAAATGATGCTCGTGGTCGATGCGGTCACGTCGTCGCGGCGTTTTCGTCGCCGTGGAGCCGAGCGGATGATTTGGAGTGCTTGCGCACGATGGGAGATAACGCCACGGGTTCGCCGGCGGAGATTTGGCGGAAGACTTCGGCCGTGACGGCGTTGACGTCGACGTCGGCGCCGTGCTTTTGAATCTGCGCCAAGAGGTCTTGGAGCTGTGTCATGGACAATCCCGAGTCGGGCGATCCCGAAGACGACGGTTCGGCAAACGGGCGCAAGAATCTGTGCGTGAGAATCTCCTTGACAGATATGCGGTTCTTCGGATCTCGCTCCAGACACTTTCGCATCAAGTCAATGAGCGCCGGATTCTCCGTCGGTAACGGTGGAAACGCGATCGTGTGCCGGGGATCGGTAATAGCGTGAAGTTTTTGAATCATCCCGGTGATTTTGCTAAACGGCGTGTGCCCGTACACCATCTGGTACAAGATGCAACCGAGACTCCAAATATCGCTCGCGCGTCCAACTTTCATCGGTCCTCCGAGTGCGGACGCTTGTCCGTTCAGGATTGCCTCAGGGGACATGTAGTTCACCGTTCCAACTTGATGATCTCGCACAATATTCGTGTGATCGGGCGCTTGCTCCGTCTGTATCGCGCGCGCGATGCCGAAATCGATGAGCTTGAGCGCGCCCTCGACAAAGAGAAAGTTTGCCGGTTTCAAATCACTGTGCACGATGCGCTCCTCGTGAATGATATTCACCGCTTCCACCATTTGTTCAAAGTACAGACGTAAAAAGTTGTCGTCAATCACACCTCCGTGGTTTTGACGCTGCTTTTCGCGCTTGGCGAGCATGTGTGCGAGGTCGATTTCGCCAAATTCAAGCACCATAAATATGAGCTTCTCCTTCGGGCAAACCTCCGCATCGACGAGCTGAATGATGTTGTCTCTTCCTCGTAATGTCTTCAGCAGCTTGATTTCGTCAATAAAACCCGCCACGGTTTCGTGCTCTTTGCCATCGAGACGAATTCGCTTCAACGCTAAAATCTTTCGCTTGGGAGAGACGACTTTGTAAACCTTGCACGTGCCACCTTGACCCACGCACTCGAGTTTCGTATACTTGACTCCATTCACGATGACGGTGTTATCATCCTCGCGAGGACGGTCGTGATACTTGTTCGCGCTCGCCACGGAGCTACTCTCCACGCGCCGCTCGCCGCCTTGCAAGGGCGTTTGCTCCGCCGCTCGTTGCCTCGAAGGTGGTACTCTCGGAGGATCCATCGATGCGTGACCGCTAGCGGCCGGTGTATGCTCGGAACGTGAAGGTCGAGACGCGCTCAAAGCGCTGTACTTCTCTTTCGCCTCCGCGAGGCGGCTTCGCAACGTCACGGTGGCCTCCATCACGCTCGTCGGCGGCGGCGGGGGCATTGAATTCTCCGTCTTTTCGCCGCCACCGCGTATACCTCCCGTGCGGGCGCTGTGATAGCTGCTCACGCTTCCCGGCATCGCCGTTGATGACGTCACGTACGTCGTACCCGCATGGTGCGACGGCGCTACGGGCTGCGGCGCGGTAAACTTTGCCGTCGGCGTCGCTTGCATATTCGCCAAAGCCGCGGCGCGTTGCGATAAATTCTTGGGCGTCGCCACCACGGATGACTTCGCCCCAACATGCATGGCGTCCACATCCATATCCCTCGTCACGTGTCGCGGGTTCGCGGGCTTAATCGCCGACGTATACTGCGGCGCCAGCGACCGAAACGGCGTGTGTTGCGTGTGCTGCGCCGGTTCGTATCGTTTTCCCTCCATATCCGCCAGCATGCACTCGATCGCCCCCGAGGGCTCGGCGCCGAAATCTAATCCTCGCTTTAAGATTTTTACCGCTTTCTCCTCGCCCTTGAACGTGTACCCGAACGCCGCCCACTCGCACCAATAAATCGCGTGCTTGTGCCCGATGCCGCACGACTTTAAAAACTTAAACGTATCCCTCGCGTCATCCATGTTGCTCACCATCTGCTGCCTCGCCAGCCCGAGAAATATCCTCACATAGTTTTCATCGTTCACGTTCCCCCGCTTCGGGATCGTCTTCGTCGCGAGTTCGTACAACCGATGCAAGCTCACCCCGTTTCGACTCCCCGCGCTCGCGCTCGGTTTCCCCACCTCCGCCGTCGCCGCCGCGTCCGCGTACGTCGCCTCTTCGTGCTCCAAAAAGTTCAACCACGCCTCCGGGTTCTCTTGATTCTCTCGCACCGCGTTCGCCAGCGCGTTCCTCGCCTTTCTCCCCCGCGTCGGCGTCCCCGTCTCGTCCGCGCTCGCGCAGTACTCGTCCAGCAGCGCCGTCGCCGTCCCCGCCCGTCGCGTCCCCACCGCCGCGCTCGTCGACGCGCTCGCGCGCGCGTCCGCCTCCGCGCGAGGCGTCACCGCGCTCATCATCCGCACCCGCGCCGCGAGCGACCGCACGCGCGGTTCGTACGCCGACGACGGCGTCGTCGCGCCGTCGCCGAGCCGTTGTCCATCGCGATCGTTCTCGCCGTCTCCGCGCGCGCCGCGCGTCGCCGCGTCGCGCGATTTCCCGTCCGCGGCGCGGTGGGCGTTTTCTTTATCGCGCTCGACGTCCATCGCGCGCGCGCGGCGAGAGACGCGTCCGCGTCTGCCGCGACGCGCGCGGCGCGCGTTTGAATCGCCGTTCCCCTTTTTATCGCGACGCGGCGCGAACGCGCGAAGACTTAAAACGCGCGCGAGTACGAGAGACGATTCGCGTCGCGCGAAAAATCGGTGAAGGCACAACCCTAGACACCGGCGCGACATCGCGACGCGCGCGCGCGAGCGCGCGCGCGTCATGGCCGCCGACGACGCGCGTCGCGCGTACGCGTCGAACGATGACTTGCGCGACGCCATGCGGCGGCTGAGCGCGAGCGATGGCGCGTGCGCGGGGATATCGCGCGTGGTGTCGCTGGGACGGAGCGCGAACGGCGAGGACGTGCGCGCGCTGACGATCGGTCGAGGCGCGCGCGCGAGCGACGGCGACGACGGCCGGGGAGGGCTTCGGTTTGGATTCATCGGGAACATGCACGGAGACGAGCCCGTGGGGCGAGAGATCGCGATGGAGGTGGGGCGATGGGTGTGCGAACGCGCGACGACGACGCGCGAGACGACGAGCGAGGCGGAGACGCGCGAGCGGGCGCTGGCGAAACGATTGGTGAACGAGGCGACGCTGTTCGTGGTGCCGACGGTGAATCCCGATGGGTTCGCGGCGAAAACGCGCGGGAACGCGCGTGGGGTGGATTTGAATAGAAACTTTCCGTACACGCGATTTTCGCTGCCGAAATCGTTGAGCGGACGGGCGAGCGCCGTGGGCGGGAGCGCGGGGGACAACGCGAAGCGAGAGATCGAGACGGCGCTCATCATGCGATGGAGCGAAAAGTGGGCGATGAATGGGGCGCTGAATTATCACGAAGGCGCGTTGGTGGCGAACTACCCGTGGGACGGGAACGACGACGGAAGCACGTCGTACAGCGCGGCGCCGGACGACGCGACTTTTAGATATCTCGCGTCATCGTACGCTCAAGCGCATCCCACGATGAGTAAGAGCGCGGAGTTTGAGGGTGGAATCACTAACGGCGCGGCGTGGTACCCGTTGTGGGGCGGGATGCAAGATTGGCACTACGTGCAGACGGGGACGTACAGCTTGACGGTGGAGGTGGACGACGAGAAATGGCCGAGCGAGGACAAGCTCGGAGCGATCGTCGACGAGCACGTGAACGCCAGCATAGACGTGTGCGCCCGCGCGCTCTTCGGCTCCGTGCGCGGCTTCGTGCGCGATGAGAGGGGCGCGGCCGTCGTCGGCGCTTCCATCGTCGTCGGCCGCGACAGCGCGCCGGTGAAAACCGACGCTCGAGGCTTCTTCGCCAAGCCCAGCGAGCCGTCCACTCGACCCGTTCGCGTCGTCATCACGCCTCCATCGAACAAGCGCAACGTCGACACCATCACCCACTTCGTCCCCACCATCGATCCAACCGACGGCGCGTCGATCGACGTCGTCTTCACTCCCAGAAGCGCCCCTCCCGGCTTTCTCCTGCTTCGCGTCGTCGCCGTCGTCGTCTTCGCCGTCGTCGCCTTTCTCATCCGGCGCAGCGCCCGACGCCGCAGGCGCGTGTCGGTGCTTTCAGAGTCATTAGTAAATAACGTCGACGTCGAGAAGGCGATCGCGAACCGACGCGGGATGACATCCAGCCGTTCGTTGTCCGGCCTCTGACCGACTGTACCTTGTAACAGCAGCACCGTGGTAGCAGACAACACCCACGCCCCGCGCACGATGAACCGCACACGCGCGCGCGCGCACGTCAGATTGACGCACGAACGCGCGCGAACGCGCGAAGAAATCGCGTGCGCGTGTTTACCGCGCGAAGCCGCGCCCGCGACGCGCCCGCGACGCACGCGCGACGCGAACACGCGAACGCGCGACGGTGAACACCCTCGGCGTCGCGCGATCGATCGCGCGTGGTGACGGCGATGGCGAGCGAACCGGCGCGCGCGAAGTTCAAATCCCTGCGAGGATGGAACGTCGATAAGTACCAGTTCGATGTGCGCGCGCAGAGCGCGTACAACGTCCTGCCGGGGACGCAACGTTTGAAATTGCTGTGGAGGCGCGGACACAAGCGCGCGGAGACGAAGACGGCGAACGTGACGCGCGGGGAAGCGGTGTGGGATGAAACGCTGACGCTGTCGTGCTCGATGTTTGTGAATCCGAAGACTGGGATGTACGAGAGCAAGCCGGCGATGTTCGTGCTGCAGACGGTGAACGAGGACGGGTCGATTGGGAAGACGTACGCGGAGGCGACGATTGATCTGTTGGAGTTTGCGTTGAATCCGGGACGGGAACTGTCGCAGACGGTGCCGATGAGACAAGGAGCGGTGTCGATGTTGACACATTTACAGTTCGCCGTCACGGCGACGCCGTTGGCGGAAAACGTGGCGTTGAGCGACGTGTCGAGCGCGCTGAGCGTCGCCGATCTAGCCGACGTCGCCGAGTTGGCAGCGACGAGCGCGGTGCCGGAAAAGTTGGCGGTGAACGTGATCGGGGAGCACGAAGATGAGGGATATTTCGATGAGAAACTCGATGTCAGAGAGGATGCGCAATCGGAAAGTGAAAAAGAGGATAGCGAATTTGCCTACTTTGACGAACGCCTGGCGTACAAGGTGGAGGGCGACGACACGGAACAACTTCCGCCGCCGACTGCGGAGGAACTATTATCGGGCGTTGACGCTGAAGAAGGCATCGTACCCGGTGTGAAGATGATGCGCTTGATTGTCGGGAAAAAGTGCAAAATTTTCGTGCGGGGTCAGGATAACTTTGGCAACGCACGCACGACAGGCGGGGACAACGTCGAGGGCGTGTTGATCGGTCCGAGCGGGCAGCGCGGGTTAGTGAGCACTAAAGACCACGGCGATGGCTCGTACTTGCTAGAGTTTACGTGCATGCAACAAGGGATTTGGACCCTTCGTACGCGGTTTAACGGTAGACTGAGCGTGGAGCGACACAAGCTCGTGGTTTCCTTCGGTCCGCTCACGGCCCAGGACGTTCGGGTGCAGTTACCGAAGCCGCCGTTCAGATGCGGTGCGTACACGGACATGCAAGTCGTTGTTGAGCATCCGGAAGATGGGAGAATTCTAACTGGTGCAGAGGCGTTTAACGTTCGCCTCGTCTCACCGGCGGGCTTGTCGTTGGGCGTTCCGCTCGACATTCGTCCCGGGACGACCGCCGCCGTCGCGCGAATCAACTGGCCCGAAGTTGGCGAGCATCAGCTTGACGTAAGACTAGATGGTGAATCGCTTCGCGGGTCGCCCATGCGAGTCGAAGTTGTGCCTGAGGATTTGTGCCTAGCCGCTTGTCAACTTCAAGGTCCGGGTGTTCATCGATGCACGGCGGGCATACGCTCCGCGTTTGTCATCGAAGCTCACGACAGTCGTGGTAATCGTCTCCTTTCTGGAGGCGCGCCACTCTTTTTGGGCATTCGCACGGCATCGAATGAGTCGTACTCGGGTGAGATTGTTGATTTCGGCAACGGCACGTACGAAGCTTCGTACTCTGTTCGTGTTTCTGGTTATTACGAATTATCGCTCGCCATCTTAGGTGAGGAACTCGTAATTAAAGGCTTATGTGAACCCGGCAAGGCCGTCGTCGCGGGTTGTGAGCTGGTCGGCGACGCCGGATTGGACCTTGAAGTTGGCTCTTCCGGTCGCTACAGTATCATTCGTCACGATGCATACGGCAACAGAGTGCCAACGCGTCAGGGACAAATCAAGTTCAAAGTTACCGCCGATGGACCTGGACCCGCAACTTGTACGATGATTGATAGAGCTGATGGCGTTAGTGATGTCGATGTCAGTACCTCTGTAGCCGGGAGGTATTTCGTCCAGGTGACGGCTGGTGATCAAGAACCGATTCCTGGTTCGCCGTTTGAAGTCATCGCATATCCTAGTCCTGCTTCGCACGAAACGAGTGTGACGACAGTGTTCGGTGCACAGTTAGCCGCAAGTGATAGCGATGTCCTCGTGGCTGTTGCTGGCGAAGAGGTCTCGTTATCAGTAGCACCTCGTGATATGTACGGCAACGTCACTGTCTTCTCCAAGTCGGCGGCGATCACTGCGACAGCGACGGGAGGTGGCGTCTCGACTTCCTTTGAAGAACGCACTGGAACTCGCACGGAAGTTTCTTTGTTCTCGACTTTCAGACTAGCTGGGTCGTACTTGCTCACCGCAAAAATCGGCGACAAGGTGTTAGACGGCTACCCAAGGATTCTCACGGTTGTTTCGGCGGCCACTGAACCTCGAAAGTGCATGTTGTTTGGTGACGCGCTTCAAGGCGTGAGGTGTAACCGAGTTTCAACACTCACCGTGCACGCAGCAGATAAATTTGGAAACTTGAGATCGACGGGTGGCGACGTTGTCGATGTCAACTTGTGCTCACCCGACGGAAAGTACGTCGTTGCTTCAAAGGTTGATGACCACGCCGACGGAACGTACGGCGCAAAATTCAAGCTCGAGCGCCCGGGGACGTGGGAAATCCAACTCGTCGTCAATGGCCGCGGTGGCCGGACGCAAGTCAATGAGATTACTTCGTATTTTGCAGGCGTCAAAGCGAACGAGTGTACGTTTTCTGGCATGGGTTCGGATGGTGTTGAAGGCGTCGTATGCTTTAAGCAGAGTGACATCGTCATCGAGCCAGCTGACTTTGAGCAAAACTCACGCCTCATGAGCGGGAAAGAAGCCGTCGCAGTCCGTATTCTCACGCCATCTGGAGGTATTAGCTCTGTGGATCTCAAGTTCGAAAATGGAAAATATAGAGGATCGTACACCTGGACTCAGCCAGGTCAGCACACCGTGTCCGTGTCTCTTGATCAAGAAGCCATCGTGGGGTCGCCGTTTTCCGTTGAGGCCATGAGTGCGTTGCCTCAAATTGCCGAACTGGAGAACATGGCCGTCGGGGAGATTGCCGATATCCTTCCAAAGCTCAGTGGCGAAGGTGCATCGCAAGCGTTGCAGTCTCTTGGACCCGATAAAGCGGCCGAAGCGTTGGCGGGCAACACGCCCGAGTCAGCGGTGCGAATGATGGCGCATGTGTTCCCTGGAAATGTTGCGGAAATTCTTAGTTGCATGCGTCCTGACGCAGCCGCAGCGACAATCTCTGCGATGCCCGGCGAGCGAGCCGCTGAGGTTCTCAGCACAATGCAATCAAACGACGCGACGCAGCTGATGAAGAATATGTCGAGTGGGGAGATATCTGAAAAGGCTGAAATGTTCGCCGACGTCATTTGTGGCATGAAGGAAGACGATATGCTTGTGTGCGTTCGCGAGCTCATGAATTCGCGAACCGCGGAGAAAGGTTTAAAGTCAGTGCTAGATAAAATGCCCGCGCGCGTCGTAGCTGAACTCACTGGTAAGCTGGATAAGGGTGAGAACACCAGGCTTCTTTCCGGGCTTTCGCATGAGCGCACAGCCGCCATTGTCTCTAAACTGCCAGTTGAGCTGCAAGCCGGTGTCATTGGCCTGCTCGGCGGAGATTCCATGTTCCAGATGACGAAGACCTTGTATGCTGCGTATAAAGTGGACAAGAATTCGTCCGCACAAGAGCGCAGTCGAATGAAGGCGGATGCCCAGGACACGGGTCACCGGCTGGCCCCAGCTCTCGCTAGCATGGACACGGAGGAGCTCCGCGACAATTTCAAGCAAGCAACGCCCGAGCATATCGGTGGCTGCCTCTTTGCACTCATCGACGCAAAGCGCCGTCAGGTTGGCTCTAAAGCTATCGCTCGTCCCGTGGCACAGATGATGGAAGACGGCTCGATCGAATGGGGGGATGGTTCCATTTCTCACGTGAACGAAGACAGATCGGCAATCAATCATTCCGACGGAACTTCGGCATCCCTTCGTGTAGATGGTACTATCATCGATAGCGATGGACAAGTGCTCAAACTTAGACCTGATGGGATCATCACGGCCGATGGTACTGTCCTAGGGGCCGACGGAGAAATCACCACCGCTCCGTCCGGTCCGTTGCACATGTTCAGGGCACTGACGACGGAGCAGCAAACAGCGGCGATTCTTGAGCTCATCGAATTCAGTCAAACGGGTAACGCCGGCGAGATCTTGGTCGATCTCACCGCGACGGAGCTTCGCGAGACAATCCGCCCCATGGGTGCTAGCGACCAGGCGAAAGTCTTCATAGAAATCGGGCGAATGTCGCCCTCGCAAGCAGCTCGCGCTGCTTCAGTTCTCAGCCACACCGAAGCTGCATCAGTGGTGAGCATCATGGTGAATCCCGGTTCAAGCGGGCGATGCGACGAGCCATTCATGGGCCCGTTCCTCGAGGCGCTGGCGCCGCAGATTTTGCGTAACATCGAACCACCAACAGCTGTTGGCGGCGCGCTGGCAACGCATCTTTCCCCGACGGCAGCTGCTCACGTTTTGCACAAGCTCGAGCCGATGGATGTGTCGCGTATCATCGAAGGAATGAGTCCAGCAGAAGTGCGCCAAGTCATCGAATCGAGTTCGAATATTCAGGCCGAAGCCGGTAAGGCTGTGAGCGATACTCCGCTCATCGCCGCGCTCGTGCCTTACGTGTCCGCCATGGATGACTCGCAAGCGGCGACGCTCTTGGAAGGTCTTCCTGCGGACATGGCTGTTGGCGTCATGATGTGCACGCCTGAAGAACGGGCTAAAGAGATTATGTCGCACACGCGAAGACGAGACTTGAAGGAGCGCATAGCGAACAAATCCTTGATTCACCTCGACGCGTGTACTATCGTCAACCTTCGTGGGGCAGTAGCAGGGGAATCCTCTTCCTTCATTTTAGAAGCGAGAGAGCGCGGTGGAAACAGGATTACTTTTGGAGGCGGACGGTTGACAGTCGCCACGAAGCTGTTCTCCGCGCCTGGTCCTGGCGTTGAGCAAGGGACTGTCCATGACCGCGGTAATGGTGAATACGTCGTACAGTTCACGAGCACCTTGGCCGGTAAGATCGCCGTCGTTGTCGAGGCTTCCGGACAATCTCGTGCCTGGGACGTAAACATCGAGGCATCCGACGTCGTTATTCCAAAGTGTACGATCGAAAAGCAAGGATTGGAGAGTTGGACGGCCGGTAGTCCTGGTAGAATACTGCTTACTTTGCGCGATCGCTTCGGGAATTTCGCTCATTCGTCGAAAAGTATCCTCGAGTTCGAAGCTCGCGCATCAGGACCTGGAGGCGTCATCGTCGAGCGCAACATGTTGGATGACGGGAAAATTGAATTTCTCCTGAACACGACTGTCACTGGCATTTACAAAGTCGCCGTATCGTGCTTGGATACGAAAGAAGATTTGAGCGGCTGTCCCTTTGAAGCACGTATGGGGACCGACGCTCTCTCCCAAGCGGGCTGTACCGCCTCATTGCAATCTCTCACGAGTTCGACAAAGGGCCCGGGGGCGAAAGCCGCCGCCTATGGCGCCTGCGCCGCCATGGCGGGTGAAGAAGTCACCTGCGTTGTGGAGGCTCGCGATCGGTACGGCAATACGACTACTTTTGCAGGCGAACACGTGGCCGTCATTGCGTTCGGACCGGCGCACTTGCCCGCGGATAGACCGTTTGAAGTGGCCGACGTTCGCAGTGGCCGGATGGCGCTTCGAGCCATCTTCCCACGATCGGGGAGCTACACGATCGCTGTAACTGTTGACGGCATCCCGATCGCTACGTCTCCGCTCATCTTGCACGTTTTTCCGGGTGCGTGCGAAACGAGTCGTGCGGTCTTACGTGGTGACGCGCTCAATGGCATCGTCGCGAGTAAGATTACAAGTCTTCTTGTGCAAACAGAGGACAAGTACGGGAACCATTGCCACGTGGGTGGCGACAGGGTGAATCTCTCCATGTCAGGACCGAACGGCATCAAAGTAAATTCTTTGGACGTCAAAGACAACGAAGACGGAACGTATTCTTTCTCATTCATCATTCCACAATCTGGTCGATGGACGATTCAAGCCGTCGTGAACGGTCGCATTGCAAAAGAGAGCACCACTGAAGTTGTCGTCACATACGGCCCATTACACGCCGCCGCGTGCGTGTTGAAAGGAGGTCCTGGAATGAAACGTACGGAAGTTTGCGGTGCGCAGCGCGATATTTACTTGCAAGCTCTCGAATATGACGCAAACGGGCGCGGGATGAGCGGGCAAGAAGCTATCACAATGCACTTGATTACGCCAAGTGGTGCGACGCACACACTCGCCCCCGTTTTTGCCGAACGAGGCTCTCGCTACAAGGCCACGGTACGATGGTGGGAGGTTGGAAGACACGAGGTTGTCGCCGCAGTCGGGGGACAACCAGTTGTAGGTTCTCCATTCGTAGTGAACGTTGAAGCGCAGGAAGTGAGTCTGCCGATGTGTCGACTCTCGGGACCTGGCCTTCAGGGTGCTGTCGCGGGAGAGCGAGCCACGATCCTCATCGAGTCAAGAGACGAACGCGGTAACCGACTCTTCAATGGCGGTGCACAAATGGGCATTGCCGTGCGATCGGGCGGTGAAACTCTTCGTGGCAAGGTGCAAGATTGCGGGGACGGTACGTATGAGGCGAGTTACATTGTCGAGCGTGCCGGACCGTTCGAGTTGTCACTGTTCCTCGGCACGGAGGCGGCTACGTACAGGGCGACATGTAAGCCAGGACGCGTAGATTACGCCAAGTGCCGCGTTGATGGGGTGAATAATGGCGTATGGGTTGCTGGCGAGCAACTCACTCTCACAGTCACGCGCATGGATCGTTTTGGTAACAGAATCACCCGTCGCGAAGGGCTGGCGCCTTTCTTCGGCAAGGCGATTGGACCTGGAGATATCGTAAGCCAGTCGTTAGAACTCGGTAACGGAACGGCGGAAATCAAGTTGTACGGCACAGTTGCTGGAAACTATCAAATCGGTGTCTACGTTGCCGACACTCCCATTGTGCCTTACGCGAATGAGGAAGCCGAAGCTCTTATGGAGAACCAACAGCTCCTCCTCGAAGACTCAAAATCCGCTAAGTCCAAAGCAGATAGCAAAAGGATTGAAGCGCAAGAGTCTGGTCTTCGAACAGATTCTCTCGCGGGTACCGTGCGTTCGGCGTCAAAGAGTGATATCAACGCTGGCAAGCCATTGGCCGCGGTTCCAGGAACCTTCATCGCCTCTGAAGACATTGAAGCGATGAAGGAAGTAACGCTGCCAAAGGTGACGACAATGAATGGCGTCGAAATGGTTCCGTTACCGAATGGTTTGTTCGAGATGAACTTGATACCGACGATTGCGATGCCGAATTGCTGTGAGTTAGAAGTCATTGGTGGCACGCGCGCCGATGATTCATGGATCACCCCAGCGGGTGACGAAGTGATTGTCAGAGTCATAGCCCGAGACAGATACAAGAATGAAACGCACTGGGAGGAGGGTCAAACGATCACCGTCGAGGCACTCGGTCCAGAGTTTCTGAGTTTCTCCTCGCACGGAACGACGAGCTTACAGAACGAGTTCGTCGCGAAGATGATTCGCGCGGGCACGTTTGAGCTTCGAGTGCTTTGTGACGCCCTTCCAGTCTGCTGGAGGGCAATGCAAGTCATCGCTGGCTTCACTTTCGCGCCGCGATCGATTTTGAGTATGGATGGGTTGAAGGACGTCAAAACTGGTAACATCGTTCGATTGACACTTCGAACAGTCGATAGGTATGCCAACCTCCGTCTTAGTGGTGGAGATACGGTGCAGCTAGCGCTCCAAGGTCCGAACGGCGCATTCGCTCGCCAAGTGAGCGTGACGGATCATCAAGATGGTACTTACGCGCTTGAATTCCAAGTCACTGCCGCAGGCAGGTGGATTATGAGTACGCGCATCAATAGTGTTCTTCACGTCGAGGGCGGAATTTCTTTTGTCGTTGCGTTCGGTACACTGACGGCAGAGGAGGCGGTGGTTTCTTTCGATCCTCCTTTGCCTAAAAACGGATCTGTTGAATGCGGTCGCACAAGCGATCTGATGCTGCATGGCGCCGGTTGGGAGACGAACAATCGCGTCATGACCGGTTTGGAGGCTGTGAGCGTTCGCTTGACGCATCCCTCTGGTTCTCAAGAAGCTATTCCGGTCACGTTGTCAAGGGATAACAAGTGTTATACCGCCAAGATCCGCTGGCTCCATCCTGGTCACCACTCTGTGAACATCATGTTGGACGGTGTTGTGGTTCCAGGCACGCCAGTTCGCGCCAACGCAGAGGGTAAAAAACTCGCTCTTATTTCATCAGCTCTTGTCGGCGATGGTGCCACAACTGCCACCGCCGGAGAAGATGCCGAGTTTACGCTTCTCGCTCGCGATTACGGAGGAAACCAAATTAACAAGGGCGGCGCTGACTTGGCGATTTCTTGTCGAGCCAGTGGCAGAGAACCAATTGCTGGTGAAATCCATGATAACGGCGACGGCTCGTACCGCTGCATCTACTCGAGTACGATTGCGGGCGATATCGAAGTTGTCTTAACGTTAAATGAAGGCACGACGCAGACGAAGCGTTTGATCAACGTCAAATGCGAAGCGGCTGAGTGCGAAATCAGCGAATGTCGTGTTGACGCTGGTAAAATGATGTTACTTTGGAATGCGGGAGACGCTGGTCTAATTCGCGTCCAACGCCGGGACAAGTATGGTAACCCGACGACTAAAGATACCGCAAATGGTCTTAACCGTTTCGCCGCCGAAGTTGTCGGGCCAGGATGGGCTGACTGTGAAGCCTTGGAGCTTGGCGATGGTTCGTGCGAACTTCGACTTGTCGCTCAGGCTGCTGGGTCCTACGACATCTCTATCGTCGCCTTGGCAATCGATGAAGAAACAATGACCCCACTCGATGTTCCATCCGTCGAACTCACGTCTTTCAGCGCTATGGTGAGCAGTCAAGAGACTTTCCCGTCTTCTTGCGTCGCCCGAATGGCACTTGTCAACGGCGGTAAAGAGGAAACGCTCGCCGAAGTGGACGCCGATATTACGCTGCCGTCCACCATCATGGCAGGGGATGATATTGCGATGCACGTCTTATCACGCGACTTGCACGGGAATCACACTAACTGGCTTGGCGGCGAACGTATCGCCGTTCACGCACGCGGACCCATCGAAGTTCCGTTCGTTCCGATGGATGCGGTCGGCTCTTTCACGGCGGTCATCACAACGGCCGGAGCCTACTCGGTCGCCGCCCTCGTCGGCGACTGTGCGTGCAACGGATGGCCAAGAATCTTGCAAGTCGTCGCTGGTCCGTGTAACCCGGACAAGTGCACGGTAAGTGGGGATGCGCTCGGTAATTGTGCGACAGCGACTCCTATTTCGCTGTTGATGCAAGCTACGGACCAGTACGGTAATCCGCGATCGCTTGGCGGTGATTTCATTGAAGCAGTGCTGATCAACGAAGACGAAGGTACCATTGATACACAGATAATCGACAATACCGACGGTACTTACACAATTAATTTCGAGCTGGACATGCCGATTGAGCACGAGCTGTGGATTTCTGCCAATGGCCTGCGCGAGAAACAAAGTCGCTACAGCTTGATGCCCAGCCTTGGCGCGCTGCAAGCGTCGGATTGCGTCATCAACGGTCTCGGCGGCGAGCGGTTGTGTCTCGCCGATCGCTCGACACTTTTCGTGCAACCAGCGAATCCGAGTCGCGTAATGAGTGGCAGGGAAGCCGTGGTGGTGTCTGTTCGCATGCCGAGCGAAATGTCCTTCAACTTGCCCCTGAAGTTTGAAACCGATTCGCGAAGATTTTCGTGCCCTCTTCTTTGGGTTGAAGTCGGCGATCATCACATCACTGTCAATCTTGCTGGTGAAGTCGTTCCGGGTTGTCCATTCATGGTTCGTGTTCGAGATCCAGATGAAGAATTTGAGGAAATCGAAGGCGAGGAGTCGCAGACGGCGATGACCATGGTTCCCGCGGATAACTCTTTCGGATTTGTCTACACCAACGACAAGACGGCCGTCGCCGCTGCGCAAGCCGCGAGTGGCATCGGCACGACAGACGTGGACCCGGACGCAGAAGACGAAGACGATGAAGATGCCTTCACATTTGGAACCGCACTCAACCCGCCACCTCCGCAACAAGTGGATTCGACCATCGCCATTATCCGCAAGCTCGAGCTCGAGGATGCAGGTGATGCGCTCTCTGATATGCGCCCGGAGGTTGCCGCGGCGGTTTTGCAGCGCTTGAATCCACAAAAGGCTGCGTGTGCTGCGGCGATGATGTCTCAGACTGAACTTAGTGCAGCGGTGGTAATGATGACGGAGGAAAGCGTATTGAGCGTGCTCAACGACGCGCCACCGGCCGCACGTGCGTCTATCATCGAATCTTTACCACCCGCTGCTGCGGCACAAGTGATGAATGGTATGGATGCCCGCGCCGCTTCCTTATGCGTCAATAAGCTCATTGATCCCGACGTTGCCGCGGCAATCATCGCTAAGATGAAACCCACAAAGGCAGCCGAGATGATGCAGTTTATCCCAGCTGATGCACAGAAGGCAATTTTGATCGAACTCGACCCGGTATCCATGTGCGCATTGGTCACTGGTGCGTATGAGCCGACGGCGGCGGATGCCATCAGGCGAGGCCTGCAAGTGTCCCCGGACACGGTCAGTATCATCTTTACCACCGCTCCGGCGGAAGAGTGCGCTAAGATGGTCCGAAACATGCAACTTGACGCTCAAGGTTGTGAAATTGCAGCCGGTGCTATGCAGCGCGCCGCGCGAACGCATCCTCGTGCCGTTGAAAATATTCTCGCCATGACGAAGATGACCGCCGTCGACGGCGGCGCCGCCATCAAGGCAGCCGTGTTGAGACAACCGGGTGGTGATGTGATCGTCAAGAACGCCGAAACGAGTATAGCAAAGGGCGAGATTGAAATCCCCGCGCCCGTCGTGAAGACAAGGCAAGCCAAATTTAAGTGGGGTGGCACCGGTCTTAAGCCGAGTAAGACTGCATCCGAGCGCGCGGCGCGTTCGCTCGCCGGTATGGCTCCAAAGGTGTCTGCTCAAGCGCTCGCCGACATGCGTCCCGGTGCAGCGGGCGCGGTGCTCGCATCGATGGACTCTGAACGTATCTCCAGTATCATCTCCGTTATGGATCAGAATGTCATGGCGAGCGCGGTCGGAAGTATGGAGGCTGAAGAGGCATTACGCGTCATCAGCAGCTCATCGAATGCGGCGCGCGTGACGATTGTTGAAGCGCTCCCGGCTGGCGCGGCAGGATCCATCTTGAGTATGTTACCGGCAGACGAAGCCGCGGACTTGCTTCGAGCCATGGACGCCAGCGCCGCCATTGAAGCAGTAAGCTCGATGCCCGCCAAGGCGGCTGCACTTGCCTTGCAAGAGCTCCCTGATGATCAAATGTCGACGTATTTGCTCACGCTTCCACCGAGCACGGCGGCACCTATCCTCTCGCACATGTGCGAGAGAGAAGAAGGCCGAGTGAGTGCATCCAAGGCGTTACAGCTGTTGAGCACGCTCAACGCAGATAAGACTACATTACACATCAGTGGAATGTTGCAACGAGATCCGAAGAGCACAGCGAAAATCATGACCGAACTCACCCAAGACGCTCGCGCAGCTGTGTTGGGTGCCTTGAACGCAAAGGATGCTGGCAAGGCGCTTCAATTCTTGGGGCCTCAAAATGCCGCATCTTCGCTCGTGGCTGCGGTAGCTGCGGGTACGAGTCCAGCGATTGCCGCAGTTGCACTCGAATCGTTGGCACGCCTCGGTGTTTGGCCACCAAGCATTGACGTACCGCGTTCTGGCGCCAAAGTGCGAGGTCCGCTTGCTGACGTCCTGTTGGTCATGTTCGAGCTTGAGCCTGAAGCAGCAGCGCAAGTACTCACCGCGCTCGATCCCGATGTCAGCGCATCGGCCGTCGGAGCAATGACCCCTGCAACTGCTGGTGCACTCGCGAGTGCCATCCCAGATCCAAAGGCTGCTGCGCTCTTGTTGGAGTCAATGCCGCACGCCAAACGGGCGGCGATGATCATCAAGATGCGTCCGCAGCCCGCCGCGGATGCGGCATCGAACATGGAAACAGAGAACATCCTCGCTGTGATGAAAACGCTGTATGAAACGTTGGATCCGGCGACAATGTCGATTGCGAACGACATCATCTCGAAGATGGAGCCTTTCAAAGCTGGTTCCGTCGTTGCGGGTCTGGATGAAGCACACGCTGTCCGCATAATGTCAGCGTTGCCTCCTTTGGTTGCTGCCGCCTTGATTTCCAGTGGTGGTCTTCCGAGTGACAAGGCTGGTACATTCCTCGATCGCGTGAAGGTAGATCAAGCGGAGAATGTCCTTGCGGCACTCCCTCCGACTCTCGCGGAGGAAGCCGTGCAGAAGGTGTCAAGCACCGAGCTCAAGTCGAAGACGGCGTCTCGCACGGTGGTGCACCTGACCTCATCCCACATCTCAGGTCCTGGATGCGAAGAATGCGTCGCCGGTCTGGAAACCAAGTTCATCTTCGAAAGCACCAATCCAGGTGGTGTCCGAATCCACAAGGGTGGCGCGACATTGCAGTGCACAATCCATCATTTGACCTTCAAGTCGCAAGATGGGACGAACAGCGTGGATTTCATTCGAGGCGAAGGCAAACACGTGCAGGTGCAAGACATGATGAACGGTGCGTACGAGTTCCCTTACAAACTCGATAAAGCCGGTGAATATGATGCCATGATTACGTCTGCTGGGCAGACTCGCGTCGTGCGAATCAGGTGCAAACCAACGATACTTGATCCGACGCAGTGCTCGGTGGTGCCGGTTGAGGAAGGAACCACATGGCGGGCGGGTGAAGTCCTCGTAGTCAAGGTGCTTTGTCGAGATCGATTCGGAAACGATGTTGCGCCACCGAAACAGGGTGATGCTGGTGTTGATTTCGTCTTGCTGGCGGATGGAGAAGGGCCGAGCGTCGTCGAGGCAGAGGTCGTCAACGACCCAGCGGGTGTCGGCGCCTTCGCGAAATTCCGCGCGACGGAGTGCGGCAAGTACTCGCTTCGCATTTTTACGGCAGACGTCGCTCGTCAATGGTGGGGTGGTGTACAACGCGACTGCATTCAAGGTGCACCGATCGACATCGTTTTGACGGCCACCGCCGCAGATGCCTCGCGCTCAAGCGTGCAGCTCAGCGGCATTCGTGAACGAGGTGGTGGCATGCTTCTCGGTTTGGCTGGTCGACAAATGGCCATCATCATTTTCGCCAGAGACAAGTTCAACAACGAAGCAGTCTTTGATAATCAAAGACTGCGTGTTGACGCTGTCGGTGTCGCTACTTCTGTATTTAGCCTTACCTCGAAAGAGCCCGGAGAAGCAATGTTTACGAGTGCACTCCAGCGAGCAGGTACTTACTCGCTTCGCGTGACTGTGGACGGTAAGCCCGTGCACGGTTTCCCCCGTAACTTGCAGGTTGTTGCCGCTCAAACGGATCCGCGTTTCTGCTCTATTCGTGGAGATGCGCTCAACACTGTCGTTGCAGGCGAAGTCACGAAGGTTCTCGTGAATGCTGCGGATCGGTACCAAAACGTCTGCCTCGAAGGCGGTGATAGACTCACGGCGCGCCTTCTCGGTCCGGCGGGTTCTATCGATGCTGATACTTCTGATTTCGGCGATGGTACGTACCGATTGTCGTTCGTCGTCCCACGGGCTGGTGAGTGGAGAATCTTCTTAGCGGTTAATGGCGTGGAGAATCCGAAACCCGCGACTTCATTCGTCGCTTCCCAAGGCGGCTTGACGTCAAAGCAGCTCATGCTCATTCCAGCCGACAAGCGTGACGAGTACATGGTGGGTTCTGAATCTGAATTCTTCATTCAGTCCATCGATTACGAGGTCGGAGGTCTCGAAGTGAACGGCCATGAGGCTATCTGTCTGCGATTAATCGCACCCTCTGGCTTGTCCACGATTGTTCCCTTGAGGTTGACCAAAGACAAGGCGCGTTACCGCGCCAATATAATGTGGCCTGAAGTGGGCTCGCATTCGCTCATCGCGGCTTTGAACGGCGAAACTGTCGTTGGATGTCCATTCTCTGTGCAAACCGCCGCAGCACAGGTGTACGTCCCGGGATGTAAGATGACTGGCGCGGGCTCGACGAAGGCTGTCGCGGGCGAACGAGCGTCGTTCATCGTTGAGGCACGAGACAACAGAGGCAACCGCATGATGGGAGGAGGCGCTACTCTGAGCGCCGTCGTACGATCTGCGTTGACCCCGGGGAAATCAGTCAAGGCCACCATACTTGATCAAGGAGATGGTACGTACGTGTGCAGCTACACGATTAACAAAGCTGGTCCGTTCACCATCGTTGTGTCCTCACCCAACTCGCAAGCAACGCTCAGCGCCACGTGCGTTGCCGGACCAGCGGACCCAGCATACTGCCGAATCGACGCGAGCGACGTCAAACAGATTGAAGCTGGTACGCGCGGCATCGTCAAGGTGTTACGCGCCGATCGCTTCGATAACTTAATTCCCGCTGGTGCGGAGTTGATGCCATTCCGCGTTGAAGTCACTGGCGTCGGCCCGGCGGATGTCGAAACCGTCGAAGCAGGAGACGGTTCGGCAGAAGTTCGATTCGAGGCTCGTGCAGTCGGTCGATACACTCTTTACGTGTGGAGCGGCTTCAAACGCGAACCGGTGTTGGGTTCTCCGTGCGAGATTCAAGTCCTACCCAGTCAGCCCGCGGCTTCATCCTGCAAGGCGCAGTTACAAGGCGCCGAGTTCAAAGCTCAAGGCGTCTACAGCGCGCAAGCGGGTACCACTGTCACGGTGCGCATGCAACCGCGCGACAGATTCGGGAACACCACGGCTTGGAAGTCCTGGCAAACACTCAGCGTTACCGCGAGTGGTACCGAAGACATAACGTTTACAGAAATTGATGATCAAGAAGCAGTCTCGTCCCGCGGTGTGTTTTCTGCGACGTTTTCGAAAGCCGGCGCGTACGTCGTCTGGGTTACCGTCGGTGGACAAACCATCGTCGGCTGGCCGCGAGTCGTGCAAATCATTCCGGGCACCACCAACGCCAACGTCTCTCAGCTTCGTCCCGAGGCCGATAGTATGGCTCTCGCCGCCGAACTGGTGCGCCACGGTGGAAACGACGCTTCTCTCATCGACGCGCTCGGCCGTCAATCCACCGACGTGGACAAGCTGCGCGGTGAGATGATCGCTTTGAAGCAAAAGTTGGCTTCCTACGAACGCGCTGAACACGACGCGCGTCAGCGTGGCACAATAGATCCCACCGCCACCGCGCTGACGACTGAGCAAGTGGACAAGAAGAATATGAAAACCATGCAGTTGATGGTCGCCGAGACCGAGTCCGATAGAGGCACGCTCGACTCCGCCAACGACGACGACGAGTTCGGCGACGCGTCGCCATTCTATGATGACAACGTTGACGACGCGGAGTTTGAAGACGCACGATCGCCGTGAAAGTAAACACGGATAACTGCAACTCATTGTACCGCGCGATCTACTCGCGCAGCGAGACCTCGCGCGGGCCGCGCGACCTCGTTCGCCGGTGTACTACTAATACCTCAATCCACCTTTTTAACCACCCTAGCGAGTACAGTAGCTCATAACGACACATCACACTACTATCTCACCTCTGGCCACGCGCGTCGACGCACCCCGCGCGCGATCGGTCGATCGTTCAAGCGCGCGTTCGAACGATCGCTCGATCGACATCGTCCGCGCGGCCGTTCGCTCGCGCGAAACCCATCAACCGCGCATCGAATCCGTCGGTATCCGCGCGCGCCGTCGCGTCGCGCGTCCCACCTCCTCCCATCGCCGCCGTCGCGCCGCCTCCCATCGCCGCCGTCGCGCCGCCTCCCGTCGCCCGTCCCCCCTCGACCGCCCGCTCGAGTTTCGGATAGCGCGAAAAAGCGATTCGTCTACCCCCGACCGACGTCCGCGCGTACCGCGCGCCGCGCCGACGACCGACGCCGCGATCGACGCCCGCCCGCATCGCATCGCGTATTACGCGCGTCCGCGACCCCATGAGCGTTTCGAGACTCGATCGCGCGCACCGCGCGCGTCCCGCGCCGGCGCCCGGGCGTCCGCGTCCGAGTAGCCCAATCGACGAAACGGCGAAAAAAAGGGGTCGCGTCGACGCGAGCGTTACGTCGCGGCGGCGCGATTCGCGTTAAATACGACGCGATCGCCATGTAAATAAAGCGCGCGCCGTAACGCTCGCGTCGCGGGCCGCGCGGAGACGCGTCGCGTCGCGTCCGCGGAGACGCGTCGCCGCGCGTCGACACACCGAGTCGCGACGCGCGCGCGAGTCGGACGCGGCCGACGCGCGCGCGACGACATCGCCGAGATCGAGCCTCGCGAGCGTCCATCGCGGTGCGTGCGCGCGCGCGACGCGCGCGATGACGCGCGGTAGACGAATCGCTGAAAAGTACATTCATATCTTTTCGAACGGCGCGCGCGCGGCGACGGAACGATCGCGCGAACGATCGCGCGCGCGCGAAACGCGATGGATGTACCTATTTGTCTTAGGGTCCACGTCCGCGCGCGGGACGACCCGACGGACGGTGTCGACTGACTCGAGCGTCGGCGGCGCGCGCAGGTCATCTCGCTCGCTCGCGCGGGGACGCGGCGGCGCGGCGACGCTTCTTCGTTCGCTACTTTGCGTCGGGAAATTGAAAAGGCGCGACGAGATGTCGATGGAGGATGATTTAGAATTGCACCTCGCGGAGTTTATCGATGAAGAGGGGGCGTTCGACGAGTGGTGCGTGGACGACGCGGAGGGACGCGACGCGACGCGGGAAATCGACGGGACGGCGGCGAACGCGCGGAACGGCGAGCGCGAGGAAACGGCGAGCGCTGACGATTAGAACGACGATGACGATGACGGAAATGACTGACTTTGACGCGTTTGTACGCGATGGATCAACCGTAGGTGCGAAGCTTCGATCGATTTCGACGCCTTTGTGGATGACGACGCGCTCGCGATCGAGTACGACATGACGCCGAGATCTGGGGGAGATCGAAAAAGCGCGCCGGCGAGAAATTCAACAAACTTGAAAACCCGTAAACGCGGCCTCAAGCGCGGCGTCGACGGCGAGCTGTCGCTGAATGAACACGTGTACGTGGAATTCACGCCCGAGGGCAAGTTCAAGATGCGCGATGGGGAGAAACTGAAAGGACAATGGAGCGCGGAGGAAGACGGCCGCCTCGCGGACCTCGTCGCCAAGTACGGCACGCGTAGATGGTCTCACATCGCGCGTGCGCTCGAAAACCGCGTGGGCAAACAATGCCGAGAGCGATGGAATAATCACTTAGCGCCTGATATAAAACGTGGATCGTGGAGCACGGAAGAAGAGGATACTTTCATCAGGGCGCACGGCGAGCTCGGAAACAAATGGTCGGACATCGCCAAGCTTCTCGAGGGCAGAACCGAAAATAGCGTGAAGAATCACTGGAACGCAACGAAGCGGCGCAAGGATGGTGACATGTCGAGATTTCGTGCATACGTTATAGAAACCAGTGACAAACAGCAACGAGATGGTGTAGAAACGACACCACGCTCGAAGAGTCAGTCGATGACGGCGAGCGACTCGCTCGGGAGCTCGATGAGGCGCCCGACGCGACCATCCAGTCCGAGTCAAAGCCAGTCGACGATTAAGCCCAATGTGGATAAGCTGGTGAATACAGAAACGCACGACTCAAACGCATCGACGCAAGACGGTATGCCGATGAATCGTGCTCAAGCGCGATCGGTGGATATGCTCGACGGCTCGATGGCGGCGAACACGTTCATTTACGTCGACGCGAAACTGGTCCCGGCATTACACGACTGCATCGTCGTCAAGGCTCCTGGGAACGCGCACGATTTCATCGAAATTCTCAACAGTCACGAGCAACTGGTGCAAGACCGAACTCACGCCGACGACAGCCGCATCGAAGTGGCGTCGTACGCGTCCACCATCCCGCTGCCGTCTGCGCTTCTCGCCGACGCGCTTGGCACGCTCAGCGGTTTGATCGACGCCGTGCGTCGACACTGCAGCGTCGTCAGCATCGCGCTTGCTGTAAAAAGCGGGGATCACGCCATTCTGAAGCGGTTTGGAGGCAACTGTTTCATGGTATCCGTCTCCGCGCGCAAGTGGGAAGACGCCATGCAAGGCGTCAAGCTCGCCGTGCGACACATCAAAGACGTCAGCGCGACGTCTTAAATGCCTATAAATTATTCGTCACACATGCTCAAATTGTGCACGGTGTACCATTTATCAATCTTTCGATCAAGGATAAACAGCTCGCTCGCTCGCTCACAAGCTCGCACGCACCGCCACACCCGTCAAATTCATTTGCAATGTCACATTAATCATTCTAAGCTACTACGCGTCACTGATTCAGCGGCGGATGCACCAATACATACTCCTCCGCGTACGCCCCCGTGCGATCATCTCCCTCATCACACGCCACGGGTGCGCACGACTTCGAACACGTGTACACGGCGATTGACCCAAAATCGAGCGCGGAGTCGCTCTCGGCGTCGACGCCGAGCTGACTGATGATTGTGGGCAAAATCTGAAACTCAAATTTTCTCGGCGCGCCGCACCGTTCGCAGTGCGGAATGTTATCCGTATTCGGCGCGTGCGTCACCGACGGCCACAGCGGCTTCGCCCCGGGCTCCGGGCAATACCTCAACACCTGCTCCGGGTCGTTCTTCAGCATGACGTGAAACGTCGCCAACTGCTCCATATCCTCATCGACCACCGCAGCCTCGATCGCGTCGATCTCTTCCGCGGTCATGTCCCCCCCCACGTCACCATCCACGCACTCCACTCCCCCCATCGCGTCTCCCTCCCCTCGCTCCTCCGTCTCCACCACCAACTCGTACTCTGGATACGTCTTCGTCGCCGCCGCGCTCGCGTCCCACCAATCGCACCTCGCGCGCCGCGTCGCCGTCTCCTCCGCCGTCAGCGCGCGCCCCGCTTCTCCCTCCGCCACCGGATCCCACCCGTAGAACGCGTTCGCCCTCGGAAGCTGTCCCCTGAACGCCCGCGCGCCGCCCCTCGCGTGCGTCTCGCCCCCTCGCGTCCCGTTCACGAACACGTACACCGTCCGATGAAACGCGCTCGCCTCCGCGTCCACCGGCGCGTACACCTGGCACAAAAACGCCATTCGCTCCCCCTCGTTCGTCTCCAGCGCGCTCGCCCGCGGCACGCGCACGGGATCCATCCACGCCGGCGCGCCGCCCGCCTTGCTCGGAAACCGCCACGCCTCGAGGTCGTCGTCCCGTCGCGCGCGCTCGAGAAAGCCCAGCGACCACTCGCGGTCGTCGCTCAGCGCGTCGTCGTCGTCGTCGTCCATGGCGCGCGCGTCTCGCGCCGTCGCGCGCCGTCGCGTCGCGCTCTGTCGCGCGGCGTCGCGTCGCCGCCGCCGGTCGCCTCCGGGGGACGCGCGTCCGTCGACGCGCGGCGCGGCGCGCGACGCGACGCGCGGCGCGCGCGACGGACGCGCGTATTTTTTCCGCGCGCGGCGTCGCGCGCGGAACCGCGCGCGCGACGTCGCGGCCGTCGCGCGCGGCGCGGATCGAATCCGTCGTCGGTCGGCGCCGCAGAGCCGCGCGCGGGATTGGATTGGATTCGCGCGCGGCGTTCCTTCGCGCGCGATGTCGACGTCGCCGCGCGGCGCGAGCCAACGCGCGGAGACGAGCGGAGGTGCGCGGAGACGCGCGATCGCGGACGCGACGACGACGCGAGGGCGACGGATTGGGACGATTCGACGAGGACGCGCGATTTGAAATGATTCGCGCGCGAAACGTCGAGGACGCGCGCGCGATCGAGGCGCGAGGGCGAGGAACGGTGAGACTGACGCGATGCGCGCGATGCGGACGCGCGATCGGGACGCAGACGCGCGAGAGGCGATGGAGACGGCGGCGAAGACGGTGTCGAAGCTCGCGGCGGACGCCGAGCAAGCCGACTTGGTGGAACTGCTTCGAGAGGCGCCTCGGGAGGCGTATTCGTTTCAAAACGCGGGATGGCCGAGCGATGTGGTGGGTATGAAGAAGGAGGAACTGCCGGGGGTGGTGCTGGAGCGGTACAACACGCGGCAGTCGGTGTGCTTTTGCGGGGTGCTGCCGGAGATTTCGCGCGCGTGGGCGAGCGTGGACAACGCGTTGTTTTTGTGGAGGTTGGACGTCGCGGACGACGTGCCGGTGGAGTACAGCGGCGAAGAGCAAGCGATCGTGGCGGTGGGGTTGGTGAAACCGAAGAGTGGGGTGTTTTTAGAGGCGATCTCGTACGTGCTCGTCATCGCGACGACGGTGGAGCTCGTCATGGTGGGGGTGTGCTTGGAGGACGACGGACGCGAGCTCACGCTGCATCCGCTGCAGTACTCGTGCCCGACGGACGCGACCATCATGAACGACATCACGTCTACGCCGGAGGGTAGGATCTTCTTAGCCGGTGCGGACGAAGCGCTTTATGAACTCGTGTACGCGCAGAGCGACACGTGGCACAGCAAGCGATGCAAAAAGGTGCGACACAGTCAAAACTTGTCCTCGCTGTTGCCTTCGGTGCTGCGATTGAAGGGCTCGGACGCTTTGAAACAAGTCGTCGTGGACGCCAAGCGCGGGATTTTGTACACGCGCAGCGAACAAGGCGTGGTGGTTGTGTACGACGTCGGCGCCGCGGCGAAGGACGCGCCGAGAAAAGTCGCCGAGGTTAAAAACGTCGCGCAACTCGCCGCGCAGGCTCGCGGTCAAGGGTCTCTGTTTGCATCGGCGACGTCATCGGTGAAGAAAGGGGCGAAGTTAGTGCACGTCGCATTGGTGCATCCGGAGGAGTCGTCCGTCGTGACGTTGGTGGCGATTTGCGCGGATGGAAGACGCATTTACCTCACCGCTCTTCCGCCGTCGCGCGGGTACTCGTACGGCGTCGCCTCGGGTACGGGTAGCTCTCGACAAGGGCCTTCGCGACTGTCCGTGGTCGAACAACGCGACCCGCCGCCGCAAGGAGGAAATCAGCGCGGTATGACGACGGCGCAGGCGCTCTTGAACACCACGTCGAGGGCCTTGGAAATTGAAGCCGGGTTTTACAGCAGCGGCGTTTTGTTACTGTCGGACGCGACGCCGAACGACTCTGACGCGCGATTGATACTTTCAAACCGCGACCTGGCGCTACCCCCACACTTGCAGTTGCCGCCGCCGACGCCCCCACCGAGCTCGGGAAGCGGCACTCGCGGTTTGCGCGAAGTCGTCACCTTGGAACAACTTGAAGGGCGCTGCGCGTCGAGTCTCGGATCGCTCGGTGAGATTCCTATGCCAAAGAGCGTACAGGACGCGATCGATCCGCCATACCCCACGGGGACGCTTCCAGAAGCACGTGTAAAATCGACGGGACTACTCTCTGAGCTCGTCACGCAATACATGTGCCCGAGAAGAACGTTTGTGTTGATGACCAACGCCGGGTTGGTTCGATTCGAGAAGGCGCGCCCGATTGACACGTTGAGAAGTGTTCTTGAAAAGAACATTCCGGAACAAATCGAGGAGTTCTTTAAGAGTTACGGACCGATTGAAGCTGCGGCAATGTGCGTCGCGTTATCTGTTTCGGGATCCGAATCCAACGCCGTGATCCTCGCCGCGAAGCGGGCCTTTGACGACCCGCGTCTCACCGGCGAGCCGAGCATCGTGGAGGATAGCTACGCGCAAAATCAAGAGAATAATGGTGGATCTTTCAACATGGGGCGTGCGATCGTGCAACCGGTGCTGACTTTTTCGTCGGCGCAGCGTGGACTGTACTTGTTCACGGCTCGCATAATGTCTAGCACGTGGGAACGAGCGATCATTGTGCCCGTTCGCGCGCCCGTTCAAACGAATTTGAACGGCAACTCGCGACCGCTATCGCCGGCGATGAAGATCGCGAACAAAGCGCTCGGCGCGGTGCAAGCGGCAGCTCGGTACATGAGTGAAGAACCGGCGCTCAGATGCTCCTTGGATCCGACGTTGCTCAAGAATTTGCACGATCGCTTGATGCCGTTGGTGACTTTCTTGAAGCAGCGTAGACCGCGCATTAGCAGCGGCGCCACGATGTCGCAGACGAAGCGGCGTCGAGTGCGTTCATCCGGCAGCGAACTCACGGCACTCCAGGAAGAAGAGCGCAGTCTCTCGGCCCTCTCCGCCTTGGTGAGCCGCACGGCGCAGGCTTTGTCTCTCATTAGAATCATCATCACTGATGAACGTTTCTCACGAGTGGCCGACATGCTTCCCTCGGCGATTCGCAAGGAGCTGTCACAGGTACGTTTCCGCGCTCCTACGCCTCGTCTTTTCTTTTTTGCCTGCGCGATGATGATTTCCCATATATCAATCTGTCAATCCCCTGATTCACAGTGATGACAACTCATATGGTGCCCTTCCACTGAGCGTCCACTTTTACTTTTCCGCGCTGTGTTCTTCTGAGACTTTCGACTGACTTTTTGTTTTACACTGCGACAGCTCACCTTGAAGAAGTTGGTTTCGACGACGCACGGGGCGCGTTTGGCGGGTGCGCTCATCGAAGCGATGATGTCTCACATAATGTCTCACGCTCGTCACAGCGCCGAGGAATTAGCTGCGGAGCTCCAAAAGGGATGCCCAGACTTTTTCGGCGCAGATTCGAGGACATTTTACCACGCCAGAGACTTGTTGCAGTTGGCGCGCGACGCGCGCGCGAGAAAGGAAAACGTCTTGCGCGACCAATACGTGAACGATGCGATCGCTTTATTCATGAAGGTGCCGACTTCTGGAGACTTATCGGCCGTTTGTGCTGAACTTGTCGATCTTCGCGCGTTTCATGGCGTCACCGCTGTGCCCCTCGCGGCGGCGGCGGCGCTCGAGGCGCGCGCAGAGGAAGCTCGTTTTACGATGCATTCGCAACCGAATGTGGACATGGTGGTAAGTTTATCTTGACCTCAAATCTCGAAAGAACTTCGTTGCGATGAAGACGAATCTGATACGTGAACGTTCGGCTTACCGCCGGGCGTGCCGTGATGATTAAAAACTACAGAACATCTAAGCCTGAGCGACGGCGAATCATTCTCGGCTCGAGTCACGACGGGATCGCGAAAATCTCTTACTGACGACAAATTTTTACCGCATTATAGGATCTCCAATCGTGCTTTGAAGTCACGTGTACCACGATTCGGGCGCTTGCGACTGGAAGGGCTGATGCGGACGCTGAACCAGGTTCGCTGAGTCGCGTCGCGGCGGAAGAACTTCCCGAGGACATTCGTGAACGAGGTCTCGTGAAGATTCTAGAGCAGCTTCAACGAGTGTCTGGAGCTGACTCACAAGATTTCATGCACCGCGTATTTGCGGAGCTGATTGCAGTGAGACGCGACGCCATGCTTTTATCGCTACCCGCGGCTATGTTGGAACCGTACTTGGTGAACAAGAGCGCGTTGACGTCTGCGCAACAAGGCGGCGCGCTCACGCCGGATGAGGCGAGACATCTCGATCTCTTGGCGCAGTTGTACGCCGCCCGAAGTCTGTTTGGATTGGCGGCACAGGTCGATTGCTCGTTAGCGGAGCGTCGATGCGCGAACGACGAAACGTTCAGTTTGGACCAGCGCATGGCTTTGTTTGAGCGCGCGCTCATGCACGCCAGAAAGTCGGTCGACGGGGGATTGACCAATGGTTTGGACACGTCGTTTTGCGAAAACGTCGACAGCAAAATCAAATTGCTCGACATGCAGCGGCGAGTGCTGGGCGTGTGCATAGAGCGCTCCCGTCAAGCACGCGCCACCGGATCGTCGAACGCTCCGGAGGAGGCGTTTGTGTACGAATTGGAGCGCGAGTTGAAGCAACTGAGCGACTTGTACAACGACTTCGCCAAGCCGTGTGAGTTGTGGGACATCTGCCTCGAAATGGTGCACTTCTCGCAATACCACGATCCGGATGGCGAGATTGTGTGTGACTTATGGGATAAGCTCCTCTTACAAGCCGCGTCTCGCGCGCCGAGCGCCGCGACGTGCCTGCGGGAAGCCTGCCTCGTGGTTCGCGCGTTGGGCGTGAAGTTGTTCCCATCGGACGTCGCGTTTCCGGTCATTCACGTGGCTTTGCGTTTGGAGCTCATGGCGGCAGGACTGTGGGGTGTTCCCGATGTCGCAGTCGAAGCGCACGTCGACGATGAGTATGACACGAGCGAAGTCGCGGACGCGCTCGTCGTCGCGTGCAAAGGACTCGCAGAGCCCGTGCAACGAGCGTACGACCGCTTGCTCGCGACCCCGGCCCAACGCATGCACGATAAGCGTCTGTCGAAAGTGGATGCGTTACAAACCCCGCGTTTGCGCCTCCGCTTGCTCAGATCGGTGTACTTTGTGCTCCAGCTTTGGGACCAGTCGCTCGTGCCCAAGGCGACGGCGTACGGCGAACCGAGAGCGTACGCCACCGGAGGCCACGTGCGCGCGGCGATCGGCGACTTGTGCGTGAGCTACGCCTCGGAAAGCCGACGAATGCAGTGTCCGAATGAGGTTATTCGCGCGAACGCCGAGGAACTCGCCGCCGCTTTCGACACGTTCGGCCGCCGCTTGCTTTCTTCGTAGACGAGTAGACAAAGCCCTCGCGACGGGGCGTTGAGAAAAATAAAACCGTGTATGATTTAAATCGGATGTTGTGTGTTTGATATTCGACATCATAAGCTAATCAACGTCGGTGTTTACTCTTCATCTTTCTTTTCCTCGACCTTGGTCGCGGTCAAAGCGTCCGCGAGCGCGTCCGCTTCTTCGGCGACTTGCGCCTTTTCCTCGGCGGCCTCGGCTTCGCCCTCTTCCGCCGGAAGCGCCGCCATCTTCTTTTGGGCGTCATTGAACGCCGCCGTGAAGAGTTCGCACTTTTCCGCGCTTCCGAACTTGATGCACATGTTGTAAAGCTCCGGGCGTTCGTCGCCGTCCGAGCAATCCACCGTGGTGAACACGCACGCCTTTTCGCTCGCCGCGTGCTCCGCCACCTTGGATTCTTGTTGCACGTAAAAGTTGGCGCAAATCTTCAGCGTTTTATCCCGGCGCATGAGCACGCGAATCTTTTTAGACGTCTTGTGCTCGAGAAGTTTAATCGGACCGAGTCCTCGTTCCTTCCATTCGCCGTCGGTGAACCGGTACGATTTCACCTTGCTGCGTCGCGCGTCGTCGTTCTCGTCGTCAGTCCTCCATCCTCGCGTCGCGCGTCCCATCTCTCCATCCCACGCCTCGCGTCCGTTCGCTTCGTCTCGCACGTACGCTTCGAACAAAATATCTTCGTCCTCCTCCCCCGTGGTCGTCGCCTCCGCGCCCTCCACGATCTCCAGCTTCACCACGGGTTTAAACTCCGCCTTGCACTCCGCCTCGACGTCGTCGTCCCCCTCCTCGTCATCGTTCCCGGTCTTTTCCTCCGCCTTCGGCGCCTCCTTCGACGCGAACTTCGACGGATCGAAACCTCCGCCCGCGGCCGCGGCGCCGAACCCTCCCTGCGCGAACGCCGCGCCGAAGATCGGCGTCGTCGTCGGCGGCGCCGTCTGTCGACATGCATTCAGATCGCGCCTTCGTCAGTCCCTCGTCGCGCGTCGTCGCGCGCGCGCGTCACCGGGTCGTCGCGCGGTCGTCGCGCGTCGCGAGCGTCCGTTCGCGCACCTCGTTCGCGGCGTCCTCGCTCATCGCGCGCGATCGATCGCGTCGCGATGTGCGGCGACGCCCTCGCGCGCGGCACTCCATGTCGACCACCGGAGCGCGCGCGCGCGACGACGGCGGCGGGTCATCGACGCGCACGTGCGTGGGGGTGACGACGTTCGACGACGCGCGCGAGAGTCGACGCGCGACGCCGGTGCGCGACGCGCGACGCGAATCTTCCGAATCCGCGAATCTTCCGTCGACGCGAATCGACGGCGAATCGACCGACGCGCGCGACTGACGAGCGCGCCGACGCCCGCAGACGTGCTACGGATTCACGCGCCGGCGAGACGCGGCGCTGCGCGAAGAGCGGCGGACGCTGCGCACGGGGGACGTCGTCGGACGGTATCGGTACGCGTGCCTGGGACGAAGCGCGCGCGCGGTGCCCTTCTACGCCGAGGGACGACGCGCGCCCACGCTGGAGGAGCGCAAGCGCGGGACGGAGTTCCCGGTGTGCCAAGGGCTGGAGGTGCTCGTCGCGGAGAGAGTGGACGAACGCGCGGCGCGGCGCGGCGACGGCGACGCGAGCGAAGACGACGCGACGGACGCGGCGATGCGAAAGCGCGTCGGCGCGCGGGAGATCAGGGAGACGCGCGAACGCGAGCTCGGCGCGAGCGCGGCGTTGGAGCGGTTCAACAGGAGCGCGGGGAAAATTTCAGCCAACATGCGGCGACACGCGAAGTTCATCGGCGACGGCGCGTACTCGCTCTTCTTCACCGGCGGTCGGCGGTCGTGAACCGTGGGTCGAGCGCGCGACGCGCGCATTCTTTGTAATCACGATGTACCATCGAATCGTAGCCACCGCGCGCGACGTTCGCGTCGCGGCGTCCGTCGACGTCGTCGACGCCGCACATCGCGACTCGCGCGACATGTTCCGCGCCCCTCCCGAAGGTTTGCGCGCGCGCGCGAACGCGCTCGACGATCGACGCGCGCTGCGTTTACACGACGACGAGCGATGCGTCTTGTCCTGCGACGCCGCGATGACGATCGGCGACGACGACCCGGCGTCGAGCGCGATTCCGGGTGAATTATACATCACCGACGCGCGCGTCGCCTTCGTCCCGCGAGACCCGACGTCGACGTCGGCGTACGCGTGCGAGTATCGCTGTCTCGCGCTGCACGCGATCTCGCGCGAGGACGATCGCTACGGAAGCGGCGGGTGCGTGTATTGTCAGATTGACGGCGGCGCCGACGCGCCGAGCGCGTCGACGACGACGAACGCCGACGACGCGAACGACGACGAGCCCTACGACGAGGACGACCCGGTGACGGCGCACGTGCGCTTCGTCCCGAAAGACGCGACGACGCTGGAGGAGATCTATCGCGCGATGAGCGAGGGGTCGTTATTGAACCCGGATCCCGACGCCGAGCGATTCGACGACGACGACGACGACGACGAATTCCTTGAAGACGACGACGAGGCGCACGCGCGCGAAGCCGCGCTCGAGCGATTAGATAAGCTCCTCGTCGTGGACGACGAGGTCGAGGCGTTGATGAAGCGCGACCCGGGTCGTTTCGAGGATTAAAGTCGGTCGACGTATGTAACGAGCCGACGTCGCTCGCTCGCGCCGTCGCCCCTCGCCCCGCGACTCGCGCTTCTCGCCTCACAATGTCTCTCGCGACCGTCTCGCGCGCGCTCTCGCGCCCTCGCGTCGTCGTCGGACGCAAGGCATCGCGACGCACCGATTCCGAGCCCGCGGCTCGACGGACGACGCGCATGCACGCCTCGGACATCCAACGCTTGGGCACCGATGACCCTCGCATGAGTCAGGTGGTCGTGCACAACGGCATCGTCTACTGCAGCGGACAGGTTGGATTGACCACGACCACGGTGCGAGAACAAACGATCGAAACGCTGGAAAAGTTTGACAAACTGCTCGCGATGGCGGGGACGGATAAGTCGCGAATATTGACCTCGATGTGCTGGCTGCGGGACATCAAAGACGCGCCCGAGTTCAACGCCGTGTACAACGCGTGGATCGATCCGGATAATAAACCCACGCGGGCGTGCGTGCAGAGCGAGTTGGCGCGACCTGAATTGTTGGTTGAGGTGCAAATTACCGCGGCGTTGCCGCCGTGAGGCGTCGAGACGAACGAGTTGAGTCGCCGGAGGGCGAAGGAGCGCTCGACGCTCGCGTTGAAATCTTGAAATACATATTTATTCATTCACTCATCGACGACGATAGTACACGCGCTACAGCTTGCTGTTCGGCTTGGCGTCGAACATGGGGTACCACGCGAACGGGTCTTCGGACACGTAGGTGACGACTTGCTTTTGGTGCAAGTACTTGTCCATGCCGTTCGCGCCGAGGTCGCGACCGAATCCGCTTCGCTTGCGACCGCCCCACGGGAGCTGAGCGAAGCAGGGTTGCGAGCAATTCACCCACACGATCCCGGTGTCAAACGCGGCAGTCATACGCTCGCGTCGCGCTAAGTCGTCTGTGATCACCGCCGCGGCTAAGGCGTAATCGGAATCGTTCGCCATCGCCACGACTTCCGTTTCAGAGGCGAACGTCTTGACGCACATCACCGGGCCAAAAATTTCTTCTCGCCACACTTCCGCATCCATAGGGACGTCGACGAATACCGTGGGTTCGAGATAGAACCCCTCTCGACAGTCCGGATCGCTCGGTTTCTTGCCGCCCGTCAAAAGCGTGTATCCCTTGCGCTTCGCGCGTTCGACCATTTTCATCACCTTTTTGTACTGCCCTTCGCTCACGAGCGGGCCGAGGCGACACCCCTTGACGAGTGGGTTGCCGTACGGAATGGCTTCCGCAGCCTCCTTGAGACGCGCTAAGAACTTCTCTCGAATGCGCTCGTGAATGAAGACGCGCGACGTCGCGCTGCAGATCTGACCATTCGTCCAGAAACACCCAAACAGAGCCCACTCCACCGCCTTTTCCAAATCGCAGTCGTCGAAAATGACCAACGCGCTCTTGCCGCCCAATTCCAACGATACGGGCTTGACATCTTTCGCGCACGCGCTCATGATGATGCGGCCGGTTTGCAACGAGCCAGTGAACGATATTTTATCCACACCCTTGTGTGCGCACAGCGCAGCGCCAGCCTCGTCGCCTCGCCCCGTGACTACGTTGAACGCCCCCGGCGGCAACCCTGCTTCGACGCACACGTCCCCCAACACCTGACACGTCAAGCTCGCGAGCTCACTCGGTTTCAGCACCACCGCACATCCACTCGCGAGCGCGGGCGCGACTTTCCACGTCGCCATGAGCAACGGATAGTTCCAAGGCGTGATCAAACCGATCACCCCCAGCGCCTCGCGTCGCAACCGTCCCGCGAACTCGTCCATGGGTAACTTCACATCCTCCTCCGCGTACGCCTTATCCCCGAACACTTCATCGCACCGATCGGCGTAATAATCAAAGCACGCGCTGACATCATCGATATCCCACTCGCTCTCCTCGATCGGCTTCCCCGCGTCCAGCGTCTCCAGCTCGGCGAGCGCGCGTTTCCGCCGTTCGATCCCTCTCGCAATCCCCCGCAGCACCCGCGACCTTTCGCGCCCCGGCGTGGCGCTCCACACCTTATATCCCTTGCGCGCCGCCCGCACCGCGTCGTCGATCATCGCGCGATCGCCCGCACCGACGGCACCGATGTTTTTATTGTCGTGCGGGTTCACCACCGGCAGCGTCCTCGCGGCACCGCCGAGCGCCTGCGCCTGCGCCGCAGCCTGCGGCGCGCGCACCCACGCGTTATTAATAAATTGTTCCACCCGTCCGCATCGTCCCGGCGGCGGCGCGGCCATCGTCGCGCGCGCGCGAGTGTCGGGACACTTTTCGCGAAAAAGTGAAAAAGCGCACCGCCGCACTGTCGGCCGCGATGCTCGCGCGCGCGCTCGAGCGATGCGCGCGACGACGCGCGCGCGAGGCGATTTCGCGCGCGTCGCGCGACGCGCGCGCGTCGACGCGCGCGTCGTCGTCGTCGTCGCGCGCGGGGACGTCGAACGGTGAACCAGCCGCCCCGGTGGTGCGGACGCCCATCCCGGGACCGGCGTCGCGACGCGCCGTGGAAGCGCTCAGCGCGCACGCGGACGTGGGGTCGATACGATACTTCGTCGACGTCGACGCTTCGCGCGGGAATTACGTCGTCGACGCGGATGGGAACGCGGTGCTGGACCTGTACGCGCACATCGCGTCGCTGCCGGTGGGATACAACCACGAAAAGATGCTCGCGGCGATGCGAGACGAAGCGAACGTGGGGATTCTCGCGCACCGACCGGCGCTGGGGAATAACCCACCGATCGGATGGGACGACAGAGTGGCGCGAACGCTCATGCGAGTGGCGCCGAAAGGGTTGACGCGCGCGACGACGATGGCGTGCGGGGCGTGCGCGAACGAACACGCGATGAAGGCGGTATTCATAAGCGCGGCGAACGCGCGGCGGGGCGGACGCGAGATAAGCGAGGAAGAAAAGGTGAGCTGTCTGACGAATCAAGCGCCCGGGTCGCCGGGATTTAAAGTTTTGTCGTTCGATGGTGCGTTTCACGGACGGACGGCGGCGTGTCTGTCGCTGACGCACACAAAGTGGATTCACAAGCTTGATTTCCCGACGTTTGACTGGCCGTCGTGCCCGTTTCCGAAATTAAAGTACCCACTGGATAAATTTGAGCGAGAAAACGCCGAAGAGGAGGCGCGGTGTCTCGCTGAAGTCGAGAAGGCGTTGACGCGAGATCGAGACGTCGTCGCGGTGATCGTCGAGCCCATGCAAGCGGAGGGCGGCGATAATCACGCGAGCGCGGATTTTTTCCGAAAGCTTCGCGCTTTGACGAAGAGAGAAAACGTCCGCATGATCGTCGATGAGGTGCAGACTGGGTGTGGATCGAGTGGGACGTTTTGGGCGCACGAAGCTTGGGGATTAGAACATCCGCCGGACATTGTGACGTTTAGCAAAAAAATGCAAATCGCGGGATTCTACGCGGCCGCGGATCTCGCGCCCGAGCTCCCGTACCGCATCTTCAACACGTGGATGGGTGATCCAGCAAAGCTCATTCAGCTCGAGGTTGTCCTCGATTGCATAGAAGAGCATCATTTATTGGACGTCGTGAAATCCGCCGGCGAGACGCTCTTGAATGGGTTGCGCGAGTTACAGGAGAAATATCCGAGCATTCTCGCCAATGCGCGGGGCGTGGGCACGCTTGTCGCCATCGATTGCGATACATCCGCGCGCAGGGACGCGCTGTTGCACGCACTCTTGCAAAAAGGTGTCGACATCGGCGGGTGCGGCTCGGCGACCATTCGCGCGCGTCCGGGGCTCTTGTTTACTTCGGCGCACGCGGGGGTGTTTTTAGAGCGGTTCGAGCGAGTCCTCGCTGCTGAAATGTAGTCATTTTTATTCAATCTATTGAACTCTGTAGATCATCGAACCCGTGCGCCTGGCGACGTCTTCGGGAGATTCCACCGCTTCTAAAGCCGCAAACACGGCACGCACGGTGTTGTGCGGATGGTGACTGCCGTGAATCTTCGCTTTGATGTTTTTAATACCCGCCAGCGTGCAAATCGCCTCCACGGTGTCGTTCGCCACGATCCCGTCTCCGCTCGGCGCGGGTAACATCACGCAAATCGTCTTACAGTATTTTCCCCTCACCTCGTGATAAATCGTGTGATCCTCGAAGCGTTGCACGTACGTCAACGACCTCGCCGCCTTGCGATACGCCTTATCGATCGCCATCCCCACATCCGCGCCTTTACCCGTGGCGAACCCGATGACGCCATCACCGTTCCCCACGACCACCATGGCGGTGAAATTCGTCAAATCGCCTCCCTTGGTTACCTTTGTCGTCCTGTTGACGTCGATGACGCGCGTCTGGAGCGCTCGCCGCTGGCGTCCGCCCTCGTTTTCGTCCCCACCATCTCCACCAACGTCCGCGTCCACGCGTCCTTTCAGCGCTAAATTCAGTAAGAATCGCTTTCGTTTATTCGGCGCGTTTTCGAATCGTTCGAACAGCGCCTCGTACTGTCGCCGCAGCGCCTCGTCTTCGTCTTCGTCGCCGTCCCGACCGCCTGAGCTCGAGCTCGAGCTCGCACCCGCGTCGCTCGACGCCGCGAATCCCCGTCGCGCGCCCGCGAACGCGTCACGACGGTTGTGATCACGCGTTCGCGCGTCCGCGCCGACGCCGATCGTCCGCGCGCGCGTCGTCGTGGCCGGCATCGTTCTCCCGGCTTCGAGCGACGCCGTCGCAAAGGTTGCCGACGACGACGCGCACGCGGTCGCCGCGCGCGCGCGCGCGGCGAGGGAAGTCGCGAACGTTTTCACGGCGCTGCGTGACATCGTTCGAGCGCGCGCGCGGGGCAGCGCGCCGTCGAGTGCGGCGCGATCGAGAATGAAGGGTTTTTTGAAGCCTTGGCGCGACGCGCGGCTCGACGATGTTACAAGAAGAATAAGAATCAAGTGCTGGTGTGAGACGTCACGGAGCGAGAAGCTCGGACGCGAGGAAGTTGACGAAAGCGCGGGTGTCGTAATGCGCGACTTTGGCGCCGCTGGGGGATGGGACGGGGATGGAATCGCACTCGTGAACGGCGACGCCCATCGCGGCGAGCGCGTCGACGTCGACGGTGATGCCTCCGTTCTTGGGGTATACGACGTCGGTGATCAGTTCTTTGACGTCAAAGTTGGTTTCAGCGGCGGTGTAACGCATGTTGACGGCATCGACGACGGCGCGAACGATTTCGCTGGCTGTCATCGTGCCAGTCTCGCGATCGAGCGAACCGTTGAGCATGAGAAGTTTTTTGGATGTGGAGCTCGCGATGCATTGCGCCATGCCTTTCAGGCCGACGTTGGGGATGATTGAGGTATAGAGCGAGCCCATACCGTACAAGATGGCGTCGCAATCCGTGATGTTTTCCAGCACCGTGGGGTTCGGTTTTGGCTGCACCTCAAAGTTGTCGTCCGCCGGATCGAGACTCGAGGCGTAAAAGACGCGCTTGATGGGCGACTCCAACGGATCATACGCGGTGACGACTTTATCGACGTCCCAAACACTTAAAGGCGTGTCGGCGATGTCGACGAAGCGCGACTTCAACAGTTCGCCGGCGTCGATGAGGCTGCCGCTCGCGAGCGCCGAGCGCACGCTCTTGAAACCTCCCGAACTTTGTTGCAACCCGCCCCACATCTCGTGCGCCTCCGTCTTCGGCACTTCGCCCAATTCCAGAACTTTCGTCCAAAATTCTTTGCTCACGACGTCCGGGCTCTTGCGCGCGGATGACGATGACATGGAGACTTCCTTTGAAAACTTTTTGCTGTCGATGGACGGGTGTGAAATTTCATTCTGCCCGCGGAGAATCGTCCCGTTCATGAGCTCAGCCGCGAGATTTACGCGCTCGTTTTCCTTGTGCAAAAGGCACGGCACGATGTGCGTGTCGTCTGGAATGCGACTGACGCGAGAGTACAAGAAAATGGCCGCATCCATCGAGCGAAAGAATAGTCGCGCGCCGGCGAAGAAGAAGTTTCCGATTGACCCGTTGACGAAATCAAACCTCTCCTTGATCGGCTTGGACGTCACTTCTTGATGAAAGTGCACCAAGAACCGGCGAATGATGTTCGCGTAGTCCTGTCCGATGCCTTCCCACAGCTCGTGATCGCCCTCTTGAATCTTGTACCACTCGTCTCGAGCGAGCGCGCTATCCGTCGGATGCAGACGGTGCCCGAGCAGCGCCTTGACCGCCACCGCCTCGGGCGTGGACTCATCCGTCACCCTCAGACACCGCGATCGCAGATCACCCACCGCGGGCCCACCCAACACGCGCACGATCTCGCTCGTGGACCCACCGTTATCGCTCACGGGTATCACGTGCGTCACCTTTTGCGTCAACTCGCTCAGCTCCACCGCGATCACGTTCATCGCCGTCCCTCCCGAAAACACCACCACCTTTGGCGCCGAATCCGCGCGCGCCTCGAAATCGTTCACTCGCACCGCGACTCGCCTCTCGCCGCGTCCCTCGCGCGTCTCCGTCTCCGTCTCCGTCTCCGTCTCCGTCGCCGCCGCGTCGCCGTCGTTCCGCGTATCCACCACCGACGCCCGTCCCCGCGCGCATCTCCCCCCCCTCCCGCGCGCCCGCGTTTCACCACCGCGCGCGCGCCGTCTCGCGACCGTCGCGCCTCTCCCCATCACCGCGCCGCGCGCCATCGCGCCGCCCCGCGCCCGCCCGCGAATCCCCGCGCGTCGTCGATGAATCCCGTCTCCGTCGCGTCACCGTCGTCCCGACGACGTCGCCGCGCGCCCCGTTCGACGTCCCGCGTCGTCCCGCGTCGTCCCGCGTCCGCGTCGCGACGCCGTCGTCCGCGCGGTCGCCGCCGCGTCGACGATTGATGATTCATTCGCGATTCGCATCCATCGCGCGACCCGTAAGTTTCGCGAAATCACGCGCGCTCAGAGCCGAAATCATCCCTAGGGTTCGGGCGACGCCGCGCGACGCCCTCGATTGCGCGTCGCGGCGACGACGCGACGATGAGCGACGACGACGCCGGGTGGGACGACGACGACTACGAGGTCCCCGACCTGACGCGCGTCGGAATCAGAGCAGCCGCGACCGAGGACAAGTTCGCGGACGAGGACGCGGAGACGGCGGAGGAGGTCGCGGCGCGCGAGGCGAAGGCGAGGGCGGACGCCCAGGCGCGCGCGGCGCAGAGCGCGCGGACGAAGGCGAAGGCGGCGGTGAAGACGCGCGTGGCGTACGACGACGACGCGCTGGACGATCCGGTGGCGGAGAAGGCGCGACGACAGCGGTTGGTGGAGGAGGCGGATTTGAGGGCGGCGCGCGAGCTCTTCGGCGACGCGGAGGTGAAGTTGGACGAGTTCGAACCGAAGAGTAAGGGGGAGTTTGAGAAGTTTGGGAGCGCGATCGCGTATAAATACTTGACGTCGAGGAGTGAGAGTGGGTTTTACACCGCGGGGTTGAAGGCGCTGTTGAGAGTGGCGATGCGGGACTTGACGGCGGCGGAGGCGAAGGACGTGGAGACGCAGGTGGTGGCGACGCGCACGGAAAAGGTGAAGAAGGAGAAGTCCGACGCCGAGGCGGCGAAAAAACTCGCGAGTGGGTCGAAGAAGGGTAAGGGCAAATTCTTGAACGCCGGGTCCAAGGGCGGGGACTCGGGCTTGGACGATTACAAGTACGACGTCGCGAGTCCGGACGACGATTACGATTTCATGTGATCGCGCCGCTCGCCGACGATGAACGCGGACGAACACTGGAATATACACACGAATATATTACACACACACGCGCATCTAGTATAGTATGCTATATCGCCTCTCCGAACGCGACGTTCCAATGAACGTCGAGCGCCCGCGCGCGTTTCGTCGACTCGTTCGCCTCGAGCGCCGACGCTTTGTTTTGAATCGATCGGACGACGTCGCGCAACTCGTCTTTGGAAATTTCAATCGAACCGGCGGCGGTTTCCGTGATCAACTTGCTCACGAAAGCCAACGCGCGATCGGTGAGCGCGGCGGAAGATTCGGAAGACGCGACGACCGCGCTCGCGACGGGACCAGGCGTCGTCGAAGGCGCGGCGCGCAACGCTCGCCACGCGACGTCGACGTCAACGCCATCGCCGTCTTCAGCGCGCAAGATGAACCAAGCGAACATCTCTGGAATGGCGCCGGAAACGTTATCGTCATCGATCGATTGACCCGATTGACCCGACACCGATCTTGCGAATTCAGCCGTGCTCGCGATGAGCGCGACGAACCCGCTCGCCGTTCGCGTGGCGCCGTCGACGTCGCCCTTTTCCACTCGACTGCTCCACATGTGCTTGAGCGTCACACTGGCGAGAGATGCCCCGGTCCACGGCGCGTCGGCATCACTAAGCGCTACTAAAGCGGCCGCCGCGCTCGGAATCGCTCGACGAGCGATGAGCCAGGATTTCTGTTCCACCGTCGCGACGTCGCGCTTGCTCGACTTGTCGAGAAATTTCACCCCGGCGGCGCCGACGAGTAGAGTGGCGTAGAACGACATCGTTAACTCTAAAGGCGCCGCCAGCGCGTTGGCTTGCATGGCCTCGATAGCGATGACGCAAAGTTCTTCATTCACGCGGTCAACGTCCAGACACATCTTGGCCAACGCCCGAATCATCGGCGGCGTGAGCGTCGGCAAGACGCCTACGAGACGCACCGCCGCACACTGCGACGGGAACGGAAGGCGGGCGAACGGACCGGGTCTCGATTTCGCGCCTTCGGGTGACCCCGCGGGTGGAACCATGAAGAAAAGCACCGCCATTTCTGCCTCGCACGTCGATAAGACGTCAGCCAACGGCGATCCCGGAGGATTTCTCGCCGCGACGTCGTGTAGCAACGACAGCAACTTTTGCGTCGCAGAGGGGTTTTCATGCTTGAACGCCCACAGTACGCGAGGAATGTGACGCACCCATCCCGCAGCGGTTTCGATCGGCACGCGAAAGTACCCTTGTCGCGCTTCTTCAGGCAAAGTTTCCGTCAACAAAGCGACGCATTGCGTGATGCGTTCGATGTCTTCATCCGCCACGGCGCGCTCCCAAGTCTCCGTCACGGCGACGAGAAGATCTGCACACGCGCTACCCGTGATGCTCGCACTGAAACACCACGCCGGTAAAGTAAGTGCGTCACGCGCGAGCGCCAAGACGTCCCCGTACGCGTCATCCGGCGTCGGCACGTCTTCGCCCATGGCGCCGCCGTCGAGGGCGACGCCCCGCAGCGTCGACGTGACGTATTGCAAAGCGCGCGCGAGAACGTGCGGAAGCGCATCCATCACTCCTGGCGCTAAATGCTGCGCGAGTGCTTCGTGAGCAACCGATGAGGACGCGTCGAGCAAGAACCGACACGTCTCGAAATTCAAATCCACCATCGCCTCGCGCGTTCGCGAGATGTCTTGCTTCTCCGCCACGCTCGCCGGCGACGTCGATGGGAACATGCCGAGAGTACGCCGCGCGATTTCCGGAACGACACTCACCGCAGTCGATGCACTATCAGTGTTTTCGAGCATCTCCGATTCTTCCGCACCGTCGGCGAGGCTGAGCGCTAACCGAGCGCACGCCATGGATTGCGCCATTACTCGAACGCGATCAACGTCGACGCCTCTCTCATCCGTAAACGTCTGCGCTGCGTCGTCCCAGACGCACATCGCCAACTCTACAAGGCGTTTGGCGTTCACGCGCACCGCAGCACGACTTTCACCGGTGATTCGTCCCCCGGAATCTTCAGATTCGTCGTTGGACGCCGTCGTCGCCGCGAGCACGCTCGGCGGCGCTTGGCGCGATCTTTCCGCATACATCGATCCGATAGAGCGCGTGGCGGCGCCGCGGCGCGCCTCTTCTCCCCAAACGAACGTCGTCGTCATCGACGAGGTCGACGAAAGACCACCGCGATCGCCGTCCGTCGTGCCTACGCCCTCTGCGAGCGTCTCCAAAAAGCGCCTACAACTTCGCAATAGCGCCAATCGCGTCGCGGGCTTTTGCGATCCGACGCCACGCTGCACGGACGACCCCGAACCGACGCCACCGTCGTCTCCGCGCCGCAAGAGCTCGCCCAAGTGCCCCAGCGTGCTCGCCGGCGCGTGCGCCGCCACGAGCGTCGGCGCCGCCTCCAACAGCGCGTCCAGCGCCGCGGGCGCGTCCCTCCGTACATCGTCCGCCACGTGCGTCAGCGCCGCCCCCGCGTACAAAATCAACGTTTTCGCAAACGGCGCCAGCCCCTCCACCCCTAACGCCGGCACCACGCCTCGCCCCAGGCACTCCCTCGCCGCTCGTCTCGCCTCTCTCGCTTCGTCCGCCAACCGTTCGCCCACGCGTTCGATCGCGTCCCCCGCCCTCGCTCGCACCGCGCCCGGATACCTCTCGCACACCTCCAACAACCCATTCAACCCATCGCATCGCGTCTTCGCCGCGTAGTGTCCGCACTGATTCAACAGTTCGTTCAGCGGCGTCCCTCGCGCGCTCGCCGCGTCCTCGTCCCGCGTCCCCTCACCGCTCGTCCCCGCCCCCGCGCTCTGCAAATTCTGCGCCGCGAGCCGTATGCGCTTGCTCCGCACCGCGCTGTCCGTCTCGTTCGCGTGTTTCGCCACCTTTCGACCGACTTTCAGGCGTTTCTTCGCGAACTCCACGCCGCCGCCGAGCGTCTTCCCGGTGCGATGCTTCGTCGGCCCGCTCGTGAACCCGACGCCGCGCCTCGGCTTGGTCGCCGGCGCGGACGACGCGGCGGACGACCGCGCGACGGCGCGCGCCTTGGCCTTGCCCATGGCGCGCGCTCGCGCGACGCGACGCGACGCGCTGTGTCGCGTCGACACACCCGCGCGCGAACCGACGCGTGCCGACGACGACGGGATGACGACGCTCGCGCGCGCGACGACGACGACGACGACGACGACGACGCGCGTCGACGCGCGGCGAAGGACGCGCGCGCGACGCGTCGTCGCGCGCGCGGGACGATCGATGGTTGACGAACGCGACGAAACGATCGCGACGGCGAAGAGCCGACGCGCGGCGGTCCTGAGCGTCGGCGCGGCGCTGCTCGCGATGCCGGTGGCGGTGAACACGCCGCGGGCGCGCGCGGTCGTCGCGCCGGAGTTCGTGGAGGAGACGATGGAGGTGATCGACATGACGCGCGCGCTGCTGCGAGGCGAAAAGACGGACGAGGCGTTCATCGATGAATTTCAAACGAAACGCCGCGCGTGGTTCGCGAAGTATCAGTACCATCACGGAAAGTCGTTTTATGGGTACGCGAACGCGTGGAACGCGCAGGCGAAGGTTGGGGTGCAAATCGCGGTGAACCGAGAGAACGGGGTGCCGTACGATTCGGAGCACACGGCGTATAACAAGGATTATTTGCTTTCGATTTTAGATAAAGCGGAGGCGGAGTTGTTCGACATGCAAAAGCGCAATGGGTTTTAGGCGAAACGCGTCGCTCGAGCGAGCGATCGCGAGGACGGGCACGACACTAAATAAGATTTGTTATTCAATTTCTTCGCTGCGATTTCGACGCCTTATCCGCTCGCGCGGCGTCGCGCGGCGACGAATGATCGCCGCGCACACGACACCGCGACGCGACGAACGCTTAACCGCAGCACTCACTATCGCGAGTTCGCTCGCGTCTTGACCAATTTCACCTCGAACACCATCGGTTCGTCGTTCGCGCTCAGACGAATAATCTGACGCTGTTGGCCAAACTCGGGTGGCCGCGGCGCGAATCGAGATAACTTTGGATCGTCCTTATACCCCAAATCGGCCTTGATGAGCGCCTTGCGCTTCGCTCCCGGTTTCATGCCCGTCAAGAGCTCGTCCAAACCCGCGATCAAGTTCCCATCCGGGCCTAACTTTGCCTCGAACGGGTCGCCGTTTCCGCATCCGATGCCGCAGTCGACGGTGCCGTAGATGAAATATCCATTCGCGCGGCGCATGACGTATTCAAAAACCGCCACGTCACCCGCGCGCGCCGGTTCACCGATGCCCTCGTTGACGTCCTCGTACACCAAACCGCTCGGCGTTTTCACGTACTTCGCCGCGGGTCCGCTCGACGCCAAGCCCGGCGAGCTCCAGTCGCCGGCGTCCGACGCCGCGCGCGCCGCGTTCGTCGTCGTCGCGCTCGCCGCCGCCGCCATCGCGAGCGCGAGCGACGCGAGCGTCATCTCGCGTCGTCGCGCGGAGGTCGTCGCGCGCGCGCTCGCGCTCGCGCGTTCGTCGTCGCGTTCGTCGTCGCGAGAGGTTGACGCGCGCGCGACGCCGACGCGCGCGCGGTGCGCGACACCGGACGACGCGGTGCGCGCGCGCAGGACGCGCGTTCGCGGGCGAGCGACGGGCGCGTTCGTCGTCGCGGACGCGAGCATGGTGGATCGTCGAGGGGCGTCGCGCGTCGACGTGTGACGTTTCCATTACAGAACGAGGACGCGCTCTATGTAGCTCGTCGTGAACGAATGATGGATGGATGGATGGATGGATGGATGGATGTTTGAGTGATTGCGTGCAACTCGATTCTTTCCTCGACGTCGCTCACGCGTCGTCACCGAGCATGCCGGCCAAAATTTCTGGATGCGGCGTCGGCGGCAACGGCGGCGCGGCGGCGGTCGCCGCCGGCGCGCTCGTGGTCGGGGCGAAGATGTCTTCGTAACCGCTGCGTCCGCCGTTGGCGCCGTCGCTTCCAACTCTCAATGCAGACGTGAACGGGTCGTCGTCCGTGCCCGTGGTGCTGGCCAAGAAGGACTGAATAGCTCCGTCGGCGAGGCCCCACTGGTCGTACGCGGCGTCGAAAGACGTCGACGACAGGGGCGTCGATGGCATCGCTGATTCAAATCCAGGCGGCACGCGCACGGATGAGTGATTCGGCGACGCCGGCAGCGCATCGATAGCGTGCGACGACATGCGTCGGACTTCGCCGAGAGGCGCCACGGGGGGCAACGGCGGATTGATTTCGCTCGGCGGACGCGCGTACTCGGGCGGCGGACCTTTCGGTAGCGGCGGTGGATCTCGCGGCAGCGGTGACGGAACCGGCGGTCGAACGCCGATCGCGCCGATCTGTTTCGGCGCGTTCGCCATGCGCGGCGTTGGGATCTTTCGAAGCGTCAAACCACTGGGCCGCGGCGCCGGCGCTTGCTTGCGAGGCGACGCGGGGAGTGGTATTTTCTTCGACTCCGCGCCACCGGCGGTCACCTTGATCGACGTCATCGTTTCGGACGACTTCTCCGTCGGTTGCTGCTGTTTGTTCGTCTTCAGAGCCTCAACCTCTTGCTCTCGCTGTTTTTCTAGCTCGGCCGCCGCCGCCGCCTCGGCGACGCGAGCCTCCTCCTCTTCTCGCTTCTTCATGGCTAATCTCTCCTCCTCGGCCGCGACTCGCTCCGCCTCGCGCTTGGCGCGCTCCGCCTCGACCAACTGCGCGATCTCGGCGCGCTCTAGCTCCTCTCGTTTCGCTAAAAGCTCTTGCTCTTCGCGAAGCCGACGTTTACGCTCCTTCGCCGCCTCCTTCGCTCGAGCGATCTCTTCTAAACTCCGCGGCGTCCCTCTCGGCGATCGCGATTCGGGCGTTCGCGGCGATCCATCACCGCTTCGCCCGCCATCGCTCGCGCCGTCGATTCTCTCTCCCTCGCCCCTCGCGCGCTTCCCCTCGCCGTTCGTCGCCCCTCGCTCCGCCGTCATCGCCGCCACCGCGCACGCCGCGCTCGCGCACGCCAGCGCCTTCGCCGTCGCCCACAGCGCGTCTACAAAATCACCGCTTCCGACGCCGCCGTCCCCTCGCAGCACGTTCGCCAGCAGGCTTCCGCCGACGTACGGTTCGTCGCGCGCGTCGCCCCTCGCCCTCGCGCGCGCGTCCGATCCCTCCATCCGCGTCGCCGCCCCCGCGCACGCCCCCGCGCACGCGCCCAGCGCGATCGCGAGCGCCCACGCGATCGCGCGCCGTCCGAACGTCGCGCGTCGCGCCTCGCGCGCGCGCGTCGCGTCCGCGCGCGCGATTCGCACCGACCGCATCGCGCGAATCGCCGCCGCGCCGCCGCGCCGCGCCGTCGCGACGCTGGTTCGCGCCGCCGCGCGAGTCTCGCGGCGCGTCGTCTCCCGCGCCCGGTCCGCGCGTCGCGCGCGCGTCGCGACGCGCGTCGCCGCGCGCGTCGATCTGTCGTCGTCGTCGTCTCGTCGATCTTCGCGCGTCCGCACACGCGCGCGCGCGTCGTCGCGCGCCTCGACGCATGACGCTCGCGAATCGGACGCTCGACGCCGCGCGCCGCGCGCGCGCCGCCGCGTCGCGCGCCGCGAGCGCGACGTACGACGCGATCGCGCCCGAGGTGATCGCGCGGTACGAGAAAACCATGGCGGCGAACGCCGAGTACGTCGTGCGAGACCCGGCGCGGGCGAAGCGACTGGGACGCGAGTTCGTGTACACGAACCTGGCGCGGCTGCCGCGGGCGATCGAGGCGGCGACGGCGGAGGCGGCGGCGGCGAGGGCGACGGCGGCGCGAGCGCGAGCGGGCGAGGCGGACGTGGCGACGATCGGGACGGCGGTGGTGTTCGCGGCGGAGGTGTACGCGTGGTTTTGCGTGGGGGAGATCGTGGGACGGGGAGGGAAGCTGACGGGGTACTAGACGAGGGAGAGACGCGGGAGGCGCGCGCGCGACGCGACGAGACGAACGCGCGAGGGTCGTTTGAAAATAAAAATCCTACTCGAATCCTCTGGGCGCGCGACCGGGCGGAACGTACGCCGTGGGATCGAAACCTAACGCGGTGAAATCGTCGAGGTCGCGCGCGCCGGCGCGGGCGCGATCGGCGCGACCGTCGGTCATTTTCGGCGGGACGGGCTCGCCGCGTTTGGGAAGCGCTTCGATCGCCTCGCGCGCCTCGTCCTCGGTGAAGAACAGGTTCATCTGGCGAAGTAATTGTCGACCGTCGCAATCGCCCACGCCGAGGTACTCGCCCACCAATCGTCTGCGCTGCACGACGCCGCCGAAGTCGGCCCAGACGTCGGCGTCGGCGTCGGCGTCGGCGACGAGCCCCCACTCGGCGAGCGCCTCGCGCGTGAACACCGCGCGATCTCGGTCGGCGCGGCGAGCGTCGGCGATCGCGCGCGCGATGTCCTCGCCCTCGCCGTGCTCGACGCCCACGTTCCCTCGCGCGTGCCACTTTCCGTCCTCTTTCGCCGAGCTCACGCGCGTGCCCATAAACGCGTGCGCGGCGTCGGGAAAACGTCGCAAAAACGCATTCCTCAGCTGCCGCCCCGCGGTGTCGCAATCGAACAACACGACGATCGGTGCGTCATACTTTACGCTTAATTCCTCGATCTCATCCATTCTCTCGCGCTTCACCTCCATCTCGCCGTTCGGTCGCCTGCGAAACGCGCCTCGATGTCGCACCGCGACGACTTTCGCTCGTTCGCTCGTAAATCCCGCCTTGTTTCGCACCGCTCGAACGTCCGCGCCGCCCTCGACGACGACGACGTATTCACACGCGTGTTTTCTCGCCTCCCTCGCGCGCTTTCGCGCGACGTACGCGTCGCGTTCTTTCCGCCGCGTCTCGCGCCGCGCGTCCCGCGGCGCGTCGTCGTCGTCGTACGCGCGAACGAACGTCGACGCCGCGATGGACGTCGACGTCGACGTCGCCGAGTCATCGGTCGCGCGGCGTTCGTTCGCGTCGTCGTCGGCGCGCTTCGCGTCGTCGTCGGCGCGTCGTCGCGGTCGCCGTCGCGGAAGGAAAGCGCCGAGCGCGTCGTCGTTCGCGGCGGCTGGTCGCGCCGCGCGCCGACGCGCGCGCGAGACGCGCGACGCGCGACGCGCGAGCGCCGCCGACGGCGCGCGCGGCGCGATGGACGGCGCGCGGAGGGGCATGGGGCGCGGCCGAATGCGGACGACGACGGCGGTCGAGCCGCCGTAACAGAACGGGCGAGCGAGGAGACTACGATTTCTTAAGTGTGATTATTCCTTGGTCGATCTGCGGGCGCCCATGGCTAAGCACAAGTTACGCCTTGAAAACTTGACGCGGAACACCGGGGTGTTCTTGGTCGGGAACGTCTCGAGCGGGACGCGGCGGATGACTTCGCGTCTGGCCGCGGCGGCGTCGGCGGCGGCTTTCGCGGCGGCGGCCGCAGCCGCGGCGGCGGCGAGCGTCGCGGCGTCCGCGTCCGCGGGGACTTCTTTTAGCTTTTCTACCTCGTCGGCGGGGACGGTTGCGTCCCAGACGCGCACGGTGTCGTCCGCACCACCGGAGACGAGTAAATTGCCGCCGCCGGCAAAGTCCATGGAATACACCGGACCAACGTGACCTTTGTACGAGATCACGCACGAGGCGCGCCTGAGATCCCACATGCAAATGCGACCGTCATCCGAGGCGCTGGCGATGGTTCGACCGTCGGGCGCGAATACTATGGCGCGCACACCAGCGGCGTGACCGGCGAAAACGCGAACGCATTCGCCATCGAACATGTCCCACAGACGCACGGTGCGATCGGCGGAGCCGGTGGCGACGTAATTACAGTTCGGATGCCACGCCACGCAATCGACGTTCGAAAGATGACCCACGAACATACGACGCGGGAAAGGCGCGTCCATCGCGTACACGCGCGCCACGCGGTCGTGACACGCGGTGGCGAAGTAGTGCCCGAAGGGACTCCACTGCACGTCCCAAATCGGATGCAGGTGACCTTCGTACGCGCACAGACATATCTTCAGCTCCATGCTCCACACGCGCACGTGGCAGTCTCGCGACACCGATAACAAAAACTTTCCACACGGGCTAAACGCGACTTGTTGCACGGGCGCGCTGTGGCCGACGAACTCAGTCATCGGAATCGATCGCGGCGTCTTTGCGTCGCGATCAACCGGAATCTCTTTGTCCTTGTCGTCTTCATCTTCTTCTTCTAAATGCCAAACGCGCACGACAGAGTCCGAAAAGCCACCAGCCACGTGCTTGACGTCGCCCGTGGCGTCGGCGCAGATTAACAATCCGTGCGCGTGCGTGAATGTGAAGAACGCCACCGTGGGTAGGACATCCTTCGAAAGCCTTATTCGCCACCGCAAATCCTCCAAAGCCTCTTCGAATGCGTCGTAATCGAGCTGTGGCACCGGTACCTTGCCTTTGATCACGTTCGGCGGATCTTCGAGCATGGCCACCGGATACTCGGCTTCCGTTTTCTTCTCGGGCGCGTCCTCCATCTCCTCATCCCCACCCGCGGCGTCTCGTTCTTCAGCGGCGGCGGCTTCTTCCTTCTTCTGCTTCTTCGACTTCTTCGCCTCTTCGCGCGCCTTCGCCGCCGCTTCTTTTTCCTTTTCCTTTGATTCCTTTCTAAACTGCTTCACCCTCTCGATTTCCAAGCACGAGTCCACTAATCCCCATCGGCCCTTGATGCTGTTAAATTTGCGTTGCGCCTCAGGCGCGCGTCCGGTGATGACCACAGAACCCTCTTTCTCGTCCTCGTACGGACTCGGTTCGCCCTTCAACACTTCCACGCACAGGTGCGCGTTCAACACCGCCAACATCGAGATGAGATTTTGCGCGTGTAAAAACTTGACCAGCAACTCAAACGAATACTGCGTCATTTTCAGGCTCACCTTGTTATCCAAAAACTTCCTCGCGACCGGGTCCGTGAGCACGTGCTCGGGATCGCTCAGCGCGCTCAACGCCGCCAAATCCTCCCCGTACAGCCGCATGTGGTCCGCGTGGTGCGTCGCGTAAAACTCTCGCGCGTCCTCCGCGTATCCCTTCTTCACCAAATCCAGCAACACGTGCGCGAACATCGGGAACAGCACCCTACACAGTTCACTCTTGTACATATCCAACGAATTTTGCGCCCACTCTCGCAGCGTCGCGTATCCGCTCGCCGCGCCTCGCGGATCCGTCTCCGTCTCCGCGTGGTACAGCAAGTGATCGCTGATCGCCGCGTCCGCGCCCATCGCGCTCGCGACGCTCATCCCGCTCGCCGCGTCCGCCTCCGCCAATCGCTTCGCCAGTCCGCTCTCCGTGCGCAGGACGCCCGCGGCGTTCCTGTACCCTCGGCGCTGCAGGTAGCGCAGCACGACCCGATCGAGCGCGTCGTTTTCGCTCGGCGTCTCTTCGCTCGGGTGCGACATCGAGCGCGCGCGCGCGTCGCGCGACGCGCGCGCGTTCCGCGCCGCGACGACGCGCGGTCGAACGCGCGCGTTCTGCGCCGCGCGCGGCGACGAGTGCGGCGATCGGGCGTCGACGATCGAATTCGACCGCGGGCGACGAGAATCGCGACACTCGACGGCGCGCCGCGACGATGGAGATCGTCGCCAACGCCCTGGTGTACGTCGGGGGGTATGTGTTCTTGGTGTTCATGGCGGTGTGCCTCGCCACCGGTGCGTGCGACGCGCGAACGCGCCGACGACGCGACGCGATGATCCGATTCGTTGGGTGACGATGGCGCGGCGACGGGGGGCGCGGTGGCGCGCGCGCGAGGCGTGGATCGCGGCGATGAGACGCGAGGCGCGGTGAGGCGCGCGCGAGCGCGAGGACTGACGGACGACGCGGCGAACGCGCGACGCGCGCAGGGTTGTACTACCTCGCGGAGATGGTCGAAGAGTACACGCGGTTGACGAAGAAGGTGCTCGATTGGTCGATCAAGGCGTCGTACGGGTTTCACGCGCTGCTGTTCATCGTCGATCGCATGCCGTTCTTCGCGTGCGCGGTGAGTTGTTTGGCGCAGTTCGCGTACTCGCGGATGTTGAAGCGGTTTCCGTTCATAGACTTTACGAGCGGAGAGTTTTTGGGTTCGCTCGCGGCGATGGGCGCGACGCACTGGGTGTGGGTGCGACACTTTCACAGCACTTATCACAGCACCGAGTACGTGCTCGGCTTTTTCTTCATGATCGTCTGGTTCGTGCCGTTTGGGTTCTTCATTAGCATCGCCGCGAACGAGAGCGTTTTGCCGGGCGGAGCCACAGTGCCGGGGGCGCCGAGTAGCGGCAACCTCGGTGGATACGACCCCAATAGAGGTGGCGGCAAAAAGACGAGGAACGCGTTGTTGATGCTGTTAGATACGCTCAAGTTGTACTGGACGCGACTCAGCGAACGCTTCATGCCCAAAGGCGGCATCCCGGGAACGTATCGCGATACCCATCAGAAGGGATGGTAAGATCAGCGAGACGCGCGCGCGCGTGATTTGAACGACCAACGACATTGCAATCGAATTTATTCTATCATCGCTCGGCGCCAGAAATGAGGGACTAAGGTTTTTGTTACACGATGCGCCGTACACGCACGCTACGCCGTCACTTGCGAACTCAGCTTGGCGTTGAGCGAACGCAACACGCTCAAAGAGCTCCCTTGAATGAAGTGCTGCTTCACCGCGTTATTCGCCATCACCACCGGATCGATACTCGTCGAGCGCTCAGGCATGAAACCGCCGGTACGCTGCATGGCTTCGGCTTGCGCCAACAACGGTTGCAACTGCTTCGCCGTGTGCACGATTGCCCCCGCCGCGTTCAGTCCCTCCTTCACTCGCGCGTTTTCCTTACCAACCGCCGCCGTGATGGCTTGAATTCTACCAACAACTTCAACGTGCGATTCTAACTCCTTGTCCAACGCCTTACACTCCTTTTCACTCGTCGTCTTCAACGCCCTCGCTCGAGAGATTCGCGCTCGCAGCGAGCGCAACTCCCCGTCCAACGCGCTTTCCTCCTCTTCACTCACGCTCGGCAGCGCGTCAATCTCTTCCACGCGCGACTCATACTCAATCACTTCGCTCGGAATCGCGAAGCACGCCGCTTTGGCGTGCGAACAGAACCGATTAAAGTTGTCGCCAATCTTCAACTGCAGCTTCGCGTACAGCGCGTCCAAACCGTGCTTAAACGCCGCCTTCGTGCGCTCATCCGGGTCCGTCTCCTCGTTCAAGCACGACTCGAGCGCGTCGAACCCTTCGGCGGCGTAATGTTCCACCTATTCGCGTCGTCACGTCGCGTCGTCAGTCCTCATTCGCGCGTCGCGTCGCGCATTTCGCGTCGCGAGGGGAACCACGACGAATTTGAAATTTTCAAACCGTCGCGCGCGTCGCGTCGCGCGTTCGAGCGCTCGCGGGCGACGCACCGCGTTCGTGATGTCATCGCACACGTCTTTCGAGCGTTCGCGCTGTTCGCGCGCGCGCGCGCACGGAATCGGGTCGGGCATGCGCGCGCGATTATGCGGCAACAGCCGGGCGTTTGGCACCAACACGACTAGACTACGGCTATCGCTACGGGTATAGCGCGTCGCGGGCGTCCGCGTCCAACGTCAACTCGCGATCGCCGAGGTTGACGTACCAATAAATAGCGCCAGAAACGTACACGAAGGCGATGACGGCGAAGACTAAGGACCAGGAATCGGAGGCGTCGAGGATGGCGCCGCTGACGGGCACGGCGAGCGCGCCGGCGAGCGTGGCGGCGGTGTTGCCGGTGGCGAAGACCATGCCGGCGTGTCGAGGCGCGATGTCTAGATGCGAGACGCTCACGCCCGCGAGTGTCAGGGCGGAGAGCGCGAGACCGAGGTCTACGGCGACGGCGGCGAGCGTGGCGTTGCCTTCGGCGAGCGGCGACGCGGCGACGAGGAGGCACAGCGCGGGGCCGAGCGTGCCGGCGCACTGCGCCGCGCGTCTCACCGTTTTCACCCGCACGTTTTTGTTGTGAATGAGGTCGTCTGCGATGATACCGACGCCGAATCCGAGGACGCCTTGAAGAATGTACGGCGCGAACGTGAAGGCTGGGAGGTCGGCCAAATCGACGCCTTGCGCCTCGTTAAAGTACGTCGGCAGCCAACTCAGAAGGCCGTACATGCCCCAGCTCTGCGTGAATTGCGCGACGCAAATCGCGCGCACTTCCTTGCGACGTATCAGCTCCGTCCAAATCGCGAACGACGCCGGCGGCTTCGTCGCCGTGGCGCTCGATTCCGCGATGAATCGTCTCGTCTCCGCGTCTTCGATTTCATCGTCTACGCCGCGCGGCTCGCGATGGTCCGGAAGTGCGAACCAAAACGGTGCCCACAACAGCGCGATCGCGCCAAAGCTATAAAACGCACTCGGCCATCCGAACTCGCTCACTAATCCCGGCGTCACCGCGAACGCGAACGCCGCGCCCGCGTAGGAAGCCGCAGTCACCGCCGCCACCGCCGTCGACCGCTTCTCCCTCGGCACCTCTCTCGCGATGAGCGCGTGACACGCCGGAAACGCCAAACCCTCACCCATGCCCAAAATCACCCGCATCGCGATCAACGGCGCGATCCCCGCGCGCGCCGCCGCCGGCGTCAGCGCCGTCGCCGCCGACCACGCCGCGACGCCCCAACCCAGCGTCGTCTTCCCGCCCGCTCGATCCGCCCACCGTCCTCCCACGATCTGCGTCGCCCCGTATCCGTAAAAAAACGCGCTCAGCACCAACCCTTCCTCGAATTTATCCCACCCGAACCCATCCTTCATCGCGACGATCGCGGTCGAAATGTTTGAGCGGTCCGCGTAGCACGTCGCCACCGCGAACGCGCACGCCGCCGTCGTCCCGAGCCAGGCTCGTCCCGCGTCCGCCTCGCGCCGATCGCGCGCCGGCGCGTCGCCGCCGCCGTCGCCGTCGTCGTCGTCGTCGCGCGCGAGCGTCGCGAGCTCGATCTCGCGCGTCGCGCGCGCGTCGTCGTCGTCGCGCGCGCGCGAGAGTTCGTTACGTCCTCCCGTCGCCATCGTCGTCGTCCCGCGCGTCGCGCGCGTCGCGCGCGTCGCGTCCGCGCGCGCCGCGCGATTCGTCGTCGACGCTCGCGCCGCGCGCGTCGACGCGCGCGCGAGCCCGCCGACGCGAGACGCCGCTCGAGCGCGCATTCGCCGCCGCGCAATGCCGCGCGACGACGACGACGCGCGCGCGGCGCCGCGCGCGAAGCGCTCGAGGACGCGCGCGGGCGCGGGCGCGACGCCGGAGATCAGCGTGCTGATGCCCGCGCGCAACGCCATGCCCTGGCTCGCGGCGTGCGTGGAGAGCGTGCTGACGCAGCGCGACGTCGCGCTCGAGCTCGTCGTCGGCGACGACGGCAGCGACGACGGCACGCGCGAGTGGCTGCTGACGCTCGAGCGCGCGCTCGAAGCGCGAGACTCGAACGCGTCGAGCGACGCGGGGACGCGCGCGAGCGATGGGTTCGCGGAGGACGCGCTGACGGGGGACGCGACGCGGGCGCGGAGGCGAGGCGCGGAGGACGTCGCGAGAGCGGCGTCGAGGACGTGCGAGATGCGCGTGCTGTTGCTCGATCGCGACCGGGAGGGGAAGAGTCCGAGTGGACAAGGGTTGGCGCTGAACGCGTGCTTCGAGGCGTCGCGAGGAGCGTTGGTGGGGGAGATGGAGTCGGATGATTTGCGGCCGCCGGACGCGTTTCGATCGCTCGCCGACGCGCTCGAGGCGAACGCGGAGTGGGACGCGGCGACGTCGCGCATCGAGCTGTGTGGGACGGAGCGCGAGGGGATGAAAAGGTTCGAACGGTGGCAAAATGGCTTGCTCGAACCGCGCGAGCTGGCGCGAGGTCGATTTATTGAGATTCCCGCGCTTCGCGCGTCGGCGCTCTTTCGGCGAGCCAAGCTCGAAGAGTTGCGCGCCAAGACGCCCGAGGGGGCGTTGTACAGAGACTTGTGGCGCACGGACGACGGCGCGGTGTCGGATTTCGCGACGTGCGCCAGAGGAACGCCGGCGCCGGACGCGCGTCCGCATCGATGGTGGCCGGTGGATTCCGACTTTTGGCACCGCTGGTTTCACCACGGTTTCACCGTCGGCAAGGTGCCGCGCGCGCTGTATTACTGGCGACAGTACGACGCTCAATCCACGCGCACACACTCGCGGTGCTCGCTCGAGCAGCTTCGTCGATGCAAGGCGTACTTCCTCGTCGCCGCCGCGCTCGAGGGCCAGTTTTCCGCGACGCCGTTGCGCGAAATTCGCGTGTACAGCGTCGGCGAAACCCTTCGCGCGTGGAGCGAAGCCGTGCGTCGAGAGATCGACTGCCAGTGCCCCCGACGCCGTCCGAGCGACATTCCGCGCCTCATCGTCGCCCCTCGCGCGCACAAACCCGCCGCACTGTGTGCGTCCGGGTTTCTCGCGCGCGACGTCGACTCGGACGACGATTCCGTCCTTCGCGTCTTCGCCTTTGGTTCCGAGCGACCTCGCGAGCGCGTCGCCGCCGCCGTCGCCGCGCTCGCGCGTCCGGACCGTTTTCCCCACGTCTTCGTCGCCTAGCCCTTCCCGTCGTCGTCGACTTTGTATCGCATCCCACGATTCCGCCCTCGCGCCGCGCTTCGGTCCCATCGCGCGCGTCGTCGACGACGCCGCGTTCGCCGGTCAACCGTCGTCGTCGCCGCCGTCGCGCGTCGCGGTTCGCGCTGCATTGCTCTGCAATCCACCGAGCGACGCGCGTCCGTCGTCACAATCGAGCGCGCGTCAGAATTCGACCGCGGATCGCGCGAACGAAAGAAAACACCCTCGCGCGCGCGCCTCGCGCCTCGCGCGACCCGAACGCGCGCGCGCGACGCGACGCGCGACGCATTCGTCGCGGCGCGAATGTCGTCGCTGCGCTGGACGCCCGAGAGTTTACGCGCGACGATTCGCGATGCGGACGCGCTGAGCGCGCACTGGACGCGCGCGAGCGCGAGCGGACACGGGACGATTCGAGGCGAGCACGCGGTGGCGTTCTTACGACCGAGCGGGTTGAGCGACGGCGCGTTGAGCAAGATCTGGAAGGCGGCGACGCGAGGCACGGGACGGCTGGCGTCGGCGAAGGAGCTGGGAGAGTGCTTGGAACTCGTGGCGCGGGAGATGGAGGCGCCGAACGCGGCGTTTGTGACGCCAGGGGCGGGAGGGGAGGGAAAGAGCGTGGGAGGCGGGATCGTGGAATCGCCGAGGACGCCGGCGAGCGCGAGCGCGACGACGGTGAAGGCGGCGCCCATGACGGATGCGGAGCGAAGGAAGTACTTTGGACACTTTCGAACGCTCGATGTGGAGGGAAAGGGCGCGGTGAGCGTGGATGGAGCGGTGAAGTTTTTATCTAAGGCGGCGCTGCCGATGCTTTCGGTGCAGTTGTGCGTGGCGAGGGCCTCGCGCGGGGCGTCGACGGTGGATCGAGAGGCGTTCGCGGCGGCTATGCACGATGTGTACGCGCTCATTCGCGCGCAAGGTAACACACCGGTGACGCCGATGATGACACCAAGCGCGAGCGTGGCGCCGAGCGCACCCGTACCGTCGGTATCGGACGCGAGCGTTTCCAAACTGGAGGACAACTTTTTTGCGAGCGCGGGCGCGCCGACGCTCGGCGCGAGTGCGCTCGAGGCGACGAGTGCCATGTCGCTGGATTCGCTTAATGATAGCGGCGAAATCGAACGACTAGAACGCGAGTCTCAGGCGCGAGCGGAGAAGGCAAAACGCGAAGTACAAGCCGCCGATGCGAAGCGGGCAGCCGCCGAGGCTCGCATCGCTCGCGCGCAACGAGCCATCGACGCAGCGGACGAGGACGTCAACGCTGCGCGCGCCGCCGTCGAGGCCGCGGAAGCTGAGGCAGAGCGAATGAAGCGCGACGCAACAGCGCGCCTCGACAATGCGCGGCAGCAGCACGCGGAGCTCGTTCAAAAGGAGAGCCGGGTGAAGGCAGACGCGCAACAGCTCATCGCGGCGAAAAAGGCGCAGTACCAGTCAACCTTGGCGGAGTACGAGCGCTTGAGGGCCCAAGTTGCCAACGCTTCTGCTGTTGCGGCTTTACCAGTGAAAGCGATGCAAGACAAGCTGTCGAAGATTGAAGCCGAAACGCGCTCGCTTAAAACGCAAACTGATAAAGCCGCCGCTGACGCTTCGCAAGCGCTCATGAAGCGAGCGGTCGAAGTCGCCAAGGCGGAGCGCGCGAAAGCCGCAGCGATGCGAGAAATGCAAGCCGTGGATGCCAAGCTCGAAATGGAGACTAGTCGAAGTCAGAAGCAGTTGGAAGCGCTACAAGCAGAAACCGAAGCGCTCATCGCGAAACGTGAAGCCAAAACGGCGTCGCATCCCGCGGTGATGGAAGATCTCAGCGCGAAGATTCAAAAGTGCAGAGAAGACGCGGTGAAGGAAAAAGAAAAAACGGAAAGTACGATCGCTGCGTGCGACAAGGAGCGTTCTGATCTCGAAGCGAAGGTTTCGCTCGCGAAAGCTGAACTTGAAGCCGCGAAATCTGTCATGGACAGCGATTTGGCCACTCACAAGCTCAAGCTCGAAGAGAAGAGGACGTCGCACGAAGAGGTTTCCGAGGCCGTTAGACAGGCCCTGGAGAAGCGCCGCGCGTTGGCGGAGAATCAAGCCATGGAAATGTCCGTCCTCGACGACAAAATAATCGAAGCTGAATCTGCGCTCAAGGCAGAAGAAGCGGCTTTCGACGCACAGGAGCAGTCGCACCAAAAAGAGATGTCTACGAAGGAGGGCGTGCTCGCGAACCTCAACTCAAAGATTGACGCGATGCGAGCGCAGATGGAGGACAAGTATCTCATGTCTCAGCAAGCTCTCAGTCAAATCGAGGCGCGCATCGATGCCGCGGAGTTGAAATTCGAAGAGCAGCAACAAGAGATGGAGCTTGGAATGGCGCGGTTGGGGCAAGAAAGCGACGAGTTGACAGAGAAGCTGCGCGTGGCAAAGGAAAAAGACGAACAAAACGCCAAGGACAAGGTTCAAAACCAAGTGCTCGTTGCGTCCAAGCGCGCGGAAGTGGAAGAGCTCAAACAAGAAATTTCTACCGAGTCGTCGCGAATCGAACGCGAGGTGTCTGAAGCGCAGACCGAGTTCGCGACTGCGAACGCGGCGCTGGATGCGGAACGATCGGCGTTGAGCAACGCTCTGCAAAAGTTGCGAGAGACACTTCCCAAATCCGCCGCGGTGCTCGCGCAGATTGAAGCACTTCGTTCTTCCAAGGAAACCACAGAGTTGTACCGCATGGAAGCCGAAGACACCGCGGAAAAAGCGATGACGTCTTACGAGGAAGTATTGCGACGACTCGAGAATATCGCGATGCAAGAGGCGGAGAACGCAGCCGATGCCGGCGAACCCCTATTCGCCGACGCACAAGCCGCGCTCGCAAGCGCAGGTGCTGTGACTTTTGATTCAAACAGTTTCCAACCCGCGGAAGGTCCTGGGCACGAACGACTTCCCTCTTTCGTCGATTTCGAAGTTTCCCCGGTGATGGAAACGAAAACGCCGACGCTTGACGCAGACTTTGGTGAGCCGTTTGGTGCGTCGGATGCGTTCGGAGAGCCCGACGACATCTTCGCGGCTGGCGGCGGCGACGTCTTCGCTGCGCCGCCCGCGACGGACGTTTTCGCGACTTCCAATGCGACTGATTTCGATGACGTGTCGTTCACCATGGCACCAACGTCGGAAAGCCAGTTTAGATCTTTCTCTCTGGATGAACCGGAACCCGAGGTGCCTCCAGCGGACGACTTTGCGGCTGCCGAAGAGCCGATCGAATCCTTCGGCGCGTTTGAAGAATTTCAGCCCGAAGCAACCGGTGCAGATAGTCCATTTGAGCCGTCTGCTAAGAGTGAACCCGAGGTGCCTCCAGCGGACGACTTTACGGCTGCCGAAGAGCCGATCGAATCCTTCGGCGCGTTTGAAGAATTTCAGCCCGAAGCAACCGGTGCAGATAGTCCATTTGAGCCGTCTGCTAAGAGTTTAGAGTTTACCGGTGCAGACACTTTCGAGCCCATGAGCGATGAAGCGCGTTCTCCGTCGGAAGATCCATTCGCCGTGAGCTCGCCGACGGAGGAGAGCGCGCCGGCGTTTACAACTTTCGATAACCAAGCGTTCACCTCAAACGATGACCAACAATGGCAGGACGATTTCGCCTCCTCGCCACCGCGGGAAGAATCATCTTGGAACCCGGACGAATCTACAGATGATGCGTTCGCGACTGCTCAGAAACCGAGCGCGACGTTTGATAGCGGCTTTGAAGCGAACGAATCCGTGTTTGCGACGCCGAGCGCTCTGGCGTTTCAAGGTGGGAATGAAGGTGGATTCTCTTCCTTGGACGAAAGTTCGGCGGCACCACCGACGCCTGCGGAAGACTACACGGATGCGCGAGACGAAATGGAAGAGGAACCCCACGAATTGTACCCGATTCCTCCCGAAGACTTGTCTCGCAGCAACGCCGCTTGGGAAAAGCTTCGAGGCGACGCCAACGCGCCGGGCGTGACGGGCGAACAAATCGTCTCTCTCGCGACGAAGACGGGCTTAGATAATTCCGACTTGGCCGTTATATGGAACATTTCGTGCACCCCCGGCGCGAGCGAGTTGAGCATGCACGATTTTGCGCTTTTCATGCACTTTTTGAAGCATCGTGTCAACGGCGGCGAGCTCCCGTACGAAGTCGACGCCGAGCGTCGAGCGTACTTTTTGGGCGCTCCAGAGATGATCGAACAACCACCGTCACCACCGACAATTTATGCAGAGACGGTTGAAGATTCGGATCAAATGCCCGCGCCGTCGACGTATCAAACATCATTCAACGAAGCGTCGACGTCAAACGCCGCTTCGGCGCCGCAAAACGCCTCGGGCGACCGTCTGAGAATTTTCATCGAGTCCGTCGCCAACGTCAAGGAGGCGAGTAAAATGTCCTCCGCGCACTTCGGCGTCACGCTCGTCGACGGCGAAGGCACGCCCATCGAACCGTCGCAGAACACTCCCATCGGCGTCCAAGTCGGTCCCGACGACGTCATGCGCGTCCAAGGCGGCGTCACGTTGAACTCCCTCCCCGCCGAGTGGCCCGAAGGTTCCGCCGTCGTCCTCGAGCTTCGTCACTACAAGCAAAAGGAAAAGAAAATGTCCACCCGGTGTTGGTCGTTCATGGAGAAAGAATCCATCCGTCTCGGTTTATTCGGTCTTCCCCTCGCCGCCAAGCCCGCGGACACGAAGCGGCGCAAGGTGAAACTGTACAACAAAGGCAACCCGGATTTGAAAATTCGTTTCTCCTTCGTCGGTCGGGACGAGTGATCGCATCTCTTGTAACCTCAACCTCGCATTTTCGCGTCAATCGTCGTCGTTCGCCGCTTCGCGCCGCTTCGAGTCGCTTCGCGTCTCGTCGTCCCCTCCTCCGCGCCGCGCCGTCCCTCAGAATTCGCCTCGCCGCGTCGTCCGGTCGTCGCGCCTCGCGCGCTCGCGACGCGCGCCATGCCGTGGCACGACATTCTCACCGCCGGCGTCGACACGTGGAGCGATTACGACGACACCGACGACGAGCGCTGCGCCGTCGATTTCGCGCGCGACGTCGGCGGCTCGACAATCGACGACCGCGCGACGTCCGCGCTCGTCAACACCGCGTCGGAGGAGGATCTGAGAGCGAAGCGCGCGTGCGCGAGCGATCGCAGCAGCGGAGAGGACGCGCGCGAGGGCGCGGAGGGAGAGAAAACGACGCGACGAGGCGAAAGGGAGGACGCGCGCGAGGGCGCGAGACGCGCGAACGATCCGACAGAGGCGACGAAGGGCCACGGTGAGGGTGATGGCGCCGAAGGCGCGAAAACGGGCGCGTCGAGAGAAGATTGGGGGACGAAATTAGGATTAGACGCGGGATGGCGAAGCGAACGGAGGGATTTGGAATGGCAGTGCTTGTGGATCGAATTGCGCGTGCGAGAGATCGGTAGGCACATCGAACGATACGAGAGTCGGTTGGAGACGATGAAGGCGCGAGGGGAGACGAGCGGGCGAGACGCGAAGGAGGAGGAGTCGGAAGACTTCAAAAATGATGGGACGCGCGGGGATTTACCGCGCAAGAGGTTGCGCCGCGGGAAGGCGACGCCGCGCGCGCCGGTGATATTGGGACATCCCATGTTCGCCGCTTTGGAAAACTCTGGCTCGAAAGGTGGTCGGGCGGCGAAGAAGAAGACGATGCCGGCTCCGCAGGAGCCGTCAACGACGACCACGGCGGAGTTGAGCGGGTCCAAGGCGTTGGGGTCGGGCAAGCGAGAGAGTTCTGAAGACAACCCTAAGTCGTCCGAGGAGAAGAAGCGCAAAGTCATGGAGGCCATCGTACCGAAAGAGACGAACTCAGACAGCGACATTTCCACCACCGCTTTGTACGAGCAAATCGACGCCGCCCAAAAGCGCGTGGCTTCGCTCAAGCAACGACTGAGCCAAACCGCGCCCAAGTTGTCGCAAAAGAACTCGGAGAGCAAATTTAAGACTCCGGCGTCGAAGAGTAGAGGCGACAAGCACGCGGCGGAAAAGACTCCGGGGAGCTCTGGCAAACGTGGAACGAGCCGAAAGGCTGAAGCGTACGACATCAACAACGTCATCTCGGCGCAAGGACCGGCAAAGTATGTCGAACGCGCTATTCACGAAACCATCGCTACGCCCAAGGTTCGCGCGGCGAGCACGTACGTCTCGCCCGCGCAAATCGCGACGGACGGCGAATCATCCGATGAGGACGTATCCGACGCGGTGTACATCGAGCGCCACGCCAAGCTCGAGGTCGACGAGCGCGCGGCGCGCACGCCGCTCGCGCGCGGAAGAAGCGCCCAAAAGCAACCGCCGACGCCGTCGGGCAAGCAAGTTTCCCTCTTCGACGTCGACGTCGACGACGCGTCGCCGAACTCCACCGCGGAAGCGGCCACGACGACCCTGACGAACTCGAAGTGATCGAACGCGCCGTCGTCGACGGGAGTTCGAGTTGTAGTGACCAAAACTTTTGTTGTACAACCGCCTCGCGACTGAAACGTCCCCAGACGCCGACGCGCGCCGCACGCCGCGCGCGCGCGACGTCGCCCGGTCCGATGCTCCGCGCGGCCGCGGTCGCGGCGACGACCGCGCCTCGAGCCATCGCACCGCGCGCGCGACGCGGTCGAGGCGTCCCGGCGACGCGGCGAACGCGCGTCTTCGCGCGCGCCGGCGGTGACGACGACGCCGACGACGACGCCGACGACGCGCCGACGCCCGCGGGGAAGTTGGACGGGGGGAAGTACGGCATGGGCGGCAGAATCGACGACGCGCTGGACGCGAGCACGAACGAAACGAGCTTCGTGCTCGGCGGATTTCTGTTGACGTTGTCAGCCATCGCGTTGTTCGCGTTCGGGCCGCGGCCGCCGACGGAGTATTGATTGAATGCATTAGAATCGCGCGCGTTGTAGACACAGAAGATACAGTACATTGTGACAAAGACGCGCGCGACGCGCCGCGGCTATTCATCGGCGCCCGAATGGGCTGACGCTGAGTCCCATGACTTTCGCGCGGCGGCGAAGCTCTTCGTCGGAGGTTGGTTTGTACGCCCCGGGAGGAAGTTTCGGCGCGGGTCCGTGCGTGAGGCGGATGGCGACGCGCGCGCGAAGTCGTGGCGTCGGTAACATGCCTCGATGTCGCCCCGGCGAGTCAAACTCGTCGTCTGAATCTTTGTCCTCTTCTTCTTTTTCATCTTCCTCTCGTTTTTCATCTTCCTCGTTCGCGTGTTTCGCCTCGGAGAACTCCATCCAGTTTTCTACGGCTCGTTTCATCGGCGTCAAATCGTCGACCGTGGAGTAAACAAAGGGCGCCGGCGAGCACTTTTGACTTTCGCTCACGTATCTCGTCATCGCCGTCCGCGCGACGGAGACGCGGCGCTCCGCCGCGCGCGCGCGCTCTTCCAACGCTTCAACTTGCTCCTTGTCCAAGACGTCACCAATCGATCGCATTTCGAGCTTGTTCTCTAACATCGTCACCTTCGCTTGCAACTCGGTGTTTCTGGTCGTGGAATCGGCGAGCGCGGCGCTCAGACGCTGCGCCGTCGCAACACTACCGCACTTGCACGGCATTTCGCCTGATATTAAAGCCTCCGGCAAGCTCAAGCGTTGCGCGAGCGGGGCGTTTTCGGACTCACTCGCTCGCGCCTGCGCGGCAGCCAACGCAGACATGATGGACTCTTTTTCTTCCGCGGCGTGCTCGGCGTTGCGCGCCATTTGCTCCTTGAGTTTTTTCACTTCGGATTCAATCATCAAAAACTCCTCGCGCAACGCGTGAGCCGTGGCCTCTGCACCATTCGCGCGCTCGTCCGCGGTGTGGCTGCACCGCTCGAAAAATGCCGCGCGATCTTTAATCTGAGCGAGTTCGCGTTCGCGTCGTCGTTCCGACGCTTCCTTTGTCTTTGCGAGCTCGTCCTGAAGCGCGTCGAATTCTTCGGCGTGCGCTCGCGTCTCGCGTTCCATTTGCGTCTTGGCGATGTCAAGTTCGCGACGTAACGCCAGTATTTCCGCATCCTTCGCCGTGATCTCTCGTTTGTGCACCGCAGATTCCTCGACTTCGGTCTCCGTCTGCACAACCGCGTTGACGAGCTTCGGCTTCTCCGCCCGCGTCTCGCGCAATCGCTTCGCCTCGGCTTTCGCCGCGACGAGCTCTACGTCACGCTTGTGCGCGTCGAGCCTCAACTTCGCGTTCTCCTTCTCCGTCTCCTCCACTCGCGTCGCCCATTTCTCTTCGCTCGCTTCCTCCAACGACTTCGCCCACGCGTTCCTCGCCGTCGCCTCCGCGTGCGCCAACGCGAGCTCGGAATCCTTGACGTTTTCCAGCACCACCCGCAGCGACCTCGCCTCGAGCGATTCCTCGTAAATCTCCTCCAACGCCCTCCGCTGCGTCGCACTCAGCACCGCGTTCGCCCCGATTCGCCCCAACACCTCCTCGAACGCCTCCACCGCTTCGAACCCATCCTCGCGTTCCGTCGCCGCGCGCCCGAGCGTCTCCTCGCTCGCGCTCCTCGCGCGCGCCAGTCTCGACTTCCCGCGCCTCCGCGCCTCTCCCGGCGTCCGCGCGCCCCCTCCGTTCGCCGCGAACCTCTCCGGAGAATTTTTATCCAGCACCGCCAGCGGCGAGCGCAGTTCCGTCGTCCCCAGCTTCGCGAGCGTCGGTCGTCGTCCCGCCGTCGTCGCCATCGTCGGCGACGCGATCGCGACCGCGACCGTCCCTCGCGCGCGCTCGCGTCCCGCGCCGTCGCGGTTCAGGTGCGCGTGCGCTTCCATCGCGCGTCGAATCGCCGCGCGTCGGTCGAGCATCGCGCGCGCGTCGTCGGCACGCGCGCGCGCGACGGTCGCGACGAACTGTGACGATTGACGTTCCCCTCCGTCGTTCCCCCGATCGCCGGGACGAGGGAACGACGGGGGAGCGCGCGACGCGCGCGACGCGAAAAAAAATCGAACCGACGGCGCGGTCGCGATCGAGCGACGCCGCGGTCGCGACGCGCGCGCGGGTCGCGCGGCGTCGCGGAGACGCGACGCGCGACGGGGCGACGTCACTCGGTGACGCCGTCGAACGACGACCGTCGCGAACGCGAGGCGACGCGATGCGCGGCGCGCTCGCGGCGCGCGAATCGACGGCGCGACGACCGCGCGCGACGACCGCGCGCGCGCGCGGGAGACGCGCGCGCGCGCGCGCGGGACGACCGACGCGGGCGAATCTGGTGGATGATTTCTTGGCGACGTTTTTGCCGCGCGAGGTGAACGAGGCGCGGCGAGAGATGGAGTACTTCGACGGGCCGGGAGGGATGCTGGCGAGGATCGTGCCGGGACGCGAGAAACCGACGGTTCGAGCGCCCGAGGTGCGAGGGGACGTGGTGTTCGATTTCGGGGAGATGTCGGCGGAGGCGTTCGCGGCGACGTTTAACGCGCTGAACGACGTCGTCATGGGGGGGGCGAGCGACGCGGCGGCGACGCTGACGAAGGATGGATTCGCGCGGTTGGCGGGGGAGACGGAAGACGTGCGAGGTGGGTTCGCGTCGGTGAAATCGCGAGACTTTGATCGGGCGTTGGATTTGAGCGCGTACGAGGGGTTGAAGTTGACGGTTCGCGGCGACGGGAAAACGTACAAGTGCATTTTGTACGACACGAACGACTCGTTTAACGTGGCGTTTCATCAAACGTTCGTCGCGCCGAGGGACGTCACCGAGGTGAAGCTCAAGTTTAGCGATTTCGTCCCCGTGAAGCGCGGTCGAGGCGTGGCGACGAACGACGCGGAGTACCGAAAGACGAACGGTGGGAAAATCGTCGCCATGCAGTTCATGCTGAGTAAATTCGCGTACGGCATGGAGGAGAAGAACGCCGGCTACGCCCCGGGTCCGTTCGAGTTCGAGCTCAAGCGCGTGGAGGCGTACAGGTGAAAGTCGACCAGCCCGCTCGCGACGTGTAAATCAACATCATTCTCAAATTACAAGGCGTTTTTTCATCGCTGCTGCACCGAGCATCGCGTCACCTCCGCGCGGAGGCATTTGTGAAGCTTCGTCGCGAGCGCTTCGTCGCCACCGCACATATTTTTCAATACTAGCGGCGACATGCGGACGAACTGGCTTCCCGTGAGCGTGGTCGGTACCTTGACAGACTGAAACGCCCCTCTCGCCGCGCTCGATAGCCACTGCGTCACTTCTTCGCGGCTCCATTTCACGGGGGCGATAAGACGCTCCGCCGCGACCTCGGTGACTTGACCAGTCTTTGCGTCCACGCGAAGCGTCGCGGCGACGTCCTCTTTTTCTTCGGCGTATCCCTCGCTGTCTTCGTTGCCCCCGATGGCGTTGATCGTTTTCAAAGTCGCGAGAGAGTGCTCGGTGTCGATAGACGCCGGTGACATGGTGCCGATGACGGCGACGCCAGCGTCTTCGCGCACGAAGCACTCCGCCAGGACGCGAGTGAGCGGGCTGTTCCGGTACGGCACGTGCACGTTTGAGTTTCTAGCGCCCGAAAATTTCAGTCGTCGGAAGCGCACGCACTCTTTCAGCGCGTACAAGCTCGCATTAATTTCCGCCGTTTCCTTTCGCTGCTTCTCGTTGTGATGCGTATTGTCCTCTTTGCGTTCGCTTCCTGCACAATCCACCAACGTCAGACGACCCATCGATCCATCGGACAAAGTAACGGTGAGACGCATGACTGCGTGCGATCGAGACGACGACGCGTTACACTGCGTCGCACTCGTTTGTCGACGAGATTTGCCCTCGTCGATGACCTTTTTCAAGTCGCTCGCGCTCGTCACGACGGGTTCCTTCGCGCCCATGAGTTCGACTTCCATCTGCCCCGTGAGCGCGTCGCCCTGCTCTTCGAACAATTCTTTCAGTCGAATCTCCACTCGACCAGGTTGCAGCAAGTCCACGCACGCCTTACCGGCGATTTCGAAATACGACACCTTGATGGATTTCGCCCCCGCCGCGGCGCCGTCGCCGACGAATAGCGCCTCGATGGCGTGTTTCTCAATGTTCTCCATCGTGTGCGTCTTCCCGCTTCCCGTTTGGCCGTACATGAATAAAGCGCCGACGCCACCTTTAAGCGTACCCGCCACGAGAGGCGCCGCGCTGCGATCGTACACATCGTGCTCTTGCGCGTCTTCGTCAAAGACGCCGCCCGAAAGCGTGTACGCGCAGTGCTTGACAAACATCCTCTTCAAATCGGCGTGCATCTGGCAGTTGTGCACGACAGCGGTTGATCCACTCTTCACGCTCACGACGTCGTACTCGCCGCGCTTCTTCTCGGGATCGAAAAGTGGACGCTTTCGCGCGTACACGTTAATCGCTCCGGGCGCGCTCGTCTCGGCGCCCGTCTCGGCGTCCGACGAATTCGTGAGATTCTTGTCACGCCAACGCTTCACCGACGCCGCGAAAGGGACTCGATTCATTCGCCTGCTCTCGCGCTTATCGAACATTTGACGATGCACCTTGTCTTCGCTCATGCCAGTCGGCCGCTTTTTCGCCGCCGGCGCGCCCGTCGGTCTCGTCGAGGATGGTTCGCTCACGCCGCCGACGGGGCGCGCCGCCGTGGACGGTTTACCAGGCGCGCTCACTCGCCCAACCGGTCGCGTCGTCGTCGACGTCACCTTGCGCTCGCGCGGTCGAGTCTTCTCCTTGGACGCGTCGCTCGTCGCTCGATTCGTCGCGAGCGGCGATCGCGACCGCTTCCCCTCTGGCTTTTTCGCGTTCGGCGGCGACCACTCCGCCTTGTACGGTTTCGGCGCCGATTTCTTCGCCGGTTCCGGCGCCTTCGTCACCGCGCGCGGTTTTTCCTCTTCCTCCTCTTTCGCCGGCTTCTCCGCGGACGCCGTCTTCGTCTCCGCGGGCGGCTTCTCCGGCTTGGTCGGCGACTTTTGCGGCGTCGCCGTCGGCACCTTCTTCCGCTCCGGTTCCGGCGCGAGTTCGACGTCACCGCTCAACTCCAACGCCGTTCCATCGGGCACCACCTTCGAGTGCACCGTCGTCGTCTTCGCTCGCGCGTCCTCCTCCGCGCACGCTCGCTCCGCGCGCGCGTCCGCCTCCGCGCGTTCCCTCGCCAACTCCCGCTCCACCTCCTCGCGAATCTTCGCCGCCAGCGCCTCCGCCTCCCTCTTCGCCGCGCGTTCGTTCTCTTCGCGCTTCGCCCTGTCCGTCTTCGCTCGCAACCGCGCCTCTTCCCGCGCCTTCGCCTCGCGTCTCGCGACGCGCGCGTCCTCGTCGTCCGCGGTCGCGCGTCGCGCCTTGGCCCGCGCGATGGCTTCTTTTCGTTTCGCCGCCCACGCCGCCGCCGCGCTCGACGCCTATCGTTGCCCGCGCGCGACGAACGCGCCTTCGTCAGTCCATCGTCGCGTTCGTTCGCGCGATCGTCGTCGTCGATTCGTTCGTTCGTTCGTGCGTCATCGCCAGGGGAACAAAGACGCGCGACGGCGCGATGGTCGACGCGTCGGTCGACGCCCATCGCGACGCGCGACGCCCATCGCGCTCGAGCGCTCGCACGCGGTTACGTTCGCGTCGCGTCGACGCGCGCACCTTCGCCGCGTCCATCGCGGCGTCGTCGACTGCGGACGCCGGCGGACGATCGATCGATCGATCGATCGATTCGAACGTCGAAGAACCCGTAACCGTGCGCGTTCATCGCATGCGCGCGCGACCGCGTCGTCGAGTCGCGCTCGAGCGCGTAACGGTCGATAACCGCGACCGACACGTCCGGTTTCTATTTTTGAACCGTCGCGCGCCGTCGTCGCGAACGCGCGCGTCGCGGTCGACGACGACGCGGCGTCGCGACGACTCGAATCGTCGCGACGACGACGCGCGTGGGCGTCGCGACCGACGCGGATGATTGATTGATTGATTGATTCAATGATGCGATGCATGAATGCATGAATGCGCGGCCGTCGCGGCATCGCGCGACGCGCGCAAAAACGCGAATGCGCGCGGTCGCGACGCGCGCGCGCGACGCCGCGCGCGCGGTGACGCGTTCCAGCGCGTCGACGCGAGACGCGACGGGCGCGCGACCGAAGCGGATGGGATTCGACGCGCGCGCGTCGACGCGTGACGACGCGACGAGCGACGCGCGCGACGTCGAGCGAGTCGTGCGCAGGGTGAATCGAAGGATATCGAGCGCGGTGGGGGCGTTCGGGAGCGACGCGACGGGGCCGAGGGACGTCGAGGGGGAGGGGGGACGACGGGGCGCGACGCGCGAGGCGACGCGCGACGCGGGCGCGGCGCGGTTGTTGGTGTGGTTTCACGGGTACGGCGACGTCGACGGGGGGGCGTGGCGAGAGTTTTGTGAGGTCGTGGCGAGGGCGCGCGGGAGCGCGAGCGGGCGGACGGCGATCGCGACGCCGGACGCGATGCGGATGGACGCGGGGAACGGGCGGTTTCCGCGCGCGTGGTTCAAGCCGCGACTGCGCGTGCGAAGGAAAGACGAGCGCGAGTGGACGTGCGATGGGATCGAGGACGCGGTGGTGCGCGCGGTGACGATCGTGGACGATGCGGTGCGAAAGTACGGGATTCAGCGCAAAGACGTCGTCTTGGGCGGGTTCTCGCAGGGGGCGTGCTTGGCGTTGGCGTGCGCGAAGAGCGAGTTGAGCGACGTCGGCGGCGTGCTCGCGGTGCGCGGGTACCTGCCGAATCGCTCGAGAGAGTTCTCAGAACTGAAGCCCGACACTTTAATACTAGCGGGTGGGGCCGATCCTTTGGTGCCCGTGGAGTGGTCGTTGGAGGCGGGGCGGTTGACGGGGGGGATGGTGACGCTGCGCGAAAACATGGGGCACGAGTTGTGCGTCGAGGACGTCTATCGCGCGCGACGGTGGTTCCACGAACGCGCGGTCGCGAACGGTAATTGTATCGCGAATCACACCAGACTAGAGGCTTAGCGTAGTTGTAACGCGACGCGTTTGCGCTTCTCGGACGTTACATAAATCGAGGCTTTTTCGTTTTGCTCGCGAGCTTGGCGCGAATGCTCGAGACGTCCACCTTGGGCGCGGACGACTTCTTGGGCTCCGCACCGCGCGCCGCGAACGCGGCGCGCGCGTTTTCATCGCTCATATCTAAATGAATCGTCTCGTCGTACGTCGGCATTTCGTTGAGCATGTCCTTGGACACGTAATTCTCCTCCGCCGCGCGCGTCGCCGCCGCACCGGAGCCGTAGTGCACGCCGGTGAAGGAGACGTGTCCGCCGCCTTGAATTTTCCCTTCCGCGCGTAGTTCCTCCACTTTCCTCCGCACCGCGAGCGTCAAGTACTCCTTTCTCGTGTCTTTGTGACTCAACAAATCGAGCACGTTTTTCACCGCGCGCTGCGCCGCGGGCGCCTTCGCGTGCGCGTTCCTCGATTTATCCAAACGTAAACTCAACAGTTTGCATCGCATCGCGATTTCGTTTGTTTTCACCGCCTCGTGTCCGCTCCATTCAACCTTACCGAGCGAATCGATGGGCACCTCGCGCAACTTTAACAAACGCAAAAAATCCTTGTCCCGGTGCGCCGCGAGTATGTCTTCAATCTCCTTCGCCGTCGCCACGCCCAGGCGCGCGTTCACGTCCTCCGTCACCGCATCATCTAACGTCAGTTTCGGCGCGTAGTCCTCCACCTTGGCGCCTCCCATGCGCACCGCGCCGCCCGTGACGCGTCCCGAGCCGCCGGCGCCGTCCCCGTCCAGTCCTTGTCGCGCCCGCGAACTCGCCATCGACGCCTTCACCGCCTCCGCCAAGTCATCGCCCGACGGTGCTCGCTTCTTTTCACCCGCCAGCGCGCGTTTCAGCGCTTCGCGGAACGTCGCCGCGTCGTCGTCGCGCACGCCGACGTCTTCGAGCAGCGCGTCCAAGTCTCTCTCGTAACGCAAATCGTCGACGGTATCGACGCCTTGCTCGACGAAACGCGCGGCGTAGTGCTCGTCGAGACCGGCGTCGACGATGAAGTCGCGCACGGCGACCATGGCGTCGGTCGGGCGCGAGCGGAGGCTGATTGTGAGGGCGGCGCGAGCGCGGGCGCGACGACGCGAGCTACAACGCAAAGCTAGGCCAACGCCGCTCGTAAGCGGTCGATGCGGGTGCGATAATAGTTCCCGCGCAAAGGGTCGAGTGTGGCTAAGTTTCTAAACATCGACTCCGCGCTCGCGGCGCGACCGATGTCGGCGTCGCGAACGGCTTCGGCGGCGACGCGGTCGGCGAGCAGGAGCGCGGCGTGACGCGACGGCACGCGCGACGGCGCGGGCGCCGCGGCGGTTCGCGCGGCGTCGATCGCGAGCGCGACGACGCGGTTCGCGACGTCGCGCGGTATCGCGCTCCCATCTCGCTCCGCGATCGCGCACAGACCGCGAAGATAATTCCACGCGCTCTCGTTGTCGTCGTCGACGCGCGGCGCCGTCGTCGCGAACGCCGCCTCCCGCTCCAACACCCCCACGTCTCCTCGCTCCAAGCACACCATCACGCACTGAAACCGCGCGTTCCAAGCGCTGTTATTCATCCAATCTTCCGCCAGCATCTCCTCCGTGAACGCCATCTCTTCCTCCCACGCGTCGCATCGCTCGACGAGCCACGCGCGATGCGACCACGCGTGTATGTTCTTCCCATCCAGCATCAGCGCCGCGTTCGCGTGCGCGAACGCCCCGTCTCGTAATCCTTCAAACGCACCCGCGGCATCCGCGCGTTCGAGCACCATTCTCGCGTGATTCCACACTTGATAATTCTTTGGATTTTTCGTCGTCTGCGCCTCGGCGAACGCGAGCTCGTCGCGCAGCGTCGCCGTCCCCGCCTCCGCCTCGCGCGCGTCGACCGCGTCCTCGACGCACCGCATGCGAAACGCCCACGCGGTGTAGTGCGCGCCGCACGTCTCGAGCACGCGCGCCGCGGCTTCCGCGCCGTCCTCGGGCGTCCACTCGCGCGCCGTCGTCCCGCCGTCGTCGCCTTCGAGCGCCGCGCGCGCGCGACGCGCCATCGCGCGCTCGAGCGCGCCGACGGCGTCCTCGTACGCGTCCTCGTACGCCGGTCGCGCGACGTCGCGCGCGCCGTCGCCGTCGCCGTCGCGGCGCATCCGTCGCGCTCTGCCGCAATCCGCGACGCCGTCGCCGCGCGCGCCGCCGCGCCGCGCTCGAGCGCGCGCCGCGATGGACGACATCGAGAACGACCGCTCGCTGAGCAACTCCGGGCGCTCGACGCCCGTGCACCGCGAGCGCAAGCTCGCGGAACCGTCGACGACGGCGCAACCGCCGACGACCGATCCGTCGCGCACGCTGCGACTGTTCGAACAGCAGAGCGTCGATCGACGACGACGGGCGCTGGGAGAGACGGTGCGCGATGCGAGCGTCGATCGCGCGCGCGCGACGGGCGAACGGGCGCGAGCGACGCGAACGAGACGGCGATTCGAGCGATTCCGGCGCAACCGTTTCTCGAGCGAAGTCTTTCCCCTCGGGACGCGCGACGAGACGCGAGGGACGCTGGCGTCGTGGTCGAGCGCCGAGACTGACGATGCGCGTTCACGCGCGCGATGAAGGATGATTCGGCGTCGTTGGCGCGGTTGTTGCAGGAGCAAGAGCGCGCGTACTTCATGATGCGCTTCGACGGGAACGCGCGAGGCGAGACGGCGTTCGCGGACGAGGACGCGGCGTTCGAGGAGGAGGAAGAGGATGAATCGTTGGCGCTCGCGAGGCAACTGCAGGAACAGGAGGAACAAGAGTATAGGAATCGGATGTTGGCCATGGCTGGGATCGATCCCGATGCGGAGGAGGATTCTGAGGCGGAGGGGATCGATACGGACGCGATGACGTACGAGGAGTTGTGCGAGCTCGGGGACGTCGTGGGGAAGGTGACGTGTGGGCTCACCGATGCGCAAATCGCGTCGTTGCCGCAAAGGACGATCGATGCGAGCGTGGCGGGGACGAAGTGTGCGGTGTGTTGCATGGAATTCGACGCCGGTGAGGACGCGTGCGAGTTGCCGAGGTGCGGGCACGTGTATCACGGTGAGTGCGTCGAGCCGTGGTTGAAGGAGAACAAGTCGTGTCCGACGTGCAAGACGGAGGTGTTCGAAGAGACTTAGTCAAATTCTACTGTACTACCATTTTTACGCCTTAATTCCTTCCATGGACGATTTTTCGCGTAGCGCGGCGTTGCAATGAAGATCTACGCGTCTCGTTTCTCTCTGGCATCGTTTCTCTCTGGTATCGTTTCATCTCACGCTGTCGCGGGATTCACAACCAGCGAAGCGGTTTCTTTCGGGTCCCACGCCATCGCGCCCTTCGCCTTCAAGCCCACGAATCCGAGAGGGATGTCACTCGGCATACCGTCCACGTCGAGCGCGGCCGCGCACTTCTTCGCGCTCGCGCCGATCAACTGCACGCGAAGCTCGTCGCCGGCGTGATCGCAGAGCGTCACGAACAACATGTCAAACTTCTTCCCAGTCTTTGGATTCTCTTTCACAGCCACTCCGTTCGCGGGCTCGCGCTTGATGAGTTGCCCGATGACGTTTATCGACGTCCCCGGCGGCTTGCTTGCGATCGAGGCAAACGCGCACGGTTCCGCCGCCCCTGCGGGCCACGCCGCTTGGGGAATTTCCAAACGCTTCGCGGCGGGCGTCGGCGGCGCCGACAACGGTACGGTGTTCTCTTTTGAACTGTGCTGAATGAGCCCGACGCCCGCCCAAAGATCGTTCACGTGAGAAACGAGCGCGCGTCTGGCGTGCGATTCTTTCCTCTTCATGGCCGCTTTGATGGGCGACAAGACGTGCGTCTTTACGAGCCGCGTCGCCGCGGGTGTCGAAATCGCGAAGGCTGATATAAACTTGAGCGCGGCCACAGCCGTGGCCGTCGGCGACGCTTGCTCGACGTCAGTTTCTCGCGCATCGGCCAAAGTTTCCACCGGTGGCTTGAACGAGCGGTAAACTTCCTCCAAAGCGTGCGTCGTCGCAGACGGCGTCGCGCCCAACACGCCTCGCAGCCGGCGACCGGCGGCGTTGCGATCCATCTCGCTGAGTGGCATGAAGCCCTTGCTTTGCTCTGCGCCACCGAGCGCGTATGCGATTTCACCGATCGCCGCTCGCATTATCGCGATGAAGAAGACGTTTTCGGGCTCCGTAGATGCCACCACATCGCCGTCGACGCGCGCCGTGAGATCTGGATGGTGCGTCACTGCGTCGATGAGTAAGCGATAGAGCGCTGCACGAATACTCGTATCCGATGTTGAAATCGGTGGCGGTGCCGCACTTTTACCGATGGCGACCGCAGGTGGCTGAAGCGCGTCCAAAATCGACGGCATAAGCGCTCGCAGCCACGTGGCTTCAGAACTCTTCTTCGTCAAAAGCGCGAGCGCGAGCGCCCATCCCTTCGCGGCTTGCGTGCCAGCTTTGCTCGACGCCGTGTATCTCGCGCGCTCTATCGATCGTTTTGCGCACGAGGTGATGACGAACTCGCGAAGCGCGACGACCTTTTCGCTGGCAATTCCTAAACTCACGTGCAAAGAATCGGTGGCGTCGAGCGCCGCCCAAATGGCGCCGATGGCGTCGTCGGCATCCGTCGCTCGCGGTCGTTCCATCGTCTCGTGCAATATCGCGACAAGCGTCGTCAGCATTGTGACGTCGCGGGGATCAAACTTCAAGGCGACCGTCAGCATAGCGTGCGCCAATGTTTCAGCGCGAGCTTCCGATTGACGCCCACCTCTCGTCGAGCTCAACTCCACCGTCTTGCAAAGCATGGGCACGAGTTTTGGCGGCGGTGGCGCCAAGAAAGCGTCCGACAGATGAGACACCGCCGTCGTGAGAATCAAAGCACTCGCACCCATGAATGCACTTTCACTGTGCTTTCCCCGAACTTCGGCTTCGCGACACGGGAGCGCATCCCAGAAGGCGTTCGACGCGGCGACGGCTGATACTCGAACCTTGGGCGAAACCGCCGTCGTCGCCGCCTGGTGCAGCACTTCCGCCACCCAACGCGCGCGCTTGTGTAACGATGCGTTGTCCGACTTGTCGCACCCTTCCAGCTTTTCGCTCGCAGGGAAAGCGGGGAACAAAATGGGATGTCGTTTCGCGGCTCTGGTGATTCTCGCGCGGGCTCGACTGATGCCGGTCGCGCCAGATTCCCCGGCGGCGGGATCCATCGTCGCAAGGACCCACAACTTTAGAAGTGGGGCACCGATACCGCCGTAATAAATCGGCGTGACGTCGAGTAATCGTGAATAAAGTCGATACGCGAACGCTCGATACGGCGCGCCTGCCAACCGCCAAAAAGTTGCCGGCGTGTGCGGAGCCACGACGGCTGTCTCCGCTTGGCTCCACGTCCAAACGCCAGACCGAAGCAGCAGGGCGATGAGCCGAGCCGAGCCTTCGATAGCCGCTCGCGTGACTCCAGAACCACCAACAGTTGTCACTGGCGAGTTCGAGCGCGCCGGGAAATCTAGAGCGAGTAAATTCGAAAGCGCCGGCCATATGTGTTCGCTCGCATTCTTAGCCAAAGCCAACGTCTCGGGTGATTTTGGATCTCCCCAATCACGCGTGGCCGCGGTGACGGCGGCGGCGATCAAACGTAGCGCTTGCTTCCTCAATTTAACTTTGAACGGATAGCTCGGGTCGAGAAACGCAGCGAGCGTCGGGCAGAAGAGCTCTTCGCGGCCCGCCAAAGGTGGTCCTCGCACAGATCGACGAAGCGCAGCCATGGATGCGTACAGCAAAACGTGCGCCGCTTCGAGTCTTTCCAGCAAAAGCAGGGCGACTTGGTCTTCTTTAGTCGTCTGATTTTCGCCCTCGGCATCGACAGCTGCAAGTTCGTGGATCGATGCTTGAATATACGTCGGTAATTCCGGTGGCGTTTCGCCCGACTTGGCTTGTATGTATTCGCGAATCATGCAATACTCCTGACCGAGCTCAGCCAAGAGCGTGAGCAACTGAATGAGCGACTCGCCGACGTGGACACCCTGATACGCCGCGTGATCACTACAGCGCAGTAGCGCCCTGAGCACGACGGCGCGCGCAGTACTTTGATGCGCGCGAAACGTTTCTGGATCTGCGAGCGTCTCTCGCGCGTCGGAAATTATTTGTAAACCTGCGGGCGTCCTCGGCGCAACGCGAGCGATGCGCACGACGAGGGCGCAAAACGCTCGCAGCTCGCTCTCGTCGACCACAATACCAGAGTCTGTCTCGACCATTGCGCCGCGAAGGGCTTGGTTGGAGCACACCAACGCGTCCCTGAACTGAAACTCATCTCGCGCCCCGTCTCGAAGGTCACGCAAAATTTGCGCGCACGCGCCTTCACCCTGCGCGGCGCGAGTTTCCTCGTCCTCTTCTTGCGCGGCGGCGTGTACGGCGCGGCTCTGTGCAGCCTCAACGACTTCCGGATTGACTGTCGCAAACTGTTCCGCTTCAGTCGGTCTGGGAACTCGTCGACGACGACGACGACGCGCCGTCGGCGGCGCGACGTCGCCCTGTCGAACGACGACTGTCTCGCCGTACTCTGTCGTGTGCGTCGCCACGCCAGGACGCGACGTCGATGGCTCGCGCGTTCTGCGTTCAATCCGATCTCCGTCGTCTTCGTGCACGGCATCAACGACGTGACGTTGTTCCCGAGGTACGTGAACAAAGTCTGCGCCAGACGCGCCTTCGTCGTCGGAACGCCACTCTTCGTCCTCGCGGCGATCAGGAGCGGGTCCATAATCCGTCCGCGCGCGCTTCTGTTTTGGCACACGTTGCGCGACCGACCCTTCGCGCGCCGTCGACGTCGCCGCGTAGGATCGAACGTGCCCGGTGACGTGATCCGAACGCGGCGGCGCTGCGACCATCGCGACGTCGACCGGCTCGGCATCGCGCGCGACGACGTCCGGCGTGGTGGCAGTTTCGACATCACCCTCGCTGTCGGAAGAATTCAACTCAGAACCATCTGAACTTCCATAGCCATCTAGTTGCTGCGCGCCGACGCGGGCACCGCGAGTACCGCGCGCCCTAGATCGACCGCCGCGTCGCCGCGCGTTCGAGCCGGTTTCGGCGGCTTCGGCGGCGCCGTCGGATTGATCGCCTTCGTCGTCACCATCGGCGCCTCGATCCCCATCGGTAACGAGATCACCGAACGCCGCGCGCACACTCGCCGCGACTTTTGCGCGCAAGGCGATGGCTTGCGCCTCTTTGTTCGAGCGCGCGCCGAAGAGTCCCGGAATGGTGCCGCGACCGCTTCCGCCGCCGCCACCCGCCGCGGCGGGATCACGCTGTCTTCGCTGCCGTTCCGTGTACGCCGCGGGCAAGTCCAACATCGGCGGTGCGTCTCGCCCACTCACGATGGCGGTCGTGATCAAGTAATGCGCCACCGACGGCCACCCGTACGCCAAAGCCTCGCCCGTCAACTGTTGCGTCGGGAACAAATTCCGCTTCGCCCGCAAGCAATTCGCCCCGCTACAATTGCATATATCCCGACACACCGGACACCGCCACTCCGCATCCGCCATCGCCTCGTCCAAATTTTCCCCCACGCGCATCTCCAGGCACCACCCGCACCACGTCCCTCGCCCCCGTCCTCCCTCCGGCGCTCTCCGCCACGTTCCGCACACGCACGTCGTCTTCGCGTCCGTCGTCTTTTGTCTACAAAAGTGGCACGTCGTGCACTCTCGACACCCCGCGTCGTGCACGTCCTTGCACCACGTCTTACTCCCGCGCGCGTCTCGTCGCCACCGTCGCTCGCACCCGTACAACCGATCGTAGTGCGACATCGTGTAGTGTTCCCTCGTCTCGCCCTGCGCCGCGCGCAGCGCCGCGAGTTCGGGTCCGATCGTCCCGACGCGCGCGCCCTCGCGCGTCGTCGTCGCCGTCGTCGCCGACGCGCTCGCGATTCGCGACGCCGCCGCGTCGCGCGTCGTCGTCGTCGTCGCCGTCGCGGTTCGTCCGTCGTCGTCGCTCGCGCTCGCGTCGCTCTCCGCGCCGGCGTCGCTCGCGTCCGAGTCCTCGAACGCGTCGCCCCATCCGAGGTCGTCCGCGACGTCGCGCATCGCGTCGCGCAGTCGCGCGGCTGTCGCGACGGATTCGAATCGCGCGCGCGCCGACCGACCGCGATTCTGACTGTTCGCGCATACGACACGCGACCGACCGACCGCGATTCTGACTGTTTGCGCATACGACACGCGACCGACCGACCGCGAGTCTGACTGTGTGCGCATACGACACGCGACCGACCGACCGCGATTCTGACTGCGTGCGCATACGACACGCGACCGACCGACCGCGATTCTAACTGTTTGCGCATACGCACGACGCGGACCATTATCCAAACCTCGCGCCGTCGCGCCGTCGCGACGCGCGCGCGCGCCACGCGGCGACGCCGCCGAAGGACGCGACGCGAGGACGCGCGCGGACGATGGCGACGGTTCGCGCGGCGACGCCGACGACGCGCGGAGCGACGACGGCGACGCGGACGACGACGACGACGACGACGACGCGATGGACGGGACGACGACGACGCGCGGGCGCGGCGGCGCGCGCGACGCGCGAGGACGCGGCGCGACCGGTGGTGATCATAGACAACTACGATAGCTTTACGTATAATCTGTCGCAGTACCTCGGGGATTGCGGGTGCGCGCACGCGGTGTATAAGAACGACGAGGTGACGGTGGAGGAGGTGCGCGCGATGCGGCCGCGCGGCGTGATGGTGTCGCCGGGACCGGGACGACCGGAGGACTCGGGGATCTCGCTGGACGTCGTGCGAGAGCTTGGACCGGAATTCGGCGTGTTCGGGGTGTGCATGGGACATCAGTGCATCGGACAGGTGTTCGGGGGGGACATCGTGCGCGCGCCGACGGGGTTGATGCACGGCAAGTCGTCGCCGGTGACGCATCGAACGGATTTGGACACGGTGCTGAGCGGACTGCCGAGCCCGTTTCAGGCGGCGCGGTATCACTCGTTGGTGATATCGCGGGATAATTTTCCCGAGGATGCGCTCGAGGTGACGGCGTGGACGGAGGACGGGACCGTCATGGCGGTGAAGCACAAGGCGTATCCTTGGATTCAGGGCGTGCAGTTTCATCCCGAGTCCATCATCACCGAGAACGGGCTGTTGATCGTGAAGAATTGGGTGAAAATGATCAACGACAGGGCGGCGGAATCGGAGTTAGCGCGCGCGTAGGCGCGGGAAAGAGCGCGGGAAAGAGCGCGGGAAGCGCGGGCGGAAATCTCGCTTCGCGAGCGCCGCGCCGCCATCGATTCGTCGCGCGTTTCCTTCGCGTTCACGAGCGTAATGGTACTTAATTCAAAAACCACCGCTTTACCCGCTCGCGTCGTCGCGACGCATCGCGCGCGCGCCCCGGCGTCGTCGAATCGCGCGCGCGTCTCGTCTCGCGTCCACCCTCGGTCGGCACCGCGGGTCGGCACCGCGGGTCCCGCACTTTTCCGCGCGTCCGCCCGCCATGATCACCGCTCGATCGCTCGCCGCGCTCACGCGCGCGTGCGCGCGCACCGCGCGCGCGCCGTCGGCGTCCGCGTGCGCCCGTCACGCCGTCGTCGCGCGCGCGACGCCCCGCGCGCGCGCCTTCGCCGCCGGCGCGCCGTGGGCGAACATCGACGTCAGCGCGCTCAAGGACATGCTCGACAGCGCGAGCGACGACGACACGATGTTCGTGGACGTGCGCGAGCGCGACGAGTGGGACGCCGCGCGATTGCCGCGATTCGAGCTCAAGCCGCTGAGCGCGGCGGGGGAGTGGTTGGAGACGCTGCCGAGGGATAAAAAGTTGGTCGTCATGTGCAAGGGAGGCGTGCGAAGCGAAAAGGCGTGCGCGGCGCTGGCGCAGTGCGGATACGACGATTTGGTGAACGTCGAGGGGGGGATCATGACGTACGCGCAGGCGTACGGGCTGCCGGCGCCGTGAGCTCGAGGCGAATTTTCTCGACCGGTTTTACGAGGCCGTTTAATATACAAACAAAACCGCTAATCGCTCTGCACTACGATCGCTACTGCTGAGGGCTAGGTCGTTCGCGGTGATCGCTCTGCGGCCACGGGGTTCCTATGGGCGTTCGTTCGGGGGCTTTCGGAAGGAGACACTCGTGCCAAATCTCAAACGAATACGCGTAGCGCCCATCGCGATGTTTGCCGAAGAAACTGATTGGCTGGCCGTTGAGACATCGCGCGAGGGGTAGCTGCGTGACTTTGACGTCCAACACGTACTCGTCGAAGAGAAGGACGTTCTGGAAATAGTCCATTGTGTAGACGTCTTCGGTGTTGAAGTAATACTCCTCATTTTCGCTCGGGTCAGAAAATATCGCGCACCGCTCGTCAATCGTCTTCGGCGTCGCGAACCGACCGCCGAATCGGCGCGTGTCTTCGCCGATCTCCGCCGTCGGCTCCGGCGCGTCTTCTTCTGCGTGAGCCGCTAACACGCTCAGCGTCGAACCTAGCGGTGCGTAGTAGTACGGCACATCGCACAGCATGTCCACCGAAAGCCCGGGCGTGAGAAGCTTGAAGAATTGCTCGCCCGCGAACACCAAAGTGCGCGGCGGGATGTTCTCAAACGCGCGATCGAATTCTCCGCCCGTGAGCATGTCGCTCACCTTGACTTTTTCCTTAAACTTTCCCTGGACCAACACTTGAAACGTGCACTTTTTCACCCGATAAAACTCGCTCGACGTCTTCGTGTGCGCGTCCTCCACGCCTTTAAATCGACACACAATCTTCCCGCGGAACAACTCCGTCTCGAATTCCATCGCGCTCTCCGTGTTCACCGGCGCGTTGGCGTCGATCGCGCTCGGCGCCTTCACCCCTCGACCGCGTTCGCTCTTCAGCACCGGTCCGCGTTCGGACGCCCATCCGTCGAGCGCCGTCGTCTTCGTCCGCGGGCTCGCGCGCACGAAAATCGGTCGGTGCGGCCACGTCGTCGCCGGCGGCAGCGCGCATCGTCCCCGCGTCGCCGCCGTCGTCCTCCCGAACGATTCGCGCCCGACGGCGTCGCTCGCCGTCTCGTCTCGCCGCGCGCGCGCGTCGCCGCGCGCGCTCCAAAACGCCGCCGCGTTCCCGCCGCCGCTTCGCGTCGCCGCCGCCGCTGCGACGTCGCGCCACCGCCAACCGCGCGCGCGCATCCGCCCCAGCGCGTCGCTCGGGACGAGCAGCGACCAGAACACGCCCGCGCACGGCGCGAGGCACACCGCGACGTCGACGCGAAGCGCCGACGCGAGCGCGAGCGCGAGCACGAAGAGAATCAGCGTCCCGCACGCGACGTGCGACGTCCACGCGAGCGCGACGAGCGCGTCGCCGAGCGTGCGCGTCGCGGCGCGCGCCATCGCGTCGCGAGCGTCGCGCGGCGTCGCGCGCGCGCGCGTGTGCGGGCGAGACGGTTCGGTTCGCGCGCCCATCGGTCGGTCGGGACATCGCGACGCGATGCGCGCGCGCGCCGCTCGAGCGCGCGTCGGCGTCGCGCGCGCGACGCCGCGCGATCGTCGCGCGCGACCGCGACCGCGCGCGGACGCCGAGGCGCGCTCGAACGGCGCGCGCGCGGCGAATGAACTTCCAACCGTCTTGCGAGAGGTTGACGACGCGGCGCGCGCGCTCGACGCGGCGCGCGCGGCGATCGCCGTCGCGATGCGCGCGCGCGGACGGAACGCCGTCGCGGAACGCAAGCGCGATTCGACGATCGCGACGGTGGCGGACGTCGCCGCGCAGGTGGCGTGCGCGAGGGCGCTGCGCGGCGGCGAGGGCGAAGATTTCGTGGGCGAGGAGACGACGCGAGCGCTGGACGGTGACGCCGACGTCGTGACGGCGATTTTGACGGCGTGTGGGGCGGGAGTGGACGAAACGGAGGCGAGGGAACGGCTGAGGGAGACGTCGGGGGGGATCGGGCGGTACTGGGTGTGCGATCCTCTGGACGGCACGAAGGCGTTCGCGGCGAGCGACGACGCGGATAAACAATACGTGCTCGGATTGGCGCTCATGAGCGACGTCGGGACGCCGGAGATCGCGGTGATGATAGCGCCGAAGTGGCCGGGCGGAGGATTGGAGGTGGTCGCCGCGCGCGGTCGCGGGTGTTTCGCTCGCTCGCGCGACGACGAGACGAGCGCGTTTCGGCGCGTTTCGTGCGCGCAGCCGAAAGCGTTGTCGGACGCGAACGTCGTCATTTCGGCGCACGAATCGTTCGAGTCTTTGCCGCTCGGCCGGGCGGGCGTGTCGCCGGCGCGGGTGCGCCGATTGTGTTGCGGGAGTCTGTGCAAATACGTCGACGTCGTCGCTGGCTCGTCGTCGATTTTTATTCAACACGCAAAGGAGGGCGGCGACGACGCGTGCGTCAATTCTTGGGATCACGCCGCGGGTGTTTTATGCGCCGAAGAGGCTGGTTGTGTCGTGACGGATTTACACGGACGCTCGCTCGGGTTTCTCGGTCGCGACGGCGACAGACGGCGTTTCTCGCCGGGCGGCGGCGGCGTGATTTGTGCGGCGAAAAGCGTTCACGAGAACGTCGTGCGAGCATTTCGAGAAGGCATTGCGATGAGTTCCTGATATATTGCAAAGTAAGGCTTTAGGTGGCTGTGTACGTAGTATCAATAGCTTAGAATGGCTAACACACGCTAAGATACGCCTGCGCACGTCTGAGCGACTGCGTGAGGTGCGGATGCTGGTTGATTTCATAGCGAATCGCCGCGCTCAGATTGTCGCGCTTTGACTCCAACCGCGAGATTAAGTGTGCGTACCGTTCACGCTCGTCATTCGATCGCTCGACGTTTTCATCCGTGCCTTCTCCGCCTTTACCAAGTTTTTCAAATCGTTGCGCCATCTTTTGCAAACTGCTCGTGCCGAGGAGCGCGCGTTCGTACTTTTCGTTTAAACGCGTGGTGGCGTCGACGCGAAGATAATCACGTCGATCGCTCAAGTCGGACATTATCGCCGCGATTTTACCGTGCGCGTCTTGCGTTTCCAGATACTCTTTCTCCAGTGCGTCGAGCTTTGGTTTTAGGTCCGCCGTCGCTTTCTGCGCCTCCGCTAACCGTCTTCGCACGTCGCTCCGAGCGCGCTTCGCAGTCGCCACCATTTCAGCCTCTCGAGCTTCTTCGCCGTCGGCGTCGATTTTGGATTGAATCACATCGCCTTTTGCGACGATTATCTCTCGACGCTTGACGCAAGACTCTACCTTCGCCGCGATGTTGCTTCGAGTCGATTCGAGTTTGTGCAAAACGACGGCGAGCTTGGCGTTTTCCTGCTTGGCGCTCGCCACCTCGCTGTTTCCTTTCGTCGGATCGAGCATGATTTGGGCGTGACGTTCAAACTCAATTCGTCTTTCGAGATCTGCGATGGCTCGGTTGATGCGATCGGCGTCCAGATGCGCAGTTCGCACGGCTTCCTCGCGATTGGAAATTTCCACGCGCAACTTCAAATTCTCTCCGCTGAGCGCGTCGATCTCACCTGCGCGCGCGTTCTCGACTTCGAGCGATCGAATCGCATTTTCGCGCGCACTGGATTCTGTTTGCGCGATTTTCTCATCGATTGCGCAAAGCTTGCGTCGTTGACGCTCGATTGTTTTGTTCATGGATTCGCATTCTTCGGCGTAACGACGCGAATTTCTCTCATGTCGATCCCGCTTCTTCGTCAGTACGTTGTTGTCTTGCACATGCCGGTCGAACTGTTCGATCGCATCTCGACATCGTTCCTCATGGGATACAATGACTTTTTGTGCTCTGAGCCAAATCTCACGAAGCCGCCGACAGTTTTGTTCGTTCGACTTAATCTCGTTTCGTAAATGCGCAATTTGTGCCTCGAGCGGGCCAACGTGCTCGGGCGAGACATCCCGCAACTTTTCGAGTGTCTTGTTAAGTGCGTCCATCTTTGAAGTGTTATTTTCGATTGCCTCGACGTTACGTGCGATTTCTCTTTCGCACGCGTCGATGGCGACACGCCTCTCCGCAACGTTCTTCTCCACGTCAGCCAATCTTTCCCGAATTGTTGACTCTTCTCCCGAGCTGCGCAACATCTCAATCTTGGTTTTTGCAACTTTGTGCTTCACCACTGTTGATTCATTTCTCGCGACACGTGCGCGCTCTCTGAACTCTCGCGTGGATTGCATTAGTTTTTGTGCGAGTTTGTTCGTCGTCATCTTTTCTGCGACGTGCAATAACGCGCGCTCTTGGAGCTCGAAAAGCGCGTGCGTGTGCACCACGTAAGATTGATCGACACGTTCGATCTCGACGTCGATTTCGTTCGCGCGGCGCTCCTCGCCGCGCGCGATCTCGTCGTGGTTTCTTGCGCCCAGTTGTACGGCATCACTTTGAGACTTCTTGTCGTCGATAGCCGCCCTTAAGGAAACGATGAGCGCATCCGCGACTTCAATATCTTTGTCTAGTCTGCTCAGCACTTCAACGTGCGTGCTTTGCGTCGCGTACGCGTCAACGAGGCCTTCTTTCACGCCGTCGCGTTCAGCGTCGAGAAGGCGACACGATTCCTCCAGTTCGCGTACTTCTGTTCTACTCCGCTCTAGCATCTCGTCCTCTTTACCGACTTGCTGAAGCACAAACTTCCACCTCTTGCACGACGCGTCCATACTCGTGTTGATGCTCGAAATTGCATAGTCGCACGTTTCGATTTGCGCCTGAATCGCCGCCGCGTCTCGCTCAGCGTCTTCGGCGGCTTTGACGTTTTCGAGCGCCGCCGCTCTGGCGCGCTCCACGCACTCCTTCACGTATTTGATACGAATCTCACGATTTAACCGCTCACGCTCGGCCGTGTCAACCATATCCGAAGTGACGCTCGCAATGCGTTGAATCACGGCCGTGACGCCTTCGCGATCTCTCGCCACGGCGCCGTCCTCACGCGTGGCGAGCGCCAAATCTTCCAACTCCACTCGACGTTTCATCGCGCGTCCACGCGCTTCCTCGAGCGCGCGCGCCGCACCCTCAGCGTCGCGCTCAAACGCTTCAGTATCACGCTCGGCCGTTTCCCGCGCTTCCCGACAGCGTCGTCGCGTCTCGTCCGTCGACACCCACTCCGCGCGCGACCTCGCGAGCTCGCCTTGCAGCGCGTACAACTCCACGCCGACGTCCTCGCGCTCGCGCTTTGCCGCGCGCAGCGCGCGGTCGGCGTCGACTGACTTTTCATTCAACTCATGTAGCCTCGCTTCGAGCTGCGCGCGAAGCGAGGTTTGCGCCGCGCGCACGCGCGCCATCGCATCCGTCTCGACATCACGCATCTCGGTCCGCGTCACGTCGGCCTCGCGCCTCCCCCGCGCGCGTCGATTCGCGTCGACGCGCGTAGATTCACGTCGACGCGACGATTCGATCGACACGCGCGGCTCGCGCGGCGCGCGTCGCGGCGCGTCGCGTTCTCTCGTGCGCGCGCTCGCGTGACGGTTGGTGTAAATACGGAACGCCTTTTTTGGCATTTTCGGTCAAAGACTGAGTCAACGACGACGCGGCGAACGCGGCGACGCGCTATTTATAGTCGCGCGCGACGCTCGCCGCGCGCGCGAGGCGATCGCGCGCGAAGAGCCGATGTCCGCCGTCGCCGTCTCGGCGGTGGACGCGCTGGACGACGCGCGACACGCGTCGTCGCGCGCGAATGAGCATAAAGTGCACCAGCGTTGGCGCGAAGTCATGCGCGCGCGGCGTCGACGCGCGACGCGCGAGGAGATCGAGAGCGCGGCGAAGGCGCACGATGATGCGTTGGATGATCGCGAGCGTGCGCTCGCGAACTTGGACGCGGCGATGGACGAGAGCGAACGCACGCACAGGGTCGAGGCGGAGGCGCAGGCGAGACGGTTGGAGGAGGCGTCGACGCGCGCGGACGCGGAGACGGCGACGATCGATGCGCGCGCGACTGGACGGTTGCGCGCGCTCCGCGAGACATTTGAAAGTGAGGACGCGCGCGCGGACGAACGGTGGCGAGAAGACGTTCAAGAGGCGTTGGAGCGCGCGGAGGCGGGACGCACAGCGTTTGAGCGAGAACAAGACGCGAGGCGCGCGAGTTTTGAAGACAAACGAGAGGAGATTCGGAATCAGCACGGCGAGGACGTGTCGACGATGAAAATTATGTATGAAAACAAAATCAAAGAGCTCGAGAGCGAGCTCGCGCGAGTGACCGCGCCGAGCGTCACGAAGGGAGAATTAGGATGCGCCGACAATCACTGGGACGCCGAAGAAGAGCTCGACCACGAACGAGCGTACGAGCTCATTCGCGCGCGTGACGACGCGGACGCGAAACGCCTGGCGAACACAAAGCGCCAGATCCAGAAACTCCAATCCAAAGTCGATCATTGGCGCGAGAAGACGCACTCGCGAACTTCTGAATGGAACGCCTCGCACGCTCGCCGCGTCGCCGAGCGAGACCAACTCCTTCGTCGATACGACGACGTGAAATCCGGCGTCACCGCCATGCGCGACGCCCGCGCATCGGCGCTGCGCAAAATGTGCGTCTCAAGCGAGCACGCCATAAAAGAGCTCACGAGAACCTTGGAGCACGCTCGCCGCGTGCTCCGCGTGGAATCGCTCAACGCCGACCTTCGTCGCCGGCACGGCGTCGACGTCGAAGCGTCCACACATTCGCCTCGCCGTTCCTCGCGCGACGCCGCGAGCGACGCCATCGCCGACTATCATTTCTCCGACGCACCTATGGATTACGCGCAGAGCGTCCTCGAGCGGTTTTACGCCCGCAGAACGGCTCAATCTTCCCCTCGCGCGCCGTAGCCAAATCCAAGCCATTTGTAGCGCGCACGACCGCCCAGCACATCAGCACACGCTCGCGCGCGCGACAACGCGAACGCACCCGCGCCGCCGCGACGCGACGCGAGGAAGCGAAACGAAAGAACGCTTTTCGAGCGTCGGCGCGCGCGCCATGTCGCGCGACGACGACGATGCGACGAAGAAATCGACCAAGACGAAGAAACCAAAGTTTGGTGGCGGCGGCGGCGCGCTGAATCAAAATGACGTCGTCACGGACGCCCGTTTCAGCGCCATGCACCGCGACCCGCGGTTCATGGCGATGCCGAAGAAGACAGGCGCGGTGCAGATCGACTCGAGGTTCGCGGGAGTGTTCGATGATCCGAATTTCGCGAGCGGAGGAGGCACGAGCGGGACGGACAAGCGCGGGAGACGCGCGGAGGATGAAAGAGGAGCGAAACTGGACGCACGCGCAAAGCAAAGGAAGGAGATGCGAGCGTATTACAAAATGGACGATGAAGATGATGATTCCGACGGCGATGAGGGGTTGGAAGAGCGCATGGAGAAGTCGATGGATCGAATGCGCGGGGTCGGTTTGGAATCGTCAAGCGAGGAGGAGAGCGACGAAAGCGAGGACGAGGAAGGCGTCGATGAAGAGGATGAGGGGGTGCTGCCGACGATGCTCGTCGGAGAGGCGGATAAAGATATACCCACCATCGACGCAACGCGTCGGCTGGCGATCGTGAATTGTGAATGGCAACATATTCGGGCGTGCGATTTGTACGCGGTGTTGCGATCCTTTGCGCCAAAGGGCGGGTCATTGGAGCGCGTGACGGTGTACCCGAGCGATTTCGGGTTAGAGCGCATGGCGGTGGAGAATAAATACGGTCCTTTAAGCGCGTTTCAAAAAGATGAGTCGAAAAAGAAGTCAACGTTGAACGCGGCGACGACGAAGAGAAAGGCGTCGGGGAACGAAAGCGACGACGCTGACGCGGCGGATAACGAACAAATGCGACAGTACGAGCGTGATAGATTGCGCTATTACTACGCTATCGCAGAATTCGATACAGTGAAGACCGCAATGGGGGTATATCACGAGTGCGATGGGATCGAGTACGAGCGATCGAGTTTTAAACTCGATTTGCGTTACGTCCCGGACGACCAATCGTTTGAGGAACGCGAGGTTCGCGATACCGCCACGGATATTCCTCCCGATTACGAAGCTCCCGAGTTTCAAGTCAAGGCGCTGCAGCACTCGAACGTCAAGTTATCGTGGGACGATGATGACCCGACTCGGCGTAAAACGTTTCGACGTAAAATCACCGAGGACAATCTCAAGGATGAAGATTTCGCCGCCTATCTCGCGTCTGACTCCGACGACGAGGACGAATCCGAGCAATCCGAGGATGAAGAAAATGAAGCAGACGCCAAGGCAGCGAAAAAAGCGTACTTGGCTAAACTTCTCGGCGGGAGTGGTGACGCCGACGTTGATGCCGATGCCGGTGCGGAGAAGGATGACTTTTTTGTATCTGACGACGACGACGACGACGGCGAGGACACCGCCAAGGCGTCCACGAAGGCGTTTAAAACGAAACGCGATAAACAGCGCTACGGCTCGAAAAGCAACGCAGGTGACATGGAAGTGACATTTCACGCCGGTCTCGAAGAGTTCGGTGCGCGCATTAAGAAGAAACAGAAAGACGGAAAGCTCGGCGCGCAGGAGACGGTTTACGAACGGCAAGAGCGCCTGCGCAAGGAAAAGCGCGAAGCGAAACGATTAGCGAATAAGGATAAAGGAGAAGTCAATGAAAAAGAGTCCGACGACGTTGCGGGTGGCGCCGACGGCGAGCCAGCGACGTTTGACGACCCGTTCTTCATGGACGATGGTGGTGACGTCGACTTTGACGCCGAGTACGATTCTGAAGACGGCGCCCCGAAGGCCAAGAAGAAGGCGAAAAGTAAGTTTACGGACGACGACGACGCGCCGAGCAAGACGAACTTGAAAAAGGCGAAGAAAGCTGCTAAGCGCGGTGAAGTAGATGAACAAGCTCAAGCCGATTTGGAGCTGTTGATGATGGACGAGAAGGAAATTCTCGGCAAATCCGACGGCGTCTCCGCTCGTCGCGCTGCTATTAAGCCTGCCGACGGCGGAGAGCCGACCAAGAAGAAGTCGCGAAAAGAGCGTCTCGCCGAGAAACGCCGTCTCCGCGGCAAAGCCGCACGGCGTGCTGAGAGTGATGACGACGACGACGGCGAAGTGAACAAGTTGGACACGGCGGACGATCGCTTTGCCGGATTGTACGAGTCGCATCACTTCAGTCTCGACCCCACGGATCCACGTTACAAAGACGTGCAGAATAAGACGCTCATTATTAGTGAAAGAGACAAGCGGCGCCAGAAGAAAGCGGAAAAGAAATCTAGCAAGACTGTCAGCGCGCTTGAGTCGCAGGCGAAGGAAATCGGGTCGTCTGAACTGCAGAACATGATGGCGTCGCTCAAGAGGAAATCCAAAGTCAAGAAGTGATTGTAGTGTAAAACTAACCTAAAATCTACTGCTACGTCGCCACACTAGCGCCTACGACGTCCATGAGCGCGATATCAAATCCGCGCTTTAAACCCGCGAGCAAATCTTCCTTCGTTTCTAACCCCACGGACAGACGCAACAGACCACCCGGCACGTGCGGCTCCTTTTCGCCCGGCGCGCACTCGACCGAATACCTGTGTTCGATGAGCGACTCGAAACCGCCGAGCGACGTGGCGCACGTCCAATAGTCGCAACTAACGGCCATAGTTTTACAAAACTTGACGACTCGCGACAAGTTTGATCCAGTGTGTTCGGGATAAAGATGCGGAAGGAAGTCAAAGAATACGAGCGAAAGCATGCCGCCGTACACGCCGTTTGGACACATGCGATTTACGATGTCGTAATGCGCGTTCTTCGACTCCACCGTTGTATCGGTTTGAAGCCCCGGGTATAGAACGATAGCGCCGTGAGGAATTCGACTGCGCAAGTACTGTTCGAACTCGTGCGCGATCCACATTGCGCTTTCGCTTTGTCTGCGCACGCGCAGCTCTAGCGTACGCATGCCTCGCGAGAGCAAGTACGCGTCCATCGACCCCATCGTCGCCCCGCCGAGCTTACGCTCATGCAAGATCCGCTGCCATCGATCATCGCATTCGCGCGTCACCAAAGCTCCCGCGACGACGTCCCCGTGTCCGTTCAAATATTTGGTCGCAGAGTGCATCACGACGTCGACGCCGAACGACAACGGCTTGGTACAAATCGGCGTCAATACCGTCGAATCCACACACACGCACCCCGCATCGCACGCCCTCGCCACGGCCACGACCTGTTCTAAATCCATCACGTCCCACGTGGGATTCGCCGGGGATTCCACCCACACCAACGCCGCTTTTCGCCCTCTCGCCGCCTCTTCCTCCAACGCGCGCTTCAACGACCGTCCCGCGTGATGCGCCGTCCCCTTCGCGTCCTCGTCTCGCCTCGCCAGCGTGTGTCCATCGACGTCACATATCACATACGGCACATCGGGGTCGTATTCCACGACCTCCACGCCTCGCGCGGCGCACCACTCTCGAATTCGCGCGCGCACCGCGAAGTACCCGCGGCTCGGCGAGCACGCGAACGAACTCGCGTCCGACGTCCCGCGCACCGCGCCCTCGAGCACGGCGTTCACGGCCGCCATGCCGGACGAGAACAAAGCGCAATCGCTCCCGCGCTCGAGATCGCGCAGCGTGCGCTCGCACGCGCGCACGGATGGATTATCCGGCCGAGCGTAGCACAGCGTTCGGTCGCGAAAACGCGGAAGTTCGTGCGCGTCGTCGCGCGCGTACGTCGTCGATGGGTATATGGGCTGGATGACCGAACGCGTGGGGTCGTCGGCGGCGTCGGCGGCGCCGCGGACGAGCAAGGTGCCGTGGTCGAGCATCGCGAACGCGTCTGCGAGTGCGGCGACGGCGCGACGAAACTAAATGAATGAGCTACAACGTCGTCAGCGGGCGAGCGATAAGGATGCTAAATGAACGTCTACGTCGACGCTCGCGACGTCGCGATCGATGGCGGGCGCGGCGGGTGAACTCGATTTGAATCCACGGTTCGCCGCGCGTAATGCGGCGGCGACGTCGGGACGCGACAGATTCGGAGGCGTGAACGGCGATGTTCGGAACTGCACCGTCGGTTCCGCGGACTCGTCCACGTTTACCGTCAATCCACACGCTTTTACGTAAGTCTCGGCGTCGCTGGCGTAGTCGAGGCGCAGGACGCGCGCCAACTCGTCGAGCTTCATCGGCGTCGAGTTCAGCGCGCAGTTGAGCGATCGCAGCGCATCGATGCGCGCGACGGCGAAGTGCCGCTCGAGGCAGCACGCGTGTTCGTACGACGCCTCGTCGACGATGGCGAAAAAACGACGCCAGTTTCCCGTCGCGAAGGCTGCTCGACACGTCATCGCGAATCTCGCGTCCTTCGTCGCCAACGTCCGTACTCCGACGCGTCTCAAGTCCCCCGCCAACTCGCTCGTCCCGTCGCGCAGGCGCACGCACAGCAGCATCGACACAAACCTTCCAACGCGTTCGACGTGCAGGTCGTCGTCGAATCCCAACTCCGCGTACGCGCTCAGCAACATTCCAAACGTCTTTCCGAGCTGTCGCTCGCGCAGCGCCGCCGCGCCGAAATCGTCGTCGCTCGCGTCCGCCTCGCGCTCCGCCTCGCTCGTCACCGCGCGCACGATCATGCGCTCGAGCAACGCGCAGCACCTTCCGCACGCCACCGGATCGTCCGCGAACAACCCTTGCATCGCTAAATCTTGTCGCACCGCGCGCAGTCGGTCCTCGCAGAACGCGTGCGCGCTCGCGAGCGCGTTCGCCGACGCCGACGCCGACGCGCGCGTCGACGCGCGACGCGCGTCGTCGAGCGCGCGGAATAAATGGTCCACCGTGCGTTCGCACGCGTCCAGCGTTCGCACGCGCGCCGCGTCCTCCGTTCCCGCGACGACGGTGCGCGCGAACCGTTTCACCATCCTCGACGCGTCGGCGTCGCCCGCGCCGTTCGCGCCGCCGCGCTCGAGCGCGTGCGCGTCGCCGCGCGTCGCGCGCGCGCGCGCCTCGGCGTCGGGGCACATCGCCTCGCACGCGCCGCGCATGGCGACGCGCGACGCGCGCCGCCGGACACTGGCGCGCGCGTCGTCGCAACCCCAACGACACTTCCCGTCGTCATGCCCGACGATCCCGCCACGCTGGCCCGCAAAGCGCGCGATGCGAGTCGTAAACTGCAACAGCTCCCCTCGCGCGAGCGCGCCGCGCTGCTGCGCGCCGTCGCGAACGCGCTCGAACGTCGCGAGAGCGAAATCCAAGCCGCGAACGACGAAGATTTGCGACGCGCTGAATCGTCCGATGACGTCGAAGAAGCGCTGCTGCAGCGGTTGAAACTGAAACCTGGAAAGGTGAAGCAGCTGGCGGACGGCGCGCGGGCGATCGCGAACATGGAAGAGCCGATCGGGAAGCCGCTGAGCGCGATGGAGTTGGCGAAGGGTTTGACGCTGACGAAGGTGACGGCGCCGTTGGGGGTGCTTTTGATCATATTTGAAAGCCGGCCGGACGCGCTGCCGCAGATCGCGTCGTTGGCGCTGCGGACGGGGAATGGACTGCTGCTCAAGGGTGGGAAGGAAGCGGCGAGCTCGAACGCGAAACTGCGGGAGGTCATCGTGGACGAATTTGAGGCGTTCGGCGTACCGAAGGAATGCGTGTGCCTGATCGAGGGTCGAGAAGCGGTGGCAGATCTGCTGAAGCTGGATGACGTGATCGATTTGGTGATTCCGCGCGGTTCGAACTCGTTGGTGACGTACATTCAGAATAATACGAAGATTCCCGTGCTCGGGCACGCGGACGGCGTGGTGCACGTGTACGTCGACAAGGACGCGAATGTTGACATGGCGGCGAAGTGTGCGATAGATTCGAAGATTGATTATCCCGCGGCGTGTAACGCGTTGGAGACTTTGCTCATTCACGACGATCTTGTCGCGAATGGAGGCGCGGCGGAACTCATGACGGCGTTGCGCGCGGCGGGCGTCGAACTCTTTGGCGGACCGCGCGGGACAAAGGAACTCAACCTACCAGCGGCACCGGCGCTCCGACACGAATACGGTGGCATGCAATGCTCGGTGGAACTCGTGAGCTCTATGGATAACGCCATCGATTACATCCACGCCAACGGTTCGGCGCATACTGATTGCATCATCACGTCGAACCAAAAGACGGCGGATGAATTCATCGCTCGCGTCGACAGTGCGTGCGTGTTTCATAACGCCTCCACGCGCTTCAGCGATGGATTTAGATTTGGTCTCGGCGCTGAGGTTGGTATATCTACTTCGCGAATCCATGCCCGCGGGCCCGTGGGCGTCGAAGGATTGTTGACGACGCGCTGCTTGTTGCGAGGCAAGGGGCAAATTTGCAACAAGGACAAGGGCGTGGAGTTCACGCACAAGCGACTACCGCTTCCCAAGCGCGAAGGGTTGTTTAAACCCGGTGTATTGCAACAAGTTGCGTCGAGCGTGGCGCTCTTGGCGAATAGCATCGTCGTGTTCCGAGCGATGATGAAGAAATGAATCACGCATTAGACGAGTTGACGCCGCAATTTTTCTGAACACGACGGTGTAAAAGCTTTCAAAAATCATTTTGATAACAAAGTACAAACAACGTAAAGTAGCGCACCTAAGTTAAATCGTCTCCAATGCGGCGATACCCTCAAGATGTTTGTAGTTCTTCTTCAGGATGTCGCGCGAATCGGAGATTCTAAAATCGTATCCGTGTTTCTGGGCCCATTCCTGCATGATGGGACGAAGCTTGTGAAGCTTGTAACGCGGCATGGTGGGGAATAAGTGGTGAATGAGCTGCGTGTCCATACCACCCCACAACCAACGCTCGAGTGGATTCTTCACGTCCGCTTCGCGAGTGCTTCTAAACTGAATATCGACGAAGGAACCGTCTTCATACATGATTTCCTCGCTCTGGTGCGTAGCGGTGACGAGAGAGCCTACCAAAAACCCACCGATGAGCATGGAGCCGATGGCGACACCCAAAGGAAGCGTGCCGAACAACCACGCGTAGTGGCCGACGAGCAAAGCGAGCTCAGTCTTATCCTTGCGCGCCCACGCACTCGCGACGCTGTGTCGGCGCCAGAGCACGTACGTCATCGCGTAGAGCGGATAGCCGTAGATGTGCTGGTACTTGCGCAACCAGCTATCCGGGCGCCCACTGGTCTCCGGCGGCGACAAGTAATACAGAGGCTCGAGTTTGATGTCGCCGTCCTTACCGTCGACGTTCGTGAACGAGTGGTGCATGTTGTGCTTGTGCGACCACCATTCGGCGGAAAACCCATTCGTCAACGCGCCAAAGCAGCGCATCATCGAGCACCACTTCCCGCGGCCGTGAACGTAGTCGTGCGCGAGCCATCCGGCTTGTTGCATCCCTATCCCGATCGAGATCGCGGCTAAGATCGGGTGCGTCGCCGCGATGGCTTGTCCGACGACGTAGCATCCCAAAACTTGCGCCAACACCGAGAGTTCGGAGAGCGCGTTGCGTTTAAACCAGCCCTCCGCCTCCAACTTCCCTCGCAACTCCCCGAACTCGGCGTTCGCCGTCGTCAGCCTTTGCGTTTCGTACTCTTCCGTATCATACGGTGCATCGCACTTCGGCAACGCGCGCAAGCGTTTCAACGCCTCGTCGCTCCCGTTCGGCCCGTACGAGTGCAGCGCGTAAAACACATCCGTCGCGTCTTGTCCGTTCAACAACCGCACGAACCCCGCCCCACCGGGATGCGCCAGCGCCCACCCCGTCGCATCGTACCACTGTCCATCGACCTTCAGCTTCACTTCCTCCGTCCGTCGCCGGCGCCCGCTCTGCTTCTCGTTCGCTTCCGCCGCCTGTTCCAGCACCGCCGCGCTCGCGCCGAACGGGCTCAGGAACCCCCACGGCTTCTTCGCCTTCCCATCGTCGCCCGCCGCCGTCGCCGTCGCCGTCGCGTCGTCCGCGCTCTCGTGTCCCATCGCGTCCGAGATCGCGTCGATCCGCGTCGTCGTCGTCGTCGTCCTCGCGCGCGGTCGCCGTCGAATCGTCGCCGACGTCACGGCGACATCTTGTCGCGCGCGCGCGCGTCTGCGCGTCGTGAGCGCGCGCGCGTCGCACGTCGCGACGGCGGGCATGCTTTCCGCGTCGCGTCGCGCGTCGCGTCGTCCGTCGCTCGGCCGCGCGCGCGCGTGTGCGGCGCGCGCGCGCGCGCCGTATCCTCCGACGCGCGAAGATAAGACGTCGATTCGTATGCGTTTAAACATCATTAAATGCGAAAGATCGCGCCGACGTCGATTGAATTCGCAGACGATAAATACTCGATTCCAAACCCTGGATGTAACACGGAACAGACACACGACTCGACGGCGCGACGGCGCGACGGCGCAGTGCGCGCCGCGGCGCGGCGAACGACGCGCGCGCGCGGCCGAGCGCGCGTCGCGCCGCGATCGTCGACGCCGCGATCGCCGACGATGATTCGATTCGCGCTGTTATTCAGCAAACAAGCGAAGATTCGCCTGAGCAAGTACTACGTCCTGACGAACCAAAAGGAGCGGAAGAGGATCGAGCGCGACGTCACGTCGCGAATCATACCGCGCGCGAACAAGCTGTGCAACGTCGTCGAGTACCGGGACGTGAAGCTGGTGTACAGGAAGTACGCGAGCCTGTACTTTTGTCTGGCGGTGGACCGAGGCGCGAACGAGCTCGCGACGCTGGAGATGATTCAACACTACGTCGAGATCTTGGACAAGTACTTCGGGAACGTGTGCGAATTGGATTTAGTGTTCAACTTTCACAAGGCGCACTACGTGTTGGACGAGGTGTTCATCGCGGGGCATCTGCAGGAGACGTCGAAGAAGTTGATCGCGCGGTTGGTGGGCGAGCACGACGCGCTCGTGGAACGCGTCAAATTGGGCGGCCCCGCGGCCGAGGACGCGTGATTGGCGAGCGCGCAATTCGCGCGCGCGCGCGCGCGTTTTTTTTCGCGACGCTCGCGCGCGGTGTATTTTCCTAGGTTAGCGATGCGAGCAGGCCAGGGCGCGTTCGTTCGCGCGCGCTCGGCGGCTCTGGCGGTTGTAGCGTAGCAAAAGCTTCTGATCGTCATTCGCACGCGCGCGACGCGATCCGATGCCCGCGGGCGCGCTTCGAGACGTGGCGAACACGCCCACGCGCGAGCGGGAGCGCGCGAAAGCGGCGACCGCGAGCGCGAGCGCGCGTAAATCCGTCACGAAGTCGACGCGGCTTCGCGATGACGACGAACGACCAACGCGCGAAGACGCGAACGACGCGTCGACGACGGCGAGCGCGAGGAAACGGGTGCGAGAGGATGAAATGCACGCGTTGGTGCGAGCGTTCGAGGACGCGGGTGCGTGGATCGAAGCGATGTCGAGAAGACGCGAGGGTGGTGACTGTTGACGTCGCCGCGATGGTTCCCCCGCCGCGACGAACGCGAACGACTGACGACGAATCGCGTCGCGCGCAGTGGAACGAGAGTGCGCGACGATCGTGGAGGTTGGGGAAGCGGAATGCGACGCGCTCTTGGCGGAGTTTAACGCCAAGTGGCGGTCGATGCCGAAAAAGCTGAAGAGTACGCCGTTGACGGAGTTTGCCGACGACTTGGCGCGAGAGGGCAGCGAGGCGAGCTTGCTGGAATTAGTGGAAGTGAACGAGACGCTCGGGGCGATTGATGCGAGCTTAGTGCGCGAAATTGTGGATGAAAAAGTTCTGCGAGAGGCAGCGAAGAAGGTGGTGGAGCAAGTGGCGTCGGACGCGACGACGAAGCGCGAGGCGCCGCTGAAGCTCGACGTCGACGTTCGCGACTCCGTCGAGGCGAGAGGAGCGATGGACGCGCTCAAGGATCACGCGAAGGCTTTGATGGCTCGATTACTGAAAAGCAAGTAGCCGATTGATGTGTAAACAATACGATACGATTAGATGACACTACACAGAGAGCGTACCTTTGCTCGACGCCACGGAGCCCGCGCGTCGCGGATCAATCGCCGCGCACTGTCGCAAGCACTTACCGAAAGCCTTCGCCGCGGCTGTGGCAACTTCGGCTTCGTCCGCGCCGCGCGCGTGCTCGACCAAGTGCACCGTCATTTGCCCGTTGAACGTCAAACTCATGAACATGTGCTCGACCATCTCCACGCTGAGGTCGCCCACTTTGTCGCTCTCGAGCTCGAGTCCGTACCCCAAGTACGGGCGATTGCTAAGATCCATGACGCACTCCACCGTGGCCTCACCCTCGGTGGACATCGCGCTCCCCATGCGATTACACCCTTTCTTAGTCCCCAGCGCCTTGTTCAGCGCTTGGCCGACGGCGATGGACACGTCTTCCGCCGTGTGGTGGTCGTCTATCCACAAGTCTCCCGTGGCGGCGATGTTCAGCGCCACCCCGGCTTCGCGTTGAATCGCGGTGAACAATCCATCGAGGGCGACGATACCGGTGCTGATCTTCGATCCCTCGACGTCATCGCGACTGGCGTCTAAATCCAGCTTCACGTCGATGGACGTCTCCTTCGTCGAGCGTTGAATCGCGCTTCGCCGCGTCTCCTCGCTCGCGGCGGCGCCCGCGTACACGTCGATCCCTTCCGCCGCGTCCATCGCCGCGCGAACCCCCCGCGCGAACGCCTTGAACGTCGATTCGACGATATGATGCGCGTTATCCCCGCGCTCTTTCACCAACCGCACGCTCACCCCCGCTTCCTCCGCTAACGCTCGCCAAAACGTCTCCGTGAGCGCCGTCGGATACGTCCCGATGCTCGCGCGTCCCGCCGTCCCCGGCTTCCCATACGGCGCCAGCGCGAACGTCTCCAGCCCTCGCTCGCCGTACAGCTCGATCCCACACGTCGCGTACGCCTCGTCCAACGGCGCCGCGAACCGCGCCTTCGCCCGCTCCCCGGCGCCTCTCCCGTCTCCCAGCGTCTCTCGCAGCGCCGCGCCCAGCGCCGCGCCCGCGCACCGAAACGCCTCCTCGTCGCTCACCCCTCCCGCGTCGCGCGCCTCCTCGCACGTCACCCCGCGTCGCGTCAGCACGCAGTGCACGCCCAACTGCGCGTGCGCGGTGAGCTGATCGATCATGTGATCCAGGAACGGCGCGCCCGTCGCGATCGTCCCGCGCGCGCCGTTCGCATCGATCACCGCGACGCCCTGGACGTCCCCGCACGCGCGCTCCGCGCGTCCGACCGCCCACGGCGACGTCGCGCGCGTTCGCGCGCGTCGTCTCCCGGCGTCGCGGCGTCGCGGCGCGCACGGCGCGAGGCGCAGCGTCGCCATTCGTCGACGCGTCGCTCTTTGCCGATGCACGCGGGGACGCCCTCGGCCGAGGGCGCGCACGCGCTGCTGTGCGTCGCGCTCGCGTGCGTGATGAGCGCGCGAACGTTTCGCGACGCGCTCGCGCGCGACGCGCGCGACGCGACGCCGCGGGCGCGAGAGGCGCGCGCGTGGGTCGCGGGAGGGGTGCTGTGTGTGTTCACAGTGAGCTATTGGATTTTGGCGCGCGGAGAAGGCGCCGCGGCGAAAGCGCGGGCGCCGGGAACGGCGGCGCACGTCGCGTGGACGCTCGCGCCGTCGAACGCGATGTATGTGATCGCGATGGCGCGACGAGGGGGGATGACGCGGCGAGGGACGGCGTACATGGTGAGCGGCGCGTGCGCGAGCGCCGTCGGCGCGATTACGGGACGGCGAAGCGCGGGACGAATGGCGGCGCTGTGCGCGGGATTCGCGACGACGAGGACGGGAGAGGGAGATTGGCGCGCGTTCGGGATTGCGATGACGTGGTACGTCGCGCTGAGGTTGTGCGTGGAGGATGGGGAGGAGGTGTATTTTGTGAACTGGGCGGGGACGATTTTGTGCGAGACGGCGGCGCTCGCCATGGTCAAGTTCGGCAAGTTCGGCAAGTTCGGCGGCGCGGGGAAGCGCGCGGGCGGTCTCGCTTCGGGTGGAGTCGAGACGAAGAAGGCGCGGTAGTTAGCGATCGTGTTTTATTCAATGTCATTAAATGTAGCGCGTCGTGACGGCATCATTGCGGTCGACTGTCGATTTCTTTGTAGAGCGCGTTGAGCAGAGCCACTCCATAGCCAGAACCTAAACCGTCTTTAAAGTTACCAGGACCAGCCATGTCGAGGTGAATCCAAGCCGTGTCATCGCGAGCGACCCAGTCTGGGTGTAAGTGATTGGCGATGAATTGACCGGCGCAGCTCGATTGCGCGTTGGCGCGGTCGGCGACGGAGTTTTTCATGTCGGCGACTTTGGAACTGAACTCACTCTTGAACATTTCCGGAGCGTAGGGCAGGGCGTGCGCCAGATCTCCGGTGATTCTGCCCAATCGCACGATGGTGTGCTCCATGTCTTCGCTATCGGTCACAAGTCCGGCGTGTTTACGCCCGGTGGCGATCATTTGCGCTCCGGTGAGCGTGGCCATGTCGACGATGATGCGCGGCTTGCACGCGGCGTTCGCGGGATCGGAGCAATACGCGACGCCGTCCGCGAGCACGAGGCGCCCTTCGGCGTCGGTGTTGTTGATTTCCACTGTCTTTCCGCTCTTGCCGACGAGAATGTCATCCGGGCGAATCGCGCCCGAGCCAATTGCGTTTTCGGCGATGCACAGCACGAGGTCGAGTGGCGTCTTGAAATTCGATTCGGCGTCCTCGCGAGCGATGGACTCAAACGCGCACAGCATACCCGCGGCACCGCCCATGTCCGTCTTCATACCGCACATGCCGTCTTTAGATTTCAGCGAAAGCCCACCGGTGTCGAACGTGATACCCTTGCCCACGAACGCGATGGACGGCGCGTCCGGGTCGACGCAACCTTTCGGCGTAAATCGCAAGTGCACGAGCGCGGGATCACGACCGTCGCGACTCGAAGCGCTTCCGACGCCCGCCAGACATCCGTAGCCCTCCTCGACGAGTTGCGCGTAACGTTTAATCTCGACAACCTTAACGCTCGCGCCGAGCTCGCCCGCGACGACCTTCGCCTCGTCCACAAACGCGTCCGGCGACAGCTCGTTTGGCGCCATGTCGACGAGCGCCTGGCATCTGCGCACCGCCTTTGGCAACGACCGCGTCTCCGCCCCGTTCCAAATCTCCCCTCCGCACACGACGCCCACGTACACTTCCCCGTCCACAACCGCGTCCGCCGCTCGAAACTTATTCGTATACGGCGCACTAATCCTCGCCAACGCCGCCAACGCCCCGACGCGGTGCGCCTCCTCGTCCACCGCCGCGAGCACCACCGCTCTTCTCTTCTTCCGATCCCCTATCGCCGCTTTCGCCGCCGCCGTCATCGCGTGCGCGGCGATCGGCGAATTATGTCTCGACATCTTCGATTTCTCCGGCATCACGCACACGACGAGCTCCAACAGTCCCTCGTCGTCCTCGCTCGCCGTCTCGAGCACCGTGCTCCGCGTCGCGTTCGCGTCGAGGCTCTCGACCAATCGCTCGAACGTCCGCGCTGCGCGCTCGTTCGTCCCGAACGCGCGCCGCGCGAACGCGCCGTTCTCGAGCAGCGCATCTTTCGCGCCGACGACGACCCATTTCGCGTCGTTCGTGCGCCGCGCGGCGTCGCAATCGTCGTTCGTTTCGATCGTTTTCAGCGTCGACGCGCCGCGCCATCGGTCGTCGTGATGCGTCGTGGACATGCGCACGCGCGCGGAGGAGGCTCGACGCGAACGAACGCGGTGTGCGCGCGCGGTGTGCGCGCGGTGAGCGATTCGGGAGGGCGCGAAGGGCGCGCGGGCGCGCATGCGCCGTGGTGTGAGGCGGCGAGGGCGGCGCGCGCGGCGGCGTCGGCAACCGCCGCGAGCGCCGAGGAGAGCGAGTCGCGTGAGTTGAGTCATCGGGGATGAAATGAAAGCTACGCGCCGTGCGTCGCGAGCGCTAAGGAGAGTAATCGTCGATCGTGGTGGTGGTGTCGTCGGTGGAATCGGCGCGCTGGGGGTCGTCGGCGACGGCGTCTCGCGCTTCTTCGGCCGGCGCTTCGGCGGCGTCGAGGAGCACGGCGCCGCACTCGCCGACGCGCGAGGGGTCCACGGGGATGCCGTTTCCGACGACGTCGTCGCGCCAGCATCCGCTAAAATACGTCTCAGATGCGCGCGCGGCGTCGAGCTCGGGCTTCAGCGCGGCGTAGAGCGCGGCGTGATCGCCGAGCACGCGGCCCTTCTTATCGACGCGGACATCGTACTTTCGGCCGTGGGAACCCAGGCGCAGCGAGACGGTTTCGAGGTTGACGCGCTCGACCGTCGCCGTAGCTGGGTATATCACCAAGTGCTTGGACGTATCTGAATCGTACGAAACGCAGTAACCATCCGACCAGCTGGCTTCGCTCGATGGGTTGTCGTCTTCCCAAAGTACGCTGACGAAGTACCCCACCCAACGACGCCCTTTTGGCTTGACGACGACGGGTTTCGTGTTCAGCCCGCCGACGTGTTCGCCGTACAGCGTGGAAACCCGCACCCCGTGTGGTGGGTGCGCGGTGGCACGCATGGATTCAGGCAACAGTACCCAACGTCGCAAGTCGTCGAGAACCGTTTCGAGTTCATCGCTCGAAATGGTTTCGACTTTGCGCTCTCGTCGCGAATTCTCAAGCGCCTTTTTCACCTCCAGACGACTCGACTTCTTCCTCGCCGTGCTTTCCCACGCAATCCGTTCTTGTTCCGCACGCGCTCTGGCATCGCTTCTGGCTTGGACGCGCTCCAGCTCTGCCAGCTGCTGCTTCATGCGCTCCTGATGGTACGGGACGTGATCCTTCGACAAATACTCGAGCAGTGCCAACTCTTTCTTGTTCGTCGTGTTCTGCAACGTGTTCTTCAACGCGATGACTTCCAACAGAGTCACGAACGGCGTCGACCAAAGTGGATCCGCGCGCGCTCTCGGGCCTGCGTCCGCCGCCACCTTTTCAGCTCGGCAAATCCGAGCGTCCAACGCCGAGACGTAGTACGCGCGACCCTTAGCGTCGTATCCGATCGGCTCGCCGTGCACGCCGCGCTTACACATCTGAAGCTGTTCGACTTTATTTCGCCGTCGCGCCTTGTCAAACTCATCCGAGCACTGTTCCGCGACGTTAGAAAACGAGCGAGACTCGACCAAATCCTCGCACAACCGGTACAACACTTCTAATCGCGCCAGCGCGTCGATGTCGAAAAATCCCGCCTCATCGTCCACGCCGTCGCCCAATATCTCACGAATTTTCCTTCGCGATCTAATTTCCCAACTTCTCGGCACGAGCAGCGTCTCGCCGTGTCCCAACGCGCTCGGCGCCGGCGCCCACACGCGCAAGAAAAAATCTAAAATCCACGCGTGCTCGCGCGGTTCGCACAGCGCGCGTTCCCACGCCTCCCCATCCTTCCTCGGCATCCACATCGCCTCGAACGTCTCACAAAAGCTCTGCAAGGCGTAAAACTTGTGTTCGCTTCGCAGCGCCACGACGCGTTCGCGCATCTCTTTCCCCATGTTTCGCGTCGACGCCGTCGACGACCCTCGCGCGTCGCGTCCCTTCGCCTCCTTCGCCGTCCCACGCGCGCCGTTCCTCGCGCCGCGCGCGCCGCGTCCACCGCGCGCACCGCGCCCGCGTCCCGCACCGCGTCCATCGCGCGCGCCGCGCGCGTCCGGCGTCGCGTCCGTTTTCATCTTTTTCGTCGCCGGCGCGCGCGGCATCGCGCTCGAAGCGATCGACGCCGCGCGCGCGTCCGATCGCGTCGTCGGCGCGGCGCGACGCCGACGACGCGTCGACGCGCGCGCGACCGCTCGCGCGGCCGACCGCGCGCCGTCGTCGCGCTGTGCGGCGCCGCGACGGCGCGCGACGTCGACGACGCGGAACGCCGCACACGCGCGCGCACGCGATGCCGACGCTCGCGCGCGCGACGCCGATGGCGCGCGCGATGACGCTCGCGCGCGCGCCGTCGTCCGCGACGCGCGCGCGCGCGACGGCGACGCGCCGCGGCGCGACGACGCGCGAGACGACGACGATGCGGCGCGACGAGAGATCGAACGCGACGGCGACGACGCGGGAGAGCGACGACGCGCGACGCGATCGAACGCTGGCGCTCACGGCGCTCGCGGCGTGCGTCATCGCGAGCGGATGCGCGGACGGCGCGGACGCGATCGCGGCGATGGCGGGGACGATGGCGGACGGCGCGGATAACTCGGCGGCGGCGACGACGACGCCGAACGAATTGTTCGCGCTCGCGGGCGGGGAGGTGCCGTTTTGGGCGAACATGGTCAAGTACGCGCGATTTTCGATCAGCATCATGGTCGGATTCGCGTACATGTTCGGAAGGCCGGTGGCGGCGCTGCTGAAGAAGCCGCAGACGGCGGCGGCGGTGGTCGCGGTGGGCGCGGGAGGGTACGTGTTCTTTAAGTTTACGATCGAAACCATGCTCGGGATGAACGATCCGTCGACCATGGGCTAGGGTTGGGTTGTAATGATGATGCGCTACTGACTAGGTGATACGCTACGGCTTAAGGCCGACTAGAGGCTGCGAGAGCGAGAAGGTTAAAAACGTTGCCACTCGATTTCGCCGACGGCGACGGGGGGCGCGGTGTTTTCGACGTCGTCGCTGAAATGCGCCGCGCCGATGCGAGCGCGCCACGGCGCGAATGCGCGTTTCACGCGCCACGTATCTGCGAGTTCCATTGCGGCGTATCGTCGTCGCTGCGCGAAGACGAAGGAGCGCCACATCGCAAAGCAATTCGCGTCCAGATACTTGTCGCTGAACGTGATCGCTTGTGAATCGCGGTAAAACGTCGCGCGCGCGTTCAGTTGTGACGCGTGTTCCTTCATTGATCTCCAATGCGCGAATACGCGTGTTTTTAGTGACCTGTTCTCTCGTTTCGCTTGACTCGTCGCCGCTCGCCAGGCGTAAAACGCGCTCGCCGCGAGCGACAGGCGATGAAATTTTGCCGCACGCGCCAGCTCGGCTCGGTGCTCTTTCGCGGCCCAGACGACCGCACACCACCGCGCAAAGGCGCCGACCGTGACACGCGCGTCGTCGTAGCTTGAAGCGAATCGCATGCGCTCGCGCTCTCGTCTCTCGTCTCGCACTCGTCGACGCCAACGCGAAAATTTTACCGCGACGACGGCACGTTCGGCGCGACGTTCGGCGTGAATGACTCTTACACGCCACACACGCGTGACCGACCGTTTGACGTAGCGCTGGCGAGCGAGACGTGCGGCATCGATCGCGCGTCGCTCAGATTTCCACGCCCGCGCGACCGCAGACCAAGTATCCAGCGCCGTCGACTCGAGTTTGATTCGTCGCCACACGTCCGCGCTCTCGCGCGCAACGCGCGCTCTCGCGCGCGAACGCCACGCGTTAAACGCCGCGAGCATCGCTCGACGGTTTCGTCGCGTTTGAGTCTGCCTGAAGGCTTCGAGTCGTCTCGCCGCGTCGTCTCGCGCGATTCGCGCCCACGCGCGAGCGACCGCTCGGCCCGTGGTCGCGAGCTCGCGTCGAGCGCGCTTCGCCGCGAACGCGCGCAATCGCACACGTTTGCGCGCATTCGTGCGCCACGCGCCAATCGCCGCCAGAGCCATCTTGCGCGCGCGGCGGCCGGTGGAGAAAGCGCACAACGACTCGATTTCGCGTTCTCTCGCTCGCCGATACTTTTCCTTCACCGCCTCGCGTCTCCACGCCGCGAACGCGCGCTTAATGGCGTTCATTTCGCACAACGCTCGAGCGATGAGCTCGCTCTCGTCGTCGTCGAGCGTGGCGCCTTCCGAATCCGCTCCCGTCGGCGTCGCGACTCGCGCGCCGTCGCCCACCGTCGTCTCCAAATACGCCTCGTCGTCCACCGCCACCAGCGCCTCGATCGAGCTCATCTCGCGCGTCGTCGCCGATTCGCCCGCCCCCCTCGCCTCCCCCCGCGCCGCGCCGCGCTCCAACGCCGCCGCCTTTTCCTCCCACGTCGTCTCGACGTCCAGCCCGAGCGCGAACGCCATCGCCCTCGCGCGCCCTCGCGCCGCCGCGTCCGCCCCTCGCGCCCGCCTGACCTCCTCGTCCACCGCCGCGCACACGTCCCGCAGTCTCGGCTCGCGCGCGCGTCCGCTCGCGTCGCGCGCGCGTCGCACGCCGCGCGCGACGACGCGCTCGAGCCAAACGGCCTCGCCGTTCGCGTCCGCGTCCGCGTTCGCGTCGCTCGCGCGCGCGCGCGCCGCCATCTCGCGCTATCGCGTCGTCGCGTCGCGATCGCGCGTCGTCGCGCCCATCGCCGCGCGTCGCCGTCGCGCGCGCGCGTCGCGGTGCGCCGTCGCGTCGCGTCGCGCGTCCGCACTCGTCGTCTTCCGCGCTCGACGACGACGCCATGGCGCCGATCGCGCGCGTCGCCGTGCTGTTCGCCATGGACGCCGAGGCGCGACCGCTGATCGACGCCCTCGGGCTGACGCTCGACGCCGACGCGTTCGCGCGCGTCGGCGGCGACGTCCCCATGCGCGTGTACTCGGGAACGCTGAAGTCGGGCGCGCGCGTCGACGTCGTCTGCGCGGGGTCGTGCGCGAGGCACAACGTGTGCAACGTCGGCACGGTCGGCGCGGCGCTGTCGACGTACGAGACGTGCGCGACGCTGCGACCGGACGTGATCGTGAACGCGGGCACGGCGGGAGGGTTCGCGAAGCGCGGCGGCGAGGTCGGCGACGTCTACGTGGCGACGAAGTTTAAGAATCACGATCGACGAATACCGATCCCTGGATACGATAAATACGGCGTCGGTGAGTACGATGCGTGGCCGACGCCGCGGTTGATCGAGGCGCTGGGATGCAAGACCGGGGTGGTGTGCACGGGGAACTCTCTGGACGCCACGGAGACGTGCCGAGCGCTGCTGGACGAGTTCGAGTGCAGCGTGAAGGAGATGGAGGCGGCGGCGATCGCGCACGTCGCGCACCTATTTAACGTGCCCGTGATCGCGGTGAAGACGATCACGGACATCGTGGACGGGCCGCAGGCGACGGAGGAGGAGTTTTTGCGAAATTTATCGTCGGCGGCGGACGCGCTGCGCGACGTCGTGCCGCGCGTCGTCGAATTCCTCGACGGCAAGTCCGTGGACGAGCTGTGAGGGTCGGCGTTTCCGTCGTCACGGAGTCGATTCGAGCGCGCGTCGCGAGCCGGTGTTGTTGTAGTGAGACGATAGAACCAGTCGTCCGTCCTTCGTCCGCGCGTCCCGCGCGTCCCGAGACGGTTAGGCGGCCGGCGTCAAACCATGCCTCGCGACGCCTCGCCGCGCGCGTACGACGCCCTCGATGTCGCCGTGACGCTGCTGAAGAAGCGCGAGGGCATCGATAAGACGCTGAAACTCGCGCGCTACGCCGCGCTGTTCGCGCTCGGCGAAGCGAAAGCGCGCGCGAGGCCGAGCGCCGAGTCGAGCGAGTTCGTGCGCGCGACGACGGCGCTGGAGCGCTCGATCGGCGACGCGAGGCGCGCGTACAGGCTGGGAAAATTTTTGGGTAACGTTCGGGACTTTCGCGATGAGGTGCGGGAGAACGAGGGCGCGGGCAAGCGCGGCCGCGCGCGATGGCTCACGGCGGCGGCGGCGTGCGCGGCGCTCGAGGGCGCGTACTACTTCATCGAACAGGGCGTGTGGTTGAGCAAGGCGGGGGTGGCGATGCGACGACGATCGACGCTTGAACGGTTGGTGCGCTGGAGCGCGCGGGCGGAGGTTGCGTCGTACGCGTTTTCAATCGCGTGTTCGCGCGAGGACTGGCTCGAGGCGGACGCCGCGGCGAGAGCGGCGAGAGCGCGATTGAGGGACGTCGAGACGGCTAAAGCGAGCGCGCTCGAGCGTGGAGATGACGAAGACGTCGTTATTAGTTTGACGGCAGACGTGAACGAGGCGGAGAAGGCGAAGCGCAAGGCTGTGCTGGCGATTTGTCAAGACGTCGCCGACGGCGTCTTGTCGTTTGAGGACGCCGTCGACGTCGCCGGGTTCGAAATCCCGAACGAACGCCTCGTCAATTTCCTAGGCTTGCTCGCCGCCGCGTTAGACTTCCACGGCAAGCTAGACGACGCGATAGAATCGCTCGACGAGTCTTCGCGATAGCGCGCACGCAGTACGCAACATTTCTGCTCTCTTCATTAAAACAAACAAACGCGCTCGACGGCGGTCGTGTACAAACTTATTCCATTTACTTCTTCCCCTTGACCAAGTCCTTAAACGTGCTCGACGCGCTGAACGACGGATAATTTGCCGCCGGGATCTTCAACGCCGCGCCCGTCAACGGATTGCGTCCATCGCGCGCCTTTCGCTGCTTTCGCGCGAACGTCCCGAACTTCGACAGGGCCACCTTGTCGCCCGCGCGCACCGTCGCGCTGATGGCGTCCAGCGTCGCGTTCAACACCCGACCCACGCTCGCCTTGGTTTCTCCGGTTTCTTTCGCCACGTGATCGATCAGCGTCGTCTTATTCAGTCCCGTGGCGTACGTTCTGCGCGCGATCGCATCGTCTTCGTCAGTCGCTCAATTTGGATTTCAAACTTCAATCGCGATCGGTCCCGTCGCGCGCGTCCCTTCGCGCGTCTTCGCGCGCTTTTCTCGCGCGCGTTCGTCCGCGGTCCACGCACCGCGCCGCTCGCGCGGTTTTCGCCGTCGCTCGCGCGCTCGTCGCGAACATGTTCGTCGTCGTCGTCGAAGAGTGCCGCGCGCGTCGCGCGCGACGCGCGACGTTCGACCGACGACGGTTCGTGAACCGAGCGCGAGGGACTCCGATCGCCGTTCCCGCCAAAACGGATTGTCAGCGCGCGATGGGCGCGCGACGACGACAGAATGCGACCCTCGACGACGGTCGCGGCGACGCTCGCGGCGCCGCGAGCGGCCGGGAGCGCGCGCGCGTCGGCGCGCGCCGACGCGCGGTCGCGCGCGAGACGCGCGCGCGCGGGAGGCTCGACGAGGAATTTCGACGCGGGGCGCGGCGATCGAGGGATGCTCGCGCGCGAACTGCGGCGACGATGGCGCGGATCGGTGTCGATCGGTGGCGCGGACGCGCGAGCGGTGATGCGAGCGGGCGCGCGCGGGACGCGAGCGAGCGCGAGGGAGGACGGGGGGGAGGCGGGCGAGGGACGCGCGTCGACGTCGTACGCGTCGTCGGCGTCGTACGACGCCGACGACGAGTTCAACGAGCGCTTGGCGAAGGGATACGCGGACGATGACGTCGAGCGATTCGCGCGGGGGTTGTCCAGACTATCGGTCGCCGGTGGGGGGGCGCCGAGTCGAAACGGCGCGCGGACGTTCGCGTCGCAGGCGTCGCCGGCGTACGAGGAGGAGGCGCTCGCGTCGAGCGCGCCGAGGATTCGAGGTGAGATCAAGCGCGTGACGTTTCATTCGAGAGAAAATGGGTACACCGTGGCGCGCATGGAGGTTGACAGCTCGTGTGAGCTTCCTCCAGGCGCGCTCGCGACGCCGAAGCGGCGAAGGAAGGGCGCGGCGCCGACGCCGACGGTGACCGTCGTCGGCACGCTTCCGGGAGCGAGCGAAGGACAAATGCTCGAGCTTATCGGACAGTGGAAGGAAAACACAAAGTATGGTGTCGAGTTCCTCATCACCGGTGCGCCCACGGAACTGAAACCATCGAGCGAGGACGGGATGTTGCGATACTTGAGCGGCGGCGCGTTGCCGGGCTGCGGCAAAGTCACCGCTCAGCGCCTCGTCGATCACTTTGGCGTGGACCTGATGGACGTCTTGAACTCGCCCGACGCGGCGAAAAAGTTGTGCGCGTGCGATGGGATCGGGCCGAAGACGGCGATCAAGTTGAAGACGAATTGGGACGAGTCGCGCGGCAAGCGAGACGCCGCAGTGTTTTTAGAAAAACACGGCGTGCCGTTGGCGCTCGCGCAACGCGCAGCGGCACAATACGGTCCCATGACGGAGGATTTGATTCGCGACAACCCATTCGAGGCGTTAGGGGCGGTGCGAGGGGCGACGTTCCATCGCGTCGACGCCTTGGCGTCTCGACTAGGCAAGGCGCCGAACGATCCGGCGCGTCTCGGCGCCGCCATCATCGAAGTTTTGAGCGCGGCAGCGGTGAGCAGCGGGCATGCGTACTTGCCGTGGAGCAAAATCGTCGACGGTGTACGTGCTCTGCTCGGACAATCGACGATTACGGACGAGTTGAGCATGCAAGCCGCCGCGGACGCGATGCGAACCAAGGGTGAAATTCGTGTGCAGCGCCTGCCGACAGCAAGCACGGCGGCGGGATCGATTGAGGTTTTCGAAGGCGATTGGAGCACTGCGGCGCTTTACACGAGCGCCATGCACAGTGCTGAAGTGGCCGTGGCATCCGACGTCATCAATCGCATTAGAAGACCGAAGATCAAGGTTGACTCGGCACGCGTGGAGCGTTGGCTCGAAGCCGCCGCGCAAAAGGAAGGGTGGCGCACGCTGAGCGAAACGCAAAAAGACTTTGTTCGATTAGCGCTTGAATCGCCAGTTTCTATTCTCACGGGTGGCCCGGGGACTGGGAAGACGTTTGCCACGCACGTGATCGTCCGTCTGTGGCGCGCCATGGGCAAGAGTGTGGTAATGTGCGCGCCCACAGGTCGCGCCGCGCAGCGTCTGATGGAAATCACCACCGCCGGTAGAGACATCGCCAATCCGGTGACGAGCTCGACGATTCATCGATTGTTGGAGTTCAAGGCTGCGGATGCGCTCGAAGGCATGGAAGATGACGGGCCGATGCAAGCGCTTTCATACAAGGGTAGATTCTCGCGAGACGCGAAGAATCCCATCCAAGCGGACGTTGTCGTCGTGGACGAAAGCTCCATGCTCGACTTGCCGCTGGCTGCCGCGCTCCTCGCCGCCGTGCCTCCCTCAGCGCAAGTCGTATTTGTGGGTGACGCCGATCAGCTTCCGTCTGTCGGACCTGGTAGTCTATTGCGAGATTTGCTCGCCGCGCGCAACGTTCCGAGCATCGCGTTGACGGACATCTTCCGCCAAGCGGCGGCGAGCGGCATCGTTCGCGCCGCGCACGCGATCAACTCTGGAGCGTTCCTACCGTTGGACATCAGAGAGCAGCGCCACGATGTGGACATGAATGAGCTTCGCATCGTCGCTGACGCGCAAGACGTCGATTTGCCGCCGATCGATCCCGATCTCAAGCCCGACTGTCTTTGGGTGAGCTTGCCCAGCGAAACGAACGCGAGCGTAGAGGCGGTGCTTGACCACATTCTCAGCGACATCTTACCCGCTCGTGGATTCTCCCCAAAAGATCTTCAAGTCTTATCTCCAATGCGCCGCGGCGTCGCGAGCACTGGATCGCTCAACAACTGGCTCCAAACGTCGCTCAATCCGAGCTGTGAGAGCAAGAAGGAGGTCGCCGTCGGTGGATTTTCCGGCGACGTTACGTTTCGCGAGGGCGACCGCGTGCTGCAACAGCGCAACGATTACGACAAAGAAGTATTTAACGGCGACTTGGGCGTGATTCAAAGAATCGACACCAAAGCTGGCACCGCCATCGTGAGCTTCGGCGCTGATTTCAAGGAAGTTTCGTACACCAAAGGCGAGCTCAGAGACTTGATACCGGCGTACGCCATGACGATTCACAAAGCCCAAGGCAGCGAGTATCGCGCCGTCGTTCTCGTGATGACGAACGCGCATAAGCCATTACTCCGCCGTGAGCTCCTATACACGGGCGTGACGCGCGCCAAGGAGCTTCTCGTCATCGTCGCTCCCCGCACGGCGCTCGCCGCCGCCATCGACACCGCCGGCAAGGACCGTCGGTGCACGGGCCTCGTCGACCGACTCGCCGCCGCGCCCCAACCCAAGATCGCGGCGACGCGCGCAAATAGCCCGCGATAATTATTCAAGCGTTTGTAAATCGAACTCTTCCACGCTCGTTCGAGCGATTTCAAAGCCGTCCCGTCTGAGCGAGTCCCGAAGCCCGAACGAAGCCCAAGGCAACAAACAGACCGCGCGCCTCGGGCACCCCCTCAGACGAGCGCGCACGGCGACGCCGACGTCCGCCGAAGCGCACGGACGATCCAACACGCTCGCGAGGACGCGTTGGATCCGGCGCGGACCGTTCGCACGCCCTCGCGCGCGCGCGCGCCTCGTAAACGCGACGTAATTGGCTCGTTAACCTGTCGAACGCGTTTTTGAGCGATGTCGACGCCGCTGACGCGCATCGCGACGCGTCTGGCGCGATCGAGCGATCGCAACGCGTGGACCATGACAGCTAGGACGTTGTACGCCGATGCGAGCGCGGCGAGCGAGCGGGTGGCGACGTCGAGGGGGGACTCAAACGGCGCGGCGGCGAACGCGAGGCGACTGGACGAGTCGGCGAACGCGAACTCGAGCGCGACGAGGGATGAGGGCGCGCGAGCGCCCGTTGATGCGACGAGCGCGGCGAAGACGGGAACAAAAAGCGCGTCGTCGGGACGTAAGCTCGGGGAGAAATTTTCAAAGGATGTCGTGGACGACATCTATCGCGGGAGCTTTCGAAGCCAAACCGGGGTGAGCCTGAAGTATATGTTAGATTTCGGGGCGCAGCCGATTCATCGGCAGTTGATGGTGAGCGCGCAATTTTTGCACAACGAACTTCCGGTGCGATTAGCGCATCGCGTGGCGGAGTTGGAGAACTTGCCGTTCGGGTTGAGCGATATGGCGCAGGTGCTCGACGTGCGGGACTGGTACGTGGAGTCGTTTCGAGAGCTTCGTAGCTTTCCTCCGATTGAGAACATGGAGGACGAGGAAAAGTTTACGAACATCTTGAAGAGAATCATGTACAGGCACGAAAATGTCGTGCCCATGATCGCGCGAGCGGTTTTGGAGCTGAAGGAACAACTCGAGGCGCAACGGCCGAAGGAGTCCCAGCGACCGGCGACGGCGAGACGAGGAGGAACGTACGCCACGACGGATTTGAACGAGTTTCCCGAAGTGCACCAATTCCTGGATGGGTTTTACATGAGTCGCATCGGAATGCGGATGCTTATCGGTCAGCACGTAGCTTTGCACGACCCCCCTAAAGACGGGTACATTGGGCTGATTTGCACGTCCCTGAGCCCACTCGAGGTGGCTCGAGACGCCATTGCAGACGCGAGGGCGATCTGCATGCGCGAATACGGCGACGCACCGGAAGTCGAACTATTCGGCGAGGAGGGTTTCACGTTCGCGTACGTTCCAGGTCACTTGCATCAAATGTTATTCGAGCTTGTGAAGAACTCGCTTCGGGCGGTGAGCGACAAGTACGCGGATAGCGACGTGACGCCGCCGCCCATACGCATCGTCATCGCCGAAGGCGCGGAAGACGTCACGATCAAGGTATCAGACGAAGGTGGTGGGATTCGTCGAAGCGGTTTGGCGAAAATCTGGACCTACCTGTACAGCACGGCGCGCAGTCCTTTGAAGGACATGGACGCTGACTCAGCGGGTCCCGTCGTCTTGGCAGGGTACGGATACGGCTTACCGCTTTCAAGGCTCTATGCGAGATACTTCGGAGGCGATCTTCAAGTGCTTTCGATGGAGAACTACGGCACGGATGCGTATCTGCACCTCAACCGACTCGGCAACATGGCAGAGCCGTTACCTTAGTTAGGGCGGCGGCAGCGCGTTTCGCGCGAATATTGAATTGTAACATCACCACTCAGTTGTTTTTACGCATCGAATTTCTCTTACAATTCGCTTTCTATCTGATGTGGGTCTCTAACAGACACCATGCAGCCGGGGCTCGTTTGCACGAACACACACGCTATAAAAAACCGCGTTATGCGTTCCGAGTTCCACTGAGCTGTGCGAGAGTTCGCCGCCCTCAGCCGAGCGCCGAGATGTGGCTCTTCAATCGCTGCTTCTGAGCGTCGTTGCAGTGATGCATCAACGCCCGAAGTAAGTCACGAGGGAGGGCACTGTCACTGCCACCTCGTTGCGCGGCATTCGTCGCGTGTCGATCGAAGATACTGAACACGATGCCGAACGCCGCGCCGAACGCCTTGTGCGTTGAGGGCGAGATTTCGAGCAAGTGCGCACGTTCCAGAGCAGCCGACAGCGCGGCGACGAGGGCACCGGTCGTCGAGTTTCGTGACACTAACGGTGCCAACTGTTGTTTGGCATCGGCGATGTTCATACCAGTCGCAACCGCGCCCAAGGTGCCCTCGACGGCGACGGCGTTCATTAGTTGCACGGAATCCGCGGCGGCGCGGAAGAGCGCCTCCGCGCTCGGGTTGTTCGTCGCGTTCTTGCCTCCGAGAAGCATCCCGACGTTACGCAAAATCGCCCAAACGAGCGTCGCAGCCGCGGCGGAGCCGAGAGGAAATCTCGGTAGCGCAGAGGCGAGCAAGGTGCGACCTTTCGGTAAGGTGACGATGCGCTGGAAAACCCCATCGTGTTCCGCGCCGCCGACGGCGAGCACGGGTACAGATGGCAGGCGCAGTGTACTCACTAGACCATCGAGCAAGAACATGCGTCGCTTTTTCAAGTCTTCGTCGCTCTCACTCGGTCGACCCTCTTCGAGCTGACGATCGATGTCGTCCACGTCGAGCAACAGGCACATGGAGTCTTCGATCATGATGCGCGCCGCCAAGAGCGGCTCTTGTTCCAACCTGCGCTGTGTCCCTTCCTCGCCCGCGTCGTCGTCACCGTCCGTCTTGGGCGCGTTGCTCGACGACACGTCCAACAGCGGTTTAGGCGAGCGAATATTCCCGAAAGGCACCTTGCCCAGCCCAGCCAAGCCCGGGACGAAAGTCACCGGTCCTCGCGCCTCCTTCTCGTGCGACGCGAGCTCGCGAAGACTTTCCGGGCAAAACGGTTCTTTGAGCTTCGACGGATTGTTCCTACGCAACCACGACTGGTAGAAGTAGTCGTGTTCGTACGCTGGACGATCGTGCGGATGCGTCGCGCTCCACTGAATGCGCAGAATCCCTTCGATTTCGTCGTTCGCCATGTACAAGCCGTTGTAGTGCGGACGTCCGCGCGGTCGTTGTTCCCTCGGCCGACGACCTTGCTGCCGCTCGCGCTGCTGAAACTGCCGGGGTTGATTCGTCGGCATCGGCCCCGAGGGCATCATCGGCGTCGGCGCCGCTCGCACTCCGGGCATGCCCGGCACGTCCATCGACGCCGCCAACGCCGTCGGGCCGTCGGCCCACTCCGGCAGCGCCTCCCCGCGATACTTTTGCGGCCCACCGCTCGGCGGCGGCGGCATCGGCGGCATCCCCATTCCCGGCATCGGCGGCATCCCCATTCCCGGCATCGGCGGCGTCCCCATTCCCGGCATCGGCGGCGTTCCCGGCGGCATCATCATCATTCCCGGCGGCGTCCGTCTCTGCTGCGGCGGCGGCGCGATCGCCCCCGCCATCGCCTCCCTTTCGATGTCCATCTGCGTCCTCGCCGCCCCTCGCGGCGGCGCTCGTCCCAGCATCGCTGGATTCATCAAATCCGCCGGCGTCAGCAGCCCCGTGCGCGCGAGTTCATCCCGCGTCGATTCGATGTGCACCTCCGGCTCGCTCGCGTCCACGCGCAGCCGCGACAGATCGTCCTCGAGCTCGCCGCCCAGCTCCCCGATCAGCGACTCGTCCGCGGGCGCGCCGAAGAAACCGCTGCGCGGAGAAAGCGCGCGCGTTCGCGCGGTCGCGTCGTCAGTCATCGCGTCGCGGCGTCGTCGCGCGCGGTGCGTCGCGCGTCGGTCGATCGCATCCATTCGGCGCATCCAGTCGATCGCCCGTCGCGTCGCGTCCGTCGTCGTCGCGTCGCCGTCGCGTCGCGTCGCGTCGCGTCCATCGTTCGCGCGCGCGTCGCGTCGCGTCGCGTCGCGTCGCGCGCGTCGCCGATCGCACCTCATGGCGCGCGCGTCGCGCTGTGCCGAAGGTCGCACACCGCGTCGCGCGGAATCGCGTCGCGTCGCGTCGCGCGCGGCGCGCGCCATGCCCAAGCAAAAGTACACCGCGTTCGACGTCGCCGCCGTCGTCGCCGCGCTGCGCCGCGCCGCGCTCGGGTGCTGGCTCGCGAACGCGTACGACGTCGACGCGACGTCGGGAAACAAAAAGTTTCTGTTAAAGCTGAATAAACCGTCCGGCGCGGTGGCGCGAGACGCGCGCGCGGACGCGACGACGGCGGAGAGCGAGAAAATACTGGTGTTCATCGAGTCGGGGACGCGGGTGCACACGACGAGGTACGAGCGAGGAAAGACGACGGCGCCGACGGCGTTCACGGCGAAGCTGCGAGCGCGCGCGAAGGGGAAACGCTTGACGGACGCGAGGCAGCTGGGAAGGGATCGAGCGATCGATTTCACGTTCGGGGGGGGAGGGGAGAATGAGTGTCATCTGATCGTGGAGTTGTACTCGCAAGGGAACGTGATTTTGTGCGATGGGAATTACACCGTGGTGGCGCTGTTGCGATCGTATCGAGACGGCGGCGACGTCAACATTTTGCCGAATCATCAGTACCCGTTGGAGCGGCTGAAGGGATTTCAGCTCGGTGGGTACACCCGGGAGGACGTGGTGAGCGCGTTGGCGCGCGGGGTGTTGGCGACAGAGGAGGAGACGATGGGTGGGGACGCGCGGCGGGCGCCGGCGACGCTTCGCGAGGCGTTGTGTCGAGCGTTCGGGTACTCACCCGCCATCGCGGATCACGTGGCGTTGACGGCGTCGATCGAGCACGGCTCGAACGCATCGCTACCGCTGAGTGAGGCGTGCGTCGATCGGCTGACGGCGGCTGTGCGAGATTTAGAGAGTTGGTTCGAGGGCGTCACGACGGGCGACGTCGTCGCCGTGCCCAACGTGTGCACGAAGATGGACGCCAACGCCGACGGCACGGACGAGATCGAGATCTTCGATGATTTCTCCCCGTTCTCGTTGAAACAAAATGAAGGCCGACCGACGAGGAAGTTCGAGCTTCCCAAGGGGTTAGACCCGGTGTGTGCGTTCGACCACGCAGTCGACGAGTACTTCATCGCTCTCGAGGCGCAGTCGCAAATCTTAGCGCGACGTAAAGCTGAGGCGCAAGCGTTGGCTAAATTAGAAAAATCACTCAAGGATCAGAAAAGTCGCGTCGAGCAGCTCGAACGCGAGCGCGAGAAAGAGGAGCAACGCGCGGTTCTCATCGAGTACAATCACGAAGCCGTGGACACGGCGATTGACGCCGTGAATTCGGCGTTGGCGAGCGGAATGTCCTGGCCCGAGCTCGAGGCCATGATCAACGAAGAGCGCCGGCTCGGGAATCCGGTGGCGGGGATGATCAAGTCACTCGATCTGGCGAATAATCAAATCACTATCACGCTCGCGAATCATCTCGACGAAGTCGACGAAGTCGACGCGGCGAGCGGTAAGCGCAAACGAGTCGCCGTGGGCGTGGATTTGGGATTGAGCGCGCACGCCAACGCGTCCATGCGCTTCGCAGCGAAGAAGAAACACGCGGAAAAGTTTAGCAAGACAGTGGATGCGCAGTCCAAAGCCGTGGCCGCGGCTGAAGCCAAGGCGAAGGCGGCGATGGAAAAGGCTGCGAACGGATCGTCCATCGCGCGCGCCAGACAACCGCTTTGGTTTGAAAAGTTCAACTGGTTCATCACGAGCGAAAATTGTTTGGTGCTTCAGGCGAAAGACGCGACGCAGGCGGAGATGCTCATCACACGGTACATGCTCCCAGGCGACGCGTTCGTGCACGCAGAGGTACCGCAGGCGCCCGTCACCTTGGTGAAACCGCCGCCTGGCGTCGACGTGCGAGCGGTGCCGGCGTATTCGCTCGTACAGGCGGGCGCAGCGGTGATGTGTCGTAGCAGCGCTTGGAATTCACGCGCGGTTAAATCGGCGTGGTGGACGAGCTCTGAGCGCGTGAGCAAGATTTCCCCGGTCGCCGGCGACGCGCTTCCGCCAGGCGTCACGCACGTCGCGCACGCGGACAAGCAATTCCTGCCGCACGCGCAACTCGTCATGGGGTTCGGATTAATGTTCGTCGTGAGTGAGAAGAACGCGGAAGCGCACAAAAACGAACGATTGGTGCGAAGCGATTTCAACATTTTAGAAGAAGAGGGCGACGAGACGTTCGACGAGGACGACGAGCAAGAAGACGAGCGAGACGACGCGAATGGCGGCGCCGAGATTAGAGGAGAAGTCAACAAACTCGCGGCGTTCTTAGATGGTGCCGTGGGTTTCGCAGGAGAAGATGAGCGATCGAGCGTAGACGACGGCGACGAGAACGACGATGACGACGGCGACACCGTCGCCGCCGCGCCGTCGCCCGCGAAGCCGGCGACTCCGCGCATGTCGGCCAAGGAGCGCAAGACGCTGAAGAAGAAGAAGGGCGGCAAGGGAGGGAATGATTCGGACGGCGACGGCGACGACGATTTCATCGACCCATTAGCCGAGATGAAGAAGAAATCATCGTCGAAAACCGTGCCGATCGAGACGAAGAAGGCACCTCGCGGCAAAGCGGCGAAACTCAAGCGCGCCAAGGCCAAGTACGCGGATCAAGACGAGGAGGATCGGGCGCTTGCGATGGAATTTCTCGGTGCGAGCGGTGGCAGCGGCGGGAAGAAAGTCACGGGCGCGTCCAAGAAAGCGGCCAAGGCGGCGGAAAAGTTTGAAGAGCGCAAACAGGAGAAACCGACGGCGCCGAGCGCGCCCGAACCGGCACCTGCGCCGTTCGTCAAGCGTCGCGAAGCCGCGGCGGCCGCGTTCGCGCGCAAGGCGGCCGCTGACGACGATTTTCCGGCAAAATATCAGGACGACGAGGACGACGACGAGTCAAAGGCGTCTCTCGTCCCAGACGAAGCGTCCATCGAAGAGCGCCTAAAGCTCGACGCCGAACGTCTCGAAATCGTCAACCGAATCGTCTCTGCGCCGTTCAAAGACGACGACATCGAGTACTGCCTTCCCGTGTGCGCCCCGATCACCGCCACCAACGCGCTCAAATACCGCATGAAAGTCACCCCTGGCTCGCAGAAGAAAGGTAAAGCCGCGAAACTCGCGATGGAAATCCTTTCCCGCGCGCCCTTCGCCACGCCTCGCGAGCTCGCGTGCGTCAAAGCCGTCGCCGACGTCGACGCCGCCGTCGCGCTCCCCGCGGGGTGTAAGATTAGCTTACCACCCGGGGCGGCGAAATCCATGTCCAAGGGCGGTAAGAAGAAGCGCCGTTGATTGCGCGAAACGTCGTCGCGAATGTCAACGCCAAATGTCTCGTGCGCCGCAACCGCGAGCCTCACTCTTCACCGCGCGCACGATGCCGCGCGCGATGACCGCCGCGTCGACGCTCCGCACCGCGTCGACGCGCGAACGCGCATCGACCCGACGCGTCCCGGCGCGCGCGCGCGCGCTTCCGTCGTCGTCCTCGCCCCGCCGCCGACGCTTATCCATTACGACGTCACCGGGATTACGTCTCGACGCCGCGTCGCCGCGCGCGCCGACGCGCGCGCGCGCGGCGTCGGACGTCGTCGAATCGTCCTCCGCGCCGCTCGATCCGATCGGGCTGAACCCCGATCGCGCCGCCGTGGTGAACGCCGACCCCGACGCGTACTCGTGGACGAAGCAGTGGTACCCGGTGGCGGTGGTGGACGTGCTGGACGAGACGAAACCGCACCCGACGACGCTGCTCGGGATAGATTTGGTGGTTTGGAAAAATGGTGATGGGTCGTGGAGCGTGTTCGAGGATAAGTGTCCGCACAGGTTGGCGCCGCTGAGCGAGGGACGGGTGGAGAGCGACGGGACGCTGCTGTGCGCGTATCACGCGTGGCGATTCGACGGCGACGGAAAGTGTACGTCGATGCCGCAAGCGTCGAGCGCGGAGGAAGAAGAAAGAATCAAGGCGAACGTGCGATCGTGCGCGTTCAAGCGACCGAGCATGGTGGCGCAAGGGTTGGTGTGGGCGTGGGGCGAAGGCGGGAAGGATGCGGAGATGGAAGCCGCGATGACGCCGCCGTTGTTCGTGCCTGAAATAGAGGGCATCGGTAAGAGTGGTCGCGCGAGCTGCGGTGGGTTCAGAAATCACTGGCAAGTGCGCGATTTACCGTACGGTTGGAACGCGTTCTTCGAAAACGCCATAGATCCCGCGCACGCCGTCGTGAGTCACCACACGTTGGTCGGTTCGCGATACGACGACCCAGCCGGGTTTCAGTGCGTCGTCGAGCGTCCGGTGACCGACGCCGGTGGGTTCCGATGCGCCATCGACCCGGCGGTGCCACCGTTCAACTCGATCGGGAAATACGACGCGGAGACGTCTTACGACTTCCAGCCGCCCGCGCTGTTGAAGATTGACTGGCGACACGAGGGGGGGCGATTTTTGACGTCGCACTACTGCGTGCCGACGCGTCCGGGGTGGTGCCGCCACTTCGTCGTCACCATCGCGCAGCGACGACCCGAAATGGGGAACAAAATTCGCGAGCACCGATGGTTCAAGCTAAACCTGTTCACGCTCACGTCGCCCGCGTGGCTGACGCACGTGTTGGGGCCGACGTTTTTGCATCAAGACATGGTGTTGTTGCACCAACAAGAAAAAATCATCGCTCAGGGCGACGGACAGGCGATGGCGCAAAAGTGGAAGGATCAAGTCTTCACGCCGAGCACGGCGGATAAGATGACCATCTTCTTTTACAAGTGGTTCGAGAAGAATGGCCCGATTCCGTGGGCGCCCGGGACGGAGCAAATGCCGCCCATCGAGCGCGATTCGAGCAAGCTCTTCGACACGTACGAGATGCACACCAAGTACTGCACGCACTGCCAAGGCGCGCTTCGCAACACGGAGATCGGGATGTGGGCTACGGGCGCGATCGCGGGGGCGAAGTTGTTTTGGGTCGGCGCGAGTGTCGTCTTCACCGCGGCGTTGCTCGGCAGCGGCGACGACGCGTCGTCGTCGCTCGACGTGTTCGAGTTAGCGAGCGCCGTCGACGGTTCGGTGTACGGTGACTTTTTCAGCGCTTTGAGCTTGGGCGCGACGTCATTCTTTCTGTGGGGTTTCGCGCAAATGTTTCGCACGTACCCGTTTTCGCACTCTGAGGACGACATCGTCATGGAGGGTACGGCGAAAATCGGTTTGTCCAACGACGGACCGAGCGCGTACATCGATTTCGTAGATTCGACGCTGTTCAAGGAAAAAGGTGGCGATCACAACCGCGGTTGCGAGTGCAGCACGTGCTCGCCGCATTTCAAGGATTTGATCAAGAGCACCATGTTGGCGCGCGCGAAAAAGTCACCCGCCGTCGTCGAGGAGGCGGAGGAAGAGCGATCGATCCCGGTCGCGCGATGATGGATAGAACGTGTGGAAATGTTGGTTGCTGCGTGTTATTAGTATATACTCTGTCGTGGGGGGGTCTTGTTATATCATTTCGCTTTGATGAAAAGCCGCTCACTCGTCGCCGCCGTACTTGTCGTTGTATTGCGCCTCCACGTCGGCGACGATTTTATCCAAGTACGGTCCCAACTGCCAGCACGCGTACGCCGACGTCCCGAAAAACACCATAACGTCAAACAATCCCGGAAAGTGCAACACCGCGAGGACGATAGTCACGAGCAACGCCGTGACGATGGCGAGCGAGTACCCGACGATCGTCGCCGATTCTCCCGCCGGCTCCGCCAAGCCGATGAGCGGTTGCAACCACCCCGGCGCGGGCTTCGACGCGTCCGGCGGCACCATGAGTTGTTCGACGATCTTCTTCACGTCCGGCGACGACCCTTCCGCGCGCACGACGACGCCACGGCGGTTAAACGCGACGGACCCGCGCGCGGATTTCTTCGATCGGATCGACGCGGACGCGGTGAAACGCCGCGCGAGCGGCGCGCTCGTGGGCGCGATGGCGAACATGATCGCGTCGTTGACTTTTCGAGTGTGCCGAGGGGCGTGCGAGGCGCGCTGAGGCCGACTGTGCGGAAGGTGCGCTGAGGCCGAGTCATGTCGTTATCCAACCGACAGCTCAGATATCAAATCGACGAAGACGCCGCGAATGAATGAATGCGTGCATGAATGAATGGCTAACGATCTAAGGCTACGAACGCGACGCCGACGATGAACGCGACGCTCGCTCGCATCACCAGTGTGGCTGCTCGGGATCGCGCGCGACGATCCCGTGGTCGTCGTAGTACGACTCGCGGCGCCCGACTCGCGCCACCTTGCCCGCGCGCACGTGAGTTTGGTCGAAATTCGGTGAAAACGAGCTTCGCAGATGCGCGGACTCCACCATGAGAATTCGCGACGGCACGGCGTGGACGAGCTCGGCGGGATCGGCGTCGCCGAACGCGCCGGAATCTCGCAGCGCGCGCAACCCGGCGCGCGTAAACTCGACGTCGAGGATTTGCGGCACCGCCTGCGCCATGCGGTCCACGTCGGGCTTCCCATCCTTGCCCGCGTTCGGGAACAGCTCTCGAAGTTCATCGAGCGTCTTCTTTAACTCGTCGTGATCGCAGTCGAACAGCAACCGCGGCGTCTTCAGCACGAAGTCGGCGACGTCGCAGCTCGGAAGCGCGCGCCGCAGCGACACCAACGCCGCGCACAACGCGTCCACATCCCTCGCCCACCGCGCCAGCGTCGGCGCGCCCGTCGACGCTTTCCTTCCCGCCGCCCGAAGCGACGGAATCAGCATTTCGACGCGCTCGACCGCGGCGCGCGCCGCGTCCTCGTCGCCGTCGAACGCCGCGTCGGCGACGAAGCTCAAAACCAACGCGTCGGGCGACGTCAGCGCGACGTTATCGCCGTCGCGGTACACGGAGGAGAGGGCGATTTTTGAATCGGACGATGCGATTCCATCGCGCGTCATGTACCGCGACGCATCGCGCGTGTCGGCCCGCGGGTTTCGCAACTTTTCGCTCCAATGGTTCGGTGGTTGCGGCGGTGGCGACGACGACGACGACGACGACGACGACGACGACGCGCGGATGAGGCGACGCGACGCGAACGCGCGCGCGACGCTCGTCGCGACGGTCATCGGCGCGTCGACGCGTGACGCGGATTTAGGCGCGGGGGACGAAAGCGCGCGCGAGGCTGGAAAACAACCCGTAACATCGACCGAACGCATTTACTTTTTCGGGGCGACCGCCGATGTCGCGTGTTCGTTGTATATAAGCGGCATGCGTCGTTTAATATGGGGCTGTAGCTCAATTGGTAGAGGTGAGTCCATCGTCATCGACCGCGTCCATCGTGTCCATCGTCATCGATCGGGTCGCGGCGCACCGCGCGCGAAGACGTGCTGAGACTGACCGGGGTCGCTCTGTGCTTGACGAATCATCAGCGCGCGCTTCGCATGCGCGAGGTACCGAGATGTACGTATGTTCGACTGCGATTCTCAGACGACGCGAGACGCGAATCACCGTGGCGTGGAACAACCCACTGACCGAGGCACACGTTCTCCCACACAGCGAAACTTGGCAGCTCCATCGACTTTTCTTTTTGTTTTCGCGCGCTGACGTTTCGGTTCGTTTTTTTTTGTCACGGTTACGCCGCCGCGCGCGTCACCGCGCCGCGCGTCGCTCGCGCATGGCGTCCGCGCGCGTCACCGCGCCGCCGGCGCGCGCGTCACCGCGCCGCGCGTCGCGCCGCGCCGTCCCTCCCGCGCCGCGCGCGTCGACGTTTTACGTCGAGCGCGTCGTCCCCGACGACGTCCTGGCGCTGCTGCGCGAGTGCGCGGATGAGGCGCGCGCGAAGAAGCGCCTGAAGCGCGAGCGGGCGTCGTTCGCGGTCGGACGACGGTGCTGCGCGCTGTCGCCGACGTCCGCGGCGTGCGTCGCGCTCGGAAGCGCGAGCGGGCGCGTGCTGGCGACGCTTCGCGAGGCGACGAAGGACCCGACGCTCGTCCTGGGCGACTTCCCGGTCGAACTTCGGGAGTACGGCGTCGGGGCGGCGATGGATTGGCACGTGGACGTCGAATTGTACGACCCGCCGCAGTGGGAGGTGATTTTTACCGTGTCGAACGACGGCGACTCGCGCACGGAGTGGATGGACGCGGCGTCGTCGTCGGTGGAATCGGCGCGCACGACCGAGGCGTCGGCGTTGATCGTGCGCGCGGGAGGCGATCGGCACAGGGTGCTGCCGAGCACGCACGGCTCGCGGGTCATCGTCAAGGCGCTTTACACGCCGAGCGCGCGCGTGAAGACGGCGGAATTCGCGGAAGCCCTCGATAGCGCGCCGTGGAGGCGATAGGCGGACGGTACTGTACAATACAAACAAAATAATCAATAGTCTACGCCAGCGCTTCGTCGTCCGCGCCGCCCCGGCGCAGCGATCGCTGGATGAATTCCATGATGCACGCGCTCCAGTGCTCTCGCACGTGATGGACGATGTCGTAATCCTCGTCGCCGGCTTCGCCGCGCGTCGACGCCACGACGACTTCGGCGTGCGGCGCGAGATCCTTGAGGGTCATCGCGCTCGACACCGGATGCGTCGTGTCGCCGCAGTCCCACGCGAGGACGAGCACGGGGACGTTTTCCAACGCCTCTCGCACGCGCTCTGGCTCGGGAAGGTTGCTCTGCGCCGAGCCGATCAAGACTTCCACCGCGCACGAATCGTTGGGATTCGCCAAGGGCGGCGGCGGCGGATCGATCGGTCGCTTGGACGCTTGAAACACTCGTCTGGGGGTCGTGCTGTTCGCGGGCGCCGTGACGTCGCCCGTGGCCACGCGCTTGCGCAACTTTTTCTTGCGGGACTCGCGCTCGTCGTAAAACGTGGGCGGCGTGACGACGACGACGGCTTTCGGCGCGTCTCGCCCGCTCTCGTGCGCCAACACCGTCGCCCATATCGCAGTCGCCCCACCGAGCGACGCGCCGGCGAAAACCACGGCACCGCCGTCGTCGTTTCTGATTCGCTGCGCCACCTCGAGCATGTCGCTCGCCCGCGCGTCCCATCGCGCCTCTCTCGAGCGCCGCACGTCGCTCGACCTTCCGTACCCTCGCGCGTTGTACCTCGCCACCGCGCACGTCCCCAAATCCTCTCGACTCCAAAAGTTCCACAGCCCCTCTTGATCATCGTTCGAAAGATCCCCGCGCATGCCGTGCGCCCAAACGATCAACGGACGCGGCGCGCGCGCCGGCGCGTCCGCCCGTCCCCGTCGTCCTCGCGCGTCCGCGCCCAGATTCGTCGTGCTCATCTCCAGCTCCCCCCCGTCTTCGCACACCGGCACCACCTCGCGCTTAAAATCAAACCTCGTCACCCCCCCCGCGTCTCGCGGCGCTCTCGTCGCCCTCGCCGGTCCTCGCACCTTCCCGTCCCGCGCGTTCGCGCGCTCCGCGCTCGCCGCCGCCGCCTCCGCGTCGCTCTCCCCCTCCGCGCGCTCTCGCTCGCGCCGTCGCGGCGCGCGCCTCGCGACGCACATCGCTCGAAACACGTCCTTCGCCGCCGTCATCGCGCGTCGCCGTCGCGCGCCGGCGGTCGCGGACAGCCGCGCCGTCGCGCGTCGGAACGCCGACGCGGTCGTCGCGACGCGCATCTTTTCCTCGTCGCTCGCGTCGCGCCGCGCGTCGAGCGTCGCGCGCGGCTCGGACGCGACGTCGAGCGCGTTCGCGTCGCTCGCGCGCGCCTCGCGCGGCGCGTCCGCGGCGCGCGCCACCGACGCGGGCATGCGCGCGCGAGTGGCGCGCGACGCGGTCGACGTTCTAGAAAAGGCACGTTTTGGCACGTTTGTGGAGAGCGGCTAGTTATCGTTATTCTATATCGCGCGACTGTGTCACGTCACCTATCTCTATTTCTGTATCCAGATCTTCGAGTCTCTCAAGTATACAGAGCACGCAACGTCTCTAGTATACCTTGTAACTCTTCCTGGACGTTTTGTGGTTGTTGGACATTGTGCGATGCTGCGCCAGCCTCACCTTTCTCATTTTGTACAGTCATGAGTGTGGATGCTATTCCTCGAATTGCGGCGTTAATGAGCTGATTTGGATCCGACTTGAACCAAATCTGAAATGCTTCGCACTTGCACCTAAAGTCTTTTACTCGAACTCTAGTGCTAGTCGGTCGAGCTGCGTCTACACTTTCATCCAAATCTTCTTCAAGCCTCAGTTCTTGCCCTATATCGCGCGTGTGTTCAACAAAGGTCCCTGAAGTTAATTCCGAACCGTCACAGCCGATGCAGTGTTGTGGGTGGTGAACTACCTGTTCACGTGACAACCAGCCTCCACCGCGTGTAACGTATTCAGGCGGAAGGCCGTGCTGATGATGCCAAGTACTGAAAGCATTCACAACTTCGTCCAAAAGCTCAATGTTATACTCAATCGACGTTGCGACTTTTCGTTCATGCTCACTCACTTTTTCATTAATCTCGTGTGCATTTGCGTCCAGCTCGTGTTGAAGTTCCTTTACTTCGCTGATGAACTCGTCTATCTCGTTAATCGTACTTGAAAATGCGTTTTCCTCAGCAGAACGAGCGGCCGACCAAGTGTCCAACTTTGCGCGCGCCAAGTGAATAGGTGACGTAGATGGATTGGAAGCAATGCGCGGGGCCATGGAGGGCGTCGTATCAACTTCTAGTCCAGACTTGACCTCTTGAATTTGTTTGTCGATTTCAGCAAGTGCAGATGTGTGTGTGGCGGTCAGAGCACGTTTAAACGCAGTTACCACACGTATATTCAGGTCGCTACATCCGCCGCAGTGCTCTTTGAAAGCATCAGTAGCATCAAATGATTTGCTTTTCAGTAGTTCGATTACTTTTGAGTTTGATGCCTGTTCTAGCAATTTCAGCTCCACACCGTTCAACCACTTTGGTTGAAAACGCTCGTCTATTGACAGACGTATGCCATCCCAGGGCACTCTATGGGTAATCCCCAGTTCACAGGGGCCAACCTTTTCCTCGCCCTGGTCAAATATATCGTGAAATAGAGTCGAGATCGTGGTTGAATTCAGATTCGCCGACAGCGATTCCGCGGTCTCTTGAACGCGCTCCATCACTCTGAACGCGCGCGCGACGGTGCCGCTTGCTTACGCTGATGTCCTCGACGAAAGTCCGGCGTAAAGGAGCCACTTGTCAAGTTCAGCGTAAAGAGCATCGCCGCGGCGACAAGTGGCGACGACGACGCGATCTGCCCGCATCCTCGGAAAACCGGAGACGCTAAACCCTATCAAAAATCGAGTTTTAGAATTTTCCAATTTTTTCAGCTAAGGACCCTTCATCACTAAGATAGAGCGCATTAAGAGTGGAATATAGAAACTGTCGAAAAGCTGAAGAGTTTCTCGTTAAGTCGTGAAGAGTGGCTGGTTTCCATACTGGCTTCAGTGAGCTTCGCATCGGAGTCGTACTGAGTTTGTAGATACCGACGTAAAACTTATCGCGAGCGCATTAAACCCATATATCAGTGAGTCATTCACGCCGTTAGTGTCACCGAAGGCTCAAGGTAGAGCGCATGAATGCTGCGACCAGTGGAGTTGACAATGAGATCCCAACTGAATCCATTAGGGTTTAGTGAAAACTGACGGGGACAACCCCACCGCGTCGCTCGCCCGCGTCACACCGCCTCAACCGCGCCGTCACACCATGCCACTCGCGACGTGGCATGTGTGTGATCTCTTTGGGTAGTGCGTGATCCCGCGTGTACGTCAAATGGCTGCTATCGTTACGTGGCTCGCATCGAGCGCACTCGCGTCGACTATGACGAGTGCGGCGAAAGCACTCACGCGGCGATCGTGGAAGCGCGCGGTCCGCTCGATGCTGGATGTGTACTGCGAATCGTATGCCTGGGACGAAGAGAGCGAGCAAAATGACCTGTCTGTCGTCGTCAAGGACGTCATATTGAAGAAATCAGAGCTGGAGGCGCTGCTCCTCACCTTCGGCTTGCACTTGGGGGAGGGCGGCTGCACGTTTGGGAAAATTCGCTTCTGCATCTCTCTCGGTCTGAACATGGACATGGAGCTCTTCACAAAGCCGTGGCGTATTGAAGTGGACCATTTTCGACTGAACATAGGCTGTGGTGCACGTGCTGAGTGCGATGTTCGCACAGAGGTGAACTCTCAATTTGATTGCTCGTCGGAAGGGTCTTCAAGACCAACGAAAATGGAAGAATGGCTTCCCCTTCACAGAGCGGTAGAGAATCTTCAACTGATCCTGCGTAATGCCACAGTCACTCTTCACTCCATCAACCTTGCCGGGAGTTTGATATTCAAGCTTGATACTGTCAAATATACCACAACCAATGAACATTGGTCGCCGATGGCTACCATAACGACTAGCGCTGACTATGCTGGAGGTATCTTACATAAGTTACTAACGTTTGAGGGCTTCGAAGCATATACAGATCGAGCCGTGTCGCCTTCGGATAGTGCTTCCGTAGACTGCTCTGGGCCTTGGGACCTTCCTTTTGAGGATGGCACACTTCTTCCTGTGCCTCAACTGACCCGCGTGAAGGTCTTGTTCAACGGATTACAAGGCAACATGAAGATTATTAAGAAGCTCAAAAGTAGCCTGACGGGACGCGTGGTGACCGATTTCTTTGGGGATGTATACACCTTTCAACTGTGTCTGGTTTCGGGTGGTGTACCAAAAGTGCGTATTCCACACATTGCATTGCGCTTGGAATGGTCTGAACACATTGGGACGTACGTTCTCAACATGGAAGAAGCAGTTCAATTCTCGATTAGCCATCAGATCGACGCAGAAATCCTAGCAGAAACCAATGCATGGCTAGTCCAAATTTTAGAAGCACATGCGGAGGTTGCGGCGTCCACTGAAACACAGCTTTCTTACGAGCGTGCTCGTCGCTTTCAGGAGCAAGCTTACGTTGGACGATTACATAAGCGACTCGATGAAGTGAAAGAAACCTTCCGAGAGAAATTCCTCGTTTGGCGCTCTGGGACGAAGAGTGCGATAGACGAGTTAAATATGGCTTTGTCGGAAGAGCAGCAACGACGTGAAGCGTTGGAAAAGGCCATGAAAGCGCAACAAGAAGTACTATCACAAATGTACCAACAGCTGCAAGCACAGCTTGTTGATGCATCCCCGGTTGAACAAGTCAACGCTGTCTCACAAGCTATGCGCGCTATGAGTATGTCACTTGATCCGAAGTCAAACTCAACGCTGCCTCAGCGGGTGCCCTTTGAGGGAGGCTACCAGTTCGGAGATGTTTCGCGGAAAGCTCTTCGATGGTTCTCAAACATTGTCTAAACCGCATCTCATGGGCAAGAGAAAGAGACGCTCTACAAATTCTTAGATTGAGTAACATTATCAAGAACGAATTCAAGAATAGTGAGTGGAGCAGCTTTGGGAACCTGACACGTTGTCATCATCCGTGTCATACTCTCAGCTCATACCGGTGCTCGTCAAGTCAAACCAGGAGCTGCACGAACGAATCGTTCATCTAGAGAGGGCACTCGAAATTCAACAGCAACACGACGCTCAAATCGCCGATTTAGAGGCCGCCGTTGCCTCGAGAGATCAGCAGATCGACGAACTCGTGGAGAGCTCAGTGACATCGTCTCGAGACTGGAGGCGGTGGAAACTTAAATTGTTACACTTTTCATTCGTCATGTCGCTTCTATGTGTCAGCCAAATCACCCATTTCTATTTCTTTGTCAAGTGTTTCATCGGCAAACACTTGGTACTTGAACGGCTTTCGTGACCAAAACTTGACGTACAAACAGAGCGATACACCGCCAATGACACACGCCGTGAACAGCAAAATGAACACTGTGGCGACAAACTTCCATGGATTATGAGGAGTATCAGGCGCAAACTTTTCACGGAGCTTTTCGCATTGCACGGTCGCCATACCCACACGGGAATTCTCGAGGTCATACTCGACAAACGTGTTTCTCAGCGTTTGCTGACCCAGTATGATCTGTTCACCATTTGCTAGTGCAGCATCGCTCGCCGACATTATCCCTGCACAAAACGCATGCAAGTTGACAGTGTCTGCAAACAAGTAATTCTCGGGACGTAGGACCAGAGTGACGTCCGGATCGTACGTGATTGTAAGACTTGGGAACCATCGCGTGAGTGTGTACTGAGTCAGTGACGATTGCCTTTGGTTCTCGTAAAAGCAATGTGTTCCTCTCACAACCACACTTAGGCCGGCACTGCGCGCCGTTTCATTGAGATGTGTCATGAAATCGTGGTGCATTGCGCTCGGTAACACTGTCAGCGTCGTTCCACTGTCGAGAACTGTGTACACGTTCGATGAGCTAGCGATCGTTTTGTCACCAAGTTTCCAAGACATCGTGCGAACGGCTAAGTCGTCTTCCCCGAGCATGCGAGTCCACGCAAGCTCCGGGACGCGCCTTCCAAAGTTGTAACGACCCAGTGTAAGCATCGCGGTCGATGTTTCCATACCTTCGCTACAGAATCCGAATACGTGCGCGTCGATGACACCCGCCTTTGCCAACTGTGTGTGAAATGCAGTGTTGCCCCGACTGAACCCAGCCATACCATCTTGGCGGAGATTGCTCCCATCGGGGTAATACATGCCACCGCAGCCGAAAGTGATCTTCGCAGGAGCCAACTCATCACCCAGTGTAAACGTATCCTCCGCCATGTATCCACGGCCCACTGATCCATCCACGTAGCCGATTCCAAACAAACATGTGTTTGTGTACGATATGTTTGTATCACACAGAAGGACATTCGGTTGCGCATTGCAGTACGCCGCATCCTCAGTGCTTGTTGTACAGTTGAGTTTTCGAAATGTCTTAGACATGTCGTAATCGTAGTATGGATGTTCGTGAATCCCACACACTTCAAGTGGACATCCCTTACACGGGAAGTAAGTCAGCGGACTCCCGGTGTCCACTTCAAGGTCAAACTTTTGCTTGCCCGCAAGCTCCACCGTCAAGAAGAACTCGTGGCCCGATGAGTACAAACCTATGAGGTCCGCACCGTACGAGTGGAGCGGGATCGCGTCCGCTTTGGACAACAGACGCCGCCCCGCCCCCGCGGTAGCCCTTGGTTTTCTCTTAACGGCGATCGCGAACGAACCTTTTCCGGACGCGTGCGCGCCCAAAGCGACGAGTGCTACGTACACGACGAGAACAATCATCGTCTCCCTCCACGCGCGCTGTGTTTGCCGCTCATTGTTGGGTGCACGGTCGTGCACACGCGCCGAACGGCGGGGACGCATGCGTCGCGGACTGCCGCCGTCTCCGCCGGAAAAACGGAGATTGCCAAACCCTGCAGAAATCTATAACGGGTCCAAGCCTGCTTGAGAATAATAACCATGATGGCATAGCCGAATACATTTTTACATCTTTACAGTCGATCGTGCGTTACGTCGATGGCGCGATGCCTAAGCATGCGCTTCATCGCTTTGTGTTCTTGAGCGGCCGCACAAGGGACACACCAGAACCAGCAGCAGTACGGGTTGAACGGGGGCGATAGTGCACAGCACCCGAGATTACAAGGAGGTTCACGGAGGCCGTGTGCTTCGATCATTCGCTTGCGATGCGAGCCGCCGAGGTAGGCGACGCTTGCAATTGAAAGGCAAGAGAGTGCAGTGTGAAAGTTAATGCACGCCAGTGAACTCGTTGCCGTGAGAGGATACACTTGATGAACTATTTGTGCAACGAGTGGAAATGCAGTTATTTTGAGAGCGGGCTTCCAACATCCGCGTATACACGTAATGTCATTCGTTTTCTGAAATTCCTGCCCGGCGGGTGTGTCGAACGAAGCCGGCGACTCTCGTAAGAGATCGTGCGCGACGACCGTATCCCCGTGCGAACACCCAGCAAAACAACAACTATAAATGGAGTCCCCTGTGGTGTAGAAGGCATAAATAGGATCCATTGTGAGTTCTTCGCGTTCCGCGCTCATGGTTTGCGTCATGGGCGCGCTCGACAGCTGCTCGTTCGAGTTCAGGAAGGGCGTCTTATCCTCATGCATGACGTTGCGACCGTGCGTTGAAGACGCCGAGGGCGTCCCCGTCTTCGCCCGTTCGCCCGGCGCGGGCGTCTCGTCGTCGAGCGGGATGCCACCGAGGACCACGGCGTCGGGGTTGGCAGATGTCTGCGGGCACGCTTCATTTCCAATGGGAGGCTCATCAAGCGTCTCTATGAGTGGTGGCTCACCAAGCACACCTTCACGACCCGACATCGCACCATTCAGCGTGGAGTGAGGACGACGACGACGCGATCTGCCCGCACGCATTTCCTCCGTCGGAAAACCGGACGGAGTTCGCTAAACCCTAGCAAAAATCGAGTTTTAGAAAGGGGCCGTTTTTGACACGTTTGTCACGTTTTTGACACGTCCTATTAATCGGCAAACGACACGTCGAGTTGCTTGAATAATCTTTCTTTTCGTCGAGGCGGGACGCGAGGGACAACCATGGATCTCGCGGAGCGCCGACGCGCGACGGCGTCGTACGCGCTGTGACATTCGATCGCGATGCTCGCTGCGAACTTTACGCGCACGCGAAACAGACGCCGCGAATGGAGGAAACGAACGCGCGGCGCGCGACGCGAGCGCCGCCGCGACGCGCGCACAGCGCCGCGCTCGCGACGTTGGCGGCGCGGAAACTCAACGTAGAGTGTTGACGATCAAACCGGCGCGCGTTATGCGCGGTACCACTGGTGGTCTTTCTCTTGGTCGCACCGCCGAAACCCGACGAGGCTTGGACGCCGCAATCGCCGATGATGACGTCCGCCGCCGTCTCGCCGCCGCGCGAGCCGACGGATTCGATCGCCTTCACCACGCTCATTCCCTCGATCACTTGGCCAAACACCGTGTGCTTGCCGTTTAAAAACGGCGTCGCCACGGTGCAGATGAAAAATTGCGACCCATTCGTGTTCGGTCCAGCGTTCGCCATCGACAAAATCCCCGGTCCCTCGTGCTTGAGCGTAAAGTTTTCATCCGGGAAATTTCTTCCGTAAATCGACCGTCCGCCCGTGCCGTTATCCGCGGTGAAGTCCCCGCCCTGGCACATGAAGGACGGAATCACGCGATGAAACCGCGAGCCGACGTATCCCTCGCCCTCGGGCTTTTCGCACAAAACCTTGAAATTTTCCGCCGTCTTCGGCGTCGCGTCCGACCGCAGCTCGAACACGATTCGCCCGAGTTTCGTCGCCCGCGCCCCGCGTCCGATCTGCATGTCAAAGTACACCTTGGGCGTATCCTGCGTTCCGTTCGCGTCGCCTCGTCGTCAGTCATCGCTCGCGCGCGCGTCGACGTTCGCGTCGTCATCGCCACGTCAGCGCGATCGCATCCGTCCGCGCGCTTCGCCTCGCGCTCGCGCGCGCACCTCTCTCGCCGGTCCGAGCGGCGGGTCGTACGCCACGGGTTGTTTCGCCATCGCCGCGACGTCGTCGGCGCTCATGGAGCTCGCGCTCGCGCCCATGTCGCGCGTCGTCAGTGTGTGCCGACGCGCCGTCCATGTCCGACGTCGCGGCGGCGAAGCGCGCGTTCGCGAGCGAACGAGGCCTCGAGCCGTGCGCGAACGACGCGTGTGAGTGCGACGCGTGCGAGTGCGGCGCGCGGTGCGGGTGCGAGACCGCGGCGCGCGACGCGAAGACGTGCGAGCCGTGCGTCGAGTTCAAGGCGCGAAAACTCGCGGCGACGGCGCGGCGCGCGCGATGAGCGTCGCGATCGAGCTGAGATACGGCGTCGAGCGGTGCGGGGGGACGTTTCCGAGCGACGGCGACGTGGGCGCGCTGGTGGAGCGCGCGCGAGGCGCGTTCGAGGGCCTGCGAGGGGTCGCCGCGGGGCGGTTGACGCTGCTCGCGAGAGGCGGCGCGAGGATTCGAGGCGACGATCGAGGGTTTGATTTGCGCGGTCGAGTGCTCGCGAAACACGAAAGGACGGGGAAGGTTTTGAAAATTATGGTGGTGGCGAGCGGCGCGGAGGGCGCGGGGGCGGGAGGGACGTCTCGAGGCGCGGAGGCGTTGCGGGCGACGCGGTTGAAGAAGGAAGCCGACGCGAAGGCGAAGGCGGACGCGGACGCGGACGCGGACGCGGCGCGCTCGCGCGACGGTGCGTCCGACGAGACGAACGAACGTTTCGCCGCGTGGGCGGCGACGGGGATCGTCGGCATGCGCGGATGCGCGCGGAGGGAGGTGGCGTCTCGCGCGTTCGATTTAGGAGGCAAAGTGCGCGTGCTCGATTACGGCGCGAATCGCCTCGAAACGGTTTCGCCTCGGATCAGCGAGTTGAGCAACGTCGCGCGCATCGTTTTGCGAGATAACGCGTTGAGATCGATGCCGTGGTCCGCCATCGCCTCTTTGACGCGCTTGACGCATTTGGATTTGAGCGGAAACGCGGCGTTGGGGAACGACGTCGCGACCGCGACGCCGACGTGCGCGTCGCTCGAGACGCTCTCGCTCGCTCGGTGCGACATCGCGGGAGAAGTTTGCGATGATTTCTTCCGGGGACTTCCCAGGCTCAAGCACGTGTCGCTCGTCGCCAACAGACTCGAGCGTTTACCCGCGTTCGAGACGAACGGACTGCTCGAAGTCGTCGACGCAAGTCGCAACGCCGTCGTGTCGATTCCAGCCTCGTACGGCGCGCTCGCGTGTTTGCGCTCGCTGAATCTCGTGGGCAACCGCATTGAACTCGAAGGCATTCCCGTGGAGCTGTTGAAGCACGCGAAAGCGCTCGTCGAGTTGAACTTACGCGAGAACCCGATTCTCGTAGAGGCGTTGCGCGAACGCGACGGGTGGAGCGAATTCGAGGGGAGAAGGAAACGCCGAGCGGATAAGGCGCTCGATTCTCGCGTCATGCTCGGTGACAACGTCTTCGACGAGGGTGCGGATAACGATAGATTCGTGCGACACTGATTAGCTGTAGTAGACGCCGCGCGATGAAACGGTAATAATGTGTGTTACAAAAGAAGATGTGCTGCGTGGGAGTAAACGACGAGTCGCGCGACACTACACTGATTAGCGAGCTTCGGCGATGACGTCTTCGTCGTCGTCGAAGAACTCTTCGTCGTCATCCTCAGCCTCGGTCGCCTTGGGCGCGATGGTACCGTTCAAGAGGCCCATTTTTTCGGCGAGACGCGCGCGCACGTCCGTCTCAATCGTCGCTTTCATCTCGGGGTTCTCGTCCAAGAACGACAGCGTCTTTTCGCGACCTTGACCGAGTTTTTCGCCGTTGAAGTAGTAGTAGGCGCCCTTGCGTTCGATCGTGCCGACTTGTTCGCCCGCGTCGAGCATGCAGCCATCGCGAGAGACACCGCGACCGAACAGCATGTCGAATTCGGCAATCTTGTACGGCGGAGCCACCTTGTTCTTCGCCACCTTGACCTTGCATCGAACGCCGGTGTCGTCTTCGCCAGCCTTACCCTTGATCACTTCCTTGCGGCGAATGTCGAGGCGGACGCTCGAGTAGTACTTGAGCGCGTTACCGCCCGTGGTGACCTCGGGCGAGCCGTAAATGACGCCGACTTTGGAGCGCAACTGGTTCAAAAAGATGATCGTCGTCCCCGCCTTGGCGGCGTTGACGTTAATCTTACGCAGCGCCTGGGACATCAAACGCGCGTGCGCGCCGACTTGCACCATACCGATCTCACCTTCGATCTCGCTTCGCGGCACCAGCGCGGCGACCGAGTCGACGCAAATCAAATCAACCGCCGACGATCGCACGAGCGTATCCACGACCTCGAGCGCCATCTCACCCGTTTCCGGCTGGCACACGATCACATCGTCGACGTTCAACCCGAGTCTTTGGCTGTATTCCGGATCAAACGCGTGTTCCGCGTCGATCATCGCGACCGTACCGCCGAGTTTTTGCATCTCCGCCATCGCGTGCAGCGCCAGCGTCGTCTTCCCCGACGATTCCGGGCCGTATATCTCAACGATTCTCCCGCGCGGCAATCCACCGCCGAGCGCGATGTCCAGCGTCATCGCTCCGCTCGGAAACGTCGCCACTTTCGCCTTTCCCGCCTCGCCCAGGCGCATGATCGCCCCGGCGCCAAAGTTACTGTCGATCTCATCGAGCACGCGCGCGAGCGCCTTCTTTTTCGCCTCCGCGCTCCCGTCGCCCTTCATCGCTTTCGCGTCTTCGCTTCGCGTGCTTCCGCTTCGCGCCGCTCGCGCTCGCACCGCGTGGCGCTGCGTGGAGATCGCGCGTCGTCGTTCGTCGCCGCGCGTCGTCGTCGTCGTCGTCGTCGTCGCGAGCGTCGCCGGCGTCGTTCGCATCGCGCCGCGCATCGTGAGTGCTTCGTGTGTCGGTGCGCGCGCGAGACGGACGAGCGTTCGCCGGAGCATGCACTCAAGGCGTCGCGTGATGGCGCGATCGAGCGATGATTGATTCAAATCAAACAAGGAAAAAGGCGCGAAAACGATCTATTCCGCGGGCGGCTGGGTCGGTCGCGGCGCGAACGGACGTCGTTACATCGAAGAGCGAGCGAACGGAAGGAGCGCGCGAACGCGATCTATTCCGCGGGCTTGTAGTACGTCGTGTTGACGAAAGGCATCTTGGTCGTCACGGCGGGCGTGCGCTTGCCGCGCGTCTCGACCAAGAGCTCGGTGCCGGCTTTGGCGAAGGCTTTGGCGACGTAGCCCATGGCGATGTTCTTTTGCAACACCGGAGAGAAGCCGCCGGAGGTGACTTCGCCGATTTGGTTGCCGTCCGTGTCGAGGATCAGAGAGTGCTGTCTCGCGGGGGCACCCTTGCCGGTGAAGGTCAAACCGACGCGACGCTGGGGAATCGCCTTCGGGTCTTCGAGCTGCTTTTTGATGATTTCGCCGCCGGTGAAGTCGCAGAGCTCGCGGCGAGCCTTGCCGATGGTCCACGCCAAACCAGCCTCGGGCGGAGTGATGTCTTCGTTCAAATCGTTACCGTACAGGCACAATCCGGCTTCGAGGCGCAAAGAATCGCGCGGGCCGAGGGCAGCCATGCGCACTTCCTTCTCAGACTCCAAGCGCTCGGCGAGCTTCATCGCGTCGGCGTTCGGGACGGAGATCTCGAACCCGTCCTCGCCCGTGTAACCGGTGCGCGTGACCCAGCAATCGGCGCCGTTGATCTTCATCGACGTAAACATCCCGAAATACAGCTTGCTCAGGTCGAAATCGGTCAGGCGTTGAAGCACGGACATGGTCTTCGGTCCTTGGAACGCCAACAGCGAGCGATCCGAGTGCACGACGAATTCGACGTCCATCCCCTTCGCCTTGGCCTTCGCCAGCGCCGCGTTGATGTGCGCTTGATCCTTCTCCGCGCAACCAGCGTTCAAGACGACGTAAAAATCATTAGAATTAACCTTCGTGATGACGGTATCGTCGATGATACCACCCTTTTCGTTCGTCATCACGCTCAGCGTCCCCGTGCCGTCCTTGAGCCCCTTCAAATCCGCCACGACGAGCGACTCCAAAAACGCCGTCGCGTCCTTCCCCCTGACGCTGCTCCCGAGCATGTGACTCACGTCGAACAACGACGCTTCGCTCCGGCAGTGCTGCGTCGCCTCCATGATGGAATCTTCGTACTGTATCGGCAGCGCGTACCCCGCGAAGTCGACGAGCTTCCCGCCGCGCCTCGCGTGCAAGTCGTACAGCGGCGTCCGCTTCAGGCTCGCGATGTCCGCGTACGCGCGCGCCGGCGCCGCCGTCGCGCGCGGCGCCGCGTGCGGTCGCGTCGCCGCGCGCGTCGCGCGCTTCGCGCATCGTCGCAGCGCCGCGCGCATCGCGACGACGCGGTGACGCTTCCAAAAGTGTCCCGAAAAGTGTCCCGGTCGACGACGATTCGCGACGACGACGACGACGCGAAGGCGCGACGCGCGACGAAAGGGCGCGTGTGCGCGCGACGAACGACGACGGACGCGTCGACGTGCGCGCGAGGGCGTGTGCGGCGCGACGCGGCCGAACGATCGAACGATGACGCGCGATGGCGATGATCGACGTCGACGACGAGGCCCCCTGTTGGGCTGCGGATGACGCGGCGCCGGGGCGCGGGGATCGCGAGGCGCGCGCGGCGAAGCGAATGATGACGCGCGCGCGATCGCGATGACGATGGATCACATCACGCGAATTCGTCGAGCGCGGCGCGGACGCGGGCGTGGAGACGGCCGGCGGTGGGACGCGCGGAAGGCGTCGGGGACATGGCGTCGAGGACGAACGCGTGGACGCGCGCGGGGACGTCGACGCGCGGGACGACGCCGCGGCGAAGCGACTGGTACTCGGCGCCGTGCGAGGGGAGGGAGGCGCCCAAGGCGAGCTCGTAGATGGATGCGCCCAATGAAAATATGTCGGCGCGGTCGAGGGCGGAAAAGTCGTCGTTCAAAACCTCGGAGGAGAGGTATCGAGCGTCGCCCTCGTCGACGGCGGCGTCGCGGCGGTCGCCGTTGAGGAGCGCGACGCGGCCCCAGTCGCCGAGCTTGTATCCTTGGTTGTGAATGAAGATGTTATCGGGCTTGATGTCCATGTGCGCCAAACCTCGGGCGTGCGCGTAGGATAAGGCGGCGGAGACGTCGAGGAGGCATCGCATCAACGCAGCCTCGCTCGCGCGTTCGCCGCTCTGCGAATCCACCATCTTGGACGCGCTCCCGTCGCACAGTTCCATTTGAATGTACAGATGGTCGTTCTCCCACCACGCGCTTTGGTAGCGCACGATCTCCGCGCACTGCGTCAAACTCGCCAAAACTTGCACCTCGCGCAGCGCCTCCGCTCTCTCGCGCTCGGTCTGGAGCTTTTTATCCGTGCGCTTGAGCGCGTACCGACACCCGTCCAAGCGCCCGATGACTTTGTGCACTTTGGAAAATCCGCCGCGCGCGATGCACCCTAGGTCGACGAAATCCGCGCGAAACCTCGACATGGTGGCCAACTGCGCCGCGCTCGTACAATTCGCCCTCCGCGCGTGCGCGCTCGTCTCCGGAGGCTGCTCATCATCCGGCAAGAAGGCGTTTCTCGCGCACGGCGGCGACGTCGCCGCGCGCGGCAACCCCGACCTCGACCCCACCCCTCGCGTCGGTTCCCGATTCCTCGGCACGCGGAACCCGCCCCCGAACTCCCCTTGCGACTGCGACGGCTGCGTCGCGTCCAGCGGCTGACTCGCAAACTCCTGCGTCCCCTGCGACGCGCCTAAATCCAACCCGAACCGCGGCCGTTTATTCCTCGCCGGCGACAGCGCGCACGGCGACCGCGCGCCTCGAAAGTTTTCCTTATCCTCGTACCCCCCGTACGCGTCGAACTGCGCGTCCGCGGGCGTTATAAAATCCGGTCCTCCGAATTCCTGACTCTCTCCGTTCCCCTGCGACCGCGCCGTCCCTCGCGTCGCGCCTCGTCGTTCGTCCCGCTGCGATTGACTGCACCCCGCGAAATCAAACGATTTATTCGTCCCATCCTCGTCCGCGCTCGCGCTCGCGCGCGTCCCGCCCGACCGCGCGTCTCGCGCGTCGTCGTCGTCCCGCGCGCGTCTCTCCCCGTCCATCGCGTCGTCGTCGTCGTCCATCGCGTCGTCGTCGCGTCGTCCGTCGTCGTCGTCGTCGTCGTCGTCGTCGTTCGCGCGCGCGTTCGGCGTCGCGACGTTCAGCGTGCGCAGCGCTCTGGACAGCCCGCTGGACGGCGTGCACAGAACGCTTCGCGATTTCAGTCGGAGCATGACGACCGCGTCGGACGTCGCGCGCGCGTCGCGGTGTCGCGCGCCGCGGCGAACGGGGCGGTCGTTTGAATTCGATGCCGAATGTCGTGGTATCGTACGTCTCACTGTTTACGCATACACGCGGTCGGTCGGACGCGGTCGGTCGGACGCGCGGCGCCAGACGCGCGACGCCAGACGGCGCCGGCGGCCGCGACGGCGCGCGCGATGGCGCGAGACGACGCGCGCGCGCGACTCGCGCGCGTCGCGCTCGCCGTCGTCGTCGCGGTCGTCGCGGTCGTCGCGCGTCGGCGCGACGCGAACGCGAACGCGAACGCGAACGCGCGCGTCGCGATGGTCGCGCCCGACGCGCTCGCGCGCAGGGTCGATCGCGCGCGGCGAAGCGACGCGTCGACGTGGACGCGCGCGCGCGCGGCGCTGCGACGACGGCCGCGCGTGTGGCTGGCGGTGCTGGGCGAGTGCTTCGACGTGTCGGCGGGGCGACGGTTTTACGCGGGCGACGGCGACTACGCGACGTGCTTCGCGGGACGCGACGCGAGCCGCGCGTTCGCGACGGGAGACTTCAGCGAGAGTGGGTGCGTGAGCGACGTCTCGGGGCTGACGGACGGGGAGTTGGCGGCGATCCGAGGGTGGAGGGATTTCATGCGCGACAAGTATCGCGCCGCGGGCGTCTTGGCGAACGGCGAGTTTTACGACGCCGAGACGGGGGCGGCGACGGCGTTGACGCTCGAGATTCGAGCGCGGTTGGAGCGGTACGACGCGGGTGCGGCGGCGCGCGAACAGCGCGCGCGCATGTTCCCGGATTGCGATTCCACGTCGGACGGCGACTTCGTCGACGTGCGCTGCCGCGAGGACGACTCGGGACCGCGATACCCGCGCAACGAAACCACGACGGACGCCGAAGGGCGCGCGAGCAGTCGATGCGCGTGCTACGGCGATTTGGGTGTCTCCGACGCGCGCCGCGCGTATCCCGGTTGCGACTTGACGTCGACGCGATGTCGCGCGCCGCTCGGCGCCGGCGTCGGTTGACGCCGAACGCGCGTCGGCGCGAGTCGCGGCGTCACACCGTCGCGCGCACCGGCGCTCGCGCGCCGATCGCGCGTCGTTTCGGTGTATGCTCATCCCCGCGCGCGTTTCAGCGCGCGCGTCGTCCTCTGCGTCCGCGCGCGGTCGCGCGTCGTCGGTCGCGGTCGCGGTCGCGTCCCGGTCGCGCGCCGCGCTCTCGCGCGCGCGCCCGCCCGCGCGCGTTCTCGCGCTCGCGCGCGCGCGCGGCGTCGCGCGGATGGGCAACAAACCCAGGCTCGTGTGCGCCAAGTGCGCGTCGACGTTCAAGCGTCAGACCGCGCAGTCGACGCGGTTTTGTAAGCCGTGCCGAGCCGCCGCCTCGGCGAAGGGCGAAACGCTCGACGACGACGACGACGCGTACGGCGGCGTCGTGCTCGGATTCAAGCGCGCGAACGGCGATGATTCGTCTGGCCTCGAACGCGGCGCGCTCGAGGGCGGCGGTAAGCGCGCGGAAGCCGGTGGGTCCGGCGGCGCGGCGAAGAAGAAGAAGAAGCGACGGAAAAAGCCGGCGGCGCCGACGAACGCGAAGTCGGATCCGATGTGCCTCGAGATCGTGAACACGCTGGATCAACGGTGCGAAATCATCGACGCGACGAATTATGAAATCAAAATGCCGGCATGCGTGGAGACGATCAAGGCGTCGAGCGTCGTCGCGGTTGATTGCGAGGGAGTGCGAATGTCGCGCACGGGTCCGGTGACGGTGGTGCAGTGCGCGACGCGCGACGCGATTTACTTGATCGACGTGCAGTCGCTCGGGGGACGAGCGTTCGGAGACAGAAACGCGGGAGGGTTGCGGGATGTCCTGGAGTCGAGTGAGGCGCCGATGAAGCTCATGTTTGATTGTCGCATGGATTCGGACGCGTTGTTTCATCAATTCGACGTGCGATTGGAAAACGTGATGGACGTGCAGGTGCTCGACGTCGCCGCGCGTCGGGCTCTCGGGAAGATGATCGATCGCGTCGCGGGGATCGTGAAGTGCGCGGGAACGCATCTGACGAGCGCGGAGACCGCGGTGGCTGATGACTTGAAGGTTCGCGTGAAGAAGTTGTACGCCGTCGAGGAATCGACGCTTTGGGCGGATCGTCCGTTAACAGATGACGTTCGACGGTATGCCGCGCTAGACGTGTATTTGCTCTTAAAGCTTCATGAAAAAATTATGTTCGATCTGAGGGAAGACAAGGACGACTGGGTCGCGCGCACGTTGAAGGAGTCTTCCAGACGCGTGTTGGCGTTTCGAGAATTGGACGTCGCAGTAGAGCAGGGCGTGTTCACGGAAGAGTCCACTATCGCGCCGACGTTTTAGTGCTAGGTGCGTACACGCGATGATCGAACCTGTTCTCGCCCTCGTGGTTTCCGATGATGTTTCAAATAGCTTAATCTTTGCTGACCATCCTCATGAAGATGATTCATGACAACTCGACTGAGGAATCCGTGGCGCGCTGTTGGCTTTCCGTTCGCGCCGACTATCCGACTAACCGCGACCGCTTCACTGTCGCAGCGTTGTGTGTTTGCAATGAATGTAAAATATACTTCTACTACAGTACAGCTATCGTCGCCAACTCGTTTTGCTCACGTCAACCTTACTCACACCGCTGGCGAGCGAAACCCGAGTACTGATCCGACCGAGCTTGACGGTGATTTCGTTCGCATCTGGGTGGACTTCGATGACTTCTGCCTCTGCGCTCCCTAGCTGACGGACGACGACGAGCGTGCCAATTTTGGGAATCCATCGCGAGGACGCGCTGTCAAGGCTGTCGCCCGGGACGGCTTCGCCGCTCGCGTCGACGACCCATCCGGCGGGAAGCGACGCGCCGACGACATCGTCGATGTCCTCTCGCGTGTCGCACGCCGCCAATAACTCGCGAGCTTCTTCAATCTTTCGCTCGATCTCATTGTTGGCGTCATCCCTGATGATTTGTTTCCTCAGATCCAAGTGCGCAGATTTACTCCTGACTTCGTCGAACAGCGCGCGCGTCTCTTCGAGCGTCGCCGCCGCCGCGGCTCGGCGGGCGAGCTGCACGTCGCATTCTTCATCAAGTGCGCTGGCCAACTTCGCGCGATTTTCCCGCGCGATCGCGCCACTGGCGTCTACCTCTGCGTTGGCATCCGCCTTGGCTAGCGCGATGCGCGCCTCGGCGAGTATCCACGGTTCTAATCCGAGCCCCGCTGCGATGTGCAACGCGTTGCTCTTGCCGGTTTCGCCCCACAGCAACCGATACGTCGGCTGCAGCGACTGAAGATCGAACTCCACCGCCGCGACTTGAGCTGTGTCGGATGCGAGTGTGGCTTCCTTGACTTCTTCGTAGTGCGACGTCGCGATCGTCAAACGAGACGTGCGTGAGAGTTTGTTCAGGACGGCGACGGCGAGAGACGCGCCCTCCGCCGGGTCGGTGCCGCTCCCGGGCTCGTCCAGCAAGACCAATGTATCGTCGGTCGCGGCGTCCAAAATGCGTTGCAGACCTTTGAGGTGCGCGCCAAAGGTGGACAAGCCGCCGTCGAGCTCGAGGGTTTGCGAATCTCCTAAATCGGCGATGACGTGACGAAAGAATGGAATCTCGCAACCGGATTCGCATGGCAGATATAAACCAGCGCGCGCCATCAAACACGCGACGCCGATCGCTTTCAACGACGCGGTTTTACCGCCCGTATTCGGACCGGTGATAGTGACGCATTTGATAGACGAATCGACGTTGAAATCAATCGGGACGACCACATCGCGCACATCTCGACGATTGACGTGTCGCTGCGAATGCGCCGAATCGTCTTCGGAGGCGTCGTTCTCGCCGAACGCCGATACCTGTTCCTCTTCTCCAATGGCGGCTTTTTTGGGCAACGGCGTCAGATGCCGCTCTAACAACAACGGATGCTGCAGCTCACGCACGCACATGCCTTGATTGGCGTCCACGATCGTCGGCTCCGCGCCGTCGAACCACTCCGCGTGCCGGGCGCGCGCGTTCGCCACGTCCAACTCTGTCAACGCCTCGTTCGCGTCGAGCAGAACATCCGCGTGCGTTTGCACGATTGAGGTGAGCTCGACTAGAATTCGTTCTATTTCCGCATCTTCGCTCGCGGAAAGCGTGGCCAGAGCATTATTCAATGGCACCGCGATTTGCGGCTCTTTGAACACCGTGTTCCCGGTGCCGGAGACGTCGAGCACGACTCCCGGGAGCTCGCCCGCGCTCCCGAGTTTCATCGGTATGCACTGTCTGCCAAGTCTGGTGACGATTTGCGCGCGCTCCGCAAAATTCTTCCTCGCCATCTCCTTGCTCGTCGCGTTCAGCATCGTTCGTAACTCCTCTCGAATCCGCCGTTGCTCGACGCGAATCGCCCTCAGCGTCTCGCTCGCGGCGTCCAGCACCTCCCCCCCCGGCACGCTCACGCACCGCTCGATCGCCTCCACGACCTCCAACGGCGTTCGCATCAACGCTTCCTCGATTTCGCGCATCGCCTCGTCCCCTCTCTCGCGCAACGCCGCCCCTAACCTCCTCTGCGTCCCGCACGTCGCCCCGACGTCCCCCAGCGAGCTCGCCGCCAGCGTCGTCCCTCGCCTCGCTCCCTCCACCACCAACCGCACGTCCCGCGCCCCATCGAACGCGTCGTCGTCGAGATTCTTCCCCCGTCCGAAGCACGCGCGCGTGCGCGCCAACCGCGCCCGCGCCTCGTCCGCCGTCGCCGCGAGCGTCGTCCCGCTCGCCGCGCGTCGTCCGCGCGTCGTCGCCGCGAACGCCCGCGCCTGCGCGCACACCTCGCGAAACTGCAGCACGTCCTCCGTCGCGAGCGACGCTTTGTCCGTCGCGTCGTCGTCGTCGCGCGCCGCGTCCGTCGCGTCGTCGTCGTCGCCGTTCGCGCGCGTCGTCGCCGCCCGTCGTCGTCGCGCCGCCGCGTCGCGTCCGACGCCTCGCGCGCGTCCGCGCCGCGCCGCGCCGTCCCGCGCGACGACGCGCGTCGTCGCGCGCGTCGTCGCGCGCGTCGTCGCGCGCGCCATGCCGCGCGTCGCGGCGCCGCGCGTCACACGATGGCGTCGTGACGTCAAAGTCGTCATGTCGACCGACGCCGTCGCGCTCGCGCGTCCGCTGAGCGACGCGCTGCACGACGCCCTCGACGCGTGCGCCGCGCTGCGCGCTCGCGTCGCCGACGCGCTCGAGCGGCCGCGCGCGACGCGCGGCGCGCTCGAGATGACGCCGGCGAATTTAGACTTTGGACGAATGAAGCGCGGCGACGGCGCGACGCTGTACGCGCGGTGCGCGCGCGTCGACAACGCGTCCGTGGACGCAGATTACGCGTGCGTTCGAGCGACGACGACGCCGAGTCGAGCGTACTTCGCGCTGGCGAAGGCGCCGGGACGAGGGACGCATCGCGCCGTCGCGGCGGCGCGGCGGCGCGCGCGGTCGGGAGACGCGGCGACGACGACGACGGCGACGGAGGCGGTGACGATACGAGTGGAGTTTGATTTAGAGAAGTGCGCGGAGGATGGGGCGCACGCGACGTGGGTGGTGTGCGTGATGGCGCCCGAGCGGGCGGCGCGAGAGGCGGAGGCGAGAGCGAAGGTCGAGGGCGCGGAGAAGGCGGCGGACGCGTTGGCGGCGGAGTGCGTCGTGCTGGCGACGCGCGTGACGGTGATGGTGCACACGAAGAGTTTGGTCGAGCGCGTGTTGGACGTGGAGGCGGCGCTGTTCGTGCCGCAACGGCTGCGAGAGCTGTTTAATTCGAGCGAGTTTTCGTATCCGCAGCACAGCGCTTGGAAGGCGCGGCGTTTCGGGCTCCGGGGCATGGACCCGAAGCGCGAGGCGCACGCCGTGCGGGCGTTCCGCGAGTCTGGCAATGCGTTCGGCGCGAACGAGCTCGCGCGCTGGGTGCGTTTGTTGCGGCTCGAGCAAATCGCGCAGCAAGATTCCTTAGAAAAGCTCGACATGTTCAACTGCCGCGCGAAGATGGTGGACAAAGCGGACAAAGCGCTACATTTTGGCAATCTACACGATGACGATGCGATGTATGCGATAGAAGTCCCCGGACTGGCGGAAAATCGACCGCTCGTGCTCGCGGGCGACGTGATATTCATTCGTCCGGCGGCAAACATCGCGTTGGAGTACGGCGTCGTCGTTCGGCACGTGAGCACTCGACTTTCTACAATTTTCATCGTCCTCAACGCCGCGTACGCGGGCGAGGGGATGAACGTGCACGTGCGCTTCACTTTAAACACTGAAGTGTTCGATTTGTTTCACGAAGCAGTGTTGAACACGTGCGCGGAGCGTACGCGAGCTACGCACCTGCATAGAGCGTTGCCGGGAGGAGAGAGACGGGGCGCCATGACGCCGAGCACTCTCAAAGCCGTGAAGTCTAAAGTTTTGAACGACGAACAGTTGCGTGTGGTCGAAGACGTCGTGTCAGGTGCGGGGAAGCAGTATCCATATATTGTTTGGGGGCCGCCCGGTACCGGAAAGACACTCACGATCGTGGAATGCGTCGCGCACGTGCTCGAGATGTTCCCTCACGCGAGAGTACTGCTCGCGGCGCCCTCGGCGTTCGCCGCGGATATTCTTTGCTCGCGCTTGGCGAAGCGACTCACCCCTTTCAAAAAGAAAATGATCGTACGCGTGAACGACGTTCGTCGCACGCCTGAATCCGTGAAAGCCGACGTGCGATTTCATTCGCTCGAAATTTGGCGAGACGACCCGGAGGAAGCGAAACAGTACGCGAGCGTGCCATTTCACTTCTTCAAGCGACCGGATCCTCTGAAACATTTGAAACATGCGCGCGTCGTCGTGTGCACGTGCACGAGCGCTGCTTTGTTGCGCAAGCTGCCGATGCCTGTCGATAGTGTCGTCGAGAACTGGACGCCGACGCATATTTTTGTCGACGAGGCGGCGCAGGCTTTGGTTCCGGAGACACTCATTCCTTTGTCGCTCGCCAGTTCGGAAACTAGCATCGTTCTCGCCGGCGATTCCAAGCAGCTCGGTCCCAACGTGCACTCGAAAGAGGCTGCGCAAGCTGGTTTGCGAAAGTCTCTGCTCGAAATGTGGATGGATCACTCAAAGGAAGAAGTCGCTCGAGGCGTCTGGAACGGCACGCAACTCCGAGCGTGCTACCGCTCGCATCCCGACATCGTCGCGCTGCCATCGAGAATGTTTTACGACGGTACCGTGGAGAGTTGCGCGCCGACGGCAAACACGGATTTGCCAGCAAATTGGGAGAACTTTTCTCGAGGCGCGGGCAACGGACGCGCGAGTCGTTTCCTCTTCTACGGCGTCAAGGGACGACAGCGCAGAGAAGGCAACACGAGCAGCTGGACCAATCCGATCGAATGCGCCGAACTGGTCGACTTACTCGAAGCCTTACTGGATAGCACGAACCTCACACCCGCCGACGTCGCCGTGATGGCGACGTATCGTCGACAAGTCGTGCTCATTCGCATCGCGCTTCGCGCGCGCTCGCTCGGCGCCATTCGCGTCGGTACCGTCGACGATTTCCAAGGGCAAGAGGAGAAAATCATCTTCATCTCCACCGTCGTCACGCGTCCAACGACCCTCGACGCGTTGGATTCCGAGATTGGCTTCCTGAACAACCCCAAACGTTTCAACGTCGCAATCTCCAGAGCGATGGCGTTAAACGTCATCGTCGGACATCCCCTCGTGCTTCTTCAGAATCCCCTATGGGCCGAGCTCGTGCGCGAATGCGTTCGCCGCGACGCCTTTCGCGGCGCCGGCGCCGAGTACCTTCCTCGTTTCGCCGGTGGCGGCCACGATTTCGCCCTCCCGTCGTCTCTCGACGACGACGACGTCCGTCCCTCTCGCGGCGCCTCCGACGCCGTCGCCGACGCCGTCGCCGCCGTCGCCGAGCTCGCGCTCCTCGGCGGCGGCGCCTCGGACGCGTTGTCGTCCCAGGACGGTCACGCGTGGGACGATTGGGGCGACGAGCCCTCCTGGCGCGTCGCCGTGTGACCTCTTCGTCGCAGTCGCAGTCGCAGTCGCAGTCGCCGCGTAGCGTTCATTCATTCATTCATTCATTCATTCATTCATTCATTCATTCATCCGTCATCGGTGAATCGCTCGAGCGGCACTCGCGCGCGCGCGACGACGCGCGCACCGCGAGCGGGCGAAACGCGCGACCCGCGCGACGCGCGACGCGGCGTCGCGACGGGACGCGCGACGGCGGACGATGTCGCGGTCGCCGCCGCCGCCCGATGGCGCCGCGCCGACGCGGGACGACGTCGACTACGACGACCCGGACGTCGTGTACGACGACGCCACGGCGCGTGACGCGCTGCGATTGTTCGTGAAGCGCGCGCTGGACGAACACCGCGAGGGAGGGAACCGATCGAGGTACTACGAGCTGCTGGACGCGACGCGCGGCGGCGACGAGGGAGAAGACGACGGCGCGGTGGCGCTCATGGACGCGCTGGGATCGTGCGTGACGCTGATAGACGCGCGAGCGCACGAACAGTTGGTGGATAGAGCGCTGGTGGGGGTGGATCTGTGGCGGTGCGGAGAAAAGATGCGAGAGGCGGCGCTGAGGTTCGGGACGCAGTTGGTGTGCGCGCAGGGCGGGGCGTTTAGCGGCGGCGTGGTGGGAAAGTTGGTGGATTCGTTCAACGATCCGTCGGGTTCGGCGTGGTGGCGCGATGACGGCGATGGTGATGGAACGGCGATGCGCGAGGGCGAAGGGACGATCGGGCGAAGGGTCGTGGGTGATTTGACGCGCGCGCTCGGGAACATTTTGAGGTTGGTGCCGCAGAGCGAACGGGCGGCGCGTAAGGCGTTGCGGGCGGGCGTGCCGCATAAGACGGCGCCGAAGGATGTGCAGATCGGGTTCATGCGCGCGGCGTTTGCGCTGGTCGAGAGCGAGGACGGCGCCGGATTGCGAGATGATTTCCTAAAAGTCGTCGTCGCGCACTTGTTGGAGGTGGACGTCGAAATCAAGTGGGACGACGTCATGAGCGGCGCGGATAGAACGAGCGCTGATCGCGGGGCGGCGAGGGAAGAAGAGGAAGACGACGCGATATTTGAGTTGGATGATATCGAGAAGACGATCGAGGAGCAGTGTCGAGCGGAGTGGGAACAGAGACCCACGACGTCGGCGCCGCTGGCGGTGGACGAGGCGGCGGATACCTTGGACGGATTAATGGAGCTCGCCGTGGCGCACATCGATAAGCGTTGTGACGGCGGGGAGACTGATGCTGTTCGACAAGCTCTGATACACGCGTTTACCGTCACGCTGCTTCCCGCGCCGCGCTCAAAGTTTGTGCAATTTTTAGTATTTCATTTGTGCTCGAGGGACGAGAGGGCTTGTCGAGAGCTGACGGAGCTGTTGTTCACGAAGCTCACGGACGTTTCGGTGGCGGGATCGATTCGACTCGCCGCTGCGGCGTATTTCGCTTCTTTCTTAGCTCGCGCGAAACATCTCAAACCAGAGTTTGTGTGCGAATTACTCAGACGTTTGGTGGATTGGTGTCTCGTACACGTCAAGCAGCGGACAACGCCCGGAAGCGCTGCGTTGAGCGGGGCGACGGAGAAGACGAAAGTAGGCATGCCGCCACCCGTACCGCAGCAGACGCTCGCCGTATTCGACAGCGCGTGCCAAGCGGCGATGTACGTTTTGTGCTATCGAGCTGAGGACATTATGCGCGCCGAAGGTTCGTCGGCGATGACGTTGCGGTCGTTGCCGTTGTGTGAGGTTTTGTACTCGCATCTGCGACCTCTTTCGACGTGTTTACCCTCGGTCGTGACCGAGTTTCTTCACCGAGCGGTCGGAGCGAGTATGAATGGGTTCACGCACGTCTTACTGAAGGAGCACATGGACCGCATAGCGACCGGACGTGAGACAGACGTGTCCTCAAACATGCCGCTCTCTCGGCAAAACTCGATGGAGTTTACGAGCACGCAAGTCGCGTCGACGACGAGAAATCGTTTTCCGCTTCGCATGTTCTTTCCATTCGATCCGTATTTGCTTCGACGCAGTGCGGAACTGCTTCATTTATCCGATACGTACGTGTTCTGGCACGGGAGCGAGGTCGATCGTCTCATCGATAGCGACGACGAGGACCTGCAGCTTTCGAGCGATTCCGACGATTCTGGCGACGATGACGATGACGACGACGACGCGATGGAGTCGGTGAGTCGATCGAGTGTGAGCGATCAAGCTCGTAGCTTTGGCGTCGGATCTTTGAACACGCGCCCGAGAAAGAAGGTTTTCCGAGGCTTACGTCAACCTAGGCCTTTGTTCGGCCGATCGTACCAGGATGGTTCGCCGAACTCGCCTGGCGGGGCGAGTGGGCCATCGCCTTCGCCCGGATCGGCGAATGGTTTCGCCGCGATGGCTGCCAGATTTCGAAAAGTAGGACCGGATAACATTTCACCGCAATTCGGCGCGCCGCTCGCTCGAGCCAGTGGTGCGTCGCCGCGAGAGCGCATCACCGCCTTTCGGGTGGAAGACGAAGACGATTGATGCTGTTGTAATTACTCAGTGGATTGATGATTAAAACGCGATGGGGTTGCGGCGTTCCCATATGTCACTACCGCTTCTTGGGAAGCAGGAAGCCTAACGCTAAGCCTAGGACGCTCGCAGCGACGATACGAATACCATCCTTTGCGCTAACGCCGTCGGCGCCGATCATCTCGCACAGCGCGGCGCAGTAATCCGCGTCCGTATCTTCGAGCGCGTCGAAAAGCGAACCGGTGATGCGCATCGCCGGCGCGCCATACGTCACTTGAGGGTCGACACTCCACGCCTTCACGGTATCTTCCGCGATCCCAGCGTCTAAAAGCACGGACCCAAACGCCGTCTCCGCGAACGGCGTCCCCAACCAATTGTTCATCTCCGCGCAAGCCTCAAACGGGCTCGCACTCGCGTGCACCCCGTTCTCTCCGGTCGTCGGCTGTGCTTTCAAACCGAGCGCTTCCCAATCGTTATAAATAATCCCGCGAAGCGACGTCTCCGGCGCCGTCGATGGCTCCGTGGGTCCCAACAACTCTCCCCGAAACTTTGCCCACGACATCTTTTCGCTCTCCCACTCCACCACGTAATAATGAATGCACGTCCCCGGCTTCACGAACTTGGATCGCATCGTCATGTAAAACCCGTTAAACACGTAACAATCTCTCATCTTCGCGCAGTAAAACCCCCCACCGAGCTTCGTCATCTTCCCGTCGCTCTTCGCTTGCTGCCACGCCGCGTCCAGCTGCGTCGGCGTCATTTTCCATTTCTCACACGCCTTCTTCGAGTTCATCGCCAATCCTCGCTCAAGAACATCACTCCACGACACTCCGTACGCCTTACGAAACTTTTCCTCGGGCACGTTTAATCGTTCCGCGTCCAGCAGCGTCGCCTTGCTCGCAATCGCGTAGTAGTGTCGATCCACCAACTGATTCGCATCGATGGTTTCCGCGCTCACCTCACCTTCGCTCGTGATTCGCATCCCCGCGCGCGTGAGTTCAGTTTGAACCACTTCCAGCGTCTCCGGCGTCACCGCGTGCGGTTTCACGAACACGAACGCCGTGTTGGTGACCATGTCGCCGGCGCGATCGTTCGAAAGATGTCTCGGTGACCACGCGTTTCGCGCGGTTTCGCGCCGTCGTTCGCCGCGTTCGCGAGGGTGATCGCGCGATGCGAGATCAGCGCGTCGCTCGACGCGCGCGTGCGGCGCGCGCGCGCGGCGTTCGCGTCGTCGACGTGATTTGACGCCGTCGGGACAGGTGTGCTTCGTTAAAACGCAACTTCACGCATAAAACGTCGTTTTAACGCCATGAAAAGTATTTACCGTAGATACGTTATCCAAAACGTCACGACGGCGCGATGACGCAGCACTCGACGACGCCCACGTCGACGCGCGCGCGACGGAGCGCGAAATAGAGACGTAGAAAGCGAGGCACGGATATAATGTACGCATCCGCGCGATCGACGAGCGCGCTGGCGCTGAACGCGCGCGATGGGACGTTCGCGAAGGGCGCGATGACGTCGCGCGCGGGGACAAAAGCGAAAACGCGCGCGACGCGACGGTCTGGAATGCGCGTCGAGGCGAAGGATTACCCGAAACCGGATAACATCGATAAGACGGATAACTATCGCATCGCCAGTGAGCTGTCGAAGCGATTCGCGACGGATCTGAAGGCGAATGGGACGGAGAAGAAGCGAGTCGCCATCGTCGGCGGCGGGTTGAGCGGGTTGGCGTGCGCGAAGTATCTCGCTGAGGCTGGGCACGAACCGATCGTGTTGGAGGCGAGAGATGTGTTGGGCGGGAAGGTGAGCGCGTGGCAAGATAAGGATGGGGATTGGATCGAAACTGGGTTGCACATCTTCTTCGGCGCGTACCCGAACATGATGAACTTGTTCAACGAGTTGAAGATTGAGGATAGGTTACAGTGGAAGGTGCACAAGATGATCTTCGCCATGCAAGAGCTTCCGGGAGAGTTCACGTCGTTCGATTTCATTAAGGGGATCCCTGCGCCGTTCAACTTTGGTTTGGCGATTCTCATGAATCAAAAAATGTTGAGTTTGCCTGAAAAGTTGCAGACGGCGCCGCCGCTGTTGCCCATGTTGATTGAAGGGCAAGACTTCATCGACAAGCAAGACGAACTCAGCGTGCAAGACTTCATGCGCAAGTATGGTATGCCCGAGCGCATCAATGAGGAGGTGTTCATTTCCATGGCCAAGGCTTTGGATTTCATTGACCCGGATAAGCTTTCGATGACCGTCGTGTTGACGGCGATGAACCGATTCTTGAACGAAACGGACGGATTGCAAATGGCATTCTTGGACGGTAACCAGCCCGATCGACTGTGCGCACCCATGGTGGACTCTATCGAGAAGAATGGTGGCTCCGTCAAGACGAAGCAGCGACTCAAGGAGTTCGTGCTCAACGAAGACGGTTCGGTGAAGCACCTGGCCATGGCCAACGGCGACATCATCGAAGCTGACGAGTACATTTCCGCCATGCCCGTGGACGTCATCAAGCGCATGATGCCCAAGCCATGGGCTGAAATGCCGCACTTTGCGCAGCTCAAGGAGCTCGAGGGTATCCCGGTGATTAACATTCACCTTTGGTTTGATCGCAAGTTGAAAAACGTCGATCACTTGTGCTTCTCGCGCTCGCCGTTGCTCTCCGTCTACGCCGACATGAGCACGACGTGCAAGGAGTACTACGACGAAGAGAAGTCCATGCTTGAACTCGTTTTCGCGCCGTGCTCGCCGATTGCGGGCGGCAAGACGAACTGGATCGCGAAGAGCAACCAAGAAATCGTCGACGCCACCATGTTGGAGCTCGAACGCTTGTTCCCGCTGGAGATTGGCCCGAAATCCCCCGATGGCGTCGGCGCCAAGCTGCTCAAGCACGCTGTCGTGAAGACGCCGCGCTCCGTGTACGCCGCTATCCCGGGCCGCAACAAGTTCCGCCCGTCTCAAGAAACCCCGATCAAGAACTTCACCTTGGCGGGCGACTACACGTCGCAAAAGTTCTTGGGTTCCATGGAGGGTGCGGTGTTGGGCGGTAAGCTCGCCGCCGAAGTTGTCGCGTCGCGCGCAAAGGGAATGAAGACGCAAGGCTTGAAGGCGGTTCAAAAGAGTATCATCGACTCCATCGGTCCGGCGAAGGAACCGCTCGGCGTCGTTGGCGAATCTGAATTCGCGTTCGGCGGCGGCAAGGTCATGGAGGACGCCGACGAAGCCGAACTCGCGAATTTTGATGCTGAGCAGTTGACTAAGCTTGACGGTTGGACGGGCTCTAAGGAGGCGGCGAGCGTCCGCGCGCGCTAAACGCTTCTGAGTCATTTTTTCTACTATACACACTAGTTTTCTAGGGGTGCGAGCGCGCTTCGCTTCCACTTCGGATTGTCACTCAATCTACGTAAATCATTCAAACAATCATCAACTTCAATACACTAAGAATGTATCGCTCTCGCAATACGCCAAGGCCAAGGCGGTTCCAGATTCGGTGGGCTGAGTGAACGCGCACTCGGCCGCCGCGACGACGTATCCGGGAACCGCTCGCGCTCGAGCGGCGTTAAGCATTGCGCGCGCTAAACCCGCTCGTCGCGCGCTCGAGTGCACCCAAACCGCACGGATACCACACACTGCATTTTCAGCGACGCCCACATGACTCACGATCGTGCCTTCCGTGGCGTCGGTAGCGTTCTTTACGTCGGGAAGCGTACGATAGGCGCGCGCGATTTTTTCCGCAAACAGCGCGCCGACGACTCGATGACCCTTCTTCGACACGCACACGTACGCCTTCACCGCGCCCTTCGCTTGCTGTAAAATCCAATCCTCTGGCATATTCAGTTCGCGTTCGATACCTCGCGCGACGCGCTCGATCGCACTCTTGGTCGCCTTGCCTCCGTCGAGCGCCACGCATCGCGCTTCGCCGTCTTCGCTCTCCCAAACCGCGCTCTGACCCTCCCCCGGTTTCAGCGTCATCGCTCCCGCGCCGCCCCCGTTCGCATTCGCCAGAAACTTCGCGTGATACTGCGCGTGCGTCTTCTCATCCGACGGATCTCCCTTGGCGTACACCAACCCGCATCGAGCGCACGTCGCGTGCCGCATCGACGACTGCCCCAAATCCAAACACATCTGCGTCCGCCTCTTCTCCGCGTCCCCGATCGCGCGCGCGTCCGCCCGCGCTTTCCCCTCGCCTCCCTCTCCCGCTCTCGTCGTCGATCTCGCGATCGTCGCCGCGCGCGATTTCGTCGCCGACGCCGTCGCTCGCCGCGTCTCCGTCGCCGTCTCCGCCCGTCCTCGTTTCCTCCGTCGCGCGTACGTCATCGTCGGCGTCCGTCCGCGCGCGTCATCGTCGTCGTCGTCGTCGTCGTTCGGCGTCGCGCGCGCGCGTCGCGCGTCGCGCGTCGCGTCGCCGTCGTTCGACGCGTCTTCACCGCGCGCCGACCGTCCGTCGTCGTCGCGCGTCGCGCGCGCGTCGCGTCCCGTCGACGCCGCGGACGCGCGTCGCGCGCGCGCGAACGCGTCGCGTATGTCCGCCATCGCGCGGCGCGCGGTCGCGCGCGCGTGTGCGGCGACGCGGGGCGTCGCGCGGCGTCGCATCACTCCTCGGCGCGGCGAATCGGCAGGTGCGACGACGCGACGCGACGCGACGCGCGCGCGCGGACGCGCGAACGGACGCGGGCGACGCGCGCGCGACGCGCGGCGACGACGCCGGACGAAGGCGACGTCGCGCGGCGCGGAAGAGACGCGGAAGAGATGCGTTTAGGGCAGCGACGAAATCGAAGGCGCGCGCGCGAGCAAAGGCGCGCGCGCGAAGGCGCGCGCTCGCGAACGTTTCCGATGAGGAAGATATGATACTTTCGTTCTTCCGAACAGCCCATGCGCTTTGGGGAACAACATCACCTTGGAGAACCGAGGAAACGTTCGCGAACGCGCGGCGATCGTCGCGCGCGTCGACGCGAGGGATGGACGACGTCCGCGCGAGGCATGGACGACGCGCGCGAGACGCGTCGACGCGTTTCTGTTGATGATAAACCTATGTTTGGAGACCTGATCGTAAACGATGCGTGGTGTCGAGAAAGCATTGGAGACCTGAACTGAAGAAACGCGTCGACGGTCGGGCGGCGGGGTCGGACGATTCGAACGCGCGCGCGGTGACTGACGGTGTTCGAGCGCGCGCGCGCGCGCCGTCGCAGGGAGATGGGGGTGTTTTTTAGCCGGTTATTCTCGTACTTTGGTGATCGCGAGGCGCGAATATTGGTGTTGGGTTTAGACAACGCCGGAAAGACGACGATTTTGTACCGGCTGCAAGTGGGAACGGTGGTGAGCACGATTCCGACGATCGGGTTTAACGTCGAAACCGTGACGCACAAGAACGTCAAGTTTCAGGTGTGGGATCTCGGCGGGCAGACGTCCATACGGCCGTATTGGCGGTGTTACTACCCGAATACTCAAGCCATCATTTACGTCGTCGATAGCTCTGACGTCGAGCGCGTGGGGACGTCTCGAGAGGAGTTCCACGCCCTTCTAGAGGAAGAAGAGTTGAAGGATGCGATCCTTCTCGTCTTCGCGAATAAGCAGGATCTTCCGGGCGCGCTTTCCGACGCTGAAGTCACGGAACAGCTCGGTTTGAGTTCCATCAAAAACCGCACGTGGTCCATCTTCAAGTGCAGCGCACTCGAGGGCAAGGGCTTATTCGAAGGTCTCGACTGGCTCGCCGACGCGTGCAGCGCGGCGAAGAAGTAACGCGCGCGCTTTCATCCACCCTGTACATTATTAGAACTATTTAGCACCTCCGTGTAATCCACCGCCGGCGTCGCGTTTTCTCGCCGCCGCGCCGCGCCGCGCCGGCGTCCTCGCCGCACTCGCGCGCGCGTCACGACGTCATGCGCGACGCGCGCCCGACGCGACGCGCCGTTCACGCGAGTTCGCGAGATCGTCGAGCCGATGGTTCGTCGTCGGACGACGACGACGACGGCGTCGACGCCTTCATCCTTCGCGAGACAAAGTCTCGAGGCTGGGACGAATTCCGAAGCCTTCTCGACGACGTGCGCGCGTACAGACGCCGCGACGTCGACGCCGACGACGCCGACGCCGCGCATGCGTTCACGAATGACGACGCGGACGCGCGGTTGCCGATCGGGAAGAGCTACATCGATGGCGTGTACGCGCTCGCGGGCTCGAGCGGGACGGGACGGGACGGACGCGAGTTGACGCCGGCGTGGCCGTTACTCACGTACGCGCTCGCGACGCGCGGCGACGGCGGAGAGAACGAGAGTAGTGGAGGCAAGGGCGCGTCGACGTCGATGGGGTCGACGGTGATGGGGACGACGCCGCCGAGGCGGACGAGCTTCGATACGCGAGAGCACGCGGAGCGACACGCGAGACGCGTGCAAGGGTTACACGCGGGCGGTCTCACCGCGGCGTTGGGGTACTCGCGGATGGAGCTGGCGACGCTGGGGAACGTCGAGAAGCGAAGGGCGTTCGGAGAGTTGTATAGGGATCCGTCAGAGTGCGTGCGGCATCTATGCTCGCCGGGACGGGTGTGGGAAGGAACGATTTCTATTCCCGGGTCGGGGGACGAAGAGGCGACCGGGTCGCCTTACGCGTTTCAAGTGCTGTGGTTCGATGCTGCTGCGGGAGCGTTCTTGGTCTCACACACCGCGCAAGGGGACGAGCAGTTGTGCCACTTGACGTTGCACGACGACGGTAAAAGCGGGACGATGGCGCTTTCGTTTGCGGATAACGAGACGTATTGCTCTGGCACGATTGACGGGGCGACGGGGACGATTTCCGGAACCGTCGGACAGTTATTGCGTGCAGAAGAGGGATTCTTTGAACGAGCGGATTCGTTGCGGAACACGTTCTTGCTGAAACCGGTTGACATCGACGACTCGACCAACGAAGTGGACGCATCGCTTGAACCAGAGCGTCGGGAACAGATCTCTCGCGTGATGCGGCGACGCAAACTTATCGCACAGTGGAGTCGTAGTGCAAACGTTCTATCTGCGACGTATCGCGTGATACAATTCATCAAGGATACGATGCGGAGCGAACACATGTGGAATTACATGTTGCGAAAGATCACGTTCGAGACGAAACTCATGCGTTTGGAGCAGACGAATGACGCACAATCGCGCGCATTCGCAGCGGCAGCGGTGGCGGCGGGAAGACAAACGACTGGTGAGTCTGCAATTGATTCATATGAGATGGCGCCTGAATCTACGGAGCAGCTCTTACAAGATCAAATGAATCGTTTGATGCGTCGACCAACTCAAATGCTCTGGACGACATTTCCGTCGCCCGGATTGGAAGCGATCGCACTCGGGCCCGCTGAGATCGATTGGTGCGATATTTGGACGATAGAAAGAATGAACGCCGAGTTGTTGGGATGCAAATTTCGAATGTATACTCGCTTGTTGCGCGCTCGTGTCTTCCAGACGAGCAAGGAAAAGCAACAGTATCTCAGTGAGTTTAAAACGTTGCGGTCCGAATGTCACAATGAAATGAATCGCGTTCTAAGTAACATGAATCTTTTACTTTGGCGTCTCTTCTACGGAAGTGATATGCCCAGAAACGATCGACAGGCGCTCGTGAAAAACATGGTGGGAATTTTGCGTGTTGAAGAGGCACGCATGATCATCGCGTACGATAACGTCGACAAAGCGCTTCGCGAATGCGACGCCCGGCTCCCCATCAATGCGATTAAACAAAGATGCTCGATCGCGGGCGACGAGTCGTACACGTGTTCGATCTGTTTGTTGGAAATCGAGCGCGGCGAGGAGGTGCTTACGCTCGATTGCTCGCACAGTTTTCATCTTCCATGTTGCTCGACGTGGCTGCACACGCATGCAACATGTCCCAACTGCCGCACGGTTTTGTCTTAGCATAGTAGATGTAACAATACAGAACGAGTATTCCTAAGGGCACGACAACATTTATCACTCGTACGAATAGTACCACTAACGATCATCATCATCATCAGAAAATTGACCGTCGTCTTTAAGTTTCTTTAATTCGACGCGTAACTGGTTTGTAAGTCTTCTCAATCGCAGGTACTGAGTACGCGAATGTGCCGATTGGAGCGAAGTTTGGATTCTCGAAAAGTTCTTTTGTATAGCTTCTTCGTCTTCGTCGTCGTCCAGTGACTCGCTGTCTTCACTGTCTTCTCTGCCTTTAACATCATTTGTGATTGACACACCGACAACAGGCTTTGGAGCGCGTCTCGCGCGCAAGACGGGTCGTCGCGAAGGAGACATCATTTCAGAATGAGTCGGGTTGTCACCGACTGGTGTGAGAAGCTCACTCATCAAGCTTTGCACGTCAACTTGTCGTACTCTACGCCCACGCCTCTTTCCAAGACGCGCATGGATGTCGGCGTCGATAAACTCCGGCTTGACATTCAAATTGTAAAGCGTGTCGAGCAACGACCTGCGTGCATTTTCCGCGCGCTTGACGACAAACGCAGCTTCTGTCTCAGAATCATCGCCGTCTGCAGTCGTTGATGCGGTGAGTCTCGACGTTTTCCGACGATGGTACGCTCGCTTCTTCTCGCTGTTTACCCTCGTCGAGCGCCTCACCGAGTGTTCTTCGCTATCAGATCCTTCCGTATCGCTCAAAATAGTGCGACGAAAGCGATGCGCCTGAAACACGCCGCCGCCACGAGAGGTCCGGCATCTTTGCCTTGGAATGCCACTGTTTCGAAGATTAATGTTCTCCAAAGCGCTTGCTAAGTTAGCTTCGCTAATATATGCCGATATGCCTTCATAGCCGCAACGCACCGCGAGCTCAGCCGGGGTAAAACTTTCGCCTTCCCATTGACACATCGAACGCGACTTTGCCCCGTAATTTAAAAGCGTCGCGACGACCATTTCGTGACCACGCGCGACTGCCCAATGCAGAGCCGAGCGGTTGTACGCATCTGTGTGATTGAGATCGACGCCGGTGACGCACATCGCACGCACCGCCCATTCGATGCCGAGAGCAGCGCAACAGTGGAACAATGTGAGTCCAGTTTGATCCTTTCGTTTATACGCCGACGGTGTGAAGGCTACCTTCAAGAGCGCTTTGTGCGTCTGTTGAGTCTTCTCCACGGCAGTTTCCACGATTTTATCGCTGATGACGCCGGTCTTCGCGACTTCTTCCACCTCTTGCATCGCAACTGCACTCGAAGGGAGCGCGCGTCGAGCTTTCATGCGCCTATTTTCGTGAACGATGACTGATTTGAGTCTCGCTTGAAGCATGCCAGAAAGAAGAACAACCAATTCTTCATTCTTGACGCCGTCCAAGTTGTATGGATCTAGTTCAAGCCGATTTGCAGCACGAAGCGCGCTTAATGCATTCATGTGCATCACCGAATCGTTCACCAAGGCCGAGCTGTGCGTCGTTCTGTCGCCGCTCTTTTCGCCGCTGTCGTTACCGACCGAGTTTGAAGAATCGGAGCCTAACGTCGTCAGCAACTGAACCAAACGCATCTGGAAGTCGCGATCGCTCATGTTCGCACTCTGATCAATCATATCACGTCGATCTACATCGACGCCTCTCGACGGATCAAGACTTTCCATGAACTCGAACGACGATATCTCGCTCACCGGATGTCCGTTGCCGCTTTCCATGACGAGAAACATTGAAACGACACCTGGGGCATGCGCAGGAGCGTAGCACTTTAAAACATTCGGCGCGAGTTGCTCCACAGGCACGGCGATGGTACCGAACACGCAACACATTCCGATTCCTGGTTCCAATTCGACGAGCGGGTTACCCGTGATGATGACCTTCGCGCCGCCCGATACGTCGTCCCATGACGGCGTAAAGTCGACGATACTCCATAAGACGTGCACACCGGAAGGCGTCGCAGGCACGTGTCGTACGATGCCCGACGTGCGCCTCGTATGCATAGAGGTCTCCGCATCACCGCGTTCCGTAGCGTTTGCGCGGTGTCCGCTTAACTCATCAGCCGCATCCGCATCGCCGGCGCTAGTACTCGGCTCGCCGCCCGGATCGTCGCTCGCGCGTTGCAGCGAAGATGCCATCGCGCGCTCAACGTCTTGTTCGAGTGTGTTGATTTGACGTTCGATTCGTTCCATCGATGTCGAATCGCCGTCGCCGGTGACTTGATTCTGCCACTGCGATCGAATGCGTTCAATGCGTCTCTCAAACTCTTCAATGGACATCTCGCCGCCGGTCCGCGGTGAGTCAGAATGAACTAAACTTCGCGAGAACGTCGGAGTTTGCTGATCACTGTTTTCTCGCGCACGTCCGTCAACGCAATCGTCATCATATTCGTCATCTAATCCGTTGAACTCGCGCATCAGTCGCGAAAGAGACGTCGCCGGCGCGTCGTCGTCGCTAATATATTCAGAGTCCAGAGCGTACTTCCACTCGCTGGCTCCCTGCTCGGCGTCGTCGAGACCCGTTTCTTGAAAAATGAGCGCCAAATCCTCATCATCGCGATTCAACATATCGCTCACATTTTGCCGCGAGAAATCGTCCGCGGCGCCATCGAGAAACGACTCGAGCTCGACGTCCTTCCTCGACCTTCCCGCCCCTCGTCGCCCCGCCGTGGACGCGCTCTTAATTTTCGATGCCACGCTCCCAATCTTCGACGAGAGCGCCCTGTTCCCGATTTTGGACGACAACGGTGCCTTACTCCCTATCGCCCTCTTCCCATCCCTCCCCATCGAACCGAGCGCGCCCCTCGCCGCTCCCCCCGGCGTCGCCACCCCGCTCGACGGCCGCTGCGGCTCCTTCTTCACCGTCAAGTAATGCACCAACACCGCCCCCTCGTCCATGTTCAGCAACCAATAACACCTTCGTTGAAACTTCGCGTCTTCCTCGCTGTGCGTGTAATAACAATTCAACAGCTCCACCGTCCCCACCTTTAACTTTTCGTGCGTCTCACGAATCGTCTTCCCGTCCTTCTTCTTCTGCCAGTTGTGTCCATCCTTGCGAAAGAACCGCACTACCTTTCGATTGATCAGGAACAGCGTCCCCCCCAGCGGTCGCACGGGCGCGTCCACGCTCGGTTCGAAGCCGTACGCGGCGTAATTCAGCAGCACGTCGCACACCTCGGTGTTTCGCAACCACCTCGTCTTCGCCGTCTTCACCACTTCGTTCGCGCGCTCGCGCGCCGCGGCGTCCGTCGGCGCGCGCGTCGGCTCGCCGAGCGCTCGCGCGGGGATCGTCGCGCCGCTCGGCGCCGTCGGGATCGTCTCGATCGCGCGTCCGGCGACGCGGCGTCGCATCTCGCGATCGTTTTCGCGTCGAGAGAGCGACGCTCTCGCGCGATCGCTCGGCGGTCTCGGCGCGCGCGCGGCGCGCGAGGCGCGCGCGAGGCGACGCGCGCGCGGCGCGCGCGCGGTGCGCGCGCGGTGCGGCGGCGCGCGCGGCGCTCGGCGCGACCGCGACGGCGCGGCGCGGTCTGCTGCGTCGGTCTGGACGCGCGACGCCGCAGACGCGCGCGCGCGGCGCGGCGCGATGCTGCGCAGCGACAGCGAGGACGAGGCCGCGCACGCCGCGTCCGTGGACGCGATCGTCGCGAGCGCGGACGCGCGGACGCGCGCGGCGCGCGCGCGCGGCGGAGGGAGAGACGACGGCGAGGGCGCGCGCGAGACGCGCGACGACGGCGAGCGCGAGCTGAACGACGACTACGACGAGGACGACGACGACGAGGACGACGGCGACGAGGATGGCGACGGTGGGGGGAGGCGGCTCGGGGCGCGCGGCGCGGCGCGCGCGCGAGGCGGGCGCGAGGGCGACGGCGTCGCGCGAGTGGCGGCGACGCTGAGCGACGACGAGGAAGACGACGACGAGGAAGGCGATCGAGGCGGCGAAAGGCGCGGTGAGGGCGCGACGACGAGAGATAAGAAGCGAGAGGTCGGACATCTCGCGGTTTGGAGCGTGGCGAGCGCGAAACCGGGGAATGGGGTGGAGCTGTTGCGAGACGACGATTTGGCGACGTTTTGGCAGAGCGACGGCGCGCAGCCGCACGTCGTCAACGCGCAGTTTCAACACAAGGCGGAGCTGTGTGAGATCGCGCTTTGGTGCGAGTATAAGATGGACGAGAGTTACACGCCGAGTTTGATCTCCATACGCGCGGGGGCGTCGTGTCACGATTTACGCGAGGTGCGACTGGTGGAGCTCGAGCAACCGAACGGTTGGGTGCGCGTGCGCCTGCGCGGCGTCGACGATTCCTCCTATTTACGCGCGTATTTCATTCAAATCGCGGTGTTGGCGAATCATCAGAACGGTCGCGACACGCACGTGCGACAGATTAAGATTTTCGGGCCGAGGCGCGACCAGGCGCGCGCGCTCGGCCGCTCGCTCCAACTCGATTTCCAGTCGCCCGCTTTTTCGCAATACGCCGGCGTGCGGTAGGCGCGCCGAATCATAGCCTTAGCGCATTGTCGTAGCACTTTAGCCGCGCGCACCACCGCGATCGCGTCCCCGTCACGTACATCTCTCTCGCTATGGTTACAAAGTTTGTCTCAGTCTATTTCGCGTACGGCTCTCGTCCGAAATCGAAAACCATCGCCGCGTTCGCCGGGACCTCTGGATTTCTCGCGTACTTCGACCCCCCGTACATGGTCGGAATGATGTACGGATCCGGGTGCGCGTACGACTCCAGCGTCTTCTCCCCATCGCGCAGCGCCTTCTCGATCTCGCCGAGATCGCGAAGCGACGCGTTCGCCGCGAACGCCGACCGCACGCGATCCCGTTCGTCGTAAAAGATTCGTCGGTCGACGCACCACGACAGCACCGTTCGCAGCGTGTGCCTGCTCGAGCCGCGCGACGAAATCCGCGCCTTCGTCAGTCATCGCGCGTCGCGCGTCGCCCGCGCGCGTCGCCGCGCCTTCGTCGCGCGATCGTCTTAGGTCACGCGCTCGACCCGCGTCGTCGCGCGTCGTCGCGTCGCCCGTCGCGCGCGATCGAGCCCTCGCGCGCGCGCGATCGATCGTGCGCGCGCGCCGTCGCACCTGTACAGCCGTATGGCGCGCGTGCGCGCGGGAACCGCCGCCGCGCTCATCGCGATGCGTCGCGCAGTGCGGCCGCGGCACTCCGACGCGCACCGCACCGCGCTCGCACCGCTTCGCGCGCCGACGCGCGGCGCGCGCGCGCGCGCCACCGTCTTCGTTCGTCCGCCGCGCGCGCGCGCCGCGCGACGCCCCGAGTCGCGCGCACCGACCGCGCGCGCGCGCCGCCGCCGGAACGAACGCGCGGAACGAACCGCGATGGCGACGCGACGCGACGACGCCGCGAGGCCGCCGCGCGAGAACGTCATGGTGTTCGTCCGGAACTTGCCGTACGATTGCGACGACGACGCGCTGGAGGCGACGTTCGGGGAGCACTTCGGCCCGATCAAGGAGTGCTGGGTGGCGCGCGAGAAGGGTTCGACGACGCACCGCGGGTTCGGATACGTCAAGTTTGCCATCGCCGACGACGCGCGAGAGGCGTGCGAGAAGTCGGGAAAGGTTGAGATGGGAGGACGTAAATTGGCCATCGTCGTGGCGAAGCGGAAAGAGGAGGGGGGGTCGGGAAAGAGATCGAAGACGCCGGCGGAGGCGAGCGGAGGCGAGCGCGCGGAGGCGGAGGCGGAGGCGGAGGCGGAGAAGAAGAAACGGGAACGGAAGAGCGCGGACGCTGTGAAGAGGGAACGCGTGAAACGAAGCGCGGGGAGCGGTGCGATGGCGACGAACGCGGCGGTGCGCACGGTGGTGCTGGGCGGGGTGAGACTCGGCGGCGAGATCGAAGGCGTGGACGCGGAGGCGGCAAAGGAACTCGCGCGCGCGTGTGGGGAGGTGGAGACGATCACGGAGCCGTGTCCGGACGACGTGATGAAGTTAGCGAAGATTCGTGAGGATGGGTGCAAGCGCGGGGCGATGTTGGTGGTGTACAAGGATGAGGAAACGGCGCGAGAAGCCGTTCGGGCGTTGCACGGGAAATCGCCGAAGGCAAAGTCGCATCGGAGACGGAAGAGTAAAGACACGGACGCGAAAGACGCAGACGAGCCTAAAGAGTACATTTGGGCGCGTGCGCTCGGAGGTGAAGGTTCGAAGCCGAAGCAATGGCGCGTCATCGTTCGTAACTTGTCGTTCAAAGCGACGAAGGAATCGATTCGAGAAGCGCTGAGCGCCGCGGGCTTTGTTTGGGACATCAACGTGCCGACAGATTTCCATGACAAGCCCAAAGGCTTCGCATTCGTGACGTATACGTGTAAATCCGACGCGGACAAAGCGGTGAGCGATTGCAATGGGGTGGAAATCGCGGGTAGGCAAGTCGCCGTGGACATTGCGTTGGGGAAGTCCAAGTACCAAGCAGAGCAAAACGCGGCGGCAAAGACCGCGCCGGAGGTTGCTGAGGATGAACCGAAGACAAATGTTAGCCAGGACGACGATGATAGAGGCGACGATAGATCTAGCTCATCTTCGAGTGACGACGAGGACGAAGAAACTCAGGAGAAGAATATGATGTCTCGACTACTCGGCAAGGTCATCGCGGAAGCTGAGCCGGCGAGACCTGAGCGAAAACCGATCGCAGCAAAGAAACAAGTAGCACCGGATGTCAAAGCGTCGAATAGCAAGGACGGTCAGGATCCCGCGTGGCAAGGACGCAAGGGCGTCGATGCGGATTCAGGCGAGACGCCAGAAAACGTCACCGTATTCGTGCGGAATTTACCTCTCGAGGCGACGTGGCAACAGCTGAAGGAAAAGATGATGAAATTCGGTAAAGTAACGAGCTGCAGAGTCGTGAAGGATAAGACCACGGGCAAGCACACTGGAAACGCGTTCGTTGATTTCACCAATGCGAATTCTGCAAACGCCGCCGTTGAGGCGGGCGAAAGCGAAAGCGCCGGTATTTTCGTCGCAGGACGACCGATCACCGTCGCCCTCGCGCTTTCCAAGGCAGAAGCCGCTGACATGATGGCTCGACAGGGTGCGAAATATCGCAACGCGAACAAACACCGTGATAATAGAAATCTGTACTTGGCGCAGGAGGGCGACATTCACGAAGCGTCCGCAGCCGCTGACGGCGTGAGCAAGAGCGATATCGACAAGCGTCGACGATCGAACGAGGAGCGCCAGCTCAAGTTGAAGAATCCAAACTTTTTCATCTCGAGAACGCGTCTGTCGGTGCGGAATATTCCGCCGGAAATCGACTCAAAGACGTTGAAAAAGATGTTCATCGAAGCCGTGCAACAACGCGCGACGCAAGCCGTACCGAAGGTGTTGCACGCCAAGCTTCTGTACGATAATGAGAAGATGGATGAAAACGGCAAGCCTAGGAGTAAAGGTATGGGATTCATCGAGTTCACAGAGCACGAGCACGCGCTCACGGCGTTGCGAGCGTTGAACAATAATCCGAACGCGTTCTCTCGCGCTCGGCGCCCGATCGTCGAGTTCTCCATAGAAGACGCGCGAGCCGTGCGTAAGCTCGAACTCAAGGCGAAGCAGCGCGAGGGACAACAGAAAAGGGCCGCGAGTAAAGACGAGGACAAGCCTCGAGGCGCGGAGCAAGCGGCCAAACGCGTGGCCAAGAAGGAGAAAGCCGCGGGCGTCGCTCCAAAGCGGCCGCGCGACGACGCCAATCGGGCCCCAAAGCCCACATCCCGCGCCGACGCCGACGGTGACGCTAAACCGCGCGACAAACGCGGTACGAAACAGCAGCCCTCGAAACCCAGCGGAGGTGCGCCGAAGATGCTTCAGCGCGCCGCCGAGGCTAAGCGCGAAGACCGAAACGACGCGCGCCGCAAACGCGAGCGCGAGCCCGAATCCGTCAAGCCAAAGAAGAAGCCCCACGGCGCGGACAAGCGCGATCGCACTGACGACCTCATCGATCGATATTTCTCCGCGGACGCCAAGAAAGGCGGCGGAGGTCTCAAGGATTGGCTTTAACGCGCGTTCGGCTTTAGCCTTCCCGACGTCTTGTAGCAACCAACCCCAGAGAAACACTCGTTTCGACACACCCGCGCGCGCGGGCCGTCATGGCGCCCGCGCGCGCGCGCCTAAAACGCATTTTATGCGTTATCGGTGTCTGCTTCTTCGTCGCGCCGCGGCTGGCGCGCGGCGCGTCCACGAGCCTGTCCCGGTCGGAAATCGAAGCGCTCCGAGACGAAGTCAAAGAAATGTTCACCGACACGCTCGAGTCGTACAACGTCCACGCCTACCCCGCGGATGAGCTGAAGCCGATGTCTTGCGAGGGTGTAAACACGTTCGGCAGCGAATCGGGGTTCGCGGTGACGCTCATCGACGCGTTAGACGCGATGGTGGTGATGGGGAACAAGACGGCGTTCGAGCGCGGCGTTCGAGCGGTGATCGATAACACGAGATTCGACGTAGACGCGCACGTGAGCTTGTTTGAGATGAATATTAGAGTCCTCGGCGGACTACTGAGCGCGCATTTGCTGGCGAGCGATGAGGCGACGGGGTTTGGGATTGAGTGGTACGAGGACGAGTTGCTGGAGCTGGCGAACGATTTGGGTGAGGCGTTTCTTCCAGCGTTTGAGACGAAGACGGGCATACCGTATGGTGCGGTGAATTTGAAGTACGGTGTAGAAGTGAATGAGACGACCATTACGAGCACTGCTGCGGGAGGCTCGTTGATTTTAGAGTTTGGGACGTTGAGCGCGTTAACGGGGGATCCGCGATTTAGGCGGGTCGCCGAAGCCGCGTTGGAAGCGTTGTGGGATCACAGGAGTGACATAGGCTTAGTAGGTGCACATATTGATATCGAAACCGGACAGTGGACGCAAGCCGAGGCGAGCGTCGGGGCCGGAATCGACTCATTTTACGAGTACATGTTGAAGTCATACATTTTGTTTGGTAACGAAAGGCATTTGGAAATATTTGAAGAAGCGTACGCAGCGGTAGAGGCACACGTGCGGTTAGCACCGTGGTACGTCGAGGCCGGTATGATGACTGGACAGTTGATTAGCTCACGATATGACTCGTTGATGTCGTTCTGGCCCGGCTTACAGGCGCTGTATGGTGACATCGAAACCGCGACGACGACGCACGACGCGTTTTTCCAGGTGTGGAAACATTACGGTTTCACACCTGAAGGCTTTGACGTGCGGACGGGGGCGGCGATTCCAGGGCAAAAGCCGTATCCTCTGCGCCCAGAGCTCATCGAAAGCACGTATTTATTGTACAAGGCCACGGGCGACGTGACGTACATCGCCTGTGGTCGTGATTTTTTGGCGAGTTTGCGTTTGCTCAAGACGAATTGCGGTTACGCTCACATGGCGGACGTTTCGACGCAAAAGCTCGTGGACAAAATGGAAAGTTTCTTCTTATCGGAGACGTTGAAGTACTTATATTTACTCTTCGACGCGGCTTTAGATCGGGAGAACATCGTGGATGGCGGGCCGTATCCATATTTGTTCACCACAGAGGCGCACATTTTACCGCTCAAACCGGGCATTGGAGCGAGAGACAATCGCGGTCGACCGTTTCGAACGTTTTCATCCATTACGACGACGGCGGCGAAGAATACTGCGGCCTCACTCGTGCGATCGATCGTGCGTGGCGGATCTATGGTGATGAAAAATATGCGAGACGACGACGAGCCGGACAAGCGTACGCCGGACAAGTTTTGCTTGTATCACTCGCTACTTTGGCAAATCGGACTCAAGCCAGCGCCCGAGCGACCGCACAATTTAACGCAGCGCCTCGAAGGGCTCACGGGGCGCCCTGACGGCGTGCGCACGTTCATGAGCACTGTGCAGGAGTTTTTCGAACGCATGAAACGTCCAGATCACCGTCTCGCGGTGCGTCTTGGCTTGAGTTCGTTGGTGTCACACGAGGAGGATGTCATCGTGGCGAGCCGCTTGGCTGTCATGCTCGAGCGCACACACAAGTACTTACGCGAAGTATCTGATGAATATTTTGACGGTCGCATGTGTGCGTCCGTGCAAGAGTTTCAACTCATCGCCACGAGCGACACCGCCACGAACGACACCGTGGAGATCGTGTTCAAGACAAAGACTTCGTACCAGAAGGCGAGCGCGTGCGTGGGAAAGGCGCTCATCCGCGTGTTGGGGACGCTAATGCACTCATACGCCTACGACATCGGATCTGTGTACGATTGCGCGGTGTCGCAAACGACGTACATTCCGTACACAGACTTTGAGGATCCCAACGCGAGCGGCGACAACGTCGAGACAGACGACGAAGAAGAACGCGACTATGACGACGACGACGACGACGACGAATACGAGCCCGTAGTTACGGAGGATGACGTCCTTTAGGTCGTGCGACATGCGTGAGCTACTTGTGATATCGCGACGTTACACAAACACTTCTCTACAGACTACAGCGATCAACTCGCGTGCATTTCCTCCGTCGGCACCGCCAACAACTGCACCTCTTCCCCTCCGTCGACGTCCTCCGTCTCTTCGTTCTGTCCCGTCGTCGCCGGAAGCGTCTGCAAATCGCCGACGATGCTCGTCGGTAACAGACACGGCGCGAAATCGTGCGCCACCGCCCCTAAATTCGCCAATCGATTCACGTATCCCGGAACGCTCTTCCCCGTCAAAACTTTGACCATCGTTTCCGTAAACGTATTGCAATTCCGTTTCAACAAATCGTAGCTCGGTCCCGGAAAGTCGCGCCGCAGCGCCTCCAACGCGTCCGCGAACTGATCCTCCGTCAGCAGGCTCGTCCCGATCTCGATCGTCTCCCGATACTTCGCCGGGTGCGGCGCGCTCTTGGGCGCGATGTCGAACACGCCGGTGACGTTCGCGTCGTCGTGGTACCCGAACGCGTACTCCCGGTCGTAGATTTCCACCGCCGAGTGATGGATCCCGAGTCCGATTGGATACGCGAGGTCGTTGTAATTCGCGTTTAGATCGTACACGTGCACGCGCACGGTCGTCGTCGACGCCTCGGTGAATCGAGACGCCGTCGACGCGTCGTCGTCGCGCATGTCGAGCGCGCGCGGCGTCGCGATGTGACGCGGACGGGCCCGCCGCGCGCGTCAGTGCGCGACGCGCGCGCGGCGTCGCGGCGCCATGACGATACGGTGCGCGCGCGACGGCGTCCGGCGCGAAAGGTCTCGCGCGACGCGAACGCTCGACGCGACGACGAACGACTGACGACGACGAACGATGGGGAATTCTTTGCGCGACGTAGATTCTTGCTGATGGTGAACAAGCAGGGACAGACGCGATTGGCGCAATACTTTGACTCGAATCTCACCGCGGACGAGCGGCGACAGCTGGAGGGAACGATCGTTCGAAGGTGCATCGCGCGCGGCGCGGATGAGTGCGCGTTCGTGGAGCATCGAGAGTACACGGTGATTTATAGACGGTACGCGAGCCTGTACTTCGTCGTCGGGTGCGAGGGAGAGGAAAACGAGCTCGCGATGTTGGAGTTCGTGCACGGCGTGGTGGAGACGTTGGACAGGCACTTTGGAAACGTGTGCGAATTAGATATCATGATGCATTTGGATAAGGTGTATTGCATGCTGGAGGAGATGGTGATGTGCGGGAACGTCGTGGAGACCAACAAACAGATTGTCATCGCGGAGGCGAGTAAGGCGATCGACGTGCAAAGGGATGGAGGTTTTCCGAAGTAGCTGTATTTCTAATTAATTGTGACTAGTGTTCTACAGTAGCGTACGTTACGCGTATTTCCCGCGCGCGTACGTCGTGATGCGCGGGGACGTATTCCCGCCGCGCGCTCGTCTGTGAAACAGACTCAGCGCCCCCGATTTGACAGCCATGAAGAGGATGAACGCAAACATGGAGAAAGTCCGCGCGCTCATCCAGAACACATCGTAAACGGTAAACACGTCTTCACCCGAATTCAGCGCCTTGCGCAATCGCGACGAGGCTTCGTCGCGCATGCTGGACGCGTCTAAGACGCTGGCGAGAAATTCCGCCTTCTTCGTAGCGGCGTTCAAGTCCGGTTGTCGCCGCTCGTCACTCGCCAAATAATACGACGACAAGAATTCTGACACGTGAACTTCGTCCCACGAGTCTTCACCGCCTGCGGTGCGCTCGTAGCAAGATGGACACAGCGACTTTGGCGGGAATTGCACCTTGGGATGCGACGGGTCGCTCTTGGCCAAAACGTCCCCCGTTCGAATATTGACTTCGTTGGGGATCTCCTTCGCGTCCTCCGCCGCCAAGCGCGCGTTCACGATGTTGTGCGCCTTCCATAACCACATCGACGCACCATCCGTGCGTTGGATGAAATCACCGAACCCAGTCGCCGGGCTCTCGATGAGCGATAAAAAGTGCGTCCGACACTCTTCGCACGGAAAAAAATGCCGCACCCATCCCTCGATGGCGTGAATGAATTCCATGTTTGTGATCGACGATCCCGGAACACGAACCGCCAGGGAGTGCAAGAGCATCCATACTCCGCACGTGTATCCCCGCAAGCCCGCAACGCTGCCGGCGCACTCGACCCATTGCGGGACGATGGTGACGTCTTCGCCTCGCGGCTTGCCGCAAACTCGAACATCCAGCGTGAGCGCCGCGCGAATCATTCCCGTCGTGGCACGTCCATCCTTTGGCCACTTGTCATCGAGCGTGGTCAGCAAATTCGTCAAACCGCGGTGGCAAGTCTCGATGGGATGCGTCTCGCTCGCGAACGCGAGAAAGCTCTCGAACGCCTGTCGTGCCTCGGGCGAGGACACGAATACGGCTTCCGACGTCATCTGCGCGTACATCTCGATCGTCGCGCGTTCTAAATCCGCTACGTTCGCGAATTTCGTCCACGTCACCTTGCTCCCATCTCTACTCGTCGCCTCTTCTCGCCCCCGGCGCGTGATGAGACGTTCCTCGTCGCTCCTCCGCGCGTTCTCCACCGCCCTCGCACCCGCGCCTCGCGTCGCGTACGTCGTCCCCAATTCCTCATCCACCCACTTCACCACTTCCGCCGCGACGTTCGTCCGCGTAAACTTCTTTAACTTATCCATCTCCCGCCGCGCGAACGCGCCCGGTTCGCCCAGCAACACCGTCGGATACGACGTCGCGCCGAACGTCTTACACATCGCTCCCTCCTTCGTGCAATCCACCGCGTACGCCGCGACGCGATCCTTTATCGCATTCGCCGCTTCCGCGAACTCCGGCGCGAAGTGTTGACAGGCTCCGCACCACGGCATGTAAAACTCGACCACCGCCGCGTCGTCGTCGGCGCGCGCGTCGCCGCCGCCTCGCGCCGTTCCCAGCGTCCCGAGCGTCGCCATCGTCAGCGCGCGCACGTCGCCGCGCGGCGCCGCGGGAGAGACGCGCGCGGTCGTTTCCGAGCGTTCGCGCGGGAGCGCGCGCGCGCGCGTCGTCGTCGCGCGCGCGAGCAAGGCGACCGAGACGCAGATCATCGTGATCGCAATCGACGCGCGCGCGGCGCGTTCGCGCGCGCGCGATCGACCGCGCGGCATGTCGCGCGCGCGACGAGCGTCACTACTGTATGTTACAACGACGGCGTCACTCTCGCGCGTCGCGCGCGGCTCTGACGCGCGCCGCGCGCGCGACGGCGCTCAGCGCCGCCCTGGCGCCGAATATAAACGTGCGACCGCCCGCGACCGGCAGCGACGCGCTCGACGCCGCGGCGTCGCGCACGCGCTTCGCCGGCGCGCGCAGCGCGTCGCGCATGGTCGACGCCGCGCGCGCGCGCGCGTCCCTCACCGCGCGCGTCTCGTCTTCGTCTTCGTCTTCGTCTTCGTCTTCGTCTTCGCGTCCCGACAAATACGCCGCCAACGCCGCGGCGCTCACCGCGAAATCCTCGCCCCCGACCGTCGCGCCCTCGTCCACGATCGTCGTCGGCACCTCAAACTTTCCTCCCCGCTCGACGAACTCGACGTCGTACCCCGCGCTCGTCGCGAGCAGCGCCAGCGCCGCCGGCGGCGCCGCGGCCACCGCCGGCATGTCCCGCGCCACCTCGCTCACCGCCATCGCCGCCCGCAGCGCGTCCTCCGCGCTCTCGAAGCACACGAACGCGTTCGTCGCGCGCGTCGCCGTGCGTCGCGACGTCGTGTACACGGCCTCGCGCTCGGGGTCGTCGAGGTCGAACACGAGCAGATGAATCGCGTCGAGCGACTCCCACGCCGCGCGCGCGTCGCCGTCGCGGCGCGTCGCGCGCGCCGCGCGACGACCGCGCGCGCCGCGTCGCGACGGCGCGCGCCGAGCGACGATCGCGCGCGGCGTCGCGCGGCGCGACATGGCGCGTCGCGCGATGCCGGCGCGAATCGTTCGGATCGATGCTCGACGCGCGGCAGTGCGCGACGCGGCGCGCGCGGCCGCGTCGCGATGAGCGTCGACCCGGTGCTCGTGGTGTACGGCGTCGTCGTCGCGCGCGCGGTGTGCGATCGCTACGGCGCGCGCATCGCGAGCGAGTACGACGTGCTGCGGCGACGGTTGCGACGATTTTCGCGACGCGTCGCGCGCGCGGCGAACGGCGCGGTGGCGAAGGCCGCGGGCGCGCGCGACGTGGAGAGCGCGCTGCGAGATCTGGGGGACGTGAACGCGGCGCTGGCGCGGTTGGCGACGGCGCTGGGATTGGGGACGGATGGAGGCCGCGCGCGGTTTCGGGCGGCGCTCTCGTACGACGAGGGAAAGTGCCCGCGGTGGGCGCCGACGTTCGCGAGGAAGGCGTTGGCGGAGTGCGGGGTGGACTTTGAGGCGGTCGGCGTCGATCGCGAGACGGACGCGCGCGAGGGTGGGTCGGGAGGGCGATGGCGACGCGCGGCGTACGGGTACGTCGCCGAGCCGCGGCGACGAGGCGAAGACGGGACGAGCGGCGAGGGGGAAATCGTCGCGGACGAGGGCGGCGTCGACGGCGAAAACGGCGAGACGAGCGACGAGGACGGGTTCGAGATCGTGCACGTCATTCGTCGGGCGACGTTCGAGGAGTTTTATGGTTCGTTAAAGCCGACTATTCAACAGCTGGCGATTGATTTGGACGCCGAGCGCCGCGCGGCGAATCGCGCGGCGACGGCGTCTTCGTCCGACGGCGTCGACGCCGCGGGCGAAGGCGAGGACGCGGAGTGTTCGATATGCATGGACAACAAGCTTCAAGTCGTCGTCAATTGCGGACACGCGTTTTGCGACGAGTGCCACGCGCGTTGGCTTCGAGTCTCCATGACGTGCCCGATCTGTCGAGAAGTCCTACCGCGCGAGCTCGACGACGAATCCGACGCCTCTTTCGCGCTCGTCGATTTCGACGACGTTCGCGACGCCGTCGCGCTCGCGGCGCGCGCCAACCGTCGCCTTCTCGCCGACATCGCCGACGACTGGCGCGTGGAGACGCGAGACGTCGCCCCCACCGAGGACGAAATCGACGACGATTTGCGTCGTCGCGCCTCCCGTCTCGCCGCTCGCATCGACGCCCTTCCCGCCGTCGCCGAGCGCGACGACGCCTTCGCGCGTTTCGCGCGCTTCGCCGCCTTCGCCGCGGGTGCCTAGATTCCGCGCGACGCGTTGTAACGAGCATCATCATTCAATCGCGCTCACTTCGCGACGCGTCGCGAATCGCCATGCCGCTCGCGACGACCGCGCGCGCGTGATCGCGACGACGACGATGCCGAGCGACGTCGCGCTCGACGCGGACGACGACGCGCTCGCCGCGCTCGACGTGAACGCGGCGATCCGCGCCGCGCGCGACGCCGACGACGACGCGCGACGACGCGCGACGGCGACGGCGACGACGACGACGACGACGGACGCGCGGTGCGTCGCGCCGACGCGCGCGCGCGCGCGACCGCACGTGTGGATCGACGTCGTCGGCGACGAGGGGGCGATCGTGTCGTGCTCGCGCGAACGGCTGCGACACGGCTTCGCGGGGACGCTGGCGGAGGCGGCGGGCGCGGGGATCGGAGACGTCGCGCCGACGACGCCGACGAGCGACGACGCGGGGGCGGCGTGGAGGGTGAAAATGACGGCGCTGAAGCGCGTGTACGACGGGCTGTGCGCGATGGACGCGTTCGAGCGAGGGTATAGGCAGGGAACGCGGCGAACGGCGCCGATCGGAACGCCGCCGCCGCAGACGGTGGAGTATTTGAGTCGTGGACCGGGGTATCGCGGACGCGATCGGGGTGGGGATGAGATCGATGAGGAGAACGATGTGGACGCGGTGTACGAAAAAATCGCGCCGAGGATTCGCGAGGCGCTGTATTCGTTTCAAGAGGAGGGCGTGCGGTTCGCGTTGCGCCGGCGAGGCAGGGCGCTCATCGCGGATCAAATGGGCGTGGGGAAGACGCTTCAGGCGATCGCGATCGCGGACGCGTACAGGGACGCTGGACCGTTACTGTGCGTCGTTCCGGCGGCGATGCGATTCGTGTGGGCGGACGAACTCGAGCGGTGGTTGACGGATATGACGCCGCGACAGTTGAGCGTCATCTTCGGCAGTTCGGACAAGTTTATGCTCGACAAGCTCGCGGCGGAGAGCAAGACGGCGAAGACGTGGACGGGAGGGCGACGGGTCGTCGTCACGTCGTATCACATGCTCGCGCCGCTCTTAGAAGAATTCTTAGCCGTAAAGTGGGGATGCGTGATCGCGGACGAGAGCCACACGATGCACGTGAGCAAAAAGTACGGCGGCGACGAGACGAAGCTCACGGACGCGGCGTGGCGATTGATTAAGCGCGCCAAGTACGCCGTGCTCACCACCGGGACGCCGTCCCTCACGAAACCCTTTGACATGTTTTACCAAATCGACGCGCTGCGGCCGGGGATATTGGGCAAAAAGTGGGACTTCGCCGAGCACTACTGCGACATTCAATTCGATCAAAAAGGACGATCGGACGTCTCAGGCGGTTCGCGTTTACTCGAGCTCCGCACGTTGCTCACGCACACGACGATGGTCCGTCGATTGAAACGCGACGTCATGCGCGACTTGCCGCCGAAACGTCGGCAAGTGGTGCCGATCGACATCACGCAATCGATCGCCCGCGTGGGCGGGCCGAAAATTTGGTCGAAAATCGCAAAGGTGGCGCGCGCGCCGCGAGACGACTTGCGCTACGACGACGGCGAGGACGACGATGCGGGGAATATTTTAGAAGAGGACGACGAACAGGACGACATAGAGTACGTACTGAATCAGAAAATAGGCGAGCTCGAGCGGGGCAAGCGCGTGAGTGTGTCGCAAATCGTCGGCATGCTCAAAGTCGAGCCGATCGTCGAGTGGTTGGAGAGCGGCGTGCTCAAGGATGACTCGATGCAATTCGTCATCTTCGCCCATCATCAAGCCGTTCTCGACGCGCTCGAGCGCGAAGTTTGCGTCAGAATCCAAAACCAGAATCGTGGCTCATACGTTCGCATCGACGGTTCGACACCTTCGGACGAGCGCAAGGTGTTGGTGGACAAGTTTCGCGAAGGCGCGCAGACGCGCGAAGACGGCGTCGTCGGCGTACGCGTCGCGTTGCTCTCCGTTAAAGCAGCTGGGACCGGATTAGATTTCTCCACCGCATCGTGTGTGATTTTTGCCGAATTGCCGGACGACGCGTCTTTGCTGGAACAAGCCGAGGATCGCGCGCATAGGCGAGGGAACGACAGCGGCGTCAACGTTTACTTTCTTTGCGCGCGAGGCGGCGCGTGCGCGCACGACGAAGACAGATGGGCGCGTCTAGAAAGTCAATTGGATCTGTGCAGAGAAGCTTTGGACGGGGATGGAGAACGCGTGGGTTTGAACGTCGAGGCGTACGGGACGCAAATAGAACTCGAGGCGACGAGAAAGAGTGCGTTTTCCGTCGCCACGACGTCCAAATCCGTCGCGACGGAGGTCGTCGCGGATGCGCTCGAATCCGCGCCCGAAATGAAGACGGAGGAATGTCCGATGTGGTTTGAAGTCAGCGCTACGAGTGGACGACTGCATTTGCACGGGAAAGCGGATGGGAGCGCTCCGCTCGGTGCGAGCGTGAGTCGGTCTCAGCTCACACGCGCTCGCTTGTCGGCCAAGTACGCGAAGGAGCTTCCCGAGCCGCTCGCGAGCGATCCCATCGCCTTTGCCGCCGCCGTGGATTTCTCCAATACCTGGAACGCGATGACTGCGCGTGATCGTAACTCGATACTCGCCAGGCAACAGCCAGCGCGCGCGCACGAACTCAACGAGCTCGCCGAGGCGCTCAACTCCAAAACCGCCGCCGCCACGTCCGCCACCGGATCCACGACTCGACATGGGCGATTAGTGCCGTTACCGAAGGAGGCCGATTGGCGCACGATTGTCGTAACCGACATCGCGAAGGCGGGTAGGAAGTACGAGATGCGCGTGCCATGTCGATTCGCCGAGGGAACGTCCCGGCGTACGTTGCTGTGCTTGCACTGCGTGAGCGACATAGATCGAATCACGACGGATGTCGCGAGACGCGTTGACTTGTTTTGCGGCGAAGAGTGCATGCGCGTGTACGATCAAGGTTCGCGCGCATCGGCGCTTCGTCGCGCGCTCTTCGCCCTCGAGCGAGGCGTGTGCGTCGAGTGTAAACTCGATTGCGATGCGCTCGTGAAGAAGGTACGCGTGCACAGAAAGCGAAGCAAACGCGTGGCTGAAATCTTGCGATTCGCGCCCGCGTTCGGCGAGCGAGGAAGCAAGAGTTATCTCAACAGACTCGCCGAGAAGCCCTCCGGCGGACGCGCGTGGGAGTGCGATCACAAAATCGCCGTCTTCGAGGGCGGCGGCACGTGCGCCGTGGAAAACGCGCAGACGCTCTGCGTGATTTGCCACGCCAAGAAAACCAAGGCGCAAGCCAAGCAACGCGCGGCCAAACGCAAGCGCGTCGCCGACGCCGCATCTATCCGACGCTTCCTTCCCTCCGTCACCGCCCTGCCCGATTCTTCCGACAGCGATTGCGTCGTCGAAGACGCCGGCGACCTTCTCCCGACGACGACCTCGCGCGTCGTCGCTCGATCCCATCCCTTCGTCATCATCGCCTCGTCCGACGACGACGTCGACGTCGACGTCGACGTCGACGATTCAAATCTCAACCCTTGCTTCGCGCATCCTTCGCGCGCGACGCCGTCGCGGTCTTTGTAATTCACCCTCGCCGTCTCGCGCGTTCGCGCCTCGTCGCCGCGTCTCGCCGCGATCGATCGTCCCTCGCGTCTCGTCACACCGCGCCTCCTCGTCGACCCGCGTCGAGTCGCTCGACGCCTCGATCGAAGACCGGACGAAGCGGTCATGCGCGACGACGATGCCGAGCCCGAGCGCGCGCTCGGTCGCGTGCGCAAGGTCTCCGGCCCCGTCGTCGTCGCCGATAACATGTACGGCGCGGCGATGTACGAACTCGTCCGCGTCGGCGGCGACGCGCTGGTCGGTGAGATCATCCGGCTCGAGCGCGACACGGCCACGATCCAGTGCTACGAAGAGACGAGCGGGCTCGCGGTCGGTGACCCGGTGGAGCGCACGAGACAGCCGCTGAGCGTGGATTTGGGACCGGGGGCGCTGGAAAACATCTTCGACGGGATTCAGCGACCGCTGAACGCGATCGCGGCGATGTGCGGCGATTGCTTCATACCGCGAGGAGTGAACGTGCCGGCGCTGGACGCGTCGAAGACGTGGGAGTTCGTGAGCGGGAGGAGCGGGGTGAAGGCGGGCGATCACGTGAGCGGCGGCGATATATACGCGACGGTGCAAGAGAACGCGTTGATCGAACATCGGTTGATGGTGCCGCCGAACGCGAAGGGAAAGGTGACGTGGATCGCGCCGGATGGAGAATATAGCATCGATGAGAAGGTGATCGAGATCGAGTTCGGGGGAGTGGTGAAGGAGTTTTCGATGAAGCAACAGTGGCCGGTGCGAGCGCCGAGGCCGGTGGCGGAGAAGTTGATGGCGGATCATCCGTTGTTGACGGGACAGCGCGTGCTCGATGTGATGTTTCCGAGCGTGCGAGGGGGGACTTGTGCGATTCCCGGCGCGTTCGGGTGCGGGAAGACTGTTATTTCTCAGGCGTTGTCGAAGTATTCCAACTCTGACGGGATTATTTACGTCGGATGCGGCGAACGCGGGAACGAAATGGCGGAAGTTTTGTACGATTTCCCCGAGCTCACGATGACTATGCCGGACGGACGCGAGGAATCAATCATGAAGCGTACGACTCTGGTGGCGAACACGTCAAACATGCCCGTCGCCGCGCGCGAAGCGAGTATTTACACGGGCATCACGCTCGCCGAATACTTTCGCGATCAAGGGTACAACTTTTCCATGATGGCTGACTCTACTTCGCGCTGGGCCGAGGCGTTGCGTGAAATCTCCGGTCGTCTCGCGGAAATGCCCGCGGATAGCGGATATCCCGCTTACCTCGGCGCTCGACTGGCGTCCTTCTACGAGCGCGCCGGTCGCGTGCGATGCCTCGGCAGCCCGAATCGCGAGGGCTCCGTCACCGTCGTCGGCGCCGTGTCCCCCCCTGGTGGAGACTTCTCCGACCCCGTCACCTCGGCCACGCTCGGTATCGTGCAGGTATTCTGGGGTTTGGATAAAAAACTCGCGCAGCGCAAGCACTTTCCTTCGGTGAACTGGTTGATTTCGTACTCCAAGTACACCAACGCGTTGGAGCCGTTTTACGAAAAGACGGATCCAGAGTTTGTGCAATTGCGCGTCGTCGCGCGCGAGGTGTTGCAAAAGGAGGACGAACTGAACGAAATCGTGCAGTTGGTCGGTAAGGATTCGTTGGCGGAGACGGATAAGGTTGTCTTGGAGACGGCAAAATTCTTAAAGGAGGACTTCTTGCAGCAAAACTCCTTCACGGCGTACGACAAGTATTGCCCCTTTTACAAATCCATCGGCATGTTGCGAAACATGATTCGTTTCCACGCGCTCGCCACGGCCGCCGTCGAGCGCGCGGCAACGACGAGCGATGGGCCGAAGATTACGTTTAACGTCATTCGAGCGCGCATGAGCGAGCTCATCTATCGCATCGCGAGCATGAAGTTTGAAGATCCTGTGGACGGCGAAGACGCGATTCGCGCTCGCTTCGCCGAGCTCGAAGACGACATCGTGTCCGCCTTCCGCGCGCTCGAGGACGAGTTCCGATGATCGATGATAATTACATTAGAACCAGGATTGATACAGTAACACTACATTAGAAGACGATCGATCGCCCGCGCGACGAAATCCGTCACGACGTCTGCGTCGCGCCTATCGCGAACAAATCCTCGCGCAACGACCTCGACATCGCCTCAAACTCCTCGTCCGAAACGCACGCGCGCAGCGCGGACGCGTCGTCGACGACCCACGCGTCGGTGTCGACCCACGACTTGCACCCCCCGTACCGCTCGTCGTCGGGATCGATCGTCAGCCCCTCCCGCGCCTCGTAGCATCGAACCTCCAAAATCACCAACGGCGCGTCCGGTTTCCAATTCGCCCGCCGCGCGAACAAATCTTCCGGCCAGCCCGATCGCGCGCTGAGGACCCTCAGCGCCTTCGGCGCGTCCTCCGCGCGCACCTCAAACGTTCCCGTCGCCGCCGCGAGCGCGTCCAGCGCCTTCGGCGCGCTCGCCGTCCCCGCCGCGCGCGCGTACGCCGATAGATCCGCGTGAAACGCCGTCGGAAACAACCAGAACGCGTCCGCGCGCAGCTCGAACCCGCGCGCGTCGCGGAGGCCTCCCTTGCGCGCGAGCGCGATTTGTTCGCCGCGTCGCAGCGCGTCGACGACGAACGCCCACTCCTTCAGCGCGACGTCCACGCGCTCGACCGCGCGCCGCGGCGCCGGACCGCGGTCGACGCGACGCGACGCGCGCGACGCGCGAGGCGGGACGCGCGCGCCCAGCGCGCGGCACATCGCGACGCGAAGTGATGCCGAACGACGCCCTGTTCGATTGGCTGCGACGCACCGCGGGCGCGGACGTCGCCGACGCGAGCGATCTGTACGACGGAAAGGTACTGCTCGACGCGCTCGCGCGCGCGACGGGCGCGGAGGAGGCGCGCGCGGCGCGCGCGGACGAGGATTCGATTCAAATCTTGGGGCGACAGCTGCGCCGCGCGGGCGTGTTCGATGGCTCGGACGCGCTGCGCGCGCGCGACGCGCGAGGAACGATGCGGGTGGTGCGAGAAATATATGCGGAGAGTCTGCGGCGACGAGTGGCGGCGTTCGCGGTGGACGCGGCGAGGGACGAGGGGGCGAGATTCGGGGACGCGACGCCGTCGCCGTCGAGACGACGCGACGAAGACGAAGACGAAGACGAAGACGAAGACAAAGAGGAGGAAGGACGAGATTTGCTCGGCGCGTTTGAGATCGAAGGTGATGACGTTGACGCGGGTGCGTTCGACGAGGACGTGGATGAGTTGGATTTAACGGAGGATTGGCGGGCGTTGGAATCGCCCGCGGCGAAATCGACGAAGGCGCGAGTCGACGCCGGGTTCGTCAAGGCTTCGGATATGTTGCAGGAGTTGAGTTTAAACGCGCTCGATGAAGATGTGTGTGATGATTTCGGTAGCGATGCGTACTGTCGCGGCACGCGCGCGGCGTCGCGGGAGACGAAGACGCTGACGAGAACGCCGCCGCCGGTGCCGAAAGCGCTTCGCTTGATTCCGTCCCCGTCCGCGAAACCGGTGAAGTGGGACGTCGTGTTCGACGAACCGAAACCATCGGGGCGCGTGCCGACCTGGTTTCCCGGTCGCAATGCGCGGCTGATGGCGTCGACGTCGTCGAGTGAGACGTCGCCGCCGTCGAAGCCCATCGCGGTGTCGTGGTTCGGCGAACGCGACGACGACGGCGACGACGCGGCGAGTCTGCAACGCGCGGCGCAAAGACGCGGACGTTTGGCGTCGTCGCTGTCGCCCGTCGCGCGTCGCGGGGCTTCGTCTCCCGAACGCCGTAGAAGCGATATCGGCGTCGCCGCGTGCTACGTTCCCGCGCGCGCGCCTTCGAACAAGCGCCTCATTCGCAACGCGCTTCGCGTGCTCGTCGGGCCGCCCGATCGCGATGATTACGTCGCCGCCGTGCGTGCGATTGACAAATGCGAGTTCCCATCGGTGGTTTTGTTGCTGAAAGGATCGGCCGAAGTCGCGCCGCGAAAGTTGCGAGGCGTGTACGCCGTCGTCGACGAGGATACGCTGAAACGCATCCACGGCTCTGGACCAGAATACGTCGCCGGCTCGTCCGTTTTGGCGTCGCTCAAATTCGACACAGCGACGATGAGCTTCGCACCGCTTGCGAGTCGCGCGATCACGCCCACCGTCGCGGCGATTAGCTTGACGCGCGCTAAATAGAAATAATAATCGCTACGAAGTCGATATTGCAACGTCGCTCACCAACCGAGCAAAAGCGGAAACATCCCTAGCAGACATCCCACGGTGACCCCCCCCGTGGCGCCCGCGACTTTGGCCCATCGCACCGCCGCCGTCATTCGCTGCGCCTGGGTCAAATTCTGCGGCGCCTGGAACCCCAACCGCTCGGCGAAGGTTTCGATCTTGCTCGACAACCCGATCCCCACGACGTCGCTCACCGTGTTCCCGAACCCCGCCGCCGCCATCGTGCTCAGCCCCAACCCCACCCCGAGCGCCGTCTCGATAGACTCCCCCGCCATGATCATCACCGCGTTATCGCACAGCCCGAACCCCACGAACGGCACCGCCTGACTCAGCGCCACCGCTCGCAACTGCGCCGCCGTCGCGCTCGCCGTCGCGCTCGCCTCCTCCCGCCCCACCGACGCCGCGTCCCGCCGTTCGTCGCGACTCAGCGCCATCAAAAATTCCTTCTTATCCAAAACCCCGTCCCCGTTCGCGTCCGCGTCCTCGAACGCGCGATCGAGCGTCCCCGCGCTCGCGAGCGTCGCCATCACCGCGTCCCGCGTCGCCGCGTCCTCCGCCGCCACCGTCCCCACCGCCCGCGCGCGCGCCTCCGGCGCCATCGCTCGCAGCGCCCGCACCACCGCGCGCTCGTCCTCGCGCGCCGTCGCGCCCTGCGTCCGCCATCGCCGCTCGACGCGATGCGGCTCGCGCGCGCGATGATTTCGTCCGACGTCTTCGCCGCGCCGTCGCGCGTCGCGCGCGCCGCCGCATCGCGCGCCGCGCTCGAGCGCGTCGCCGACCATCGCCACCGACCGCGCGAGCGGTCTCGCGACGCGACGCGACGCCATGCGACGCGACGCGCGCGCGAATGGCGCCGAGGCTTCACATCGCGACGCGACGCGACGCGAATCGACGACGCGACGGCGCGCGCGAACGCGCGCGCGCGCCAAGGCACGAACGCGCAGACAGCATGGCGCGCGGACTGAGCCGCGAGCTGGCGAAGGAGAAGGCGCAAAAAAAGCAAGGGAAAAACGCGTCCAAGGGCAACAAGGAGGATTTGACGCCGGCGCGGCGCGCGGAGCGAGACGCGAAGACGCTGCGCGAGAAGACGGCGAGGAAGGAGGCGGCGCGCGCGGCGCTCGCGGCGAGCGGAGAGGCGGGCGCGGCGGCGGTGAAGGCGGAGGAGGCGAAGAAGGCGGCGATGCGGGCGAAACAGAGGGAAAATAAATTGGCGGCGGCGAATCCGTTGTTGGCGAAGAAGCGAGGGTGACGCGCGAGGGCGAGCGCGAGGGAGACGGACGGCGCGAGCGAGACGGCGTGGATCGATGATGGGCGCGGTGAAGAAGGCGGCGAAAAGGGATGATCGATCGGGGACGAGAGGGACGCGCGGATGCGTGGATTTTTTATGTCGGCGCGAGTGTAACGCCAACGCCACAACGAGACGCGCGGAACGATGAAACGCGCGCGCGCGACGACGAAGAACGAGAACGACGAGACGAACGCGACGACGACGACGCGCGCGGCGCTCACGCTCGAGGCGGAAAAGTTACGCGTGGAGGCGGAGAACGCGAGGCTGAAAGCGGAACTCGAGGACGCCGCGAGCGACGCGGCGAAGCGCGCGCGCGCCGCGGAGCGCGCGGAACGGCGCGTCGTCGAGCGCGACGCCACGATACGCGCGCTCGAGCAGCGCATTCGGGAACTCCAGGCCGAACTCAAGGCTTCCGTGGAGCTGAAAGATGAATACGCGCGCGCGCTCGACGCGCGCGTCGGCGAAGTCGACGCGTTGATCCGCGTGGACTCGGACGCGGACGCCGAGACGCTCCGCGAACGCGTCGACGAGGGACTCCTGCGCGCCGCCAACGAGCTCGTGCACGTCAAACGCGAGTGCGAAACGTTTCGCGCGGCGCATCGCCGTCTCGAAAAAGTCATCGAGCTCGTCGATCTCGACGTGTCCCGCGTCAAGGACAACGTCGCGGCGGCTGAAAAGGCGCTCGCCGACAAATCCGACGAGACGCGAGCGCACGCGGAACGCATCGCCGACATGGAGCGCGAGCTCACCGACGGCGTCGCTCTCGTCGCGCGCTGTCGCGAGCGCGAGTCCGATCGCGAACGCGAAATATCAGCCCTTCGCAGGGCGCTCGCGGCGTCTCGCGCGCAAACCAGGCGCTTAGAAACCGAATTAGACGCCGCCGCCGTGTAGCTCGCCAGTCCCTCGCCATAATTCGCCTCGCGATCGCCATGACGACGAATGCGGCGTCCACGGATTGGTGGACGTCGCTCCAGGAGACCGTCGCGTCGTACGCGCCAGCCTTCGGCACCGCGAGCGCGTCCGGCACCGCGAGCGCGTCCACGACGACGCTCAGCGACGAGGATTATCGCAGGCGCATGATTACGAAGATGGACTCATCCATGCGCACGAAATACGGCCAAGGCGCGACGTATAACTTCAAACTCGTCCTGCGCGGCGACGTGGCGACGGGAAAGTCGACGCTTCTTCGACGCCTGCGCGGAGGGACGTTCGTGGCGGCGTATGAGACGACGAAGGAGATAAAAACGGCGCACGTGAGCTGGCGAGCGAAATCGTGCCCGGAGGACGTCGTGGCGTTGGAGGTTTGGGACGTCGTGGATAAGGCACCGAAGCGAGACGTGAGCGATAATTTGACGCTGGCGAAGAAGGCGAGCGCGGCGGGGAGCGGAGCGCACACATTTCCGTTGGATGCGACGGTGATGGATGTGTATCGAGGCGCGCACGCGTGTTGCGTGTTGGTCGATCCGAGCAAGCGATGGACGTTTGAGTACGCGATGCGAGAGCTTGAGAAGTTACCGAAACACATTCCGAGCGCGTTGATCATGAACTTTAGGGATTATCCGGATGAGAAGCGAGGTTTGAGCGTGGGTGAGGTGGAGGCGGCGTTGGAGGACGCGTTCGGCGATAGGCCGTTTACGCCAGTGGTGATCGAGACGTCGTTGTTGAATTGTTACGGTTTGAGCGCGGTGTCGACGTTTTTGCACGTGCCGTTTCTATGTCTGAAACGCATGACGTTGGAACAGGCGTTGACGCTGAACACGACGGCGACGGTGCAGGCGCAAGAGGCTTTGGAAAAGATTAAAGAATCTTCGTACGACGCGTACACTCGCAAGCTCGGGATTCATCAGCCAACGCCCGAGGAGCAGGAGGCGAAGGAAAAGGCAGAGAACGGTGAGGGGGGTGCGGTGAAAGCACCCGAAGAGAGTTCATTTAGTTGGAGCAAGCTGAGCAACATGACGGTCGGGGAAATTCCTCTCGTCGTCGCCGGCGCCGCGCTCTCTTCCACGGCTTCGGCGGTGTCCAACATCGCGCGAAAGACGCCCGCCGAGCTATCGGAAGATTTAGCCAACAATTTGAAAACTTTTGCCACACTCGGCGGCAAGTCCGCCGAATCGGACGGAAAGAACCCGGACGAGCCACAACTCCCCCCGCAGTTTAGCCATCTAGGACCGGGCGGCGTCGAGCGCTCGGCGTTCGGCGGCCGAGACATCGCCGACGAGGACAAAGCCGCGATCGAGGCCATGGTGCAAAAGAAGGGTGGCGGCGATGACCATTGGCTCGACGACGACGAGGAGGGTGGTGATGATGAGAACGATGGGTACGAGGACGACGAGGACGCGGGACGCGACGTCGCGATGAAGATGGACGGATGGGATGACGAAGACGACGACGACAGCGACGGCGAAGTCGACGCGGAATCGCCCGCACACTTTATTCGTCAGATTAGCAAAGACGATCCTTTTTTCGGGAAGTCGGACGAGAAACCGAAGAACGGAAACGGGAAATCAAAACCGCCGACGTCGCCGTCCGCAGTCGATCTCGATCCCGAGCGTCTCGCCGCTGCGTTCGACGCGACGCCGAGCGCGGATGAGTACGAAAAAGTTGAAGATCCGCTCGGATTGGCGCTCGCGCGCTCGGCGACGATGAGCTCGAGCGAGATGCTCTCGGGTAGCGAGGGTAAGAAGAAGAAGAAGGAAAAAAAGGCAAAAAAGGAAAAGAAAGAGAAAAAGGGTGAAAAAAGCGCGAGTAAGTCAAAGTCTGGCAAATCTATGCGTGACTGGGACGAAAGCGACTAAAATGATGTTGTAATTCTATTCTCAATACTTCTAAGTCTACTGCACGACGCAACGCGACGACGAAGAGTCCACGCCAACAAAAGTTTCATCCACATCGTATCGTTGAGGGGTGAAATACGATTCGCGATTCACGTACCACACCACCGAGAAACGATCGCCACTGTATCCGCGAACCCAGTGCACGGATCTGCCGTCGAATCTCGCCAAACGCTCGCGCGTATCAATCATCCAGCGCGTCTTTCCGTCCTTGCTTTCTACGCATAACTCACCACCACCGGTAAAAGTGCCGAAAGACATCGAGTACTGATGAGATTTGTCATCCTTGTCCAAGTGCGCCGAGGAGATGAAATTTTTCGTTATCGCTAGGCTATCGTAGGGGAACGTCTCGTCGACGGTTCGCATCAATCTCTCGCACGCATCCTTGAGTTTGGCGTACGGATCATTCGGCGACAATTCACGCTTCAAAACTATGTAGCCATCACTTTTCACGCCGCGGCGATGCGAACGCGCCGGCCACTTCGATCGAAGGAGTTCATCCTTCAAGCGCTGCGTCGCGGCGCTGTCCACCGCGACGCCTCGAAGGTTGACGTACGACGCCGCCTCGTTCGACGCCACCGCTTCATCGATGAGAGCTGCGTGTGTCATGCCGCGCGCCAGCGCGCGCTGTTCCAAGTCTTTTGCCGTCCACGCCATGAAAATCTCTCTCGCGGGCGGGTGCTCTCCGGGAGGCAACGCGCGAGCGGGAGGAGCAACTGCCGCCGGCGCAGCTTTCGCATCATTCGTCTTGTTCTTATACGCCGCGGGCCTCGCCTTCAGTACGCTCGTGACTCCATCTTTCAACGTCACACTCACTTCATTCATAGCCGCCTGGAGCACGCGCGCCTCATCCGCGTCTCTGCACTGTAAAAACGCAAACGCTTTCCACTCTCCATTGACTTTATAACCCCTACGCTTTATGAACTTCACCTGCGGCTGTGGCAAGTCTGAGTTATGCGGCATCGCGTGCCAGATGACCTGGCGCACCCCTTTCATCGTGCCCGCGCTCCCGGACAGTCCACCGAGCCATAAATCAGCCGCCGGGTCGCCCGCCGCCGTCCCGCTCGAGTCGCCGCCTCGCGCTCTCAGTTCCTTCCGTATCGCCGCGCGCTTCCTGCGCCTTTCGTTCAGCGCCCGCACCTCTTCCTTCGTCATGTCCCTTTCCTTCTTGTGGCTCCTTCCGCTGCTCGCGTACGCGAGCGTCGGACCGTCCTCCCCGCGCGCCCTGGCGTCGAACGCCCTCGCCACCGACGTCTTGTGGACGCCCGCGCGCGCGCCCATCGACGACGTCGACGCATCGTCGGCATCGTCGATCGCGCGACACGGTCCGTCGCGCCTGAGATGACGGAACAGCGCGTTTCTCGACGCGAACGCCGTCCCGCACGTCGCGCACGACGCCATGCGAAGAGTGCGGCGAGTCGCCGAGCGGAACGCTCAAGTCACCTCACGCGCCGTTCGAATCCTCCGTCGGCGCGACGTTTTCATCGCACTCACTAAACTCGACCTTGCGTCTTTTCTTCTTCGCGGACGTCGCTCGCACCGCCTCCGCGAACGTCTTCTTCGTCGTCGCGTCGCCGTCGTCGAGCGCCGCCGCGCGCGCGCGCTCCGCGTCCAACTCCGCCGCGATCTCCGCCATCCGTCGCACGTCTGAGTCGTACTTCATTAAATCCACAGATTCCAAGCACTCGCGATCGCGCTTTTTCGTTCCGCTTCGCGATGCGTTCTTCGGCGTGACGTTCCGCTTCGGCGTCGTCGAATATTTGGACGGGACGCCGCGCGGCGTCGTCGCGAAGTCCTTCGCGTCCACCATCTCCCCTCGGCGCTCGGAGTTCGTGATCCAGAGCGGTGACACGACCTTGACCTTGGACGCGAGCTTCATCTCGGCCAGTTTGCGGTGCAGCGCGACGCCTCGCGCGGCGTCCGCGGCGCGAAAGATGACGTGCGTGGTCGTTGGACAAATGTTCACCGTGACTTTCGCGCCCTTCGCGACGAGTTTCGCGCGAAACGGCGCGCTGGCGTCGACGTTACCGGTGAGCGTGACGTCGACGTAGGCGCTGACGCCGTCGAAGATCGGACGCATCGGAAGATCGGGGCGGGGTTTGCGGAACCGCGACGGGAGGGGGACTGACTGTTCGTATTCATCGCGCGAGCGCTAGGCGCGAATGTGGGCGTTAGTTGCCGACGAATAAGTACTCGTACGCGATGAGATGCAAGAGCACGAGGTAGGAACCGATGATAAATCGCCTGTGACGCAGAACGCTCTCGAGCCTGCGGTTGAGCGGACGCTTGTACGCGAGCGGCGTCAAAGTTTCGGCGCCGACGACGGCGTTGGCGACGGTCGGGGTGGCGACACCGGTGACGGCACCGCGTTTTTCCATCGTCGAACGCCACGCGAGGTCGGTGAATCGTCGAGTGAGAGAATCGATCTCTTCGTTCTTCTTCAGCACGAGCGCTTCGCTCTCGGCGAGTCGGCGAGAGAGCGAAGCCAAGGACGCGTTCGCGGGCGACGACGCGGAGCTATCGCGGGCGCGTTCGGCCGCCAAGGCGGCGAGTTCACGGCGCGTCTCTTCGAGAGCGCTCTCGGCTTCTTTCGCGCGCTGTTCCGCGGCTAGGACATCCGCAGCCGTGCTGGTTTCGCTCGAAGCGCCGCCATCCGCGCGCAAGTTGTTCATCTGCGTCTCGTACGCCTCCCTCGCCGCAGACGCCTGCGCCATGGCGGCTTGCGCGCGTTCTTTCCACACGCTCTCTGACGCGCGCGCTGCGAGCGCACTTTCGGTGGCATCGCTCGATTTCAGCCGATCGATTTCGTCTTGCGCCTCGCGAAGCGCGTGTCTCGCTTGCGCGAGCTCCGTCTCGATTCTCTTGACGTCGGCGCGATCGACGGTTGACTCACCCTGCGCGCTCTGCGTCACGGCTGCAATTTTACCTTCGTACTCTTCCTGTTTCGCTGCGAACGCTTCCGTGAGATGCGCCAAGCGTCCGTTCGCTGCGCGGTTCTCTTCGCTCAACTTTTCCAGCTCGGCTTCGAGCGTCGTCACTCGCGCCTCCGCCTCCGCTCGCGCGTGTACGCTCGCTACGTGCTCACTCTCCGCTTGCGCCCGAGCACTCGCCGCGAGCTCTCTCTCTTCAACAGCTGCCCTCTTCGCCGCCTCCGCCGCGAGTTTCTCCGCATTCGCCGCCGCCGTCGCGTTCGCCGTCTCGCTTCGCAAATCGTTCAACGCGAGCGTCAATTTTTCATTCTCCTCCACCGCCTTGGCGATGCGCAACCGCATCCGAGCCGCCTTCGACGTCTTTCTCGACTTCCCCCCGCGCCCGATGGACCCACCGCTGTCCTCTCGATCGCTTCCATCGCTCCCGTCGTCGCTCTCGTCGTCGCTCTCGTCGCTCGACGCCTCCGCCGCGTCCAACTTCTCCCTCAGCGCCTCGTTCTCCGCCTTAAAACTCTCCAACTCCGCCCGCAACACCGCGACTTTCGTCTCCAGCGCCTTCTCGTTCCCTCCCGTCGCCTCCGCGTCCTCGCGCGCGTTCGCACCGCTCGCTCGACGCGCGTCCTCCAACAATTTCGCCAACGCCTCGCGCTCCTTCTCGATCGTTTTCCCCTTCTTCACCGCCCCCCTGAGCTTCTCCCGCAGCTCCGCCACGCGCGCGCGCTCTTCCTCGAGCGTCGCGTTCGCTCGCGCGCGCTCGTCGTCGCTCGCGCGCGACGCCATCGCGGCTCGAAGTGCCGCGTCGGCGCCTTCGCGTCCACACTTCGCGACGATGCGTCGCCTCCCGATCGTCGACGACGCCACGCGCGCGCGCACGCGGTGCGCGATGTGCTGGGGGACGCTTCACCGCGCGTGTCTGCCGTCGACGTGCGCGCACGCGACGTGCGAGGCGTGCTTCAAGGCGAGAGAACCCGACGCGAGCTGCGCCGTGTGCGGAGAGAAATATCTCGCGCGCGGCGCGCCGGGTGCGTTCGCGCGCGACGCGGCGCGCGACGCGGAGTGCGAGCGGGTGTACGGCGACGCGCGCGAGGCGTACGACGCGGAGGAGGATCGGCGGGCGCTGCGGACGCTGAAGGAATGTTTTGGGTACGAGACGTCGACGGCGTTCGCGGCGCGCGACGGCGACGGCGACGAAGACGAAGACGAAGACAAAGACGCGGCGACGCGAACGGAGACGGTGGACGAGGACGATGGGGCGTACGAGATAGAGTTTAGGGACGTCGCGGCGGCGCGGCAGACGTCGGGTGAGCCGGATGAGACGCGGGCTCGGTTACCCGTGGAGTTCGCGTCGGCGCCGAAGACGGCGAAGGTGGAGGCGCTGCGGAGGTTCGTCGAAGAGCAGGGCAGAGGGAAGTACGCGCTTTGCGACGAACACGGTCGTTATCGGTGGTCGCGCGCGCACGGGTCGGACAAAGATTCCGTTTTAGATCCAACGAAGACGTTGGAAGATTTTTTTGAGCCGCAGCTCCGTCGCGGAGAGCCCATAGTGGCGTGGTTCGTTTCGTTTCGTGAGTGAGTTGTTTCTGTGAGTGAACTGTTTCGTGGCGTGGTTCGTTTCGAAGAAGCGGGTCGGCGACTAGGCCACTGCTCGGTCGAAGATCGGAGGGTGCGCGGAGACGGATTCGGTAAAGTCGGGCTGGTGTACATCACGAGATACAATGGCGGATTACGAGCATGTGTACGCGGCGAAGAGTTCGGCGCAGCCGTGCTGGAGCTGAGACATAACGACGCGCGTGATGGCAACGATGCAGACATCACGGCGGTTCTTTCTCTTTTTGCTCATGTGCTGCGTCACGCGCGCGCGCGCCGATTTGACAACTGAGAGCACGTTTGAGCGCGTCGAGAGAGACGGAACTGAAGGGACTTTCGAACTGGTGGGAAAGTACACCATTAGAAACGACGGCGCGAATGACGTGAACCTCGCCGGGCAAGCCCTGATGTTGCGATTCCCAGGATATGTTCGCGTGAAGAACGACGATGATCCAGCACAGTCGACGTTGACGAGAGCGCTCCCGCGCGACTGGATCTTCGAGTGTTTCTGGTCTTACGTCGAAGGGCGATACAACGGGACGAACGTGTGTCCCTCGATCGATTTCGTCGTTTCGTCGAATGTGGTGGAGGTACGATTCGTGAACACCTTGATTTTATGTCCAGGATGCACGCTGAGGGGGGACTCGTCGTACACGTCCTTCGTTCTTAAGCATCGTGCGTATTTCCCCATCTTTGAAAATGGCGACATGCTCAAATCGATGGGCATGCGAACGTTTTTCGACGCACCGCCACCGCCGCCGCCTCGAGGCAGGCGGGTGTGTTTCCCTCGCGAAGTTGATTTTTCATTTAAAGTGTCAAGCTACCCGAGCCGTTTCGCGGCGGATGACGAGTCGGCGTCCTCAGACGACGCCGTCGTGCCGTTGGGCACGGCGGGCTTCGACGCGTTCTTACGCGTCTTCTTAGACGTGCGCAATCGACAATCTTTCGATTACGACATGTCTTCAGTCGTCATCGTCGTCCCCTTTGATTGGAAAATCTCTCCGAGCGAGAGCTCGGGCAAAATTCAGCAAACGCCGGATGATTTCTTCGCGCGATGCCACGGGCAAGGCACGACGCTGTGCGACGTCGCTTACGTACTCAAGGAATCGTCGGGATTCCAAATTCGATTCAATCCAGGATTCACCCTCTGCCCTGGATGCTCGCTGCGAGGCAAAGGTCCACAAGGCGCCGCATTCGAACTGTACTCGCCATTTCTTTTTCCGCTCGACATAGAAAGCGTTCGAGGCGCGTCGGCGTTTTGCGACGACGCCCAACTGTAAAATCCAACTGTACAACGCCCGCGCGTCCGCACATTCCAGCGTCCATGATCGACGTCGACGACCCCGTCGTGCGCAAACACGTCGAAGAGAAAGCGCGCCTGCGCGAGCGCGCCGCCCGCGCGTCGTCGCGCGCGTCGTCCTCGCGCAGCGCCGGCGGCGCTTCGGGACAGCGCGAGGTTCAACGCTGGATAAAACTCGACTTGGGGCGCCCCGTCCCGGCGACGCACGACCCGTGGGCCGAGGGCGACGCGTTCGAACTGACGTTTTCGTGCGAATCGGGCGGCGCGACGTCGGTCAGCGTGGGCGCGCTGAAAGCGGCGAACGGTGGTTGCTGGAGCGCGTTCGGGACGAGTTGGCACTGCGTCACCGGGTGGAGTCGACTGGGCTTGGATTTTCGAGGCGTGGCGCTGGAAGTCGCGTTGGAGTGCGCGTTCGGCGAACGCGACGTCGGTGGTTGGCGGTGTTTGTACCAGACGAGTGCGGATGGGTACACGGTTGGCGTGGACGCGCGCGACTGCGAAGGCGCGTTTCTCGCCGTTACGGACGCCGACGGCGCGATGCTTTCGCGCGACCACGGTGGACCCAGGCTCGTGTTTCCCGCGTTGTACGGCTGGAAGAGCGCGAAGTATTTATCTCGAATCGAGCTCAAGACGTCGTACGAGAATGGGTTTTGGGAAAACTTGGGGTGTCACGCTCGCGGTCGATGGCGCTACGATGAGCGATGGAAGCCGGGGACGTCCGCGCGAGTGTGGAACGTATTGGCGTGGATCACGGATCGATACTACATCGGTGGTGAACGGGTGTGGATATGGGTCATGGTGTACGGCGGGCGGGCGTTGGGGATGGTCGCGTCTCTGTTCGCCAAGAAGAATAGGGTAGACTAAAAAATAGGCAGAGCGGCGCTTCGCTCGTGTAATGCAACTCACTCACAGTTCGGTGTGAGCGTCGAGCGACGCGATCTCGTCGACGATGGCGAGGAACAACGAAGAACTGTCCTGCACGTCCTGCCCGAGTTCCCATATCATCACCCCGCCGAATCCCATTCGTCGAGCCACGCGGACTTTTTTTCGAACGACGCCGACGGAGTCGAACGCCCAATCTCCGACTACATTTTGATCTTTGTCGAGATTCTCTGAACTCGCAAACTCGCGACGAATCTCCTCGTACGTTTTCGCTTCGCCCGTTCGCATTGAGCGAGCGTAAAACGGTATCCCGACCGTGAATTTACTGACGTCGTCGAACTCGCGCTTGACGTACTCCATCAAACTCTCCACGAAACTCATCGCGGCGTGTCCGCGCGGATCGCGCGAGTCGTACGCCATGATGTGCACGTAGTCCACGTATTTCATCAAATCAAACTTCACCATCGCCTCGAACGTCGCCACCGTCGGATGAATCGCGAAACTCAAGCGCTTGCGCTCGCCTTCCATCTCGTCGAGCGCGTCGCGCGTCGCGCGCAGCAGCTCCCCGAACGCCATCCAATCGCTCTCGCGCGCCGGGTACTCCCAATCGTACGACACTCCATCGAACGCGTGCGTCTCCACCGCGCGCTTCACCGCCGCCACGAGGGCGGTGGGAGACTCCGCCGCCGCTCCGAATCCGTCGCTTCGGCCGCCGCCGCCGACCACCAAATCGCTCGCGCAGTCACCGTCCTCGTCCGTCTTCTTCCACACCCCATCCAGGCCGTCCAGCGCGCGACCAGACGACGACGGCGCGGCGGAGAACGCCAGCACGCGCGCACCGCGCGCGCACGCTCGCGCGGCGGCGGTCGCGGGTCGGTAATCTGGAAGGTACCCGTGCACAGAAAACGTCTTCGCGGCGACCGCGCCGTGCGAACGGGACGCGAGAGCCGCGAGCGCGAGGACGAACGCGCGCAGACGCATATCTTTTCGCGGCGACGCGCGACGAGGGGAGACTCGCGAGGGGAGATCTGCGGCGAAGGCGCGCGGCGCGGCGTAAACTGTCGCGTAAACTAACTTCTTCGGTTACAACCGACGAACTCTGAAAATGTCGTGATCACTCGAAAGTCGAACTAGAAGGCGAGCGCGATCAGGTAGCGTCCATGGCGTCGACTTCACCGTCGGCGAGTCGCTTGGCGGCCGCGCGCGCGGGCTCGGCGATGTCCTCGGGCACGCGGACGAACTCGCCGTCGCTCGCGTCGCAAATCCAGCTCAACTCGCACTCAAACTCCTTGTCTTTCACGTCGTGCGTGGCGTACACGATGCGCGCCAACTCTTTCACCGCCTCCGCGCACGTGATTTCACTAAAATTTAACTTTTCAACCTCCGTCTTCGCCGCGCTTTTCCCCTTACCGACGCACGCGCCCTTCATCTTCGCGCACTCGCCGTTTTGCTCGAGGAGATACAAGTGATAGCCGTCGAAATCCTTCACCGCCAGCACGCTCGAGCACCCGAACGGGCGCACGCTCCAGTACAGCGTGAACAGATGATAATAATGCGCCATGCGATCGGCCAGAACTTTCGCCGGGATCGCGTCGCCGTAAAACGACTTGTACTGCGCGCACTCCGCTCGCGCGCGGTCTCGCACCGCCTTCAAATCCGGGTTATACCCACTCCCGCCCATTCCCGCGTGTCGCGCCACCGCGCACACGCGTCGATTCGTCCCCGGCGTGTGCAATTTACTCGGCACGAGCTTCTCGCACGCGATGACGCATCCGTCCGCGCACCGCACCCCCACGGTCAACCCGCCGTTGTCCACCGCCTTCCCCGCGTACTCCACCTGGAACACGCGTCCGTCGGGCGAGTACGTCGTCGTGCTCAGGTCGTATCCCGAGCCGATCCCGCTCATCGCGCGCGCCTCGCGCCGCCCTCACCGCCGTCGCGCGGCGGTTTCGTTCAGATTCGATCGCGCGCCGGCTCGACGACCTCGATCGTTCGTCGTCGCGCGTCGCGAACGCGCGTCGTCGGGAACCGGCGCGCGGCGCGCGCGACGACGCGTTCGCGCGACCCGCGAATCGCGCGACGCGTCGCTCGTCGACGCTCGGCGCGTGGCGTCGCGCAGTGCGGCGAATCCGCGGCAGATCGCCGCGCGCGCGATGCGGTCGACGCGTTGGCGCGTCGACGCGCGGTTCGCGACGCGCGGGCGCGGACGCGCGCGGACGCGCTTGAACGCGAGCGCGGAGCCGGCGCGCACGCGCGCGTTCGACCCGACGCGGGCGAAGGATCTGAAGCTGCTCGGCGCGAAGGAAAATCTGTTGGATGCGATCGAAAGAAACGACGCCCAGAGGATCGACGCGGCGATCGACGAGTGCGGTGCGCTGTACGACGGCGAACGACGCTCGCCCGCGACGTCGCGGGCGCTGCGCGGGCGATGGCGCCTGGTGCACTCGAAGCAAGCGGCGAACGCGAATCCGTTTCAGATTTTGTTTCAAGGCGCGGCGAAAAACTATCAAACGTTCGACGAGGACGACGGCGTGCGGAACGCGGTGGAGTTGGGAATGCTCAGGATCGAGGCGTTCGCGACGAGCGAGAACGCGGGAGCGGTGCGGACGAACATCGAGATTCGCACGGTGGACGTGAGTTTCGGCGGTCGAAGATTGAAGACGTTTGAGCTGAATCCGAAACCGGGCGCGGGTCGCGGCTGGGTGGAACAGCGGTTCTTGGATGAGGAAGTGCGAATTAGCGTCGGGAATAAGGGGAGCGTGTTCGTGCACGTCAAGGACGACGAAGGAGAATCGGCGAAGGAGGCGAAGGAAACGACCGACGCGGCGACGACGACGACGAGCGCGTTGGCGCGCGTCGAGCGCCGCGCGGACGAGGACGAGGACTAAATTTGATCATCGTTCGTGTAATACATACAGTAGCGCGCATTGCTTACTCGATGTTTCACCCGTGAAACCTCGGATCGGAGCTCGACACGGGCGCGCGCGGATCGGCCGATTGCGCGGGCGCCTGCGCGATGTCTTGCGTCGTCGCCTTGCTCGCCGCGCCGTATCGCTTGGCGTACGGCAGCTCTCGCTCGCCAGCCTCCAACGCCGCGACGTTGCTCTCCAACACCTCGCGCGGAAACTTACCGACGATGAATCCCTCGCTCTCACCCGCGGCGTCCAAAAACTCCAAATGCGGTATCCCATCCACCCCGTACGCGTCCATCTCGTCGCTCCACTTCGCGTTGTCGATGTTCAACATCACAAAGTTCACCGCCTTCCCGTGCGCCGTCTCCACCGCGTACACCGTCGGCGCCGATTCCTTGCACACCTCGCACCAATCCGCGTAAAACTCCAACACCGTCGGCCTCCCATTCCTCAGCGCGTCGTCCAGCGGCGTCGACGCTCGCTCCAACTTGGCCAAATTCGCCGTCGCCGCGTTCGCCGCGCCGCCGTTTCCCGAATCTCCCACCGTCGTCGTCGCCGTCAGCGCGAACGACGCCGCGCCGACCGCGAATCCCGCCAGCGCGATCGCGCGTCCGCGTCGCCGCGTCGCGTCGTTCTCCGCCTCGAGCGCTCCGCGCGCGTCGCCGTTTCCGTCCGCGTCGTTCGCGCGCACCGCGCATCCGCGTCTCATTCGTCGCGGTCGTCGCGCCGTCGCGACGCCGCGCGCTTCGGCGACGCGCGAGGACGTCGCTCGCATCGCGATGTATCGCCCGAGCGCGCGCCGACGCGGACGCGCGACTGCGATCACCGACCGTCGCGCGATGACGCGACTCGATGGCGCGCGCGACGCCCTCGACGCGCGTCGGCGCGCTCGCGCGCGTCGCCGCGCGCGCGTGCGCGAAGACGGCGTGCGTCGGCGCGGGCGCGGGCCTCGGCGCGATCGCGGGCGCGGTGCTCGGCGCGCGCGCGCGGCGAGGCGCGCTCGCGGGCGCGGCGCGAGGCGCGCTCGCGGGCGCGCGCGCGCTGCTCGAGACGCTCGACGACGCGCGCGACGCGCACTATCGCGTGTTCACGGACGAACGAGGACGATTGAGGGTTGTGGAGACGTCGATACCGCGAGCGATGCGGTTCGGCGACGTCGTGCGCGCGATGCTGGAGCTGGAGTCGACGTACGAGGCGCTGGAGGCGGGCGCGGGCGCGGAGACGCGAGGCGCGAGCGCGAACGTTCTCGCGCGATTGCCGAGACGAGAGTACAGAGGGACGACGATGACGACGCGGGTGTGCGCGGTGTGTCTGGAGACGTTCGTGGACGGGGAAGTGGTGAAGCGGGCGTCGTCGACGTGTTCGCACGAGTTTCACGACGCGTGCATCGACGCGTGGCTCGCGCGACGGGATTGTTGTCCGATGTGTCGAACGCGCGCGGAGGCGCCGACGGGACGGGTGGAATTTGAAATCGATTGACGACGACGCTCGATGACGTCGTCGACTTTGACGACGAATGGGTGTTTCTCTGTACAGTACCGTAGTGTAACTTTGACGCGACGACGATCGCGATGTAATGGACGACGCAAACGCGCGCGCCGACGCGGCGCGCCACTTCAAGACGCACGCTCTGACGACAGCGCGCGAACGAAAAACGACGAACGCGCGCTCGCACCGAAATCATGTCGCAACCCGAAGAGAGCCAACCGATGGATTCGCAACCGACGCCGTCGCAAGGCGCCGTCACCCTTCCCGAATACGCCGCGCCAGAGTGGTTGAACTCCGCGGGCGCGAGTCAGCGCGGGTTCTTCATCACGCGACAAGGCGCGAGCGAAATCGCGCTCGCGAGCGATGAAGCGCAGAAAATCATCGAAAGCGCGGCGCCGGAGTGGAAGAAAGGACACGGCAAGGACGACGCGAAGCCGTACGAGAGCGCGAAGATTGTTTCGTTGCCCGACGTCGACAACGCGGCGTACGTCGCTTTGGAACCGAGCGATTGTTCGACGGATGTCGGCGCGTTGGCGACGTGGATCGTCGAACAATTGGGCGAAGGCGCGAAATTCTTGCAACGTCCAACGCACATCAGCCGCATGATTCCCGTCGAGGGCATTTCGGGTGAGCTGGATCTCGTCGCGCTCGCCGCAAACGTCTTGCCGAAACATTTCGACGCCATCCGTCGTCGCGGTTTGCGATCGGCGACGTACGAGGTGATTTACGAGGAGTTGCATCCATCCGTGCACTTGTTTCCGAGCATCGTGAACGCGGCGATCGGGGACTGTCTGCCGGAAGGATACGAGATCGATCTCAAAAAGCCTTCGCACTCGATCATTTGCGTCGTCGCCGGCGCGACGGCGTTCATGTCCGTCGTCGAGCACTATCGCGAAAAGTCGAAGCACTTCGCGTTGCACAAAGCGTTGAGTGCGGCGGCGTGAGTTCTCGCCCGCGGGACGGCGAAAGCGTCGTCAATCAAGACCATGATGACTACCGATACAAATCTTTCAATACAACAGAATCAAATCAAAGAATATAAAGAATGAATCGCTCCGCGCTCACGGCTGGGCGCTGAAATCGCTTCGACTCGACGTTCGCCGAGGCCGTCGCGGTTTGTTCAGATCGAGCGAAAGTCGACGACTTAATACCGTCAGCGACACGAATCCTAAACCTATGACCACGAAAGGCCAAACATCTCGCCCGGGCGTGCCCGGTTTCATCGCCACCATCATCGCCACCAAGGAACCGCCGATGAGAGGCGCCACGCCTCGAGCGGCGTTGCCAAAGGTTCCGCTAAAGCCATTCACCGCGCCCAGCGTGTCCCTGGGTGAGGCGTTGTTCAAAATCAGCGAACTCCCGCCCATGATGATCGGACCGCTCATCCCACGCGCGAGACCGAGGCAAACGACGGCGACCCATGTCCACGCCTTGGACTTTTTCGCCGCGACGTGCGCGATCGGATGCAGCGGAAACGCCACGGCGTTCACCAGCAACGCGTACGTCAACAGCGTCACGATGCCGTACGCGCGACAGAGTCTGGTGAACAGAAACACTTGAAACAGTAAAATAACGCACCCCATCACGGTGCCGAACGCACCGATTTCCAGCGAAGTCCAACCCAAACCGCCGTTCGCGACGGACGTCGCCATCCAAAGCGGCGTCATCTCCGCCCCGCACAAGACGACGGCGGTGCACCCCACCTGCGACGCGATCGCCGCGCGCACGTTCACGTCGCGCCACCACACGACCTCGTCCTCTATACTTTCCACAGCCTTCTTCGTCGCCGCCGCCGCGTCCGCGTCCACCGCCGTCGTCTCCGCCGCGGCGTCGTCTTCGCTCGCATCCGGAAGCAGCTCCAATTCCACGACGACCTCGACGTCGTCTCTGTTTCGATGCTTATCGATCTGCATCCACCCCCTCGCGTACGCCATCAACGTCGGCGCCGCGAGCGCCGCGATCCATATGTTGCTCAAAAAGAACGGACGTCGCCTCAAAAACGTCGGGCACCGCGCGCCTCGCTCGCCCTCGAACGCCTTCCAATTTTCGCACGGCTCGCTCAACGCCGCCGCCAACGCCGGCGCCAGCGCGCTCGCCACCCCGTACGCCACCCCCGTCGTCGCGAACGCCCTCGCCACGTTCGTCTCGTCGCTCACCAGCGCCAACGCCGGTTTCTGCATCACCACCATCCCGTCCGCCAGCCCCTGGCACGCGCGCGCCGCGAACGCGCCGCTCGTCGTCCTCGCCATCGCGAACGCCGCCGTCGCGATCGCGTGCGCCACGCCGCTCGCGCATATCGCGCGTTCGAACCCTCGCGCGTCGCCCAGCCGTCCCCACGCCAGCGACGACGCCCCGCTCGCGAGCGGTTTCGTCGCCGTGAGCGCGCCGGCGACGAGCGCGCGCGAAGCCTCGCTCGCCTCGGGCCGCAGCGCGCGCGCCGCGAAGTACGCCGTGCTGAACAGCGCCGTCGTCCCGGCGATGGAGAGCATCGAGAACATCTGCACGACGGCGATCGTGCGCCAGTCCAGCGGCGTCTCGTCCGCGGGCGCGCGCGCGAATTCGAACGCGCGACGACGCGTCATTAAGTGACGACTTGAACGCGAATCCGCGCGCGTCTCGTCTCGTCCGCGGGCGCGTCTGCGAATTCGAAGATTCGCAGACGCGCCATAAAGTGACGACGCGCGCGCGAATCGCGACGCCGCGCATCGCGACGCGACGCACGACACGCGATGCGGTGCGGCGAGACGCTCGCGACGCGCGCGCACGACGCGCGACGCGCGATTCGAGCGCGCGAATTCGTGACGCGCGATTCGAGCGCGCGAATTCGTAATCATCGATCGCGTCGTCGGCGCGCGCGTCGCGGACGTCTCGATGGACGCGCGGGCGCGCGCGACGCGCGAGCGCGCGCCGAGGCGACGCCGGAGACGTCGGGGATCGATTCGGACGACGGCGCGATGAAGAGCGGGACGGCGGGCGCGACGGGGGGGCTGCTGGCGAGCTTTTTAGCCATGCGGCGCGGGTCGAGATTCGCGCACCAAGAGTTCTGCGCGCGGTGCGCGAGGGCGCATCGCGAGCGCGGCGTCTCGGTGACGGACGCGAGGCTGGAGAGCGCGATGATGGGGCTGTCGAGCGCGATGAAGTTCGGGACGAGCGAACAGGACGCGTTCGCGAGCGCGGTGGCGATGGTGACGCTGACGCTGTATCGGTTCGATCGAATCGAAGCCGAGGGCGGGGAGGGAGAGGGAGAGGGAGAGGGAGAGGGAGAGGGAGAGGGAGAGGGAAGGTTGAGCGCGCGGACGTTGGAGGAGGCGAGAAAGCGCGTGGAAGAGGATAAGGAGGCGATGGGGATGTTGAAGTACATCGAGATGACGAATAAGAACGCGGATGAGGGGTACACGCTTCGCAGGATGGAGCTCGAGCGACGATTCGCGAGCGGGGGCGAAAAGCGAACGCCGACCCCGGGCGAGTCCATCATGCGGATGAATTGCAAGCTCACGCTGTTGACGAGGGAGATGATAGAACTCGAACGCGGGATCACGCACGCGAGAAGAGGGCTGGAGGCGATGGAGGACGTCGACGCGACGGTGGACGAGACTGAAATTATTGAAATCGAGGCGCAACAGCAGTTGGCGTTGGCGTGGTGCACGAGAGAGCGCACGCCCGCGCGAGAGCTCGCGGCGGACATGCTCGTCGCGTTTTTCAGCGTCTTGACGAACCATCCAGTGGGGTACCGCGAGTTCGTTCGCGCGGCGCGAAGCGCGTACGAGGCTGGGATCTCTGCGGATGAAATCACGGGCGCGCTCGACGCCCCGGAATTCGACGTCGAGGGCACGCAGCGAGGGATGTTCGGTCGCGCCGCAGACGCGCCAAAGATCTTCGCCGGCTTAGTCACGACAGCGTACGTGGCGTTCGAGGCCGAAGGCTTGCCTCTGCCTGCCGCTGCGAAAGGGGATGAAGATTTATTCGCCTACGCCTCGCATCCGCGCGCATCGGACGAAGACGCCGAGTTCCAGCGACCGACAGACGAAGACACGAGACGCGCCCGCGCGCGAGGTTTGCGAAAGGCTGTCGAAGGTTGGATGGCGATGGATCGCGACGAGCTCGCGAACGAAGTTAGCGCGTCGCTATCGATCGACGAATCGATCGACGACGACGCGGCGCAGCCTTTCGCGGGATCGACGACGACGAAATCGACGGCCCCGGGCGACGGCTCTTTCGCCGTCGTCCGCGATGAGGCGTTTGGTGCTTCCTCCATAACACTCGTCACGCTACGACACCAGCGTAACATCGTGAGTTTCGTGCGAAACGATCTCGCCGTCCAAGGCGCTTAGCCGCCGCGGTGTAACAACGAGATTTCCGAGGTCCCGACGCGAACCCAACTTCTAACCGCAAACCACCGCGCTCGGCCGACAATGGCGGCGACGGTCCCGTTCGAAACGATCGATGAGTTCATCAACGCGCTCGCGAAGATTGAACTGATTCATCGACTCATAGCGAAACACGACGCGGATGACAGAGAAACGCTGGCGCCCGGCGACGATTTCTACCTTACCCCGACGAGCATTCAACGCGTGTCGCCGCGCCATAACAGATACGAATTGCTTTTCACATCCTACAAAGTGCGACAACCGCACCGCGACGCCGTGGACCAGCTGGGCTATCTCGGCGCCGACATCAAACTCGGTTTCGACGCCGTTCGCGGCACGCAGAGCGCGAGTCTGTGCGAAGACAACAAATCGGACCGGGACATCAACGATGCATTCTACGACAAGTGCGTGAAACGCGCGAGCGAAGTTCTCGGCGTCGAGTATCCGAGCGAATGGCTCTCGAAGTACTGCGAATTCGTCGCCAACCATTGGCCAAAGTTACCGTATCGTTGAGTCTCCGCGCGCGCGCTTCCTTCGTACATAGATTACACACAGACTACGCATCACAGACTACACACATCACAGGCCCGCCTCGCGTCGCAGTTCCTCGAGGGCTCGCTTGGCGTACGAGCACGTCGCGTCCACGTGTCGCGCGAGCGCCACCTTGTAGCGATCCTCGCGCGTCCGGCCCGGAAGCTCGCCGAAAATCTTGCGCGCGACGACGAACTCCACGCACCCTCGCACCGCCTTCTTCCCCAATCCGCGTCCTCGAAGCGCTTCCGGCGTCCACGTGTGTTCCACCACGAACGTCTCGATCGTCGAGCTGCATTCTCCCGACGCGTACGCGAAGCTCAGTCCTCGCTCGTCGGGCGCCGGGTCGACGCGCGACGCCACGGCTGACAAAATCTCGATCTCAGCGCTCTTCGGCGCGACCGAAAGCGCGCACGCGCGCGCGTGATCGAGTTTCCGCCGACTTCCGTCGTCGTCCCGCGCCGACGGCGCGCACCGACACGCCATCGCGCGATCGAGGTCGAGCGGTTCGTTGAGGACGCTGACGCACCAGTACGCGTCCGAGCCGTCGCCGCCCGCGGTGGGCGACCACGCGCCGTGGGCGCGATCGAAAAGGTCGGCGTCCTCGTCGGGCATGGGCGTCGAGGCGCGTCGAAGGACGCGCGCGCTCGATCCGCGCGCGGCGCTGTGGGGCGCGTCGCGTCTTCACACGTCGCCGCCGCGAACATGTCGATCCCCGATCGACCGCGCGCGCGCGGTCTCGCGTCGGCGCGGACGATACTGTTCGTCGTTTGCGCGTTCGCGATCGCGCGCGCCGCGCGCGTGGACGCTTCGGCGACGCACGCGCGGCGCGCGATGTCGTCAACACCATCGTCCGAAGCGTCCGTCGACGACGCCAAACTCCGCGCGGACTTCGCGCTGGAGGACTCCGCGCGCGCGGTGGACGTCATCGTGTACGAGGGTCCGGCGTACGACGGGTGCTGCCCGCTCGCCGGGAAGAACGAGGTCGAAGGCGGCGAGGAGATGCTCGCGTGCTGCTCGAGCGGAGGGTGTTGTCCGAGCACCGAGCCCGGCGGCGGGTTCGGGAAACATTTAGCGTGCTGCGAGAGTAAACAAGGGAGCGAGGAGCACAATAGAGCGCGATCAAGGGTGTGGTACTCCGGGCCGTCGTACGATGGGTGCTGTCCGAACGCCGATGGGGATGATTTGGCGTGTTGCGGCGCGAGCGCGGGGTGCTGTCCCGCGGACGGCGGTCGAAGGCACTCGTGTTGTCCAGATCTTCCGGTCGTACCGGCGGTCGCGCAAGGGCAGGACGAATACGAGTACGAAGACGCAGTCGATGATGGTGAGGAGCGCGAAGAGTGGGGACGATCGACGTACGACTCACAAGGTTTAGACGGCGAGGGCGAGTCGTGGACCAAGGGCGGTCGCGCCGGTCTGGAGGAATACTCTGACGTAGAGGACACATCAGTGGATGAGAATAGCTCGTCCACGATGTACTTACAACTAGCGGCGTGCGTGTGTGTGGTGGTGTGGGCCTCGGCGTTAGCCGCGGGGACGTTTTACGCACCGACGGATGGGCGCCGGGACGACGCACAAGAACACTTGCGGTTGATTTAGAATTTTTAGCTTGTCAGAATAGTGAATTAAGGCGTGATGAATTACATTTCTCCTAACGAGTGCAAAATGTGATTTTTAAGCGGTTTGAGCGACGGCGACTTCCACAGCCGCGCGGCTCGCGACGAGGTTTCTGTCGCCGTAGACGTCGTCGATGCGAGAGGTTTGCGGCCAGAACTTGTGAGAGCGAGTCCATTCAACCGGGAACGCACCGAGATCGCGCGGGTACGGGCGGTTCCACTCCTTCGCGGTGACGACCTCCGCGGTGTGCGGGGCGTTCTTGAGAACGTTGTTCTCGCGGTCCACCTTACCGTCCTCAATGTCGCGGATTTCACCACGAATCGCGATGAGAGCGTCGCAGAATCGATCGAGCTCCGCCTTGGACTCGGACTCGGTCGGCTCAATCATCAACGTACCGGCGACCGGCCAAGACATCGTCGGCGAGTGGAAACCGTAATCCATCAAGCGCTTCGCGATGTCCGCGACTTCGACGCCGGTGGCATCCTTGATCGGGCGCATGTCGAGGATGAACTCGTGCGCGCACGTGTCGTTCTTGCCGCTGAAGAGCACCGGGTAGTAATCCTCCAAGCGCTTGGACATGTAGTTGGCGTTCAAGATGGCGCGCTTAGACGCGTTCGCCAAACCTTCGGAACCCATCATAGCGATGTAAGAGAAGGAAATCGGTAAAATGAGCGCGGATCCGTACGGGGCAGCCGCGACGACACCGAAGGGCTTGTCCCCGCCGACGGCGACGGCACCATCCTTCATGGACGGGTGATCCGGCATGAAGGGCGCCAAGTGCGCCTTGACACCGATCGGGCCCATACCCGGGCCACCACCACCGTGCGGAATGCAGAAAGTCTTGTGCAAGTTCAAGTGGCACACATCCGCACCAATGAAACCCGGAGAAGTCAAACCGACTTGGGCGTTCATGTTGGCGCCGTCCATGTACACTTGACCGCCGTGTTGGTGAATGACTTCGCAAATTTCCTTGATGTCTTCCTCGTAGACACCGTGCGTCGACGGGTACGTAACCATGAGAGCCGCCAAGTTCGCGGAGTGCTTTTCGGCCGCAGCCTTGAGCTCGGCGACGTTGATGTTACCCTTGGCGTCGGTGCCAATGACGACGATCTTCATGCCGCACATCGCGGCGGACGCCGGGTTGGTACCGTGCGCGGAAACCGGGATGATGCACACGTCACGGTGGTGGTCACCGCGAGATTGGTGGTAGGCACGGATACCCATCAAACCAGCGTACTCACCAGACGCACCAGAGTTCGGCTGGAGGGACATGGCGTCGAAGCCGGTGATCTCGCAGAGTTGCTTTTCGAGACCGCGGAACATCTCTTGGTAACCAAGCGTTTGATCTTTCGGCGCGAACGGGTGAATGTTCGCAAGCTCCGGCCACGTGATCGGAATCATTTCAGTCGTTGCGTTGAGCTTCATCGTGCAAGAGCCGAGAGCGATCATGGAGTGAACCAAGGAGAGATCCTTCTCTTCCAAGCGCTTGAGGTAGCGCACCATCTCGTGTTCACTGTGGTACTGGTTGAACACCGGGTGGGTCATGAATTCAGACTTACGCGCCATCGGCATGGTCGTGTTCACAGACGGCGCAACTTGCGCGACGGTGGGCGCGGCAGCGCCACCAGCGAACACCTTGAAGAGAGCGTCGACGTCGGCGATTTCTGTGGTTTCGTCAAACGCCAAAGAGACGTGGTCGGCGTCCATCTTGCGAATGTTGATGCCAGCGGACGCGCACGCCTTGACGATGGCATCCGCGCCACTCGGGCACTTCAGCGTGACGGTGTCGAAGAACTCCGGGGTGGTGTTCTTGAAGCCAAGCTTTTCGGCACCGGCGGCGAAGACGGCGGCAAAGTCGTGCGAGCGCTTGGCGATTTGCTTCAAGCCCTCCGGACCGTGGTAAACACCGTACATGGCAGCTATGTTGGCCAACAACGCTTGCGCGGTGCAAATGTTCGAAGTCGCCTTGTCACGACGGATGTGTTGCTCGCGCGTTTGCATCGCCATGCGAAGCGCCGGCTTGCCTTCGGCGTCGATGGACTCGCCGATGATGCGGCCCGGCATCAAACGCTTGCAGTCGTGCGTCGTCGCCAAGAAGGCAGCGTGCGGACCACCGTAGCCCATGGGCACGCCGAATCGCTGAGATGAACCGATGACGATGTCAGCACCCCATTCACCCGGAGGTTGTAACATGGTGAGCGACAACAAGTCGGCGGCGGCGACGACGCGAATGCCGTTGGCTTGCGCCTGGGACACGATGGGCTTGTAGTCGATGATCGAACCATCCGTGGCCGGGTATTGCACGAGAACGCCGCAGACATCCTTCGCGGTGTAATCGAAAGAGTTCTCATCGCCCACGACGGCTTCGAGACCCAAACCTTCGGCGCGCGTCTGCACCACCGCGATGGTTTGCGGGTGGCACTTGTTCGACACGTAGAACTTCGGCTTCTTACCGCGGTTCAACGCAGAGCACATCGTCATCGCCTCCGCCGCAGCCGTGCCTTCGTCCAACAACGACGAGTTAGACAGCGGCATGCCGGTCAAGTCGGTAATCATCGTTTGAAAGTTCAACAACGATTCCAGGCGTCCTTGCGACGCCTCCGCCTGGTACGGCGTGTACTGCGTGTACCACCCCGGATTTTCCAAAATGTTACGCAAAATCACCGTCGGCACGTGCGTGCCGTGATACCCGGTCCCGATGTAGTTCTTAAAAACCTTATTCTTGCTCGCCATGTTCTTCATCATCGTCAAGAATTCGCTCTCCGTGAGCGGCTGCGTGTACTCGCCCATGTCCATCGTCTTCTTCAGGCGAATATTTTCCGGCACCGTCGCGTCGATCAGCGCGTCGATGTCCTTGAACCCGATCACCGCGCACATCTCCGCCACTTCTTGCGTCGTTCCGGAGTTATGTCGTCGCTCGAACGTGTCCAGCGGCTTCAGCGCTTCGGTCGAGACCGCCCGCGCGCCGGATGCGATGAGCGACGTCATCCCCCCTCTCGCGCGCGCCGTCGTCGCGGCGACGCCCGCGCTGCGTCGCGCGATCGCCGCGCGCGCGCCGTGGGCGTACGCGCGACCGTTCGCGAGCGCTCGAGCGCCCGCGGGCGCGCCGATCGCGCTCGTGACGGACGGCGACGCGGCGACGGGCGCCGATCCCCCCTGGAGGCGCGCGATGCGCGTCAACGCATCGCTCGCGCGACGACGAAACATCGCGCGCGGGCGGTCTTGAGCGCGCGAGAGCGCGGGCGAAGCGGTCGGCGCGTGCGAGGCGCTCGAGCGTGCGTCGCGGCGACGGGCGCGCGCGAATGCCGCGCGACGCGCGTCGCGACGAGTGGATAATCTTTTTCCAGGGGTGACTCGAGGGGTGACTCGCGACGGTTCGTGACTCAAGAAAGCGATCCGATCCCCGACGGTTGGCGACCGGGTCTGGACGCGTTTTGGCGCTGCTCCGCGTTTCGGCGCCGTTCTAATCAAAAGAGGCTAAAGCGCGTCACGCGACGTCGATCGGAACGCCGTCGAGCTTGGCTTGTAAGATGCGATCGACGAGAGATGGATTGGCGCGACCGCCGCTGGCCTTGAGACACGCGCCGACGAAGAAACCCTTGAGCTTGGTTTTGCCGGCGCGATACTGCTCGAGCTGCCCGGCGTTGGCTTCGAGGACGCCGTCAACCAAGGCTTCGATCTCGCGCGGGTCGGAAACTTGGGACAAGCCGCGGTCGGCGACGAGTTTTTTCGCGCTTCCGCCTTTTTCTAAGAGCTCGGGGAGGAGATCTTTGCCGATTTTACCGCTGATTTCTCCGGCGTCGATCATGGCGCAAAACTCGCCGAGCGCCTCGGGCGAGAGCGGGAGCTGGGAAACATTTTCCATCTTTGAGTTCTTCAGGTGGGCCATGATGTCTCCCGTGAGCCAGTTGGCGACTTGTTTCGCCGATGGTTTCGCGCTCGAGCTCAGCGCGGCGTCGAAATACGTCACGAGCTCTTTGTCCTCGACGAGCACTTGCACGTCGGCGGGCGGCAAGCCGAGCGCGGCGTATCGCGCGCGAACCATCGACGGCAGCTCGGGCATGGACGCCACGACGTTCGAGATGAACTCTTCCGATAGCCTCAGCTTGGGGATGTCCGGTTCTGGGAAGTAGCGATAATCCGCCAAGCCTTCCTTCTTGCGCATGGCGACGGTTTTCTGCGCGGCCTCGTCCCACGTGCGCGTCTCTTGCACGATTTCATCGCCTCGCCCTGATCGAATGAGCTCCTCTTGGCGCGCGATCTCGTAGTCGATCGCGCGCGCCATCGCGTTGAACGAGTTCATGTTCTTCACCTCGACTTTGGTGCCGAATCGCTCGCGACCCACCGGTCGGATGCTCACGTTGACGTCGTTTCGCATTGACCCTCGGGACATGTCCCCGTCGCACGCATCCAAAAACCGCACTATTCGTCGCAATTCCGAACCGTACGCCGCGACCTCGCGTCCTGTGCGCAAATCGGGCTCGGTGACGATCTCCAGCAGCGCCACGCCCGCTCGATTAAAGTCGGCGTACGAGTACTTTTTCCCATCCTCGCCCTTCGCGTGCGTCAATTTTCCCGCATCTTCCTCCAAGTGCGCGCGCGTGATCCCCACCCGCTTCACCTCTCCGCCGTCTTCCACTGGTAAAACCACGTCGATGGATCCGTCGTAACACAGCGGCTCGTCAAACTGCGAAATCTGATACCCTTTCGGCAAATCCGGGTAAAAGTACTGCTTACGATCGAACTTGCTCGTCCTTCGTATCTTCGCCCCGAGCGCGGTCCCGATCGCGATCCCCTTCTTCACCACCGCCGAGTTCAGCACCGGAAGCGTCCCCGGATGTCCCATGCACGTCGGACACACCCTCGTGTTCGGTTCCGCGCCGTACTCGTACGCGCACCGACAAAACGCCTTCGTCCTCGAGTTCAGCTGCACGTGCGTCTCGATCCCGATCACCGCCTCGAACCTCGTCTCCGGCGTGATCTCGATGTCCGCCTTTCCCTCGTCGTTCTCCACGCGCACGCTCGCCGCGCGCGCGCGTCGCGCGCCCTCGCGTCGCGCGCCCTCGCGCGTCCCCGTCCCCGGGCGTCGTCCTCGTCGTCGCGTCGTCGACGCGCTCGCCGCGCGCGATCGCGCCGCGCGCGACGCGACCGGGGACGCGACCGTCATCGACGTCGTTCCGCGCGCGCGCGCCGCCGTCGCGTCGCGCGCGTCGAGCTCTCGCGTCGCGCGCGCGCGCAAACCCTCTCGTCACTTTCTCGGCACTTTTGTATGGGCAAACAGTGAGACGGCAATGTCCCGGAGCCAATGCGTCGCGCGCGATGGCGCGGCGCCGCACACGCCGTCGCGCGATGGCGACGACGGCGCCGATGGCGCGCGCGATCCGCGGCGTCGCGCCGCGCGCGCGCGCGACGCGCGCGGCGTCGGCGACGCGCGCGACGACGACGACGACGCGACGCGGCGGCGCGCGAGCGGTGCGTTTGAACGCGCGAGACGCTTCGAGGACGCGCGCGTCGACGACGCGCGCGGACGCGCGCGAGGGAGGAGGGAAAAAGACGCGCGAACGATCGACGCGCTCGAACGCGGACGCCGAGGACGGCGCGCGCGGACGCGGCGGCGCGGAAACGGCGATCGCGGACGACGCGCGAGGCGTTTGAACGCGCGGGACGGGACGCGTCGACGAAAAAGAGATCGCGGAGACTGACGACGCGCGGAATCGAACAGGTGCGGACGGTGGTGCGCGCCGCGGCGGGCGAAGACGTGTTCTCGCGAGGAAACTTCCGACCGGGAGCGACGTCGGGGGTGTTTAACGAGATGGCGAACTCGAGGTTCGGCGCGCGCGACGACGAGCACGAAGATCAAGGCGGTGAGGCGGTGCTGCGCCGTCGGTTGAAGGTGTTTTCGGGAACGGCGCACACGTCGCTGAGTGAGGAGATTGCGAATTATTTAGGGATAGAGCTCGGGAAGTCGACGATTAAGCGTTTCGCCGACGGGGAGATTTACGTTCAAATAAAAGAGTCGATTCGCGGTTGCGACGTCTTCATCGTCCAGCCCACGTGTCCGCCGACGAACGACAGCTTGATGGAGTTGTTGGTGATGATTGATGCGTGCAGACGCGCGTCTTGCCGATCGATCACGACTGTGATTCCGTACTTTGGTTACGCGCGCGCCGACCGAAGGACGTCTGGACGCGAATCCATCGCCGCTAAGCTCGTCGCCAACTTGCTCACCGAGGCGGGCGCGACGCGATGCGTGTTGATGGATATTCACTCGTTGCAAACGATCGGGTACTACGACATTCCCGTCGATCACATTTACGGCGAGTCGGTCATCTTGGACTATCTCACGTCGAAGGACTTTCATCCAGACGACATCGTCATCGTCTCTCCGGATGTCGGTGGCGTCCCGCGCGCTCGCGCGTTCGCGAAAAAGCTCAACGATGCGCCGTTGGCCATCATCGATAAGCGACGCACCGGTCATAACAAGGCACAAGTGATGAACTTGATTGGCGAAGTCGATGGCAAAATCGCCGTGCTCCTCGACGACATGATTGACACCGGAGGTACCTTGCTCGCGGGCGCCGAGCTGTTGCGCGAACGTGGCGCGCGTGAGGTCTACGCGTGCGCGACGCACGCGGTGTTTTCCCCACCCGCTGTTGATCGACTTTCCAACAGTGCGTTCACCGAAGTCATCGTCACGAATTCCATTCCGCACACGCCGGAGCGCGATTTCCCGCAGCTCACGGTTTTGAGCGTCGGTAACCTTCTGGGAGAGACGATCTGGCGAGTACACAACGACTTTCGCGTTGGGAACTCTACCCTAAGCTAGGCGGCGGGAGCTCGTCTGTTTTCTCCCGGGAAAACAGACTCTGAACATCGTACGTCGACGTCCCTCTTGTTCAACACGACGCGCGCCGCGAGGACGTGGCCGTTTTGACCTTTGTTGACAAAAGTAAACATAGCATCAGCCGAGTACAGTTTTGTTTTGTAACGCAAATTGTTCTACTCAAAGTCTGCGGACCAAGGATTTATGGAAAGTCGTCCTCGAACGACGTCTAATCGCGACGCCTTGATTTTTGTATGTAACGCACAAAGAAGACTTTTGTCCACCCGCGGCGCGACTTCACGCGGCGACGCGCGGGAATGCCTCGCGTTCCCGACGCCGTGTCCTACGTCGGGCGAAACGTCAGCGACTGCGGGTACTGCGCGTCGCCCGACGCGTCCGTGAGCGACGGCGCCGTCGCGCACGGGCTGTCGACGAAGAGGTACGGCGAATTGATTGACGACGGCTGGAGACGCAGCGGAACGTGGATTTACAAGCCCGCGATCGACGTCTCGTGCTGCGCGCAGCACACGATTCGCGTCAGCGTGGACGCGTTCAGGCCGTCCAAAAAGCAGCGGCAGGTGCTGCGCAGATTGGACGCGTATCTGCGGCGCGAGAGAGATGAGGGAAGCGACGGCGGCGACGAGGACGGCGCGCGAGCGGCGCGAAAGTTGGAGATAACGACGGCGCGTTCGACGTTCGTGCGCGAGGAATTTGAATTGTGGAAAAGGTATCAAGCCGCCGTGCACGGAGACGAGGCGTCGGAACTCAAGGAAGCGAGTTTTAGAAGATTTTTAGTGGACTCGCCATTCGTCGAGGACGAGACGCCGAACGAGACGTCTGCGCCGAGCATCGGACTCGGCGCGTTTCATCAGCAGTACAGGATCGATGGGAAGCTCGTCGCCGTGGGTGTGGTCGACATTTTGCCGAAAGGTTTGAGTTCGAAGTACTTTTTCTGGGACCCCGAGTACGCGAAGTTGAGTCTGGGCAAAGTCAGCGCGCTGAAAGAAATTGAGTTCGTCGCGGACGAGCGACGTCGACGGCCAGAGGCGACGCGAGAGTTTGAGTTCTACTACATGGGGTATTACATTCACGATTGTCAAAAGATGAAATATAAAGCGGACTACGCGCCGAGCGAGCTGCGGTGCTCGACGACGAATCGATGGGTTCCCGTCGACGACGCCGACGTTCAGAAGAAGCTCGACGCTCGCGAACACTGTCGGCTGAGCGACGAAGCAGCCTTGCCGCGCGAGTGTTGCGAACCATTGAAGTCCATGGTAGGTCTAGCGCTTCGCGGCCAGCTCGTGAGCGTTACCACGTTGGGTGATTTGCCCGGTTTACTCGAAAGCATCGGCGTGAACTTGGGCTCCAGCCGCGGCGTGCGTCGATTCGCGGACGAGCAAGCCGAGTGGTGCGAGCGGAGCGGGCGAGCGGGGATGACCATCATGAATTTAGTCGACATTGAACGGAATTTACTCGCTTACGAAGATAGCGACGAAGTAGACGAGCATTCGGATGATGAACTAGCAGGTATAGCATAGCTTAGATGAAAGAATGAACCGCTTGATTTTACAACAAAGCTCGCCGCCCATTACTGTTAGACATTTTCGCTGTTGTCTCGCGCCGTCACCGTCGCCGTTCGTTTCGCCGCCGGGAGCGTGAACGGTATTTTCGCGGGAAACGATGTGTTCGCCATCGCCACCGGTTGTTTCGTCGTCATGGCGACCGCGATTGCGGACTCGCGTTCTTCTTCGAGTCTTTCGAATTCGCCCACGCAGTGAATCTGTTTCAACTCCTCGCGATTGTTTCGCTCGCGCAAGATGCTCATACCGTTGAAAATAACCAAAAGAGCTGTTCCAACGTCTACCGCGATCGCTTGCCACAAGCCCGTGTAGCCGAGGATGGAGAGAACGAGGACCACGAGCTTGGTAGTGACGGAGAAGATGACGTTTTGTCGAATCTTGCGCACACACTCGCGACCGAGCACGATGGTGTCCACCAGTAAACTCAGATCGTTTGTCATCAACGCCACGTCGGCGGTTTCCATCGCCGCAGCCGTACCGGCGACGCCCATAGCGACGCCAACGTCCGCCGCAGTCAACGCTGGAGCGTCGTTGATTCCGTCGCCCACCATCGCCACCGTGCCTCGGCCGAAGAGCTTCAAGGCGATTTTGGACGACTTATTCTCTAACGCCTCGATCGCTTCGCCGATGATACGGAGTTTGTCTTGCGGTTTGAGTGAAGCACGTACGTGCGTTGGATTGACGCCTACTCGCGCTCGCAAGTACTCGGCCGACCCAGGATTGTCTCCAGTGATCATCTCCACCTCTGCGCCTATTTTTCTCAAGTCATCCACCGCTTTCGCCGCCGTAGGGCGAACGACGTCATCACATCGAATGATGCCCGCGAGACGACCGTCGACCCCGACCCATACCACGGTACCTCCTTCGCTTTCCCACGTATTCGCCATGTTCGTCAGCTCGACATCGTTCGCGTCCCACGCGTTCTCCAACGCGAGCTCGCCGTTGCCGACTTCGACGCGCCTGCCGTCGACGATAGCTTTCGCGCCTTGCCCGTCGATAGTTTCAAAGTCTTCTACGACACATTGTTCCGAAGCTACGCGGACTGCCGCACCGGCGCCACGCAAGACAGCGTGCGCGAGCGGATGTGACGAACGCGATTCCAGGGCGCAAAGCCATCGAAGGAGGGCGCCGACGCCGAGCGCCGGACGTTGGTTCTCGTCGCCGTTTCTCGCCGGACGCACCAAACGCACCGCAGTGAGCGTGAAAGAACCGCGCGTGAGCGTGCCCGTTTTATCCATGAACACGCGCTCGATGCGGCCGAGTCTTTCGAGGTGCGCAGAGCCCTTGACCAAGACGCCGCGTTGCGCGCACACCGTGAGTGCGCTCACGGCAACGACGGGAGTGCTCAATACGAGCGCACATGGACACGCGATGACAAGTAAGACGCACGCCAAATACGCCGGCTCGTTCCCTTTGACCCCAGAACTGTACTGTACGATCATGACGAGCGCGGCGGCGATGATGACGACCGGCGTGTAGACCCTCGCGAATCTCTCAATGGCGAGCTCGCTCGAGCTCCGCGACGCTTGCGCTTCTTCGATGAGACGGACGAGCCGCGAGACTGCTGAATCCGCGGCGACGCACGAGACACGAATCTCTAAGATCCCACCTTGATTCAGTGTGCCGCCGTACACGACGTCACCGACACGTTTAGGCACGGGCATGGACTCGCCCGTGAGCGCGCTTTCGTCAATCGCGCTCGCGCCGGCGACGATTTCGCCGTCGAGTGGCACCTTCTCTCCAGGCTTGACGAGGACGACTTCACGCACTTTAACCTCTTCCACCGCCACGAGTGCCGTATCGCCTCGACGCCGCGCCGTTTCCGGTCGAAGCGCCAGCACTGCGCCTATCGCGCGCGACGTTTTCGCCATAGCGCGCGCCTCGAGCCATTCTGAGAGCGCAAAGAGCGCCACCACCGCGGCGGCTTCGCCGAAATCTTGAAGCGCACAAGCGCCGACGATGGCGATCCCCATCAGCGTGTTAATATCGACGATACCATTTCGTAAGCTCCCGAACGCTTTCAGGGCGATTTCGGGAATACCAACCGCAACGGACGCCAGAGCGACGTAGCGTAAATGTCGCGCGTCTCCGCCCAAGTAGTGAAACAGCGACACGACGAAGAAGAAGCACGCCAACGTGATTCGAAACGGTGGCCTCGCGAACGCATCGCTCGATTGCGCGTCATCGCGAGCTGAGGTACCGTCGCTCGGACCTTTCGTATCGCTCACGTGCGCCTGCAAACGCACCGCGTTCAAAGCGTCCACGATGGTCTCCGCGCTCACCGCCGACGCCGCGTGCTCGACGAGCACCGTCTTCGTGGGCACGACGACTTTGACGTCTCGCACGCCCTCCATCTTATCTAAAACCCTATGAATCAGCGGTACCTCACTCGGACAGCATATTCCGTTCACGAGCAAGCGCGTGTGCGTGCTCTGTTCCGTCCCGCCCTTTGATTCCAGCGCCCATCTCGCGACGACGGCGTCGGAATCGTCCGCGTCGTTCGCGCCCTCCCGCGTCGACGGAAACGGCTTGTAATCCCCCCCATCCACCCCACCGCGTCGATGTCGCAACACCTTCACCCACCCGTGATCTTCCACGTGCGTCTTCGTCTTTAACGCGCACCCGTCGCCGCAACAGTCCGCGTTTGAAAAATGCACCAACCGCTCGCCCACGAGAAAATCGACGTGGTCGTCGTGCGGCACCGTCTCGCACTTCCTCGCCACCAACCGCGCCCGCGCCTCTTCCACGTCCGGCGGGCACCCGATCGCGCCGAACAGCTCCACCATCCTCTCGCGTTCCTCGCGCGCCGCGCCCTCCGCCTTCGCCCCGCGTCCCGTCGTCGTCGTCGTCGTCGTCGCGCTCGTCGCCCGCGCCGCCGCCCACGACCCATCCTCTCGCGCCACCACGAGCGCGCCCTCGATCAGGAACGCATCGAGAGGCGCGCTTCCGTCGCTCGCGCCGCTCGCCGCGCCGCCGTCGACGCGCTCGACGCTCGTCGCGCAAATCTTCGTCGGGTCCAGGCACAAGCCTTGCTCCGCGCACGGCGTCGTCTCGCCGCACCACGCGCATCGCGCGTCGCGAAACGCCGCGGCGACGCGCGCGGGCATCGACGCGCGCCGCGTCGCGACGCCGCGCGAGCTGGACGCGCGAGCGCGACGGCGAGCGCGACGCGAACTGCGGTCGTCACTCATCGACGCGCCGCGGCATGGCGCCGGCGCGCGACGCGGCGACGGCGTCGACGAGCGCGGCCGACGGCGCGTTCGTCGCGTTTCTGTGCGCGCTCGCGCCGCGCGAGCTGGACGCGCTGTACGCGTCGTCGCCGTGGAGCGCGCTCGCGGTGCTGCGCGCGTGCGATTCGATCGCGAAACAAATCATCCTGCGCCTGGCGTACGTCGACGACGGCGCGGACGCGCGCGAGTGCGCGAAGTGGTGCGGCGACGGCGCGAGCGATGCGCGCGCGCTGGAGCGCGCGATGGCGCGGTTGGCGCGGTTGAGGGTGACGACGGCGCTGGGCGAGGGCGAAGACGCGCGCGTCGTCGCGAACGAGGCGTTCGCGAATAATCTGCGACGCGCGCTCGAGCGAGGATTCGTGAATTTGGACGATGGCGACGGGGCAGACGCGCGGGAGGACGCGGGCGTGGCGGCCAAGGTGCCGGATCGAGCGACGCTGAACGCGTACGCGAAGGCGAAGTGGGAAGACTTGCTGCTCACGCTCACGGGGGCGTCGAACGCGTTCTCGAGGCCGGGGGCCAAGGTGAAGGGACGATTGGACGCGCAGGCGCTGTTTCGAGCCGCGGGGCTGACGACGGCGACGACGGCGGCGCTGAAGAAGGGCGGACAGAAGCGGTTGAAGAACGCGGGCGTCACCGCGGAGGGATTCGCGTTTTTGTTGCAGACGGCGCAAGAGCAAATATGGGTGCTGTTGACGCAGTACATACGCGATTCGCAGAAGACGTCGGCGACGAGCGCGATCAGTTTCTTGCTCAGGCTGACGTTTCAGGAACCGGGGCGCGCGTACGCGATGACGGGGGTGCTGAGCGACACGGAGCAAGACGTCGTGCTCGATTTGACGCATCTCGGGTTGCTGTACACGTTTGAGGTGAAGAAAAAGTTCTACTACGTCCCCACGCTCCTCGCCAGTGGCTTGTCCGGCGGATTCACCGGGGATGACGGCGATACCAAGGCGGCGGCGGCGGCGGCGGAAGGACACATCATAGTCGAGACGAATTATCGCGTGTACGCGTACACGTCCAGCGCCGTGGAGATGGAGATTTTGCGGCTGTTCACGCGCGCGGATTATCGCTTGCCCAACTTGTACGTCGGTATGTTGACGCGCGAGAGCGTGCAAAACGCACTTCGCGCGGGTGTGGACGCAGAACAGATCGTGGGGTACATTCGCGCGCACGCGCACAAGCAAGTTCGCCGAAAAAAGCCGAGTGTACCGAGCACGGTGTGCGACCAAATTCGTCTTTGGGCGCGCGACATGGAACGCATGGAAGCAGAGGAATGCGTGCTGTACTGCGATTTCCCGCAGGCCGGTACTTTTTACGGCGCCGTCGTGAGCGAGGCGGAAAAACGAGGCGCGCTGTTGTGGCGAGACGACGCGTCGAGGCGGTTGACTGTCCGCGCGTCGGCGCACGACGAGATGAAAGCCGTCGTCGGCGCGCTGAAGCAAAAGTTAGACGCGGTGTAAAATCAATGAATAGTTTAGCAGCATATTATTCCATCACGTCACGGCGGGATCGCGATGCGCGCTTGTAACGGAAGGTGGTCGCTCGGAAATCCAAACGTCGGCAATCCGACGTCGCTCGGGATTTCGCTCTCGTCCGGTAGCTTGGCCACGCTCACCACTTTGCTTCCTCGATGGGCCGAGTAGAGGATGTAATCGATCGTGTGTTTGACTTCTCCGGTCTTGAACAACCCGGTGCGCGTCTTCCACGTCGAAAATCTGTTTGAGTTTTTATCGCCGAGGGCCGCGCTCATGTCCTCGTACGCGTTGCGCATGCCGCGTCCGCGCAAGTGCACCACGCACGCCTCGTTGGGCGTCGCGTTCAAATCTCCGGCGATGATGATTTGGACTTTATCCACGTCCGCGCACAAACTCGTGGCGAACGCGTTCAAGTGTCGGCACAACTCTTTCGTTTGCTCCAGTCGAGTGATGATGCCGTCGACGGTTTTCGCCGACTCGAGATGGGTGGTGACGACGACGATTTCTTGGAGATCCTCTCCCGAGAACACGGGCTTGGCGTTGCCGCGAATGAGCGTACCGATCGCGTTGCGGATTCCAGACTCGCTTCGAGGATCCTTCTTCAACCGAAACCTCGCCATTAACGTCTTCCCGGCGTTGAGCGCCGGGTCGTCCTTGCGCGCGCGCGGCGTCCCCGGCGCGTGCGACGACAACAGCTCGAGTTTGTCAGTTTTGTAAAAGATGCACACGCCATCGCACGGCGCGCCGAATTTACGACAAGGCGACCACTGATCTTCCTTGTACAACCCCGCGTACCCGAGTTTCTTCAGCTCGGGCTCGAAGAAATCGTAGTAGTGATCGCACTCTTGCATGCAAATGACGTCCGGCGCCGTCGTCGAATCATTCGACGTGATCGCTCGAAGCAAATCCTTCGACCGTTTCGTCCAATTCAAATCATACATTTCCTCGTTCGCCTCGGCGTCGTCCTCGCCGTAGTACGCGCTCGCGAACGCGTCGTTCAGCGCCAACGCGTCGGCGAGCGCGTTGTACTGGCACACCTGAATCGTCCTCGCGCCCGACGTCGACGTCGTCATCGACGCGTCGTCCCGGTTCGGGTCGTACACGTACCTCGACGCGTCGTCGTCCGTTTCGCTCGACGCCTCGCGCGCGCGCCGTCGCGCGTCGTCGTCGTCGTCACCGGTCTTTTCGTCGTCACCGGTCGTCGCGGGCGCGTCGACGCGCGTCGCGCGCGCGTCGTCGGCGTCGTCGCGCGCGCCGTTCGCGGCGGCGCCGTTCGCGGTCTCGGCGAACATCGCGCGCGTCGACGCGAACTCGCGATCGGCGCGACGCGCGGCGCGGTGTGGCGCGCGCACGGATCGGCGATTCGGCGATTCGACGCGCGCGAACGATGGGCGACAGGCGCGGGCAAAAAGAGCGCGACACGACAAAAAGAAACGAGGTCCTACCTGGATTCGAACCAGAGTCGCTGGATTACTGCGTGCGCAATCCGAGGGCGAGAGCGCGCCGTTCGACCGGCGCTCGCGTATGGACACTTTGCGTGTGAATTCAAAGTCCAGAGTGATAACCAACTACACTATAAGACCGTGACGGAAACTGATGGGCTTCACGTCGCCTTAACTACTCCACATGCCAAACGATGTCGCCGTCGCCCCCGTAAAGTTGGCGGCGCCAAAGTTATGGGTTTTCCGCGCGCCGCGCGGGCGGCCGCGCTCACAGCGCGAGGTCCGCGAGCGCCTCCGCGACGGCGCCGTCGCTCGAGACCTCGCACGACGCGCGCTGGATCTCGGACAGGAGAATCATGTTGATCGTGCGCTGCGGCGCGGTGGCCTCGGAACCGTCGTCCGCGATCGCGGCGTCGAGCGAGGCGTACTCGCGCGCGTCGGAGACGACGATGTTCCTCTGCTTGTCGACGCACCGAAGGGTGCCGACGAAGCAGCGCCCGTCGCGCGTGGTGGTGCGTATCGTCGCTCCGATGTAGTTTTCACGAAACGAGGACGAAGACGGGGACGAGGACGCCGGTGGAATCATCACCGAGCGTCAAAGTGAGGCGAACGCGGCGGTCGATTTACACGCGAGCTAATAATTTTCCAAAGGGCGCCGACGCCGCGCGCGTCACCGCACGTCGCGGTAACACCAGTCGTACAGTTTACGCAATTTCTCCGGACCGACGCCAAAGTTCCAGCTGCACGCGATCAAGACGTGTATGCACGTCGCCTTGAAGTTGCCGAGTTGCTCTATACGTCGGCCCGAGGTGGTGACGACGCGGTCCAAGAGCTTCACTCGTCCGCGGTACCGCCCGCGACCTTTGACGTGCATGCGCACGCATAAATCCGCGTCTTCCATGATGGACAGCGAACCGTCGAAGCCGCCGACGGCGTTAAAATCGTCGAGGCGACAAAACATGGCTTGGTCGCCGAACAGGATGCGAAAGCCTCGAAGGTAGCCAAAAGGGCGACTAATCACAGCGCAATACGTCGTCTTGACGACGTTGTGATACGACATCGCCCAAAACGTGCGCGACTTGGTCTCTATGAGCGACACGAACCCGCCCACGACGGTCTTTTGATCGCGAAGCTGTCGACGAATGACGTCCACGACGTCCGCCGGCGGCGTCGTATCCGCGTGCAAAAACAATACGTAATCCCCAGTCGCGATTCGCGCGCCCGCGTTCATCTGATTCCCTCGTCCCTTTGCTCCCGAAACCACGATCGCGCCGTGCGCGGCGGCGATCGCCGCCGTGTCATCCACCGAGTCGCCGACGCTGACTATAACCTCCGCCGCCTCGGGCTCGAGCGCGCGTCGCAGTTGCTTCAACAACCGCCCGATCGCCTTGCTTTCGTTCCGAGCCGGGACCACGATCGAGACGCGTTTTTGCTCCCACGCGTCGTCATCGGGCGCGTCGTGCGCCGGTCGATCGTTCCACGCGATGACCTCGTGCGTCGTCCAGTTGAGCGCCACCGCCCCCGCGAACAACCTCATCCACGCGTTAAACTTCCTCGACGCCCCGTCGTGGTCGGGATCGTCGTCGTCGTCGCGCCAACGCCGCGCGCCGTCGTCGTCGTTCCCACCGAACCCACCGAGCCCGCCGCCGTCGAGCGCGGCGGCGGCGACGCGCGAAGCCTCGCGACGGCGCGAGGCCCGAGGCGCGGCGCGCGCGCTCGCGCGTCGTCCACCGCGCCGCCGCGCCGCCGCGTCCAACCGCGCGCGCGACGTCGACGTCGACGTCGATGTAGACGTCGACGCGAAAGCCGCGGACATCGCGACGCGCGTCGCGCGACCGAATGTGCGGCGGACGCGCTTCGCGTCGAGTCGTCCCGTCGTCACGCCGACGTCGCCTCGACACCGCGCGCGCGCGCCTCGTCATCGTCGTCCTCGACGCGCGCGCGCGCGTCCTCGTCCGCGCGCGCGTCAACCGCGCGCCGCCGCTCTCTCGACCCGCCGTCCCGTCGCTCGACGTACTCGCAATACTCTGCGTAAAAGGCGTCCTCGCGCGGCGCGCGCGTCGTCGTCGCCTCTCGCGCCTCGCCCCAATCCCGCTCGACGCCCGGCATCCCTCGACGATCCCACACCTTTCGCCCGCGTTCCAGCGCCCGCGTGTGCTCGCGCACGCGCTCCAGCGCCGCCATCTGCGCGGCGTCGTCGCGATCGCACTTCGCCTCGAACGCGCGCAGCGCGTCTCGCAGCGCGTCGCGCCCGTCGTCGACCCGCGCTTCGCCGTACACCGCCGCGCCGCGACTCGCGCCCGTGTCCGCGCGCGCGCGCACGTTTCGTCGCGCGACGCCCGCGCGCGTCGCGCCCTTCGCGTCGTCGTCGTCGCGCGTCGCCATCTCGCGTCGTCGTCGCGCGTCTCGGCGAGCGTTTTTTTTTCCGTTTTCACCGTCGCGACGACGTCGCGTCCGACGCGTCGCGACGCGCGGTCGCGACGACGACGGACGTCGACGACGACGCGACGACGACGACGCGAGGGGCGACGCCTCGACGCGCGCGCGTCGATTCGCGAAAGAGCGAACGCGCGTTCGCACCGCGCGCGACGGCGACCGCGCGCGACGCCTCGAGGCGCGACCGCGCGGTCGCCCTCGCGACGCGCGCGCGCGACTTACGGGTTTTTCGCGCCGTCGCGCGTCGCGCGTCGCGCGTCATTCGTCACTCGTCGGCGCGCGTCGACGCGCGTCGGGCTTCGTCGACGCCCGTCGCGTCGATCGATCGTACATTGAAGCGCGCGGCATGCTCGCGCGCGTCGCGGTGCGCGCGCCCGCGCGCGACGCGCGACGCGACGCGACGAGGACGAGGACGAGGACGACGAAGCGTTCGAAGATGACGATGACGACGACGACGACGACGACGACGCGCGCGATGGCGCGCGCGATGACGACGACGACGACGCGCGCGACGCGCGGGACGGTCGTCGTCGTCGGTGGGCGCGCGCGCGCGCGCGAGGGACGCGAGGGCGCGCGCTCGGGACGGACGCGAAGGGAGGCGCGAGGGCGCGAGGACGAGGACGAGACGGGCGAGGACGAGGCGCGAGGCGCGAGCGCGGAGGGATCGAGCGAAACGACGACGGGAGGCTCGGAAACGTCGACGTCCGAGACGGCGGCGACGGCGACGGGACGCGAGGGGGGGAAAGCGTCGTGGATAAGGGCGAAGGCGAAGGCGTTCGCGGACGGTTTACCCTTCGCGGCGAATAAAAAGAAGTGGGACGCGCTCTTCGCCGACGCCGACGCGAGTCCGCTGGACGCGGCGAAGCAGGACGTGTTGATGCGAGAGCTGTTGGCGTACGATAGGAACGATGATTTGATGAAGCGGTTCGAGACGAGACGGTACGCGAGCGGGCCGGTGTCGGTGCTCGCGTACGTCACGGCGCTCGTGCGGACGAATAGATTGGAACACTTCGTCGCGGGCGGCGATGCGGGATTCGGGAAGCCGTTGCCGAGCTTCGACGAGTCCACGGCGTATCGCAAGCTTCCGGATTTGTTGGGCGATCTCTCCGAACGCTCGAAAGGCGCGGACGCGCTCGTGCCTTTGGAGACGGGGAAGAGCGCGCAGGCGCCGTTGCACGTCGCCTTTGTCGGTGGTGTCGGTGGATTGGCGCCGCCGCAAAGCGCGGGGCGGCGATTGTTGAATGCGTTTTTAGGTTTCATGCTCTTCATCGCGAGTTTAAGCTTCTTGAGCACGCTGGCGTTGCGTCACATCGCGGTTCGCGTCATCGAGAGCGGGCCGAGTCACAGTTCGAGTCACTCGTTGCCGGCGCCGCGAGACGAATCGGGCTCGTCTGCGTCTTCGAGCTTGGGGCCGGGTTCGAACGGTGGTGGACCGAACTTTGACCCGAAGCAGTTCAACAAAGACACGATGCCGGAGAAGAGTTTGAAGACGTTCGACGACGTCAAAGGGTGCGACGAGGCCAAGGACGAGCTCGCGGAAATCGTCGAGTATTTGAGAAATCCGGAAAAGTTTACGCGACTCGGTGGCAAGTTGCCGAAGGGCGTCTTACTCACGGGTCCACCGGGAACGGGTAAGACCTTGCTCGCGCGCGCGGTCGCGGGCGAGGCGGACGTGCCATTCTTTTATCGAAGCGGGAGCGAGTTCGAAGAAATGTTCGTGGGCGTGGGGTCCAAGCGCGTTCGCCAGCTCTTCGCCGCGGCGAAGAAGAAGACGCCGTGCATCGTCTTCATCGACGAAATCGATTCCATCGGTACGTCGCGCAAGTCCATCGAGAACCAGCACCGAAAGACGCTGAACCAGTTGTTGACGGAGATGGATGGGTTCGAGCAAAACGACGGCATCATCGTCCTGGCGGCGACGAACATCCCGGAGTCGCTCGACCCCGCGCTCACGCGTCCGGGGCGATTCGATCGCATGGTGCACGTGCCTAATCCCGATATCGGTGGCCGCCGCGAGATCCTCGAGCATTACTTGGACGACAAGCCGACGACGAGCGACGTGGACGTCGACAAAATCGCGCGCGGCACCGCCGGATTTAGCGGCGCCGAGTTGTTCAACCTGGTGAACATGGCGGCGGTGCAAGCGGCGATGGCAGACGCGCCGGCGATCACCGCCGCGGATCTTGATTGGGCGCGCGATCGCGTGTTGATGGGTGCCGAGCGCAAATCCGCGGTATTGAGCGAAGAAAACCGAAAGTTGACGGCGTACCACGAAGCCGGACACGCGCTCGTGGCGTTGAAATCCGACGCGGCGCTTCCGATTCATAAAGCCACCATCATGCCTCGAGGGTCGGCGCTGGGGATGGTGATGCAACTTCCCGACAAGGACGAGACAAGCGTGAATCGCAAGCAACTCATGGCGCGTTTGGACGTGTGCATGGGCGGTCGCTTGGCCGAGGAGCTCATCTTTGGCTCGGACGAAGTCACCACGGGGGCGAGCGGGGATCTGCAGCAAGCCACACGTTTGGCGTTTTACATGATTAGCGACGTCGGCATGAACACCAACTTAGGTCCGGTGCATCTTTCGAGCATTCGCGGTGGAAACGCCGGACGCGGTGCTTCTGGGTCCACGGAGTCCGCCGTCGACGGCGAAGTCATCAAGCTCTTGAAGGATTCGCAAACGCGCGTGCAAAAGCTGTTAAAATCCAACCTGAGCGATTTGCACACCATCGCCAAGGCGTTGATGGAGAAGGAAACGCTCACGGGGAACGAAATCCGCGCGCTCATCGGGATGCCTCCGGCGAAAGAACCGGTGGCCGTCGTATCGCGCGCCAAGCCCAAGGCGCCGAAGCCCAAGGCGCCCGAGGCCAAGGCGGAAAAACCGAGCGAAGACGCGGCGGAGGAGGACGAAACGACGATCATCGTCATTCAGCTCAAGGACGAGGACGATTCGCCCAAGTAGTTTACGCCCGAGGACGAGGAGCGACGAGGAGCGACGATGTACGACGGACACACTATGACTAGCTATCTTTCACATTACGAATACAGTACCAACACGACGTTTCCTTCACGACGACCGCAGCCTGGCCAACTCGCACGCGATGTCCGCGCCGATTTTAGCGTTGTTCATCACCAACGCGATGTTCGCCTTCAAACTCGCCCCGCCCGTGAGCTCGGCGACGCGTTTCAGGACGTACGGCGTGACGTCGCGGCCCGCGACGCCTCGTTCTTCGGTTTCGCGCAACGCGCGCGCCGTCGCGCTCTCGATGCTCGCCCCCAGCGCCTCGTGCTCGAGCGGTATCGGCACCGCGAAAACGCTTCCGCTGTTTAGATTCAGCCGCAGTCCCGCGTCGATGACCTTCGCCGCCTCCAGAGGCGTGTCCACGCGCGCCGGCGCCTCGCATCCGCTCGATCTCGTGAAAAAAGCTGGAAATTCGTCGACGCCGTACGCGCACACCGTCACCCCGTTCGTCTCCAGCACCTCCAGCGTCCTCGGAATGTCCAGAATCGACTTCGCCCCCGCGCACACCACCGCCACCGGCGTTCTTCCGAGCTCCATCAGATCCGCGCTCACGTCCATCGTGTCCTGCCCCCCCACGTGCACGCCACCGATCCCTCCCGTGACGAACACGTCCACGCCCGCCGCGCGCGCCAGCACCATCGTCCCGCTCACCGTCGTCGCCGCCGTCTTTCCCGTCCCGCACGCCGCGCTCAGGTCTCGTCTCGACGCCTTCGCGCACGCCGTCCCCATGCGCGCCACGCGCTCGAGTTCACCGTCCGTCGCGCCGACGACGCAGACGCCGTCCACGATCGCCACCGTCGCCGGCGTCGCGCCTCGCGCGCGCACCGCGCGCTCGACCGCGCGCGCCGTTTCGAGATTTTCTGGATGCGGCATCCCGTGCGCGACGATGGTGCTCTCGAGCGCGACGACGGCGCCGCCGCGCGCCAGCGTCGCGCGCACCTCGTCCGAGACGCGCACGGCGACGTCGGCGCGCGCCGTCGGCGCGACGTGCGTCGAGAGACGCGCGATGCGTCGCCGCGGGGCGTCGGCATCGCCGACGCGCGGCATCGCGACGCGAAGTGTCGCCGCACTCCGACCCGCAGCGCGCGCCGATCGCGCGACGCGACGCGACGCGATGCCCGCGGTGACGCTGTACGCGCGCCAGCGCTCGATCGGGGACGCGCCGACGCACGACGGCGTGGAGAGCGCGCACGTCGCGGCGCTGCTGCTGACGTCGAGCGTCGAACATCGCGTCGAGCGGTGCGCGACGGCGGCGAGCTCGCCCTCGGGCGCGCTGCCGTGCGTGGAGATCGATGGTGACGTCGACGGGGACGCCTCGGGGGCGGGACCGGCGCCGCGGAGCGCGCGAGAGGCGGCGCACAGATGCGCGACGGCGACGCGGACGCGGACGCGAGACTGCGACGGCGACGCGAGCGCGGATGAACGCGCGATGATCGCGGGATTGCACGCGCTGGCGCGAGAAAATTTGAGACTGGCGAGCGAATACTTTGCGTACGTCGACGCGGTGGGATACGAGGCGCGAAAGGAGGAATTGGCGAAGACGCTGCCGTGGCCGCTGAGCGCGTGGACGGCGCGAAGCGCGGCGAAGGAGGCGAAGCGAGAGCTCGATAGGGCGGGCGTGGACGGCGAACGGGCGTGCGCGATGGCGGTGGAGGCGTATGGGGCGTTGAATAATCGATTGGTGAACTCGAACGCGAGGCACGGAGATGGGTATTGGTTGTGCGGGGCGAAACCGAGGAGCTGCGACGCGGCGGCGTACGCGCAGTTGAGTTATCACGCGCGGTCGCCCTCGTGCGGGCCGCTGCGAGCGGAGATGAAGCGGTATCCGCGGTTGATACAGTACGTGAACGATGTCACGGAACGATTGGTGGAGATGGAGAAGACGCTGGTGCAGAACGCGGACGACGTCGAGCCCTCGCGAGGAACGGCGCCGACGGTGGATCCGAGCGCGTGGGGCGACAGGTACGACTCGAATCACGCCGAGCGTCGAACGGGATGGAAACCGCGCACGACCAAGGCGAAGAAAATGAGCGAGAAAGATAAGGATATGCGCAGGAAGGCGTGGTACTCGGTCGGTTTCGCCGCGGCGTCGGTGATTTCGTACATGTTTCTCGGCGGCTTCATTCAACTCGATTTCGACGACGAAGACGACGAAGACGAAGATCACGCGGCGGACGACGTCGACGACGACGAATGAGTGCGTTCGCTACAAACTAAAAGATATATGCAATACAAAACGCTAATCGTGCCTTCAACGATGCATACAGCAGCCAAAGAGGGCGCCGGAGAGGCGCTCAAAAAACGTCGCCGGCGGTTTTTTCGCGTTCGCCAGACGCGCCGCCTTTTTCCGATACACCGCGGTGTTCTTGTAGTCCATCCTCTGGCGCACCTTGCGCTGATCGTCCTCGTGCGAGAACGATATCGCCCTTTGGAATTCCTTGGCGAGAGCATCCACCGACGACGACGCGTTTTCCTTCTTCGCCGCCGCCGCCGCCTCGGCGGCTTCGCGTCGCAGTCTATCCTTCTTATCCTTCTTCGCCTTGAGTGCGGCCTCGTAATCTTTCCGCGCCTTGTCGTATTTCTCCACAACTTTCTGCGGCACCACGGCGGAGCCGATGTGATGGGCGCCTTGTCGCTTCTTCGTAGCTTCGTCGTCCAAGTCCTCGTCGTCCCAAATCTTTGGGGTTTCCCCTCCCAACGCGTTTAATAAACCGTTCACGCCCACGTTCACGGAGCTCCCATCTTGCGTGCTTCGCTCGTCCGCGAAATCCGGATCCACGCTCTCCGTGCTCGCGAGCATCGACCCTCCGCGCGGCCCTCGACTCGAGTGCCTCGAGCTCGCGCGCGACCCCCGTCGACTCGACCGCGCGCTCGAGCTCGAGTACCCAGCCTCGCTCCTCGCCTGATCGATCTTCTCCCGCAATTTCTCCAGCTCCGCCCGCGTGATCTCGATCGCCTCGTTCTCGGCTTCGTATTCGCTGTGTCGCGACGCCGACCGTCCCGCGTACACCGCGCCGAGCGCGTCGCGTCGGTTCAATCGCTTCGTCGACCGTCCCCGTCGACCGTCGTCGCTCGCGTCGCCCTCGTCCTCGCTCAACCACGCGTGCGCGTCGCCCGAGTCATCGTTCGCGCGCGCGCGCGCGTCGAACGACGCGAGACGTCCCGCCGCGGCGCGCGACATTCCGGAGGGTGTTACGAGTGCGAACGCGCGCGCGTCGCGCGCGCGTCGCGCGCGCGTCGCGAGCGCGTCGCGCGTCGAGCGTCGCGGTCGGCGCGCGTTCGAGCGTCGGGACGAACCGGCGCGGCGTCGCGGCGCGCGGCGTCGTGACGCGCGGGCGGGCGGTCGTGAATGTCGAGGGGCGCGCGTCGACGCGCGCGCGCTCGAGTCCCCTCGCTCGAGTCCTGAACCGTCGATGGAGCGTTTTTTGAGCGTTTTTCGTCGGGAACGACGACGACGCGGGACCGAGGCGCGACAGAGCGACGCGCGACGCGACGCGCGAGGCGTCGAACGACATGGCGAAGATCACCGAAGTCGACGACGGGCGCGATGGGGACGCGACGCTGGGAAAGGCGCGCACGAGGCACGAAGAGATGAAGGAATTGCAAGCGCTGGCGGATGAAATCACCGAGGACGCGCGCGATGGTTCGGGGGACGACGAGGACGAGGACGACGACGGCGAGAGCGAGAGCGAGGAGGAAATCGTGAACGGGGAGTTCGTCACCGGACCGACGGTGTGGGAAGCCGCGGCGGACGAAGAAATTCCGGAAAACCATTGGGAGTATCACATGCGCAAGAATATGAACGACGGGCGCGGCGACTCGGTGGCTCGAAACTTGGCGTACGTACCTGTGTGTAACTGCATGCCGGTGTGCGCGGGGGAGGAGTGCAGAAATCCTTATTTCATGTGGACGAAGAAGAAGTGAACGACGTTATTGCTGTATGAAATGAAATAAATACATTTACAACACTCGAGCGCTCGACGCTAAAAATTCGTCGGCGTCGCCTCGACGGGGTCGCCGCGATCGTTTCTTCGCATGATCTCGCGCGCCAGACGCACTTGTCGACCGAGCACGAGAACAGACACGCGCCCTTCGCCCAACGCGCCGCGCGCGGTGCGCCCGACTCGTCGAACGTACTCGCTCGGGTCGCGCGGGAAATCAAACAAGATGACGTGCTTGACTCGCGAAGCGTCCAAACCTCGAGACGCGCGGTCCGTGCACACGAGAATGTGCGGCATCTTCGACGGCGACGTGATGAACTCTTTCAGGTTTCTCTGCTGCTGCTCGCGCGACAGCGCGGCGTGGTACGGTAGTATCTTGTACTTGTCGCCGTCGCGATCGGCGCGCGTGAGCATGTTTTCGAGCTTTCTGCACGTCTCGATTTTGTTGCAAAACAGCAACGCCCGGTCGGCTTTGTCGACCTCGAGCAAATCGAGCAAGGCTTTGAACTTGCGATAAAATCCCGATTGGTCATCGAAGACGTCACCACCGCTACAATCGATGAGACGCTCGAGCATACCAGCCGAAGGACGATGAAGACCCGGGCCTTGCACGACGCGAATATCGCGCTCGAAAAACTTTTTCAGTTGCTTCAACACTTCGTCCGGGATCGTGGCGGTGACGAGCACGAACTGCGTGTCTGATTTCACCGCGTTTCGAATCGGCGCGACTTGTTCGGCGAACTCAAAGCTTTCACCGAGCAAGACGTCGCACTCGTCCAAAACCACCGCGTCGACGTCGTCCGTGAACATTTTGCCTTCCTCGATGAGCCTCGCCACGCGCCCGGGAGTGCCGACGACGATGTCTACGCCGTCTACGAGAGCTTCAATTTGCGTTCGCGACTTACTGACGTTGTTTGCCAGGAGCGAGCGCGAGCGAAGGCCGCCGAAAGAGAGTTGCTTTACGACGTCTCGCACTTGCGTCGCGAGCTCGCTCGTCGGCGTCAAAACCAAAAGCCGCGGCTTTTTCGATTTGCTTCGCCCTTGCTCGACTTCGATCTTTTGCACGCGCTGCAGCAGCGGCAACAAGTACGCCAACGTCTTTCCACTTCCCGCTTGATCGGCCAACAAAACGTGGCCGTCGTAGCGCGGCGCGGACGCGCCCGCGACGTCGCCGCTGAGCACGCGGTACGATTGCGCTTGAATGTGCGACGGACGATCTATTTTGAAACTCTCCTTCAACGCCGCGCGCACCTCGTCGCTCGCGCCGAGCTGGTTGAACCGCGCGCCGGAAAAGAACGAGTACTCGTCCAAATCATCCGGCTCGCGCGTGTACACCATGGGTTCGAAGTCGTCCTCGACGTACTTGCTCAAGAGTTCGGGGAGGTACTGTTTTCTCTCCTCGCCCCATCGACGTCCGTCCTCGAGTTCGTCCTCCAGCCCTCGCAACAACCAATCGTCATCGTCGTCATCGAACGCGCGATCGTCTTCGTCCATCACGTCGTCACCTCCCTCGTACTCGCTCCTCGCGTCGTAATACCGATCCCGCCGCTCGTACGCGTCGTCGCCATCGCCTCGAAACCCTCGCGCGCCGCCCTCGCGTCCGCGCGCGCCGTCGTCACCGACCGCTCCGCGTCCAAATCGTCCCCGCCCGCGTTCGCCGTCCCGCTCGGCGCCGTCGAACCGTCCTCGTCCTCGTCCTCGTCCTCGTCCTCGTCCTCGTCCTCCCTCGCGCGCGCCGCCGCGACCGCCGCGACCCCGCCGTCCTCCCTCGCGCGCGCGTCCACCGCCGTCCGCCTCGAACCTCGACCCGAACCGCGCGTCGTCTCTTTCTCTCCGCGCGAATCCGTCGTCTCTTTCTCTCCGCGCTCGCCGCGCGTCGTCGCCGTCGTCGCCGTCGTCGCCGCGCCTCGCGTCCGCGTCGCCCGGCCGCGAGCCGTCGCCGCGCTCGATGATTCGAAACCCGCCTCGCCGCTCGGCGTCGCGCTCGCGCGCGTCGCGCTGGTGCGCGCGCTCGTCGGCGTCGTCGCGCCGATGCGTCCCTCGCGCGCGAGACGCGCGCGCGTCGTCGTCGTCGCGAAACGCGGCGGCGGCGGCGCGACGGGGCGCGCGCGCGCGCGCGAGGGACGCGCGCGAGACGCGCGAGGACGCGCGACGCGCGAGGGCGACGACGCCGACGCGCGTCGCGCGCGCGCGCGAGGGCGCGGTCGCGGCGGAGGTCATCGCGCGGCGGGGTGTGAGGATGCGCGACGACGACTGGCGTTACAAGAGCGTCCGGGCGCGGACGACGCGCGCGGGACGGCGCGGCTCGCGAAGCCGGCGCTCGCGAGATTTAAAACACAACAACAACGCGCGTGAGGGAAACCTCGCGCGAGGGATAACGACGGGGGAGAAAATTTGACCGGGAGCGGCGGCGCCGACGAGACGCGGGACGCGCGCCGCGCGCGTTTCGGCGGCGGCGCGAGAACGCGTCGCGATCAAGACGTCGCGGATTCGGACAAGCCGAAAACGCCGATCTCGACGTTGAAGGCGCTGGGATCGTCCTCGCGCGCGAGGTCCATCGTCACGGATTCCGCGCGCGACGCCTCCTCGGCGTCGACGGCGACGAATCTGTAAAAGCCTTCCATCGTACCGCGCTTGGTCTTCAAAGGCGTCGACGACGCGTACTCGAAGCTCGCGCCCGGTTTGATCGTCGGTTGCTTGCCCACGACCCCGGCTCCGCGCACGGCTTCCGTTCGTCCCTCGTCGTCCGTGATCAACCAGCTTCGACTCAACAACTTGACGCTGGAGTCGGAGACGTTTGTAATCGTCACGACGTACTGGAAAAACCACATAGATTCCTTTGGCGAGCTTCGATCGATCACGCATCGCGATTTCACCCGCACGCGCACGCCGCGCGTCGTGCGATCGCTCTCGCACGGCGACAGCCCGTCCACGACGGCGTCTCGCTCGAGTTCCTCGATCAACATCTTCACGCTCGCCGCCTTTTCGTAGTCTTCGCGCAAAATCAGCTCCGCCAAGTCGTCCTCCGCCCGCGCCAGCGGATCGCGTCGTCGCAGCGCGCGCAGCTCGTCCCGCACGTTCGCCGCCGCCGCAAAATTCTCACACGCGATCGCGTCCGCCAACCTCTCGTCCAGCCGCATCGCTCGTCTCCTGAGCGCGGGATCCGTGAACGCCTCCGCCGTCGTCCTCAACCGTTTCGTGTTCCCGTCCTCCCCCGCGCCGCCCGCGCGCGCCGCGCACCGCGCCGCGCGCCGCGCGCGCGCGCCCCCGCGACGATCCCGCGTCCGCGTCACCGCCCGCGACGCCCGCGCGTCGCCCGAACGCATCGCACGCGTCGCCATCGCGAATCAGATCGCTGATCGCGAAAAAGCGATCAATCCAATCGCGCGATCGATGGATGAATCGACGCCGTCGTCGTTCGTCGCGATCGACCGAATCCGGCGTTCGCGACGAAGCGCGCGCGCGATGAAGAGCCGCACCGACGCCCGAAGTCGCGCGCCGAGCGCGTCGCGGTCGCGTCGCGCTTCTGTGACGCGCGAACGCCGCGTCGGATCGTCGCGCGCGCGATCGCTTTTTCGCGAAAAAGCGCCTCGAGCGGCGCGATCGACGCGTCCGACGCCCGCGTCGATCGATCGCGCGGTCGATCGATCGATCGCGCGATCGTCGCGCGGTCGATCGCGCGATGGTTTCGCGATCGATCGATCGCGCGCGCGGCGCGCGGGCGCGAGGACGCGACGCGCGGATGGCGACGACGGCGACGACGCGGGCGTGGGAGGATCTGCGCAAGGATGCGCGACGGACGGAGAGCGCGATAGAGCGCGAGCTCGGGGAGCTGAGCGCGCTCGGTGCGCGCGCGACGCGACGCGACGCGACCATCCGACGACGCGGGCGATTCGCGCGCGACGCGACCATCCGACGACGCGACGCGACGCGACGCGACGCGATGGCGCGAGCGGGCGATTGACGAGCGGCGACGGTGACGGACGATAGGAGCGAAAGCGCGGTACGGCGGCGCGGACGCGCGCGCGGCGACGCGGGACGCGGTCGAGACGATGGAAAGGGTGGAGCGAGAGATCGCGCGACTGCGAGCGATCGACGAGGACATGGCGCGCGCGCTGGAGGCGGATGACGAACGGGCGAGAAGCGCGAGCGGACGGGAGGGGGAGGGCGCGACGAGCGCGGGGTATCGAGACTCGCGGAGACACACGCTGCAGAGACATCGAGACGTGCTGCAGGAATACGCGGACGAGCTGCGGCGGTTGAGAAGAGACGCCGAGGACGCGGCGGAGCGGGAGAGTTTGTTGGGAGGACGCGCGGGGTCGAGCGCTTCGGGCGGACCCGACGAGAGCGCGGAGGCGAGGTTGATTCGTGAGCGCGCGCGCATAGCGGGGAGCGCGAGCGCGATGGACGATATCATCAGCGTGGCGCAGAACACGGCGCGAGAGCTCTTCGCGCAACGCGGAATTTTACAAAACGCCGGGGCGAAAATTTTAACCATGACGAGCAAGTTTCCGGTGTTGAATAACTTGGTGCTGGCGATCAAGCGGAAAAAGAATAAAGATGCGATGATTTTAGCCGCCGTCGTCGCCGCGTGCACGACGTTCGTCCTGCTCTACTACTTGTCTAAATAGCCGTGTCATCGAAAGCCGAGAAATTGTTCGCGCTCGCGAGGGACTTCACGTCACACGCCGGCGCGATGCGTCGCCCCGTGTTTTGCGTGGTCGTATGCATCGCCTTTTCGTCGTTCCACGTCGGCGACGCCGCGGAGTCATCGTGCCAAACGCTCGTGTTCTCCGGGCTTTCCACGTCGTGCAACTTGAACGGCGGACAGAGCTCGAGCGAGGACGCGTGTTGTCGAGCGCTCGACAAAGCGAACGCAAAACGCTGTTTTTGCGACAATCAACTTATGACGACGATTCAGTTAGTGATTGGAGAAAACGGCATCCAGTTTTTTCGAGACTTCGCGATTGGTTCGTGCTCTGGAGAACTCACGGAGGGTGAGGCGTGCGACGACGTCGCCGGCGACGACGGATCCGAGTGGGACGGCGTCATCGCGCCGCCGCCGCCGATGGACCACACACACACACATCGCGATTTGGAGTTATCCGAGATTGAGTATTACACGCAAGACGTGCGAGGTTCGCCACCACCCGATCGTCGGCCGACGCCGCTGTTCCCAACGCGAGCGCCTCCGGAACGAGAAACCATCGCAAATTTCATACTCGATCCCAGACGCGACGCGGAGATTGGATTTACGGCGGACGCTCTCACGCTCACCGGCGTTCGGAACGACTTGGATTCCAATCAAACTTCAACGGTTTTCGTACCGACAAACGAGGCGTGGTACGCCCTGCTCTTTCGTCTCGGCGTCACGAAGGAGGAACTGTTCGCCGACACGATTTGGCTGGCCGACGCGCTTCGATACCACATCGTCCGCGACATCGCGCACACCTCAAACATGGGTTTCGGAACTTCGCTTATGACTGATCTCGACGACGAAGAGTTGCATGTGGAGAAGTATACCGATAGCAGGCGTTCGAACGTTCCCGTTCGCGTCAACGGATGCTTTGTTCATCCCGCGGCGAATCGCCGCGACGTCAGAGTCGGCGACCACGGCGTCGTACACTATATCGATTGTGTTTTACTACCACCGCGGCACCCATTACCCACGTCGCGCACGCTGGCGCAATATATTTCGTCAGAGCCGAGCGTGTCGATGTTCGCCAACGCGTTGGCGGGCTCGACGTTGATGTCCGAGCTCTGGAACGAATCCCGTAGGTTCACCGTCTTCGCGCCGACGAACGATGCGTTCGTGCGATTCTTGGGAGATCCACGCGTCGGGGCGACATTTTACGACGACGGCGTCTTTCGAGACATGCTGTCTCGCCACGTCGCGCTCGGATTCCACGAAATCTCTGAACTTGCCACCGGGCGCGCCTTGAAATCGCTCACCACCGTCGCCGGCGACGACGATCAAAGTCGCGTGTACGTGGAGACGCGACGACGAGGCGAAGTCTTCGTAAACGGATGCGCCGTCATCGGTGAACAAATTTTCGCGCGCGACGGCGCCGTACACTTCATCGACTGCGTGCTGACTGACTGAAGACTGTATACGTAATGATACAACGTAATGATACAACAAACTAAAACTCGAGCGAAGCGTCGCCGCCACCGTAATGAATCATCTCTGCCATCGCGCACGCCACGCACAACGCAGCCACGCCGCCGAACACGCGATAAAACTCCCCCCACTCCACGTCGTCGCTCGCCGCGTTGTCGCTCGATCGACTCGGCGCCAACAACGAAAACACCTTGGCGTAACACCGCCACCCGAGCATCACCCCCAGCGCGGTGAGCGTCGACACCAGCAGCCCGTGAGATGCCTCTTGCGCTAATCCGCCTTTCGTCGCGAACACGACCCCGACCGCTTGCAACGGCGCCCACACCGCCCACGTTTGGACGACTTCGCTCGTCGCGCGCCGCACCGACGGCGTCTCGTCCCAGTCGATTTCGTAACTCTTCGTCAAAACCGCGCTCACCACCACCCACAAGATCAGCGACCACGCCGCGTCGATCGAAAACGCCGCCGCGCTCCGCGCCGTGACCTCGATCGGGGCCAACCATCCTGGGAAATCCGCCGCCGCGCTCACCGCGGAGACTTTTTTATACAACAGAAACAGCCACAGCACCGTCACGTCGCCGAGGACGAGCAGCCCGTCCTCGAGCGCGCGTCCTCGGTCGCGCGCGTCCTCTCGCGGGCGCGCGTCGTCGTCGCGCGCGTCGTCCGCGTCGTCGTCCAGCGCGCGCGTCGTTCGCGCGCGCGACGAACGCGCGCGCGCGGGTCTCGAGCGCCACGTCAGCATCGAGACCGCCTCGCGCGCGCGCGCGCGGCGCGCGGGGCGCGCGGGGCGCGCGCGCGCGATCCACGCGCGCGTCGCGCGATCGGCGACCGCGCCGCGCGTCGCGCGACCGCGCGCCGCGACGCGCGCGAGCGCCATCGGCGACGACGCGTCAGTCTGTGCCGCGCCTCGCGCATGCGCTCGACGTCGACGCGGTCGACGAACGCGACGCGCGGCGCGCGACGCGACGCGACGCGCGAGAGCGCGCGCGTCTCGAGGCGCGGAACGGCGCGCGACGCGCGCGCGATGCGGCGCGCGCGCGCGAGCGCGAGCGATGGGTGGTTGTACTGCGGCTTGGACTTTGGGACGTCGAGCGCGCGCCTGGCGCTCGTGGACGATCGAGGCGCGCTCGTCGGCGTGCGAACGAGGGCGTACGACGACGCGAACGCGAGCGTCGCGCGGGCGTGGGAGCGCGCGCTGTTCGAGCTGCTCGAGGACGCGATGGACGCGGAGGAGCGCGAGCGGTGCCAAGGCGTGGCGGTGGACGGCACGAGCGGGACGGTGGTCATCGTCGACGCGCGCGACGGGCGAGCGCTGCGAGAACCGTACATGTATAACGAAACGTTTCCAGACGAAGTAGAACGCGTGCGAGCGCTGAGGAACGGGCCGGGGAAGGATTCGACGGAGAGCGCGTCGAGCGCGGCGTGTAAACTTTCGAGATGGTTTCGCGTGGACGCGGAGGGAGACAGAGAGCACGCGGCGCTGTTGCATCACGCGGATTGGTTGGCGTATCTGCTGCACAAGAAGATGGGCATGAGTGATTTCAATAACGCGTTGAAGCTTGGGTTCGATCCAGCGCCGGGGGTGGAGGCGTTTCCGGGATGGTTGCGAGACGCGCCGTTTGGGTACATGTTGCCGACGGACGTTCGCGCGCCGGGAACGTCGTTCGGCGTCATGGACGCCGATGTGGCGAAGCGGTTAGGATTTCCGTCGACGTGTGAAGTCATCGCAGGGACGACGGATAGCGTCGCCGCGTTCGTGGCGTCGAAGGCGGCCGAATCGGGAGAGTGCGCGACGAGTCTCGGGAGCACGCTCGCGTTGAAACTCATCTCCGACACGCGCGTCGACGACCTGAGCTCGGGCGTGTACTCGCACCGTCTCAACGGTCGGTGGCTCGTGGGCGGGGCGTCGAATCTGGGAGGATGGATTTTACGCAGATTCTTTTCCAACGACGCCCTCGAGTCGCTGAGCGAGAAAATAGCAAACGAAGGTTACGTCGCGACGGAGGATTATTTCGACGGGGTGATGCTAGGTTTCGGTCTGAGCGTCGACGAGGCGTCGGCGATCGTGGAAAAGTCACGACCGGCGGACGACGCGCAATTCGTGGTGAACATTCTCAGTTCCATCGCCAACGTCGAGGCGAGATGCTACGAGCGCATGCGAACGCTCGGGGCGTCGCACGGCGCGCGCAAAGTGTACACCGCGGGAGGTGGGGCGAAGAACGGCGTGTGGAGTGGCATGCGCTCGAAAGCCATGGGAGATATCCCTGTCGAACGATCGGCGTGCGACGAAGCCGCGTACGGCGCGGCGCTCCTCGCTCGACAGGGAAGGAAACGGTTATCCGGCTACATTTAACGCTGCGAGCCTTTCGCCGTTCGCTCGGCGGTGAGTGCCTACATTTAATAGAATTCGATATCGCAACGCTGACTAAGCCAATTAGTTATCGTACGGGTTCAGCATCTTTTTGAACTTGGACAACAAGTCATTCTCTTCCGCGCCCGCCGTCGTCGAATCGTCATCCTTGGTGAGTAAAATGACGTCGTCGAACGGATTCTTCTGACCTTGCTTTTCACGAATTTGTTCCTCGGTGATCTTAGAGCTTTCGTCACGCTCGCGATAACCGTACTCAACTCTTCCGAACGCCGGCGGTTTCGCCAACGCGGGATACATCTTAAACGCCGCCTCCTTCAAAGGCTTCTCCGCCGCCCAAATTTCCTTCTTGATATTACGCGGGCTCTCGCTCGCGAGAGGTCCCACGGGGAACCATTGATTAGGCCCAGCGGCGCGCACGAACACTTCGAAGATCGCTCCACCCTTCGCGACGATGGCGTCGAAGCGTTCCGCCGCCGCGACTTCCTCCGCGCTCGGCGGTTTCGCCTTCATCTGCTCCCCTTGCTTCCCACCGGTCTTCGCCTTACGCCTTTGAGGCTTTTGCGGTTTCGGCATCGGTTTGCCTCGTTTCGTCAACGCCGGCGCCTCGCTCGGCGCGACGAACGGCGATGGCGCGGCGCCATCGTTCGCGGCATCATCGTTCGCGGCGCGGCGAACGCACGCGACGCGACGCTCGTTCTTCGCCGCGCGCCGCGTCGTCGTCGTTCGCGTCGTCATTCGCGTCGTCGTTCGCGTCGCCGTCGCCATCGTCGTCGCCATCGCGTCGCGAGTCGGCGTGAGTATATGTGACGTCAGATGTGACGTCGTTATCCACTGAAAAAGGTCGGGACGCGTTTCGATTCAGTTTGGTTCGGTTCGGTTCGGTTCGATTCAGTGCTACGCTACGCTACGTGTACGTTCATCGTTAATGCGTCAAGCGCTGAAGCTCTTCGACGCGACGAATGATTTCGGCGCGATCGCACTTCATGTCAGCGGCGACGACGTCGGCTTGCTCGACTTTTAAGTCGAGAAACGATTCGACGAGGTCGCCGTCGACGAAATTCCTCGAAGGATCGCTCTTGCGGCGAAGCGTGTGGCGGAATGAACGCCACTCCGCGTGTTTCAAGCCACCGACGCCTTGGATGTGCTTGTTCATGGAGGTTTGAAGGCGCTCGGCGAAATCGTAGGCGTCCTTCGGCAGACTGGCCAAGACGCCGATGACGCCGTTACCAGTGCCGAAGAGCAAAGTGGGGACTTCTAAACTGTCGCCATCTTTGAGGCTCATGACGAGTGAACCAGGAGAGAACACGTTGACGAACTCACCTAGGTGATACTCGCCCGTGATTTCCAAACGACTACGCTCTTCGTCCGTCATAGCGTTCATGTTGCGAGCGACGGTAAACAGGTTCAAGCTGTTCTCGGCGCCGAGATAGGTTTCGTCATCGTCTAACATCGCCACCGCAGTCATCCAATTTGCGTTAAAGTCTCTCGCGATCTCGTCGATCGCGCCTTCTTCGGGCTTGTACTGTAACAGCGACATGGACTTAAGCAAATCGCCGACGAGAATCCAATCGCCTCTCGTCTTGACGGAGAACGTGATGATTTGGCCGTGGTGCGAGCACTCGCTCACCAGCTCGTGCGCGTCGTCTTCGCGCGGTGTCCATTTGAATAGCTCTAGCTTAGAATTGATCCCCGCGAGAAGTTTACCCTTGAATGCGTTCAAGTTGTACACGGCGCCTCGAACTTCTTTCTCGGATACGAGTTCAAGGGCGTCCGCCTCAACGCGTAAGACGAGAATGCGCCCGCGCGACGGTTCATCTTCTTGCTCGTAAGCAAACCCCGTACCGACGACGTAGTACTCTCTCGAATCGCCCGCGAACGAGCACGACATCAAGGAACTCGCCAATTCGTGCTCTTCTAATCGAAACTGGTGGAGCGTGTCAAACGAACCGTCGTCGATGAGTCTGATGAAGAGTTCTTGATCACCCTTCGACATCAAATGCTCGACCGCGACCGCGAATGTGTTCGTGTCGACCTGATGCGCGATCCTACGCGGGTGACCACCGAGTGGGATCGTGCGAATGTGCAGCTTTTGAATGTCGTCAATCCCGCCGATGGTTAAATCTTCGTCGCCCGCCAACGCGAGAGCGTCCGGGAACGCTTCGCTGCTGAACGGACAGACATGCAACACCTCTTGCACGTTGACGTTGGAGTAGATTAGCTTTTTGTTGTTGCTGAAGATCACCGTCGGCCTATCCGACGCCGCGAACACACTACTCACATTCGTCGCATGGCTCTTAAACGTTTGCAACGTAATCGGCTTGGTACCGAGGCTCAATTTTTTGCGCCCGCTCAAAGCCCCAGTGTTCTGATCTAAAACGTACGTGATCAACTGACCGTCACCTAAGCCTACGAACAAGTATGGAATGTCTTCGAACGAACACAGCAACGTCGATCGAGGGATGATGTCTTCATCTGTACTTTCTTTCGTGATGACGCTCAAGTCACTCATTGACGCGAGCACGATATCCATGGACCACAAACCAACCGCGCACACCGGCGAGCTCATCCCATCGCCCATGGGCGTGCAATCTAAGCAAGCTATTTCGTTCTCGAATGTCTTACTCGCCAAGAGGACGATTTTGCCCTTCGCCACGTTCAAGCAGTGTAACTGCCCGCCCGCCGCTGCAACAAGAATTTGAGTCGGGTTGCACTTCGCCGAAAGAATCTCCGCACCGTCCTTTGGCTTCCATTCATCGAGTAAGTCGCCACCTCTTGAGACGAGGCGGACGCCCCTGTGCGTCACTTGAAGGAAAACATTGCCTTGCATGTTGCCACAGCACAAAGTTTGCGCTTCAGCGTCGAAACCCGCAATTTCTGTCTCGTCCAACGTGTCCCCTTCGTCCCCGACAAAGCCCAAGATGCGAGTTTCGTTTATGAATGTGACGACCAAGTACTTATCCATTTGGCTATCGTCGCTATCGCGAAGTGAAAACAAGCCTTTGACACCGGGAAGCTGAATCACCGCTTGCTCGTCAATGCCTATGCCGTTGCGCACTACGCGTAAACTCCCATCTTTTAACGCCCCGCTACACGTAACCACTTGCCCTTGACCGTGCCGCTCTAAGTCAACGAATGCAAAGTCTACAATGGGACCGAGATTGGTGAACTCTTCTAAAATTTGCACGTACGTCGGGTTGCCGTCTTTATCGATGCTCGTCTTCTCCGCGTGCAGCTTGATGAGTTGCGAGTCGCCGTACGTGCTACCGACGAATACCACGCCGTTATCGAGATAGCTAAGCGTACTCGCGATTGACGTGTCGCCAAGTCTCTCAATTTTAAGCTCTCGAACGCGCTTGCCGTCGTGTAAGATGACGAGCAAGTAGAGCATGCCGTCCGCGTCGCCCAGCAGGTAGCGCGAGCCGTCCGGATCAATAGCGCCGTAGCACGTGATGTTCGTCCGATCGGGGATGTTGGGGATGTTGATCGCTTTGAGAAACACATCTGCGTCGTCTTCGAACTTGTTCAAGTACACGATAATTTCCTGCCCCAAGACGACGACACCGCCGATGGGCGCGGGGACCGGAATTATTTTATTCGAGCCACCCTCTAAATCGTTCTGCGCCCAAGGCGACGACACGAATTCCTTCTCGCGAATGCCGATCTCGTACGTCTTAATGTGTACCGCATCTTTAGTGTCTCGGTAAAGCACCGCGATCGTCGGCTTGGGCGTGCCGTGCAAGAACTTGATGTCCTCCACGCGCAACTCCTCGAGGCGAATGTTAAACGCCTCCTTCACCCCGCCCTTTTCGTCGCACGGAATCACCTTGAATAATCCGTCGTACAGCCGCAACCCGATCGCTCGACACGTGTCATCCACGATCCCAATCTGTCCATCATCCGCCGGTCGACCGATATTATCCTGCACGTCCCCGAACGCCTCCGTCTTCAACTCTTCGTTCGCCTCGTCGTACGACAGCACCGTAAACCCATACCTCTCCGTCGTCAGGTACAACCGCGCCTTCCCATCGCCCGATCCCGTTTGGCACAGCGACATCGTCGCGATTCGACCATTTATCGGCACATCCAGCACCGGTTTCAGCCCCTCCGCGTGCAAGCGATACACCTCCAGTCGCGTGCTCTTCGCGACGATTAAATCAGTCGCCTCGCTCGACGTAAACTTTCCCACGGCCGAGTGCGTGACCACGGTGGGTTTGTGCGCCTGCGGAAACCACGCGTCGTCGTCGTCGTCGTCGTCAGTCGATCGCTCGTCATCGCGCAGAGCGTCGCGCAGTCGGTCGTTCGCTCGGTCGTCAACGATCGAGCGTCGCGTCGCTTCGCGTCGTACGCGCGCGCGCGCACCGTGACGACGTAATTGTGCTGACACCGCGCGCCTGAACCGCTCTCGCGCGCGTCCTCGTTCGTCATCGCGTCGAGGTCTTCGCGCGTCGCCGAGTGCGGATTGGCAGCTTGGATTGGGCGGCGACGGCGAGACGCGGCCGCGGCGCGCGCTTCGCGAGGGCATTCGGTCGTTCGAGGATCGAGCGGTGCGCGAGTTCGAGAAACGCAGATGCGCATATTTTGTGGCGTTGCAAAGGCAGGCTGGCGGCGGGGTGATGTCGATTTCGCGAAGCGCGAGGCGTGGGTGCGGGAAGCGCCGCGTCTGCGGCTGGCGGGAATAAAACGCGACGCGAGATGAGAACGCGGCGCGAGATCACGACGCCACGGGACTCGGTTCGGCGTCTCGACGCTCCTGCTCGGTCATCTCCTCTAACTCTCGCAAATCGTCCACGTCGTCGTACTCCACGCGCGCGCCCTCCACGACGGCGCACCGCTCCGCGGAGTGTTCGTTGAGCGCCGCGCGTAAAATCTTAATCTTCGCGATCGACGCCGAGAACTGCGCCACGCACCCTTCGGTGCCGCGATAAAACTTAAAATACGGCAGCACCTTCACCCCCAGCGATTTGCACAGATCCTTATTCGCGTCGAAGTTCACCTTCACGAAGACGACGTCCGGGTACTCGGCCGCGATTTTACACAGCTTTGGATACAGCGCTCGGCACGCCCCGCACCATCGCGCGTACACGTCCACGACGACCAGTTTATCGCTGTGTTCGTTCAGCACGCCCAGGAACGCCATCGTGTCGTCGCACTCGATCATGTTTTCTCCGCCGCCCTTCTCCCACCAGGGGTCTTTCGACGAGATCCTCGCGCGCGCGCGCGTCCTCGCACCGCGCGCGTCCTCGCGCGCGCGTCCTCGCGCGCGCACCGCGACGTTCGCCGTCGCGAGCGTCGTCGCGCGCATCGTCGTCGTCCGCGCGCCGTTCGCGCGTCGTCGCGTGCCGCGCACTTCACTCATTCATTCACTCACTCACTCACTCACTCATTCGCGCGCGTCTCGGTCGAGACACCGCGACGCGACGCGACGCGACGCGCGATGACGACGACGTTCGAACGCGACGCGTCGTGAGCGCCTCGGTTCGAGCGACCTCGGCGCGAGCGACCTCGGCGCGAGCGACGACGCCGCCTCGACGACGCCGCCGCCGGAAGAGGCGCGACGGCACCGATGGCGCGCGCGTCGCGAGGGAAATCGCGCGCGAGCGAGGGATCGACGCTGGCGATCGCGCCCGGATTGGACGTGACGACGCCGTATTATCGCGCGCTCGCGCGAGCGATGACGAAACGGGCGCGGGTGTGGACGGAGATGGCGCATCACGACGCGGTGGAACGCTTAAAGTCAAACACGCTGACGCGCGGCGAAACGCTGGCGACGGCGCAGCTGGGAGGGGCGGATCCGAGCGGATTGGCGCGCGCGGTGGAGGTGTGCGAGGGTGAGTACGGATACGATGAGGTGAATTTAAATTGTGGGTGCCCGAGCGATCGAGTGTGCGGGAAGGGGGAGACGGAAAAACGGTTCGGGGCGTCGATGATGCTGGACGTCGAACGCGCGGCGGAGTGCGCGAGACGCATGGCGGAGGCGTCGGATCGAGCGAAGATTACGATTAAACACAGACTCGGGGTGCGGTACGATAAGACGATGATGAAACACGAAGAGACGGACTGTTACGATTACGTCGTGAACTTTGTCGAGGCCATACACGAGGCGGCGGGAGTGGAGCATTTCATCGTGCACGCGCGAAGCGCGGTGATGGGCGGATTGAATCCCGACGCCAATCGAAAGATTCCGCCTTTGCGATACGACGAAGTGTTCGCGCTGTGCGACGAGTTCGGAAGATGTGATTTCACGCTAAACGGTGGCGTAAACTCGCTGGCGCAGGCGAAAGAGCTTCTCGATCGCGAAGACGGCAAGTTGGCGGGCGTGATGATGGGTCGGGCGTTTTACAAGCATCCGTGCATGCTCGCCGACGTCGATCGAGTCATCTTCGGTGACGCCGCGTGCGAGCCAGCGCTGACGCGCCGGTCGGTGATTCAGCGTTACGGTGAATTCGGCGACGGTGTGTACGCCGCCAGAGGCGCGGACATCGACGTAAAATCTCGCAAAGCCGTCGCGCGTAAGCTCTTCAAAGCCGTCTCCGGCGTCACCTTTGGCACGTCGACGGGGTCGAAAATGTTCCATCGCGCCGGCGACGCCATGCTCGCCGCGCGCTACGACGCCATTCCACCCGACCCATCGGATGACCGTCCATTCAGCGTCAACCTCATGGAGTGTTGCGTCGACGTCATGGACGCCGCCGTCTTGGACAAGCCTCTCGTCGACGTGAAGCCCGAGGGAGATCAGACGTTTTACGTCTCGCCGCGCGAGGACGGCTGGGACCGACGAAACCGAGGCGAAGACGGCGCTCCCGACGCGTGCGCGCGCGCGTTGAAAACCATCACGATTTAGTTCACGATTCATTTGTCTCGCCAAACGCGCGTTGTAGTCATAGCCTTAGATGTTCGCAAATGCCGAGCGCGTCGCGCTGAAGATTTGAAAGATCCTCACACTCGGACGCGCGCGCGCCATGCCGCCGTCGTCGTACCGCACCGTCGGGTTCAACGGCTACGCTGTGAAGTTTTCCCCGTTCGTGCCGCACAGAATCGCGATATCGGCGTCGCAAAACTTTGGAATCATCGGTAACGGCGCGCAAATCATCGGCGATGTCGACCCGCTGACGGGAAATTTCATCGAATTGTGCCGGTTTCACACGCGCGATGGGGTGTACGACTGCGCGTGGAGCGAAGGACACGAAAATGTCATCATCAGCGCGTGCGGAGACGGGAGCGTGAAGGTTTGGGACATCGCGAACGGGCCGCAGGCGAACCCGCTGCGAAGCCTGCACGAACACACGCACGAGGTGTACGCGGCGTCTTGGAATTTGGCGGGCGGAAGAGACACGTTCTTGACGGCGTCATGGGATGATACGATTAAGTTGTGGAATTTAGAGCGCGGTGAGAGCATGCGGACGTTCGCGGAACACGCGTATTGCGTGTACGCGGCGGAGTGGAGCCCGCACCACGCGGATATTTTCGCGAGCGCGTCGGGGGATTGTTTGCTGAAGATTTGGGATCTTCGACAGCCGCACGCGACGCTGAGCGTACCTGTGCACGATTATGAGACGTTGTGTTGCGATTGGAACAAGTGGAACGACTGCGTGATCGCCACGGGGAGCGTGGACAAGACGGTGCGGTTGTGGGATATTCGGAACCCGTCGCGAGAGTTGCACACTTTGGTCGGGCACGATTACGCCGTGCGTCGGGTGAAGTGCTCGCCGCACGCGGAAAACGTCGTGTACACGTGTTCGTACGACATGACGGTGGGAATGTGGGATTGGAAGTCACCCGCGCCGCTGCTGAATCGTTGGGGGCATCACACCGAGTTCGCCGTCGGGCTAGACACGTCGTGTTTGGTGGAGGGATTAGTGGCGTCGTGTGGGTGGGATGAGATGGTACACGCTTGGAACACGGTTGATGGAAGCCCGCCACCGATTGCGGCGATGATGCGCGCGCCTCAGGCTTATCCTCCCATGGCGACGGCGTCGCCGGCTCCCGTGGCGTGAAAAAGTAGCGAAATATAGATGTATGTACGGCGCCGAACATGAGAGCGAAACATATTCCCTCGGGCGCAATTGAGTTTCGGTAGCAACTATATTGTGAGAAGATGTAGATTTAGATTGTAAGAAGAATGATAAATAACAAAAGTGCAACTGTCTAATCAAATCTCGTCGAGGCGGATTACGCGGTGAAAGACGGCACTCCGGGGCACTTGCAGCCAGACTCTTGGATGATCTTGTTCGCGGCGTAGTTACCCGCGGCGCAGCACTTGGCGACGTCCGCGCCTTGCACGAGTTGCGAGATGTAGCCACCGACAAAAGCATCACCCGCGCCGTTGGTATCCACCAAGTCTTCCTTGGCGAGCGGGATGACGGCGTACTCTTCGACGGCGCCGTCGCGCGCGACGACGGTCGGGTCGCAACCTTGCGTGATGACAACCGTGCGAGACGGCTTGCCTTCCGCCACGGGCATGGCGGAAATCTTGAGAGCGATTTCCTTGATGTCCTTGGTGTCCCAGGATTGAGATTCGGCAAACGTGACGGCTTCGGATTCGTTACCGAACAAGATGTTCACGTACGGGAGCGCCTCCATGAGCGTCGCCAGGAACGGCGGCACTTGCATCAAGAACGGCGCGCTGAGGTTCATCATGAACGTCTTCTTATTCTCGCACGCGTGCTTGGCGACGCGCATGATGCTCTCCGGGCTCACCGTCATGAAGAAACCAGCCATGTAATAAAAATCGGCGCGTTCCACGAGGGCGAAATTTTCGCTCGCGTCCAAGTGTTCCGCCTTGTAATTATTCGCCGCGTTCAGCGCCGCGCACAGCGATCGCTCGCCATCCTTCACGATCACCGCGCACGTCCCCGTCGGCGTGGACGCGTCCACCATGTAATTCGCGAGCACCCCGTCGTTCTCGCACGACGCCCGCATCTGCGTCGCAAACTTATCCTCTCCCACGCACCCCATGTACGCCGTCGCGCCCTCTCGCTGCATCATCCACTGCGCGACGCGGATGGTATTTTGCGTCGCGCCTCCCGCGATGTACTCCACGTCTCCGTGCGTCGCCATCTCCTCGTACAGCGGCGCGTGCTTCGCCTCCGCCAAGATCGCGTCATTCAGCTTCAAGTCGTACTTTTTCAGCAGCGCGTCGTCCTCGCACGCGACGGAGATGTCCAGCAGCGGGTTCCCCATGCCGAGCAGGCGCAAATTCGCGTGCGGCGCCATCGTCGCGACGCGTCCCGGTGTGCGCGCGGGTCGGGTCGACTCGCGACGCGATCGCGCGACGGCGATCGATCGTCGACGCGATGCGGCGGCGGACGGATCAAAAACACGGATCAAAAACACGGATCAAAAACACGGATCAAAAACACGGATCAAAAACACGGACCGCATCGATCGCGCGACGACGCGACGACGCGACGACGCGACGACGCGACGACGCGACGCGCGAACGCGCGAACGCGCGAACGCGCGACGATGTCGCGACGCGACGACGACGATCGCGATCGACGCGACGCGCGCGAACGCGCGACGTCGCGCGAACGCGATCGAGACGACGGACGACGACGGGACGGCGGCGACGGCGCGCGATTCGGATCGAACGGCGGCGACGGCGAGCGACGGGACGAACGACGCGCGCGCGATGAGGACGAACGAGGACGAGGCGAACGACGGGATGGCGATAGGTTCGGGCGACGGGACGAGCGCGAGCGCGATCGAGGCGGGGGAGGCGGACGGGGGGGAGGGGAACGCTTCGACCCGGACGCGGATTGGAGGTGCGCGGAGTGTAATAATTCGAATTTTTCGTGGCGGAAGAGCTGTAAGCGATGCGGGGCTGGGAAATCGAAGGAATTGAAAGAGCGCGAGCGCGCGGCGCAGGCTGGGTGGTTGTTGGATGGGTTGGAGGACACGACGAATCGAATCTTTATTAAAGGTTTCGACGCCGCGAGCACGAGCGAGGACGATTTGCGAGAGGTGTTCTCGGGGATCGGGATCATCTCCAGGGTGCGGCAGCGCACGGGATTCCCAGATCAATGGCCGTATGCGGTGCGCATATACCTGGATGAACGAGGACAAAAGAAGGACGAGGCGGTGATTACGTACGACGACCCGCACGCCGCGCAGTCGGCGCCGAGCTTTTACGACGGGTACGAGTTGAACGGGAAGAAGCTCCACGTATCCATCGCGCAAAGTAAGCCGAAATCTGCGCCACCACCGTCTTCGGGTGGTGGTGGTGGTGGCGGCGGTGGCGGCTACGGCGGCGGCGGCTACGGCGGCGGCGGTGGACGTGGCTACGGCGGCGGTGGACGCTCGTACGGGGGTGACCGACGCGACGATCGAGGCGGATATCGCGACGATAGAGGTGGATATCGCTCGCGGCCGTACTAACTTTTTAGCGAGTTTTGATAATAATCGACGTTTTTGGTGTCTGTGTTCTACAATGTAATAAAATCGCTTCTAAAGCAATATATTTTGCTACTAAAGTTAGGAGTGTTCGGACGCTCGAACATAAATGTAATCAATCGAGTAATGGCTCGGGAAAAAATCTTTGGCAACTCTACGAAGCCTTGTTGAGGGAGAGAATCTTCAGATGGCCGCGGGAATTGGCGGCGAGAAGGTGTTTGGAGTTCGGAGACCACACGACAGATGAGATAAATCCACCCTTGTCGCGTCTGTTGTGCGACATCGGCGTCGGCTTGTCGGCGAAGCCGTAGTGCGCAACGGGAGAGGATGCATGTTTCGCGTACACGTGCACGATGTTGTCTTCCGAACCGCACGCGATGTACCCATCAGCGTTGGTGCTCAACCCGACGAAGTTCTTCTCGTTGGTGTGGCCCACGTACGTTCGCACGCACGCCGTTCTGGGATCGTTTCTCTTGATGTCCCAAAGCTTGAGCGTGTTATCCGTCGACGCCGAAACCAACTCATCGCCGACCCAGTGCACGTAAGAAACGGCCTTACGATGGCCTTGCAGCGTCATCAAAGGCGTGCTCGGCTGGCGAAGGTCGTACACATGGATCCTGTGATCGGCGCTTCCGATGGCGAGCATATGTGCCGACGTCGGGTGGAATTTCACCGAGCACACGTTGGCGCGGTTTTGAAGCGTGCACACGCCTTCCTTCGTCGTCGTGGAAAAGATGCGAACCGTACCGTCGTCAGACGCGCTGGCAAGCTTAGTCGGGTCGATGTGGCTAAAGTCGATACTCCACACTCGTCTTCTGTGGGTGGTGTTCTCCCAGGTGGACGTTTCTTTCTGCACATCCCAAAGTTGTACGACGCCTTGATAATCACCAGACGCGATGGATTGCTTCACGTACGGGTTGTAGCACAACGCCGAAACCTTGGAGTGCGCTTCAAACTCCACCGCTGGGCAGTGCACGCGCGCTCCTAAAGTCATCACCGCACTCGTCTCGTATACGCAAATGGACTTGCTCGTACCCGCCGTAGCGAACAGCTCGCCATCCCGATCCCAGCTCGCGCAACACACCATGGAATTATTTGCCGCGAAATCGGCGAAGTCGCCGCCTATCGAGGCGCACCGCTTGATGGAAACCGCGCGAGTCACCAAACATATTTCGTTCTCAAACTCTTCCAGAGCGTCACGAACGGCCGTAGTATCGACGCCATCCGCTCGAACGCGTTTCAACCAAGCGGCGTCCGAATCGCCCTTAGTGCCGCCCTCCTTTATCGCCACGGCGCACTTGTCGAAGAGACCGCGCTCTAAATCCGCGAACACGGCCGGTTCGAGCGATTTGGGCGACTTGAACGCCGTGTGTACGACTGAATCAAGATCCTTGAGCGTCAGAGTCTCGTCGTCGTAGCACTCCATCGCGTGTTCGACGACTCTCGCGCGTTTGCGATCAGGCGAATCAGAGTGCTCTGAAGCGCTCCCTTTGGCGACTCCTGCTTCGGCGAGCAAAACGTCGAGCATTCCGTGAGATTGCGTCAACTCGCGCAGTTGAGAATCTCTGGCCGTTCGTAAAGTCTCCAACACTGTCTCAAGACGCTTCAAAGTCTCCAAGCGTCGCTCAGTCTCCACGCCGTGCGCGCGCGCATCACCCGCCACCGTTCGCAACCGCTCGCTCGCGTCTCTCGCGGTGGCGCGATCTTTTTGTCTAAGGAGGGAGACGACAACCTTGGCGGCGGCGAGCTCGCCCGTCATCGCGCGCTTTGCGAATCCACTCATGGTGATGACTTTCTCCAGCGCCTTGGCCGGGTAGTCAGCTTCGTACATCGTGACGAAGACGTCGGGCCAGAACATGTTGAGAATCACCAAGCCGACAACAAACAGAGGGTCTTGATCGCCGAGCTCTTGCGCGAGCTCCACGAATGTGTACTCGTCTTGGTCCGCTGCCACTTGAGAACGCGCTGCGAATGAGATCGCACCTTGAGGACTGATGTCGAGGCAGTTGGCGTCGAATAGCTCGTAAGACGCGTACCCGCAACCGTTGACGGCGTCGACGAAGGCGAGAATCTGGCCGGCGACGTGCCAACGCTCCTCTTTTTGCGTCGCTTGCGCCCCCGCGGATTCGTCGTCAAGCCATTCCCTCAGTCGTCGGGAGCCGTTTTCTAATCCCGACAACGGCGCGGGCAACGGCCGCACGATGGACTCGGGGACGACGCGACTTCGCGCCTCGTCGCCTTTGCCGGCGTCGGCGGCGTCGATGACCATTTTCACCACGCTCCCTTGCGACACATTATCCATCTGCTGCGCCGCAGTAGGCGCCGCAAACGGATACGCGGCGACATCCGCCTTGACACTCGCTCCAGTCGCGGCGAAACTCAGCGTGGAGTTGTTTCTAGGCAAAGTCGGCGACGGCGTCGGCGACGGCGACTTGGCCGTGGCGTTGGCGTCTTCGCTACCCATCCCCTCCGGCACGTGCTCGGGCACCGCCGGCACGCCGTGCACTAACTCCCCTCTATCTTCGTCTTCGTCTTCTAAAATCTCTTCCCCGTTTTCAAACCGCGGCACCGCGCGCGACGACTGTATCTGCGACTTTCTCCACACGTGCTGCCACATGTGCTTGACGGCTTTTCTACTCACGGGTTTAAGCAAATAGTCTTCCGCCCCGTATTGAATGCACCTAAACACCGTATCGCTGTGCTCGTTCGCACTCATCATGATAACCGGCATGTCTCGCAATCGCTCGTCGTTGCGCACTATTTGCAACAGCGCCGGTCCGTCGATGCCCGGCATCATGACGTCGGTGAGCAACAAGTGAAACTCCGTCCCTCGTCTCAACAGCTCCAGCGCCTCTTCTCCCGATTCCGCCGTCGTCACGCGATACCCACACTTTCGCAATAACGACGACGTTACCGTCCGGCATATCCTCTCGTCGTCCACGACGAGCACGTGCACGTCCGAAGTCGCCGTCGGTCCGTCGCCGCCGCTCGTCGCGCTCGTTCGCCGCGTCCGCGTCTCCATCGTCCCGTGTCGTCTTCGCTCGTTCATCTCCGTCATCGACTGCGCGCGTCGTCGCGAGGTATCCACGCTCGTCGTCCGCGTCGCCGCGCGCGTCGACGCCTCCGCGTCCCTCGACGACGTCGCCGCCATCGGTGCGCGCCCTCGCGTCGACGTCACGCCGTCTCCAGCGCTGCCGCCCCGCGCGCGTCGTCGTCGCGACGCCGTCCGCGCCGAGCCGTCGAGGACGCGCGGGCGACGATCGCGCGTCGTCGCGATCGAGCGCGCGCGCGGTGACGCGCGCGCGTCGTCGTGTGGCGTCGGCGCCGACGCCCCGACACCCGGCCGCGCGGCCACGTCACGGGGCGATCGTGGATTTCACATTTACGCGCGAGCGTCCCGTGCGCATGGGACTCAGAACGACCCGAATACGCATCGTGGACGACGCGCACGCCACCAAAACCGCGATCGCGCGATCGCCACGCCCGCGCGTCGGCCGTCGCGCGCGCGTCGGCCGCGCGACGCGATCGCGTCGTCACTTCACGCATCGACGAAGCCAATGGTGCGCGCGATGCGATGCGACGCGACGCGACGCGACGCGACGCGCGCGCGAGGACGAGGACGATCGAGGGCGCGCGCGCGAGACCGCGCGCGGGGCGCCGCGGCGGGGTTCGGGACGGGACGACGCGGGACGAGGATGTCGCGTTATCCGACGTGGGCGATCGAGCGCGACGATCGGGACGCGCGATGGCGTCGCGCGCGACGCCGTGGGGGTCGCGATGCGCGCGAATGATGGGGAAAAAATTCGCGCGTCGAGTGACGCCGCGTCGAGGGCGAACGCGGGCGCGAGGACGCGAGGACGCGCGCGCGATGGGGCGTCGGGGACACCGCCACGGGGACATCGCGATCGAGCGCGCCGTCGGCGTCCGACGCCGCGCGAACGAAAGACGGCGCGGGGGCGACGCGACGCGGACGCGCGGCGCGACGAACGGGGCTCGTCTCGCGCTCTCGGAGCGTCGAACGGCCGCGCGGCGTGGGCGACGACGCGCGGGCGCCGCCGATCGCGCGCGCGCGGGGTGGATAAACCACCCGCGCGCGCGTCGAGGGGGTCGGGGCTGGGTCGCGACTCCTCGTCCACGACGAATAGTGTTGAATCGACCGCGAGAAGCGCCGAGACTGACCGAACGCGCGCGCGTGTTTTTCGTGTTGTTTACAGTCGTTCACTGGCCTCACCTCTACCGCGCTCCCCACCAAGGCGGAGCAAACCTTCACCGGTCGCGTCGCGCGCCAAACCGCCACCAAGGCGACTGGCGCGAAGACCGTCGCGGCGATGAAGGGTAAGCAATGCAAGGTTGCCATCAACGGTTTCGGCCGCATCGGCCGCAACTTCTTGCGATGCTGGCACGGACGCGCCAACACCATGCTCGACATCGTCGCCATCAACGACTCGGGCGGAGTGAAGCAAGCGAGCCACTTGGTCAAGTACGACTCCGTCCTCGGCACGTTCGAGGCGGATGTCAAGATCATCGACGACACGCACATCTCCATCGACGGCAAGTCCATCGAGATTGTGTCTTCCCGTGACCCGCTCCAGTTGCCGTGGAAGGCTCTCGGCGTCGACATCGTCATTGAAGGTACCGGCGTCTTCATCGACACCCCGGGCGCCTCCAAGCACTTGACCGCGGGCGCCAAGAAGGTTGTCATCACGGCCCCGGCCAAGGGTGACGACATCCCGACCTACGTCCTCGGTGTCAACGCCGACCAGTACAAGAACACCGACAAGATCGTCTCCAACGCGTCGTGCACGACCAACGGCCTCGCGCCGTTCGTCAAGGTTCTCGACGACCGATTCGGCATCGTCAAGGGTTTGATGACCACCACGCACTCCTACACCGGTGACCAGCGCATTTTGGATGCGTCTCACCGTGACTTGCGCCGCGCTCGCGCCGCCGCCTTGAACATCGTGCCGACCTCCACCGGCGCCGCCAAGGCTGTCGCGCTCGTCTTGCCGCAACTCAAGGGCAAGCTCAACGGCATCGCGCTCCGCGTCCCGACGCCGAACGTGTCCGTCGTCGATCTCGTCATCCAAACCTCCAAGAAGGTCACCGCCGACGAAGTCAACGCCGCGTTCCGTGAAGAAGCCGCCGGCAAGCTCAAGGGTATCCTCGCCGTCGCCGACGAGCCGCTCGTGTCTTGCGATTTCAAGTGCTCCGACGTCTCCACGTCCATCGACGCCGCGCTCACCATGGTCATGGGTGACGACATGTTGAAGGTTGTCGCGTGGTATGACAACGAGTGGGGCTATTCGCAACGCGTAGTGGACTTGGCGGAATTATGCGCAGCAAACTGGGAATGATCAGTTCTGTTCGTTCCCGTTGAGAAGAACGCGATCGCCGCGTCGCGCCGCGCGACGCTCTCGTCGTGGTTTAGTCGCGGAGAATTTCCGCGTTTGGCCGCTCATTCGTATCAGTAATACACTACAGTGAAACACTTTTATCGATCTTGTCCTCGTGCACGCTCGAACCGTCGCTCGAACCGCGCGCTCGATGAATGATGTTGGGTCATATTGACAACGGCTTGATTGAACAACTTTTTCTGGTTCGCGAGACTCGCTATAGGCCTCCTAAATGCTTACTTAGCAATGACTTCCGCGACGGAAGCGGATTCCTTCCAGTTCACTCCCGGAAGAATGAGTCGCTGGTCGACACGATCCTTGTAGGTGATGATTTGCTTCAACAAGCCCTCCAAGAATTCGCCGCGCATCGCGATTGGCTCGAGGCCGAGATCTTGAAGCTTGGAGTTCTTGGCGTTGTAGTAGTGCTCCTCCATCTCCGTGCGCGGGTTGGGCACGGTGATGACCTCTGGATTCAGTCCAACCTTCTTACCGGCTTCCGTGATCATAGCAGCGAGTTCGTTCACGGAGAATTGCTCCGTGAATTGGTTATAAATCTTCATCTCGCCCGGCGGCGCGGGGTTGTCGCACGCGATTTGAATGCAGCGCACGGTGTCTCTGATGTTCAAGAAACCGCGGGTTTGGCCACCCTTACCGTACACGGTCATCGGGTGACCGACGGCCGCTTGGATGCAGAAGCGGTTGAGCGCGGTACCGAAGACGGCGTCGTAGTCGAGGCGGTTCACCAAGTCCGGGTGCATGTCGGTTTCATCCGTGGAGAGACCGTAGACGACGCCTTGGTTCAAGTCGGTGGTGCGAATGCCCCACGCCTTGGTGCAGAACAACATGTTCGCGGAGTCGTGGCACTTGGACAAGTGATAGAAAGAACCACCTTGCTTCGGGTACGGCAACGTGTCGGTGCGGCCGTTGTGGGTGATGGTGATGTAACCTTCTTCGATGTCGATATTCGGGGTGCCGTATTCGCCCATCGTGCCGAGCTTGATGCAGTGGCATTCCGGGGCGAATTCCTTGATGGCGTACAACACGTTGATGGTACCCATGACGTTGTTCGTTTGCGTGAACACGGCGCGGGTGCGGTCCATCATGGAGTACGGCGCGGAGCGCTGCTCACCGAAGTGAACGCACGCCGTCGGCGCAAACTTTTTGAACGCGGCGCCCAAGAATTCGTAGTCGCAGACGTCGCCGACGAAGAGGTCGATGTCGCGGCCGCTGACTTCCTTCCACTTGCGCACGCGCTCGTGGATACCCTTAATCGGAGACAGAGAGTTGAAACCGAGCTGGTCGTCCATAGAACGACGGCACAAGTTGTCGACGATGGAGACCGCGTAGCCGCGCTTGGACAAGTGCAACGCCGTCGCCCAGCCGCAGTAGCCGTCGCCGCCGATGATCATAATGCGTTGACCCTTGCCCGCATCTTCAGCGTCCGCGTCCGGGCGGTGCGCCGCCGTGATGGTGACTGCACCACGCACGCGCGCCGCGCGCGCGTTCGCGAAAGTCGCGCCGTTCGCGCTCTTGCTCAACGCGTTGGCTGCGCTCGCGAAAGTGAATATACCCTTCGTCAGTCGTCCGTTTCGCGTCGCGCGAGACGGCGCCACGTCTTCGGCGCACGGGCGCGCCCGCTCTTCGCGCGCGATCGCCAAAGGTTTCATTCGCGATTTTTCACGATTCTTTGCCTTCGATCGCGCCTTCGCGCGCGCCCAGTCGCCCCTCCGCCGTCGCGCGCTCGCGTCCTCGAGGAATAAACCATCTTTATCCAGTCCACGGTCCATCGCGTCGCGGGCTTTCGCGTCGCGCGTCGCGCGTCTTCGCTTTCGTCGCGCACCTCCGAAGGATCCACGACGGGCGCTCAGCGCCGCACCGTTCGTCGCGCCTGCTCGTCGGCGTCGGGCGTCATCGGTCAGTCGACGTTCGCGTCGTCCGAAAAGCGCATCGGGCCGACGTCGGCGTCGCGCGCCTCGGTCGCGCGCGCGTCGCCGTCGCCCGGTGCTCGCACCTCGCGCGGTGGTGCGCGCGTTCGTTCGCTTCGTCGCGCTCGCGGTGTTGAGCACCATCGGTCGCGCGCACGCGAAAGTCATCGCGCTCATCGTCGCGTGATCTCGCGCGAGTTGTGACGTCGAGCGCAGTCGACGCCGCGTCCGTTCGGGTTTTTTTTCATCCAACTGTTTGCTCGACGGACGCGAGACGACGTCAAACGCGAGATCGGACGAGGACGAGGACGCGCGCGCGACTCGCGAGCGTGGTGTGTGTGTCTATCACGAAAAAATCTACTCGGAATCGCCGCGCGCGGCGCGGAGGGCGTCGCGAATCAACGGCGAGGCGACGTCGCGCGCGAGCGCGTACGGCGCCCGCTTGCTCGGCCACACGTCGCGAACCATCTCGTCGAAATCTATCCAGCGCAAGCGATCGAACTCGCGACTTTCGCCGTTTTCGCCCGCTAAATTCACCGCCGGGTGCGTCGTGGGGTCGGCGTCGCAGTCCACGCCCGGCCAGTGAAAGAGCGCGAACTCGAGTCTCTGTCCCGCGAGTCCGCGCTCGGCGAGCCACGTGTTTTCTTCCACGCGATAGCAGTACCCATCGCTCTCCGGCAGCGCCCCGATCAATCGCACGACACCGCTCGAGCTCGGCGTCGTCGCGTCCATCGCGCGCACGCCCGTCTCCTCGAACAGTTCTCGCGCCGCCGCGTCCTCGACGCGTTCGCCCGCCTCGACGCCGCCCTGCGGCGCGTTCCACGACCCCGCTCGATCGCTCCTCTCGCCGCACAGAATCTCGCCTCGATCGTTGAACACGAGCGCGGCGGCGCACCTTCGGTATTTTTCCCCGTTCACCGTCACCGAGCGCGCGTCGGGGTACGGCTTCGCCTTCGCCTTCGCCTTGGTCTTCGCCTTCGTCCTCTTCGCCTTTGCCTTTGCCGTCTCGGTCGTCGTCGTCTCGGTCGTCTTCGCGCGCGCGCCGGTCGCGCCCTTGCGCTTGCCCCGGTCAGCGCTCGCGAGCGTCATGACGGCGCGACGGCCCGCGACGCGCGCGACGCGCGCTCGAGTCGACATGCACCGCGCGCGCGCGCGTGCGGCGAATCGAATTGGCGCGCGCGGGGACGCGATTGGCCGGCGCGACGCGATTCGCCGCACACGACGACGCGCCGACGCGCGACGATCGCGCGAGGAGCTCGGGCGCGCGTGTCGCGTTTCCACGGTCCCGACGAAGGCGATGACGCGAGTCGAACGCGCGCGAAACGGACGACGAACGACGACGACGACGACGATCAAGATGATGCTCGTCGTCGCGCTGGGCGCGCTGGCGTGCGCGTTCGTCGCGACGCCGGTGCTCGCGGAAAAGCGCGCGCCGAAAGTCACCGATAAGGTGTTCTTCGACGTGACGATCGACGGTGAACCCGCGGGGCGAATCGTCATGGGGCTGTACGGGAAGACGGTGCCGAAGACGGCGGAAAACTTCAAGCAACTCGCGACGGGGGAGAACGGATTCGGGTACAAAGGCTCGGGATTCCATCGAGTGATCAAGAACTTTATGATTCAGGGTGGTGATTTCACCAATCACGACGGCACCGGGGGGAAGTCGATCTACGGCGCGCGATTCCCGGATGAAAACTTCAAGCTCAAGCACGAGGGGCCGGGGACGCTGTCCATGGCCAACGCCGGGCCGGACACGAACGGGTCGCAGTTTTTCATCTGCACCGTCAAGACGAGCTGGCTGGACGGCCGACACACCGTCTTCGGGCGCGTGCTCGAGGGCATGGACGTCGTGACGGCGATCGAAAACCTCGAGGGGACGCCGCCGCAAAAGCCGGTGCTGATTGCCGACTCGGGCGTCTTACCGATGGACGCCGAACTTTAAATCGACGCGTCACTTTAATTATCTATGCGCGCGCGCGTGCATACGTTGTCAATGCTGCTAAAATAAAATTACATTCGCTCGATCTAATCGTCGCGATTGATCGTCGCGAGCATCGCCTCGACGTCGGCGTGTGTCTCCGGAACGACGACGCCGAATTCCTCGGCGACGACTTGTTCTATCACGTTCGATACAGAAGCCAGGAGTCGTGGAAAGTCGGCGCTGGAACCACCGCGTGCGATGATGGCTGACTTGATTCTTTCCTCCGCCAAACGCGCGCGAAGACGCAGGGCGAAAAATTCTCGCGACGTCTCCCAGGGGATGACAGCCTTGATCGCCTTCTTGTGCAGCATCACGCCCGGAGTGTCGTGCAAAGCGGCAAAGTGCACGGCGAGCTGTTTGAATGTCGGCATGAGTGCTTTTTTCTTCGCCTCGTCTTCGTGCGAGTCACCGATGCCTCCGGGAATCGTGCGCTTCATCGTCGACAGCAAATCTTGACGCCTGAATTTGATATCGACGATGCCCTCGGGCTCGAGGACGCCGCCCTTGGCGCCTTCGGCGGCGTAGAATTCCATTTGCTCCGGATTGATGGAGCTATCGATGACCACCCAAGCGCCTCCGCGAAGTTCTCCGCCTTGAGGAATGTACACAAACACCGGCTGTTTGTACTCGCGAAGCGCGTCGACGATGTAGGCGCCGTACTTTAAAACTTCGCCGTACATATCTCGCAAACCGCCGGCGAAACCGCGCCAGTTGGCAAAGATTATGAGAGGTAGTCCTTCGCGATTCATGTCGCCGATCGCTTGCGCGGTTTTGAACGCGCTGTCGGGGAACCAGACTTGACCAGCTTGAGACTCTTCCGCGATTTGTGCGCTCGCAAACGCCGGATCTGCGGGAATCGTCTTGTCCACGGTTCGCGTCTCCACGGCGACGGCGCCGATGGGCACGCCGCCGAGACGCGCGCGACCTGTGATGACAGTTCGTCCCCAGTCGGGCATGACTTCCATGAACGAATCAGTGTCGAAGAATGAGTGCAGTAGCTCACGTGGATCGTGCGGAGAGGAAGGAGGATTGAACGTCACGTAACGTCGCACCGGATCGACGCACGGGACGCAGGGGAGCGGCGCGCCGCGCCGGCTGGGTACGTATGACAACCATTGAAGAATATTCTTCACACCGTGCACGTCATCGGGTACGGTAAGATGAGATACCCCGTTGGCGCCCATGACTTTAGGACCGCCTATTTGCGAGTTGCTCGTGTAAACTTCGCGACCGAGCACCTTATTCAATGCGCTCGCGCCGGTTAAAATCAACGGCGCGTCGACGTGCTGAACCACACGTTGGCATAGACGAGAGCAATACGCACCGATACCGACGCTCCTACCGGTGACGTAGGCCATCGTCACTGTGTGTTTGTACGCACGACTCGTCGCCGCGGCAATCTCACCGGATCCTTGTAAGCACTCGACGCTCTGTCCTCCGCACACATCCGTCAGCGCGTAATGAATCTCGTCGCGGTAAACGATTCGCTTCGCCTTGACCCGACCCTTCGCGGACAAGATCTCGTAGTCATCTTCGCTGAGGTAAATGTACTTGAAACCTTTAGAGACGTCATCATCGTCGACCCACTTCACTCTGAACGCCGCCTTGACGGCTTCGTCGAGACCGATGCGCGCGCCACTATTGGAGCTGATGTAAACGCACGGCAAACCTTCAGCCACAGCGAGATCAAACGCGGCGCGGTAGACACTGTCTTCCGGCGGAGACAAAGAACCGGACATGTGCGTGATATCATTCGCAACGAGAATGATTTCACGTCCTTTCGGATACTCTGTTGTCGCCAACTTGACGCGCCAGCAAACCATGCCAACTTCGTTCAGCCCTGGCGCACGATCGCTGCAAACGAGCGCTCGCGTCCTTGGGTCAAAGATGAGCTCCATGAGATCGATGATGTCGCCTACGCCAGGGTTGATTTCGGCAAGGACATTCGCAAATATTTCTGGAATGTCGTATACGTACGTCGAGGACAAGTTTTGGCACGCCATTCGCTTGCGCTGAATCTTGTTCAACCGAGGGTGCACGTCACGCGCGGCGCAATCCAGCGTCTTCGTGATTTTAAATCGTAAGCCACTGGTGTTCATCGCGATGACTGAACCCGTGCCGACGCGCACTTCGACACATGCAACCTTCAACCGCTTCAAATCGTTGAACGCAGTGTGAATGAACGAAGCTATCGCCGCTTCAACGCTCGGCAAATCGTCCTCGGCGTCGGCGCCGACGAGATTAATGAAGACGTGGTTCGCGGCAGTGCGATGACGACCCACCGCAAGCTCAAGAGAGCCGAGAACATCAGCGAACACGCTATCATCGTGCACGCCGCTCGAACTACCACCTATCGTCGTTCGAGCCAACTCTGAGTCCATGGTCACACTTCCCAAAGCTGTGCGGCGCGGCGTTCCTTCAGACGGGCTGTTTTCAAACAGCAAGTCCTTGTTGTAAACCGCTGCTCGCAAAAACACGCGACGATCGCGCTGGGGTTGCTTGTGCCCAGGCTTGACATTCGGTTCCTCAGCGAGAAATACACCGACAGTGTACTCAGACGGTGTCACAAAATTCGTGTGACGATGATGGGAACGAGAGCTCAAAACGCCTACGCACTCGACCCGGAAGAGTGCGAGCCGTTCGACCTCCATCTGATCGGCAATGTGAGGCCAAAACCCACGTGCGCTCGACATTTCACAAAAACCTTCGACTGTGGAATCTTCAGAAGTACGCTTAAACGCGAAATGATGCGGCTTGGCGTCGAGCGCCAGCAACGTGACCACGACGTATTCGAGGCCTTCGCACTTGAGGGCACCAGCCAGGTACTGTCCAGTCACAAAAGCCTCCGCGGCGGCTCGAATATCGGTGTCGTTCCTACCCACAAGTCTATGATACGAGATGATGAAGTGCAACTTCTTCGGTTTGTTCGCCGTCGCATCGGGAAGCGCCGCCACCGCGTGTCCAAGAGATGGGGCAAAGAGATGAATGGTGTCGTCGAGCCAGACTCGCATGACTTCTGGTTCGCATGCGCACGGTTCGGGCTGAGCGTTCGGAATCATGTACGTATCTACGCCAGTCGCGCCGAATAGAGTCTCAATCGCTGTAGTTCGCGACGTTTCGGACGTACTGTCGAACAAGCTCTCCCAAGTGTGCGCGTCCAAAATCTCATCCGTGGCTTCGTCGATGTTGCTGTACGACTGATACCGTGTGATGGAGTTGTGCCGATCGAGGTAAATGTTACCGACGTATCTCTTGAACGAAGGATTGCTGTCCGACGCCTCGTTGTCACTCGCAGCGTTACTCATGAGATCTGACTCGCTACCGGCACTCGTCTTTGACAGAGACGCCGAGCGCTTCTTGCGCTTGGCGTCGTCAAGGGAAATTTGCGCGAAGGCAGAAAAGGACTCGTCGCGAGACATGCGGTTGGCCCGAGAAGCCGCAGCCATGCGTTCGCGTCTCGACTTACGTGTCATCTCTTGCTTACGCACGATGATTTCGCGCGCTGTCTGGGAAACCAATTCGTAGTCGCGCCCAGAAAGATTCATACAACGCACCACGGCGGCGTTGCACGACGGTATGTCGATCATATCGTGCAACGAAATTTGTTCGAGGATCTTCAAAACCAAATCCGATCTACGCTTGAGTTTGGCGTTTGCATGTGCATACTTTGCGACGACTGAAACATCGTTGCGGTAGCGATCGCGTAAGAACATGATGGCGTCCTCGGTCGACGCGCAGCTCGAGAAGGGCTCTTCCGTGTCCAAGAACGATTCCAAGTATCGCGTCAACACGCGCGCCCTACTCTGCGCCAATCCGCCGTCATGACGTTCGCAAAATGCCGCTAGCGGTGCAAAGTCAGCGCCGTACTCGTTGATCAAGGCTCTAACGCGCATGACCGCAGCAGATACGGCGTCTGTCGTGTTTTCTCCATTCGCCTCGCCGACGATGGACGCCGACATCGCTTCGGCGATCTCGCGCAGCTCGAGTCGCGCCGACGGACGAGCACGCGAAATCACGGCTTCTCGCGACTCCATAAAATCATCCACGACGAGTGGTAGCGTGCCGAGCACGTCAAATAACACTTCGGTCGGATCACCATTGTAATCGTAACCAGCCAAAATTTGGTCGACACCAGTGCTTGTGCGCGAGAATCGAACCAGCGGAGAGTCATCCGGTAACATGCCTGTTAACGAACGCGTGTGCATTTTCGTAAACTCTCCCGTGAACGGCGCACACCTACGCACACCGGTAGCGTCTTCGACGGCAACATCACACAAAACATCGCCTGCTTCTAAAATCGCGCCTACACGCGCCACGTGCCGAATCGTCCCCGTGCTCGTCGCAATCAGAGGCATCACCGTCTTCATAACCTCGATCTCGCAGTAAGGTTGATTGGATTCCACGCGCTCGCCGTCGCAAATCAAGTACTTGAGCAGTTTTCCAGGACCTTGGGCGATGAGCTTGGTGGCGTCAAAATCATCGGGGAAGAAACACGGCAACCCGTTGACGTGAATCTTCATTCCAACTTTCGTTTCCTCGGGGTGGACCAAGTACGCGCGACCGTCCAAGAGCACCTTCAAAGCGCCGTCTTGCAACACAAGAACTTCGGCTTCGATGAGACCTCCGTTTATGTGAAGATAAAACAGCTTCTCACTCCCCATGGTTACGCGCAAGTTATACTTGATGTCGTTGTAAATCAGCTCAAAGTTGTGTTCGCTGAGATTCGTCATCCACGTCTCAGGCGGGACGCCTCGATTCAGATACGAGGCGACTTCGGCCTCGAGTTTTTGATGCCTCGTCGATGATCTAAGCACAGCCCCACACGCGACTACGATGTGCTCGTGCAACGTCTCTGCTCTGTCGCTCGCCGCGATAAGACCATCCAGCCAAGCGGTGTCGTGTTCGTCGGCTAAGAATTCTGGCTTCTCCAACAACTTCCCCAAGTACTTTTTGTTGCAGTGAATCTCCCCGCGGACGCTTAACTCGCTCAGCGCGTGCGTGAGTAAAGTGATGGCTTCCGCCCGACTTGGCTTGAAAGCGAAGATGTGTCCAAACTGCGAGTCGGCGAATTGATGAACTCCGCCCGAGGTGCCGACGGAAAATGATCCATTCACGCCCGGGAGCGAACGGAAATGAAGCTCGTGAATGGCACCAGACGTAGGCTTGAAACCGCTGTCGGGATCTTCAGCGGTGATTCTTCCCGCCACGCAATGACCGAGCGGCGGAATCGGCGTAGTGTTATCGAAATCGATAGAAGAAACCCCGCGTACGTCGCTTTGCTGGAAGAATCGACGGACGTCCGGAATCTTGTTCAACGGTATCCCCATCGCGAGCTGCAGCTGTACTGCGGGCAAGTTCACCCCAGTTATCTGCTCTGTCACTGGATGTTCCACTTGTAGACGAGGATTGACTTCGAGAAACGAGTATTCGCCAGTCTTGATGTTGTACAAGTACTCCACGGTACCGACGCCACAGTAGCCAACCTTTTTCGCCAGTCGCACGGCGCCGCGCTCGAGCTCTTCACACAATGCCCTCGGCGCCACGGTGATTGGACCTTCTTCAATGATCTTTTGATGTCGGCGCTGAACGGAACAGTCACGACCATACAGCGCGATCGCTTGACCGTGCGCGTCGGCAACCATTTGAACTTCTAAATGTCTTGAATCCACGCTAAGCTTTTGGATGAAAATCGGCGAACCCGGGACTTCGGCCTGGACCTGGGCGAAACCAGTTTTGAGTTCCTCGATCGAGTTCACCTTGCGAATACCTTTCCCACCACCCCCTTCCGAAGCCTTGATCATGACCGGAAAACCAATCTTTCCCACTCGCTGCACCGCGTCGGCGACGTCTGTGAGCGTCGCTTGCTTCAAGACGTCCTCCGGAATGCTCGTGCCGGGTACCGTGAGACCGCTACCAGACCAAGGGATGACATTCACGTCACACGATTGCGCGAGGATGTTCGCACAAATCTTGTCTCCAACGGCGTCCATGGCAGATGCTGGTGGACCCAAAAATGCAATATCGTGATACGCCAACTGCGACGGCAGCTGCGGATTTTCGCTCGCGTGTCCCCAACCCGGCCACACCGCGTCTGCGCCGCACGTTCGCGCCACTTTGACGATCAAATCCACGTTTGCGTAATTGTTTCTATTGCTCCCCCCCTCCACGGTGATGAATTCATCGGCTAACCGGATGTATCTATGTTTAGAATGGGACGTCGTTATCATCCGAGCCTGTCAGTCTCGTCGAAACGCGAAAACGCTTCGAGCGCGAATTCGCCGCCGACGATCGCGAGATGAGCGCCAATCACGCGACGTTCGCATCGCACGCACTCTGCATTCGCCGCTAAATCGTCTGGCGTCGCCATGCACACCAAATGCAAAACTTCGTGCGACTTGAACGTCTCGTACGCCCACAGACGCATCGACCGAATCGCCTTCACCGCGCCCACTGCGTGTCGAAAAATTCGCACTCGCGTCAGTCATTATCGCGCGCGCGCTTCACTTTTACGATTTCGCGCGCGCCATCTCCCACGACCGCGTCGTCGGCGACGAAATTCGTCTCGAACGCGTCGGACCCTCGTCGGGACGAGCGTTACGACGACTCGGATAACGACGTCCCCGTCGCGCCTTCGTCGGCGCCGCGCGCGTCGCGCGCGCGTCGCGCATCACGCACATCCATTATTCGCGATTAAAACCTTCCGTATCGATCGCACGCCTCCCCGCGAGAGGACGTACGCCTCGTACGCCGCGTCGAGGTCCTCGCGCGGACTCGCGCGCACGAGACCTCGGTCCATCGAACGTCGCGGCAGCCGCTCGCGCGCGGCGCCGTCGTCCGCGTCGCGCATCTCGCGCGCGGCGCTCGTTCGCGCTCGTTCGCGCGCGCGATCGCCGTCGACGGCCGTCGTCGACGCGTCGCGCTGTGTCGGACGACGCGCGCGGCGTGGGAGACCGCGAGACATGACAGGAGGGACGCGAAACACCCGGGAGATCGCCGCCCGTTCGAACGCCCCGACCGACCGAAAGGACGCCGCTCGTCGACACACGACGACGCTGTCCGGTCGACGAACGAACGAGGACGCGCGCGACGAACGAACGCGCGCGATCGAAGCGCGCCGATCACGAATACGCGTCGGATTCGCGCGTCGCGCGACGCACGATCGAGCCGTCGACGCGCGTCGCGACGCGAAAGCTTTCCCGCCAAAAGGACAAATCTTATTCCGCGGACATCGCGCGCGTGATTCCCTCGCGTCTCGCGGCGTCGCGAGCGTGCGATGGCGACTGAAACCGCGTTAGCGAAGGGACAAAGCCGCGTGTTGAGCAAACCGTCGTCGCCGCGATCGAACGATGGAAGAGACAACGCGAACGACGACTTAATCATTCGCACCGGCGAAGAGCTCGGCGAGCGCGTCGGGTCGGCGGCGAACGCCACGACGACTGGGCACCATCACAAAGGGCACCATCCGAGGGATGACGAAGACATGTCGGATGAGAGTACGACGTACACTGTGCTCGACTCTCTCGGATCCGGTACGTTCGGGCAAGTCGTCGCCGCGGCGTCTAGCGCCGACGGTCAGACGAGAGCTCTCAAGGTGATTAAGAATCACCCCGCGTATTTTCACCAAGCGCACGTCGAAATCGGCATCTTACGAACGTTGAACACAAAGTGCGGCGATCGACCGTCGGGGTCGGTGATCGTGGACTTGATGGATTACTTTGTCTGCCACAACCACCTCTGTCTGGTTTTTGAGCTGTTGGGAATGAACCTCTACGAGCTGCTGAGGAAGAACAAGTTTAAAGGATTACATCTCGGGGCGATTCGTGGGATGATGAAACAATTGCTCGGCGCTTTGGATTTGCTCAGAGACGCCCACGTGGTCCACTGCGACATCAAGCCCGAGAACATTTTGTTGTGCCGCGACGACTCGTTTCAAGTCAAACTAGTTGATTTCGGCAGCGCGTGTTTTCAAAACAGGACGGTGTATCAGTACATCCAAAGTCGTTTCTACCGCTCGCCGGAAGTGTTTTTGGGGATGTCGTATGGAATGCCCATCGATATGTGGTCTCTAGGGTGCGTCGCCGCGGAATTGTTTTTAGGCTTACCGATCTTTCCGGGTTCGAGCGAGTATGACTTGCTGAGCCGCATTTGCGAAACGATAGGAACGCCCCCGGCGGACATGCTCGCCAAGGCGCCGAACACCAACAAGTTTTTCACGCGAGTAGATATCGGGTTCGACGAGAGCTCGTCTTCGTTGGCGTCTTCTTCCGGCGGTGGTACGTCGCGATACAAGCTTCTCTCGCTACGAGAATTCGAGGCGCGCTCTGGCAGGCGCGCGGCGATGGGGAAAAAGTATTTCAAGTACACTGAGTTTTCGGACATCATAGCGAGTATACCGTACCAGTCATCCAAAGTGGATCCTAACGACCACGCCGCCGTAGACGCGGAGAAGAAAGCTCGAATGGTCGAGCGTTCGGCGTTCTACGATTTACTCACCGGCATGATGGAGATCGATCCCGCGGTGCGCTGGACGCCGGCGCAGGCGTTGAAACATCCGTTCATAACGGGCGAGCCATTCGACGAGCCGTTTGCGCCGAAGCCAATTCCTGAGCGCACGACACCAGAAGAGCGCGAAGAGTTGCAGCGCGTGGCGGCGAAGGAAGCGGCCAAGATTTCTTCGGGCGAGCCAGTCAAGAAGAAGAAGAAGCCCATCCCGCGCGACGTTCCGCCGATGGCCGACGTCGTGCCGCCGACGCCGCCGGCGATTCCAGTCGGTGGTTTGGCCGCCGCTTTCGCCGCAAGTTCTGCGTCTGGATCAGCACCGCCGATACAACCAATCACGCCGAATGTTGTCAATCCCGTTGTCGCCGAAGCGTTCAACGGAGCGATGCTGCAAGCGCAAGCGGCGGCGCACGCGCACGCCGCCGCGGCCATCGCGGCGATGTCTCCCGGAAGCATCCCGATGTCGCCGGGCGGTGGACTTGGCGGTGGTTATCCACCTTTCGTCGTCGGTTCATCCGGAGGGTCGTTCAATTCGCCCTCGTCCTTGCTGTCCGGCTCCTTCATTGGTTCGCCGCACGCCACGAACAGCGCGGCGATGCACCCGCTTCACTTTGGCGTCTCGCCGCCGACACACCAATTGTCGAGTATGGGTTTGTCGACATCACACGCGGCACGCGCGGCACAGGCAGCGGCAGCGGTGCAGCTCCCGCCTGCAAGTCCACTCGGCCCGCGCGGCGTGGCTTTCGCGCGCGGTATGGACGCTCGTCACGCCAAGCCGGGGACGTCCTTCCACGGCGTGGGCGGCGGGATGTGGAGCGCTTCAGCGTCGGCGTCGGCGTCGCGCGATAGTTTGAAAACGCTTCAAACAGTACACGAGTCCATGATCTCGCCACCGGTTGCATCGCCGAGTCCGATCGACGACGATCACGCAGAGGGCGCGGATTGGGATCCAACGTTCGGCGAGATGGACGATTTAGAGATGGAAGACGCGCCGACGAAGAAACAGGCGAACTCGACGACGACGATAGCGATGCCCACGCGTCAAGCGATACCACCTGTCGTCAACTCACTCTCCAGCGTAGCCGCCGCGTTTTCCGTCGGGAGCGCACCGAATTTTGCGAGCGCGAGTCAGTTCAGCGTCTCGCCAAACTCAGCGTTTGCGACGAATCAAACCAAACCGACGCGACAAAAGTCTAGCAAGGACAAAGCACCGGCGAGCGACGAGGACGGCAAAACCTAGATGCAGCATACAACGACATTGTAGATTACAGCAACACTTCTAGCGAGCGCGTGGCCAACTAACTTCGAAACACTACGACCCCTTGTCCACCTCTTCGTCGGCCTCTTCGTCGACGAAGAATGAGGCGAGCGACGCGACGAGAATCACTGCGCCTCCGATTATCGTTGACTTTGTGAGCGTCTCACCGAGCGCCAACACGGACACCAGAGCGTTGAACGCGGGGGTGCTCGCATAAATGACTTGTGCCTCAGACGCCGACACGCCCGCCTGTCCTTTCAACTGAATGTAATTCGCCAACGCGCCCGGGATGAAGGCGCTGTACACGACGGCGGCGGCGACGATGGGCGAAGCTAAAAACGCAAACGACGCGTCTTCGGCGGATCCACCGCCGAAAACAGTGCGTGCATACCACGTACCCATGAACATCAGCATGACCAACGTCTTCGTACCCATCAACTCCGAAGCACTGAACTCCTTGGCGTACTTGCCCGCGCGCAGCGTCAGCGCCGCGTAACACGCCGCCGACGCAAACGCCGCGCCGTCACCTTGCACGGCCAACTCCGACGCCGTCGTACCGTCACCGCTCGAGACTGAATCCAAGCCGATCACGAGTACGCCGACGAATGTCATCAAGCACGCCGCCCACGTCTCTCGACTCACTCTATCGCCCTGAAGCACGGCGAGCGCCGGAACGAGGACGTTGACCGAGCCCATGATGAAGCCGCTGTGCGTCGACGACGTATGCTCTAATCCCCACGCCTGTAACGACGTTCCGAGGGCGTTGAACAACCCGAGCTCGACTGCGGCGCTAATCGCGCGATCGGCCTCGACTTTTTCCCCTGGGCGCGCCGATTTCGATCGCTCCATCGTCGAGAGCAGCGCCGGAACGAACGGCAACTGCGCCAAGCCGATGCGCGCGAGCGAAAGCGCCGCCGAACCAGGCGGTGTCTCCGAAACGAACACGTAGCGCAGCGCGGGCGCGTACGTGGCCCACAACAATGGCACACAAAATAAAAGCAATCTCGCCGTCGCGGGATCGATCGCACCTTCGTCCTCGCCTTTGCCTCGGTCCTCGCCGCCTTCGTCGTCCCGCTCCGTCTCCGTCCCCGTCTCCGTCCCCGTCCCCGTCGCTCGAGCTCGCGGTGCGTCGCGTCGACGCCGTCCGCGCGCGGACATCGCGTGATGACGACGATCGCGCTCGCGCTCGTCTCGTCCGCTCGTCGACGGTGTCTCCGACGCCCACGTCTCTCGCGCGTGCGTCGCGACGCGAACAGCACCGACACCGCGACGATGTCGATGTCGACGTCGACGTCGATGTCGATGTCGAAGCGCCGTCGTCCCGGTCATCGTCATCGCCGTCCCGGTCGTCGTCATCGCGCGCGTCGTCATCGCGCGCGCGACCGCACCGTCGTCGCCGAATGCGGAATGCGTCGCGTCGTGCTGGGCGCGATGGGCGCGCGCGAACCAACCGTCACACTGCGACATGGTGGTGCGCGCCATCGCGCCTCGCGTCATCGCGCGCGCGACCGCGGCGCGCACCGCGCGGTGCGCATCGACGACGTCGGCGTCTACTTCGGGCGCGCGCGCCGCGATCGACGTCGAAGGCGACGACGACGGGACGACGGAACGTGGCCAGGAGCGCGCGCTTGTGCACTACTGCAAGGGACTACGAGAAGCGTTGCGCGCGTGCGACGACGACGGAGCGACGATCGCACGCGAGAGGGAGTCGTTAGTTCGCGCGTGCGAGCGACTGAAAGCGACGCTGCCCGTGAAGTATCGCTCAGGCGCGTTCATGTCTGCTGGCGCGCTTGCGACGGCGTTTGGGTACGAGCTCGAACGCGCGCGGAGCGCGGAGCACCTCGCGGCGATCACAAACGTGAAAGTACGCGCCGCCGAAAAAGGTTTAGTGCCGTATCACAGCGCGCGCGAGAGCTATGCGCGAGTGAGAGAGTTATTGGACGGATCCATCGAGCTTCGACACCTCGATTTCTCCGCCAACCGCATCGAAGACGCAAAAAGTGCGACGCCGTGGACACTGACTCATAACACGCCCGCGCTCGACGCCAAGCTCGTAGCGGCGGCGATTGAGGTCAGACGTACTGGATACGCTATCGTGGATGGACTCGTCGGCGAGCCGATGGCGAGCGCGATTCGGCACGCGCTCGCGAATTTCGTCGACGAGGACGAGGACGCGAGGACTTTCAGCAAAGGAGAGCTCGATCAGAGCGAAAGGCGCATCCTAGGCGATGCAACGGTAGATAAAATACGCGATGACACCATCGCTTGGCTCAAAGGAGATGAGCGAGATATGGTTGGAGCGTTCGCGCAATTTTTACGCGTGACCGTGTTGCGTCCGCTCTTCAGCGCCTTCGCGACGACATCGCATGGATTATCGTCGGCGCCACCGCTTGCGCCGGTGGATTCGTACGTGAGTAATGCCATGCTGAGCGTGTACGCCCCTGGTGCGCGTGGTTTTGTATCACACGTTGACAATTGCGGACCCGATATCGACCCGCGAGCGTTGTCCGTCGTGTACTATCCGATATCGTCGACGCCCGAAGAAGGAGGCGCGATGGTCCTGTTCCCAGGTCACGAAACGAAAGAGGTTCGTTTAACGCCGACTCGCGATCGTTTAGTTCTGTTCGCGTCGGCACGCGTGCCACACGCCGTGGAACCGCGCGCGCGCGACGCTTCGCGTCGCATCGCGGCGAGCTTTTGGTTCGTCGGCCAGCCGCTCGCCGTGATGGCGGCAGCGGAAACGTAGCAAATCCAAATCATAGTAGCGCACGCGTTCAAACGCAACGACGACGACGCCGACGATATGCGCTTCTCGCATCATCACTACACGCTAATTCATCCCGCTACGCCGACGCTTCGTTTCGCGTCGCTATTTCCCTCCTCGCAACCCGGCGATGCGCGGCGCCTCGTCGTCCGTTTTTGCCTCGTTCGCCTCCTTCGCCGTCGTCTCGCGCGCGCGCGCCGCGCTCGAACGCGCGTGCTCGCTTCGAAACCCCAATTGCGTCAAATCCTCTCGCGCCATGAGCTCTCGCGCCATTCTACACTCTAAGTACGCCTTGGACAGCGTCGCGCACGCCGTCGCGTCGCGCTCGCGTCGCGCCAAACACTCCAAGTATCGCGTCTTGCTCGCGTCGCACTCGTGGAAGTGGTCGAGCGGGAACACCCCGCGCTCGGGGGCGTAACTCGTCGACGCGCGGTGCGAGGGCGTGGACATGGCGTCGCGATATCACGGGCGACGTCGCGCGAACCAAGCCCATCGCGAACCAGCCCAACCCATCGCGTCGCACGCGCGCGCGCCATTCGACCGCGCGTGCGCGCCGTCGCGCGGCGATAGCGACAACGCTTTCATGCGCGTCGACGGCGATGACTCGGCCCGCGTCGTCGCGCGTCGTCGTCGTCGTCGCGCGCGCTCGAGCGACAAAATGCGCGCCGACACCGAGGTCGTTGCGTCGTCGTCGTCGCGCGTCGTCGTGCGCGTCTTCGTGCCGCACGATCATCTGCGACGGACGTGGATGCGACAGTCGCGAACGGGTGATACCGCGGCGCCGGTGCCGCTGGACGTGTACGGGACGCGACGGGCGAGGGGAGATGGTCGAGGCGCGGATGTCGTGGCGTGGCGGGCGACGGAACGACCGCGTCGGAGACGACGCGATCGAGGCGCGCATGGAGCGCAGGAAGAAGGCGGGCGTGTGAAAAAGCTCGTTCGTGTCATGGAAATCGTGTTCGGGGACGACGACGACGACGATGACGAAATGGGTGACGACGACGACGAGTGCGCGTGCTTCGTGACGATGCGCGTGGGACGCGCGTGGGATGAGGCGCCTCGCGCGTCTGCGCGCGTTCGGCGACCGGACGGACGGTGGGTGCGCGCGGATAACGCGGTAGTGATATTGTGTCCAATGCCGGACCCACCGTTGATGGTGATGACATTGGGAGGGGATTATGTCTCCGAGGACGGCGCGGCGTGCGCGTTCGAGCTCGCGTTGGCGGATTTGAACGACGCTGGCCGAGCGGCGAACGGATTCGTGGAGCACGACGTTGGGTCCAGCTCGTCTGCGCCCTCATCATTGTCGATCGTGTCGCGCGCGATCGTCGCCGTGATCGATGCGGCGTTGCGAGGCTTGGATTACAAGTGCATCAAAAGTCTCGGCACCGAGGCGCGATGGGGCGGCGGCGTGACGACGCGAAGCGTGTGCGAGGTGTCCGCCAGCGCGTGCGTCTTGCGCGCGCGTTTAGTGCTCGCTCGCTCGCTTCTCGTCCGTGATGGTATGGATTGGCGACGATCTAGTAGACTTGATAAGCGCCGTCTCGTGGCGCGCGCGGTGCAAGTTGCCGTCGACATCTTCGCGGGCGTTTGCGTCGCACGCGTGCGCGACTCGCGTGATGTGTCGTTCGCGCTCGAGCGTGTCGCCGTCGGTGGCTGGGGCACTCGACCGGGATCGCGAGATCTTCTCGGCACACGAGTCATAGAGACTAACGCGCGATGGATCTCCCACGGCGATCCGCTCGGCGTCAAGTTGCACGTGCCGTTGGCTCGGGCTCTGGGATCGCTCGGCGTCGGCTTCGCGAGCACGCTCTCCGGCGCCTATGAATCCAGCAGCGCGGTCAAAGCGTACCTCGGTTTCGTGTCGTTTTCGCTTCGACACGGCGGTATATTCGGAGCTTCCATGGTGTTCGCCATCGCCGCGGACACGATGACGATATTTACCTCGCACATCAGCGCCCTGCACGTGTACAGCTCGCTCTTCATCACCGCCCAGCTGCGATGCGTGCGATTTCTCTATCGACGCTTCATCAACCCGAAGCTACCACCGAAAGGTTTCAAGGCCCCGCTCGCGGATGCCCGACCGCGCACGGTCGAAGAAGTCGTCGTGGGCACACTCACGTTACCACCGCTCTTGCTGCTCTTTCCCACGGTATTCTTCTATTACATGTCGTACTTGGTTCTCCACGCGGGCACCGTGCTCGTGCGCTTGGTCATGGTATTCGCTGCGTCGACGCTTCTCGCGTTCCCGACCGACGACGTCCTCGTGCGTCTGTGGACCCCCTACGCGTTTCCGCAGAGCGTTGACTTGCGCACTCGAGCCTTGCACGGCGTCGAATTCGCCACAATCGTCCCCACCTGTCGATCCTTCGGCGACGTCTTGCAACCGTTCGCTCGCCAAGCGGGCGCTTGGCTTGGCGCGGTGGCCGTCGCCGTCGCTCGAGCGTGCGCGACGTGCGGACGATTTCCCCTGGCACTAGTTCCGTTCTCTCGAGCGTATTGATTTATTAGCCATCGTAGCGCGTTGTAGTCGTAGTCAACGTCAATCGCCGCCGCGTTCGCCGCAAGCCGCGCGAGCGAGCACCCTGTCCTCAGTGCTCGACGCCCGCGAGTTCGCGCGCGAGGCGAAAAGTCGTTCGTCCGAACGCGCTCGACTTGAACGCGAGTGCGTGCGTGCTCGAGCGCCGTCTGTGTCGCCCTCCGCGCGCGCGCGCGACGTAACACCCCCGTCGAGCGCGATGGACGGGGCGTTGGGCTTTTTGTCATCCCTGCTCGATCGTGGACTTGGTCGAGGGCAAGAGACGACGGATCCGATCACCACGCGGCCGGTGAATACGTACGGGAGCGACGGGAGCGACGGGAGCGATGGAGCGAAGACGCGGCGGCGAGCGCGACCGGCGGCGCCGAAACCGACGCTGAGCGAAGAAGACGAGCGACGGTCGACGTACATTGAGAACGCGAAATACTTGTTGATCACGTGCGTGGTGTGGGTGCACGCTTTGGATGACTTTTTAGCGACAGCCACGATCGTGAATGCCGAGAGCGCGAGCGTGCGGCGAACTAAACTCGACGTGATGGAGCCGGCGTTGCCGTGGATTCGAGCGCTCTATCTCACGCTGGCGACGTTTAGCATGCCTCTTTTTACCGCTCTGGCGGGATTCCAGAGCAAGTCGTGGTTGGAAATCGCGAGAGGATACGACGCCAACGCCTCGGTGATGCTCGCGCGCGTGCAAAAGTCGACGTCCACGCTGATAGGAGGGTGGGTGTTTTGGCAAGCGTTGTACGTCGCGGTGTCGTATTCAGACGTATCACCGCTGCAATGGTGGTCACCCGTCGGCGTCACGTGGTTCCTGATCGCACTGTGGGTGTGGCGAAACAGCGTATTACTCCTTGGGGCGCTGAGAGATAGCACAATCTACGCAATCGTGTGCGTATTAGCCATCGCCGTCGGTTTCACTGATACGCCGTCGACGAAGAATGGATTGGCGTTTTTGGATTGGCAACGCGTGTGCGCATACGCCATATACTTCTACGCTGGGTTAGTTTTAGTAAAGCGTGAGCACGTGGACGAGATTTTGAGGCGATTCATGCATCTTAGCAGGCCTTGGATGCGCTTCGCCGCGGGATATGGCGTTCTCGGCGTCGTTTTTGGCGCGTTTATGCTGTCGGATGTTCTCGGCGAGCCTTTCGGCGAAGTGCAAGAGTGGCTGCTCGTCGTCTCTCCTTATGGGGTAACCAAGTGGTACCATCCGATCATCGAGGCCCTTTGGCGCGTCGTGCTTTATCTCGTCGTCGCTTTGGCCTCAGTGGCGTTCATGAGCGTCGTGCCGACGGAGGAGTACTTCTTCACGGAATTGGGATCGCGGACGCTCACAGCCTATTTGCTTCATCGCGTGTTCCTCACGACTTACACCGACATCACGACCAAGTTTTGGGACGATGATGACATCGATGTCGCGTTCCAAATCACCATGGGCGTCTTCATGTTACCCCTACTAGTGTCTCAAGTGTGCTTGACCAGAGCCGTGACGACATTTTGCGCGCCCCTCGTCGACCCTGCGTCGCGAATGGCGGAGACGATGCCGTGGATTTTTCACGCTCGATACGACGCTTACGACACGACGGAAGAAGAAGAGATCATCGACGTCGCCGCTCGCGATGGTATCGAGACACCGCTCGATCCTACGGATCGCGATGTCGCGCGCTCGTGGCGAAGCGGAGAGTAATTCTCTACTGTAAATCTAAAATCTAAATCTAAACCATCTAAACTCAACGCTAACGACGCGAACTTGACACGTCGATCATAAATCGAGCTTACCGGTCGCGACGAGCGCGACCCAGATCACGCCGACGACGAGCGCCGAGATGCCGCTCACGACGGAGAAGCGAAACGCCACGGCGGCGCTCCTGGGAAGCAAACCGAGAAGAAACGCCAACGCAGTCATCGCTGCGACGCTAGAGACGACGAAACCGAAAATATACAACGCCACGCGCGTGGAATCTGCGAGAAACGCGGCTGGGAGAACGTAAACCACGCCCGAAACGCCCGAAACGCCGTGCGCGACTCCGACGCCGAACGCCGCGAATTTACCTTCGCGCGTCGACTCCTCGCCGACCATGTCTCGCATGCGATTCCAAAGCGAACGACGCTCGGAAATCGCTTCGCCGTGGATTTCGCGCGTACCGTGAACGTCGTTCTTGTGCGCGTGCTCGTGGGAGACTCCCAATGCGTGCGCCTCGGCGTGTGCGGCGCTCCCCGCCACGACGACGACGGCGACGGCGTTCCGCGCGCCCGCCGTCGCGCCATCCTCGGCGTGCGCCAGATCGTCATCGCGCGCCGCTTCATCTTCGACGTGCGCCTTGGCGTGCCTTTGTTTTCGGTCCCATCGCCACGCGCTCCTTAACGTCGCCAATCCTAACCAAATCATCGCGAACCCGACGACGAAGTCGCTCGCCGCCCCCAGCGCGTCTTCGTCCACTCGGTCTTCGCACGCCAACACGATTCCACCCACGAGCGCGAGCCCTAGGGCGTGTCCCGAGCCCCATCGCGCGCCTTGTCTCGCGCACGCCCACGCGAGGTCGCGTCGACGACGCGCGTCGTCTTCGTCGTCGTCGTCGTCGCCGTCCGCCAACCGTCGCGCCCGTTCGACGCGTCGCGCGCTCGTCGCCACCGCGAACACGCCCGCCAAGTGATCGGGTCCCGTGAGCGCGTGTAACGTCCCCGCGATGAGCGCTAATCCGAACGCTTCGCCCGCCGACGCATCGCGTAGCGCGCGCGACGCCCCGCCCATGGCGCGACGCTTTATGACCGCCCGCCCGAACGCCCGCACGACCTCGTGCCTAGGGTTGTGCTTTTTTCAGTTCAACCAGTGCGATAGTGCGATGCCTGTGCTGGGTGCTGCTGCGAACTACTCGTGACAAGGACGACGGCGGCGGCGCGGAAGACGCGGCGACAACACACCTGTCGTCGTCGTCGCGTTTGAACGCGTGCGCTAGAGTGCTACAACTTACTATCTATCTACATATTCATTCGCAACCAACTTTTATTCGCCGTCCAAGAGTTCGTCAAGCCAATCATCGTCGTTCGCGACGACGGGTTTCGGTGGTGCCGTCGGCTCGACGATTGGTCTCATTTCGTGTTTATGCCGCTCTTCGACGACCTCGGACGCCTCGCTCTGTGCACCCCGACCGTCGCCGTCTACGAATTCGTCGTACTCGTCGCTCAAACCGAGCAAACGCGCCAATCCGAGCGAGTTCAAATGTGCGCGTATATCGTCGCGATCGAGCGTCATCGCCTCGGCGATATCCTTCGCAACCGTTGACGTCGACGCTCGCGCGTTCGCGCCGTGCAGTAATAATCTTTCCGCGTCTTGAAGCGCGTCCACGCTCCAACTCGCGTCGAAGTGCGCCGCCGCCGCGCGCGGTCGAGGCAAACACTGCGTCGCGGCATCGCGCAAGAGTTCGTCTAAATCCGCCCCGCGCGACATCGCGCGGTCGTCTTCGTCGTCATCGCGCGTCTCCTCGTCCTCCCTCACATCATCACCGCGTCGCCGTTCGTCTTTGCTTCGCCTTTGCGTCGTCGACGTTGCGTCGCCTTCGCTTCGCCTTTGTGTCATCGTCGTCGTCGTCATCGTCGGTGTGCGCTGCCATCGCTTGTCGAGTCGTTTGCGCTGTTCGAAACGCGCGCGCGCGTCTCGTTTACGATCGTCCATGCGCGCGAAGACGCGCCGCCGTGTGCGGCGCGTCGCCGCCCAATCGGGACGCGCGCGCATCATTCGGCGACGCGCAACGGGAGGCGACGACGGTGCGCGCGGTGCGAAGCATGGACGCTACGATCGGGCACGGGGTGATATGTACCCTGGACGAGTGCGCACGCCGCGCCAAGGAGGCGGACGGGCACGAAGTTTCGATTCGCACGTTGGGAGTGCTCGAGCGTTTCGATACTGACACCGAGCGCGGGACGCTGCGAGCGACGTCGAAGAGTGCGTCTGGTGCTGACGACGTACACATCGACGTTGACTTCAGCGCCGTGCGACGAGACGAGGACAGCGCGTTCGATGGCGCCGTTCGCACCGGATCGCGCGTGTGCGTCATTGGCGAGGCGAGACGCGTCGGCGACGAAGCACTGTTTGAGATACGCGCGCGCGTCGTGCGCGCGATGGATGGGTTGGACATGCGCGCGTACGGAAAGGCGTTGGAAATCCGCCGAAAATTCCTGGGCGAAACGCCGCCGTAGCGGTGGCGAGCGAGTCGACGGAGAGGCGTCGCGACGACGCGTAGAACGTAGAGTAGACGAATAGATAAATATGTAGCCCTCGTAGCTTTCGTCATTACATTGATCGACGATACTTGGCGTATACCGCGAGCGCCCCGCACGCGATGATGGCCCCAGCGCACGCGCCCAACGCGAGCGTCGTCGCCGTGTGCCGCGCGCGCGCCGCGACCATTTCGTCCAAATCGCGTTCGAGTTTCGCGACGCGTTCGGCGCGACCTTCGCTCTTCATCGAGCGATTCTTTTCCGCTCTCAGCGCCGCGCTCGCGACTTCTAACTGCGCGCGGACTTCCGCCAGCTCCACCGCGAGCGAGTCCGGATTCGTCGGTGAAGCGAGTTCGGCTTCGAGCTGCACCACGCGCTTCTCGAGCGCCTTGACGTTGCGCTTAGCCTCTTCAGACTCTTCCTTGTACTGCGCGACGACGAGGGACGCGAAGACTCGTTGCGTCAGTCTCGGATTTGATTCGCACCATCGCGTTCGTTCGTCGTCCTCAGACGGTCGTCGTTCATTCAAATCGCGTCGTCGTCACACCCACCTTGTTTCTCGACTCCATGAGCGCGGCGTATTTTTGCTTCAGCACGCTCGTCCCCACGGAAGCGCTCTTCGAGAACGTCTTCGACGGACTCGTCGTCGTCGTCGTCGTTCGTTCTTCGTCGTTCTCCTTATCGTTCGAGCTCATCGTGTCTCGGCGTCGCGCGATGACGTCCGTCGCGCGCAGCAGCTGTCGGTCGTCGGAATTTTGAAAATCACCAGGTGTGTGATTGGACTGTGCCCGAACGCGCGATACTCGCGAGCGCGCGTCACACGGCGACGGCGATCGTCGCGAGTTGCGCGGCGCTCGCACATGCGTCGTGGGATGACTCGAACGACGACGAGTCAGCGTCGCGCGTCGACGTCGGGGCGCAGAGACGCGTTCGAAGGCGCGTACGAACGAGAAGACGATGATGATGGGACGTACGACGACGCCGACGACGCCGATTCCGACGGTGAGTGGATGGATTACGACGACGAGGTCGATCGAGTGAGCTTTCTCGCGTCTACGACGTTCCGTTCGAGCGCTGCGTCGAGCGAGCGGCGCGCGCGAGCGGCGAGGCGGCGAGGCGGCGACTCGGAGAGGTGCGGGTGCGCTTCGGGAGCGGTGGCGGCGTGTTTATTGGTATTAGGAGTGAGTTCTATCGGGAGAGCATCGTATTCAAACGTGCTCGCTAGACAGCGAGAAGCGTACGCGCGAGTGGTGGAGGCTTGGGACGACGGTGAACGCGAAAAGTTTGCTCGCGTTAAATTTGAGTGGGCGCTCGTCGCCGACGCCGAGCAGCCGACGTGGGTGTCGACGCGAGCGGTGACGACGCGCACGAAGGAGGGTGTGAATTTCGGCGTCGCGACGTATGAACCGTTGCGATACGCGTTGGAGGGGGGTGATTTGCTCGAGGCGTTTGGCATTCCTTCGCTCATACGAGACGGCGTGCTCGACGCGAGAGACGCGCCAGATATCCACGACATTCTTCATCCCGATGCTGACATACATTCGTACACGAGTGGGTATAACAATACCGCGGTCATGGGCGCATTAATGGGCACGCGTGCGTTGAGACTTCGCATAAACGACGGCGCGCAAGCTCTGGATGTGCGTAACGTTGAACTTTTCACCAAGGAGTTTCTCCCAATCACGAATTGGAAGACTTGCAAGTACCAACACGCTGGATACCCCAACCACGGTGGCTGTGACACTTACAGCGTCATCGATAGAATATGCCTCAAGCTTCAGGCGACTTCTGGCGGGGAGTGGGATTTAGACACGAGCGGTGGCGGCGCTGGTTGCGAGGCGCGCTCGAGCGAAGACGGCGCCGACGCATACGATCCGATCATTCGTCATCGCATCGTAGCGCCAGTGACGGGTGCGTATCCCGCACTTTCTGTCGTACGAAAGACGCTTGCGTTGACGCGCGACGCGGAAACCGCCATATTATTGCGCGCGTCGGATGACCCGCACTTGTGGCTGTTAAACGCCACCGACGGCACGGCCGCTTTCGCCGCGGCGCAGTCAAGACTGAACGCCGCAGGCATCGCGTTCGTCGTCCTCGCGGCCGTCTTTAGCATTCCCGCGATTTGTCTATTACTCCCGATGTTGTACGAAAAGTACACGGTGAAAGGTCGCTACGGACGTAGAAGTAGACGGGTAGAACCCGTGCCGCTGCGCGACATGGTGTAAAACACACACGTAATTAATACGCGACTCGTCGTCCCCGCGCTAATCAATCGCACGTGGCGCAGGGCTTCTTGAACGAAAGCGTAGAAACATAGAAAATGATTTGCTCATTTGCGAAGACAACGAAAGACGAAAGAAACGAGTGTTCGCGCTAGGGTTTAGGGTTTTAGGGTTTAGGGTTTAGGGTTTAGGGTTTAGGGTTTAGGGTTTAGGGTTTAGGGTTTAGGGTTTAGGGTTTAGGGTTTAGGGTTTAGGGTTTAGGGTTTAGGGTTTAGGGTTTAGGGTTTAGGGTTTAGGGTTTAGGGTTTAGGGTTTAGGGTTTAGGGTTTAGGGTTTAGGGTTTAGGGTTTAGGGTTTAGGGTTTAGGGTTTAGGGTTTAGGGTTTAGGGTTTAGGG